>NC_091396.1:0-600000 GCF_032191515.1 Phaenicophaeus curvirostris
GTCTAGCTGGGCAAGCAAGGCTCTGACCACCTCCTCTTGGATCATGGGAGCCTCATTCTGCTCCTTTAATTCCTGGGTTTGTACACAGAGGGAACAACCTTCCTTACTATTAAAGATGGAGGCAAAGAAGGCATTAAGTACCTCAGCCTTGCCCTCGTCCCCTGTCACTGTTGTCCCTTCTGCACCCAATAGGAACTGAACACTCTCCCTAGTCCTCCTTTTATTGTTAACGTATTTATAGAAAGATTTTCTGTTATCTTTCACAGACTTAGCCAATTTGATTTCTAGTTGGGCCTCAGCCCCCCTCATTTTCCCTCTGCACAATCTCACTTCCTCCCTGTAGTTCACCCAAGATGCCTGTCCCTTCTTCCAAAGCTCATAGACCCTCCTCTTCTTTTTGATGTCTCTCAAGTCTCCCTATCAACTATCTCCCTAGTCAACCAAGCTGGTTTTCTCCCCTGCCGGCTCCTTTTCCGGAGCATGGTGATGGCTTGCTGCTGAGCTGCTAGGATTTCCTTTTTGAAGAGCTCCCAGCCCTCGTGGGCTCCCCTGCCCTTAAGGACTGTCTCCCACAGGACTTTGCCAACCAGCCTTCTGAACAGTCCAAAGTCTGCCCTCTGGAAGTTTAATGTGACTGTTGTGCTAATCTCCCTCTTCACCTCACCTAGAACTGAAAACCCCATCATCTCGTGATCGCTTTGTCCCAGGCGTCCTCCTACCACATCCCCCACAGGCCTTCTCTGTTCATGAACAGCGGGTCCACGAGGGCACCTTCCCTTGTCAGTTCACTCACCAGCCGTGTGAGGAAGCTGTCTCCCACGCACTCCAGGAACCTCCTAGACTGCTTCCTCTCAGCTGTACTGTACTTCCAGCAGATACCTGGAAGATTGAAGTCTCCCACGAGGACCAGAGGGAGCAATCTTGAGACTATCCCCAGTTGTTTATAGAAGAGCTCATCAGCTGCTTCTTCTCGGCTGGCTGGTCTGTAACAGACTCCATCACAACATCAGCCTTCTTGTGGGCTCCCCTGATTTCAACCCACGGGCACTCAGTCCCCTCCTCCCCATAATCCTGTATCAAAGCAAAAGGAACGAGCTGTTAGGGCAAAAGACTCCAAGTAACCGTGCTTGAAATGAACCCCCCCGCCCCTGCAGCTCTCGCCACCGCGCATGACACCCCAAAAAAGCGACACCCCCACCCCCGCTCTCTAGACCGACAACACAAAAGCGCTTTCCAAACCTCCCTTTCCGCTCCTTCCCCTCCTCCCCTCCTCCTTCTCTCCCCGCTTCTCCTCCCATTTTGCCCCATCCTCCCCCCCTGCTTTCCCCCTCTCTCCCCTCCTTCCCTTCCCCCGCTCCCTCCTCCCCATCCCGAGCGGGGATCTCCCCCGCGGGGCCGCACGCCGAGCGCAGACGCAGCCCCGAAGGCCCCGACCGCCCCTGAGCCCGAGCCGGCCCCGGGAGGGCCGCGGCTCACGGACAGCGAGCCCGGAGCGGCGCCGCCGGCCACAGAGCGCTCCCCCGCGCCTCTCCGGGCGCCTCTGACTCACCCGACCCGGCCCCGTTCGAGCCGTTCACGACCTGGGGGGGACACGGGGGCCCTGGGGGCGCTGTCCCTGCCCCAGCCCGCACCCCGTTGGCCGCAGTGGCGGCGGGCGGAAGGGCAGCGAAGAGCAGAGCCGAGCCGTCCCGAACGGCGCCGCGCGGCTGCAAGCCGCTCTCCGCCTCTCTCCCCGCCCCGCCCCTCCCGGCTCGCCCGCCCCTGTGGGCCGTCCCGTTCCCCCGCCCCGGGCTGCAGTACCGCTCCGCGGCCACGACGCGGCAGCACTGAGTCCCCGCCCCATTCATCCCGAGCGCAGGGATTCCGGCCAATGGGAGCGCTCGCTGCAGGGCCCGCCCTACAGCCGCTCTACGGGCGTTGATTGGCTGGCGGTGGCTGAGCGGAGGATCCACTGCGCATGCGTGCCGTACGACGTGGCGATGCGTATAATGTAGCCACTGCGCATGCGTGCCGTACAACACGGCGGCACCTACAATGTAGCCAATGCGCATGCGTAGTGTACAACATGGCGGCACCTACAATGTAGCCAATGCGCATGCGTAGTGTACAACATGGCGGCGCCTAACTGCAGTCACTACGCATGCGTGTCATGCAACATGGCGGCGTCCATAAGGAGACAATGCGCATGCGTGCAGTCCAACATGGCGGCGCCCATATGCAGTCAGTGCGCATGCGTGCCGTGCAACATGGCGGCGCCCATATGCAGTCACTGCGCATGCGTGCCGTGCAACATGGCGGCGCCCATATGCAGTCAATGCGCATGCGTGCAGTCCAACATGGCGGCGCCTATCTGCAGTCACTGCGCATGCGTGCCGTACAACATGGCGGCGCCCATATGCAATCACCGTGCATGCGTGCCGTACAACATGGCGGCGCCCATAAGTAGACAATGCGCATGCGTGCAGTCCAACATGGTGGCGCCCATCGGCAGTCACTGCGCATGGGTGCCATGCAACATGACGACGTCCCTTAGGACTCACTGCACATGCGTGCCGTACAACATGGCGGCGCACCGCATGGAGCCACCGCGTTCCGTTTAGCATGGTGCCCGCTGTCCCCGCGGGGCCCGTTTCAACGGCAGCCTGCCGGCACCGAGCGGAACCCAGCGCAGCCTGAGCGAGCCGCGCGGGGCCGAGCCGAGGGGACTCGTGCACCGCGGACAGGGGCGGGGGGGGCTTCAGAGGGGAATGCGGGACGTTGTCCCTCTCCGTTCTGCACCGCTCCCCTCCCCGCGCCCCGCCCTGCTCCCCGCCCCGCCCCTGTGGGCCGTCCCGTCCCCCTCAGCCCCAGGCTGCAGTACCGCTCCGCGGCCACGGCGCGGCGGCACTGAGTCCCCCCATTCATTACCTTGGGCATCGAAGGGCTGTGCGTTCCGCGCTCTGATTGGTCGCTTCTCGATCCCACCTTGTCAGCGCTGCCTTCTGATTGGCTGTGTCCCCGCGCTCTGATTGGTCGATTCTCAATCACACTTTGCCAGCTCTGTGTTCCGATTGGCTGTGTCTCCGCACTCTGATTGGTCGCCTCTGGATCCCGCTTTGCCCGTGCCGTGTCCTGTGCCCGTTTGATGGACGATTTGCCCTCATATTGTCAATTTGGCCAGTTTGCAGTTATATGCTCAATTTGCCCTTTTATGGTAATTGGCCCAGTTTGCCTTTATTTGCTCAATTTGCCCTTTTATGGGCAATTTTCTCAGTTTGCCTTATGTGCTCAATTTGCCCTTATATTGTCAATTTGACCTTTTATGGCAATTGGCCCAGTTTTCCCTTACAGGGTCACTTTTCTCTCTTATAGCAATTTGCCCGTATATGGTCACTTTGCTCTTTTATGGCAGTTGGCCAAGTTCACCCTCATATACACAATTTGCCCCTTTATGGCAATTTTCCTCTTTATGGCACTTGGCCCGGTTTGCCCTTATATGGTCAATGATCGGGCCCCTGGGCGCCCCCCCCGCCCGGGGCTGCAGTACCGTCCGCGGCCACGGCACGGCAGCACTGAGTCGCCACACGTCCCCGGGCTGCAGTACCGCCCCGCGGCCACAACGCGGCAGCACCGAGCCGGGCGAAGCTCTTTTTGCCGTCGATTCCGTTTTTACCGTTTTCTCCCGTCGCGGGTTCGATCCCGACGGGCGCCGAACCGCCCGGAGCAGCAGCTCCCGCGGCGCTGCCCGCACACCCTCCCCCGCTGCCGGGCTCCGCAGCAGCGCAGACCGCGCCTGCCTTCCCCCGGGCCGCCCCTTCGCTCCGGTCCCGCGGCGAGCAGGGCTGCGTTCCGACGGGAGGCCCTGCGGCTGTGCCATACGGGCAGGCTGGAAAGGAACAACTGACCCGCTGCGGGAAAGGACACGGAATTCCAGTCCGACACGAGGGGACTTTGGAAGCGGCAGACGCATCGACAGCAAGAACACTTCCCTGCCGAACATCGGCACGCCATCGCGATCCGGCACGTGCCCCCGGGCCGCCAGCGAGCCCGTCCGAGCCCATCGGCCGCCCGTACAGCGTGCAGCCGGCTGCCAACTCGGAGCCTGCGCAGCACAGCGCTCCCCGTGCCGGACTGTGGCTCGCGGCGCCATCGCCACGCGCCCCGAACGGCCTCCACCACCTTCTTTCTTCATTTCCAACACTGAATAAGCAAAACGCGTACGGCAGTCGGCGACCGATCAAAAGCTTTAATGTGGACACCACTGGTTTCCACGGGGGTCCTCTGGCTTCCCCACACCTGGGCAGAAGAGGCCGAAGGATCCTTGGAGACAGACACGCTCTTCCCAGTCACGCAGCAAAGGTGGCGGCAGCGCGACCGGGACAGAGGGTCTGGACGAGGCCGCGCCTTCCACCTGGGCGTGCGCAGGAGGAGAGGAATCCACTTCCTACGCTGCACAGAGGAGAGAGACCTGCAGGAGGGAATGCACAGAAAGGATCGTTAGCAGGGCGATGAGACGAGGCGGCCCTCGGCCCCAGGACAAAAACGCTTTCCTCCTTCACCCACGTTTCCTTCTCTGACCTTCCAACTCCCGCAGCCCCTGCTCTACAGCCCACCCAAAGCAAGCCGAGAAGAGAATCTCCTTCAAAAGAACAGCCAAGGGTTTCACTCATACCCCAGAAAGGAAACCGCAAGGAACGGGAGGACTCGCCAGACGGAAAGCAGTGTCACCGGACCAAGTTTCAGAGAAGTCCATAGAGAACGTGATTCGTTTTAACAGTTATTCTGTTAGACGAACTTGGTCAAAAAGAGAAACAAAACCAAACCGAGCCTTACCCCGTGTAAACTCGTTACACTAAGATGTTCTAAATCACGCCCGCGTGACAGCCCAGCGTAGCAAAGCAGCTCGGGCACCCTGCTATTTATCCTCCTCCAGAGGCACAGAAGGCTCCCCCCGGCACGCCTCTTTTCTTGCTGGGGTCAGACCTGCAACGCGCCGGCTGGCAGGAACCACGTCACTGCACACAACTCGAGCTTGGTCCAGACTACAGGCCTGAGAAACACGCGCGCGGAGGCGAGAGGTGCGACGGCGAGGCAGCTCTTCCAGACACACGCGTCGGCGCCCGTTCAGCAAGCGCCTGTCACCAAAGCCTCTGCAGGAAAGGGACTCAGCCCAGCAGAGAGGGGCAGCGATCGGATGAGGCATTTTGGTTTAGTTCAGGCACGTGACAGTTGTAGGAAGGAACAAAGCCTGGTTTGGCCTCCAGAGGACAAGATGCCTGGATGCGAAGCGAGGCCACGGAGACCACATGGCACTGCCCGCGTGCCGTGCCTCAGACGCAGCTCACCCCCACCCACACATCAAGCATAACAAGAACAGAACCGAGTGTAGGTTTGAGGCTGAGCAGCCACACAAAAGCAACCGCTCCCACTCCTCTCCGCCTGTCAAGAGAGCGGAGAGCAATGAGACCTCCCTCCTATGATCACATGCAAGCCCATCCACGCCAGCAACTACCTGAGACGTTGGGAGACTTCGGCACAGTCAGTGGCCGGTCGCCGGCTTCACTCCTACGCTGCGGTATTTATTCGCGCACCGGGTTTGCCACATGAACCTGTGAAAACAGCAATCAAAGCCAAAAGGAAGCAAACGCTTGCAGTTTTGACGAGGGTGAAACTGGCAGCAGGGGAGTTGGTTGGGGGGGGATCATCGGTGTGAAGAAGGCAGGAGGCACCTGTCTGCAAGTGCGCTCGCTGCCTCAGGCGCTGGAGCGAGCCACCAGGAAGACGCGAGGCACGCTTCGAGGCTGTGGATTTTACAGAGATCATTCCGCTTCCACAACCACGCTTGTAGAGCTTGGAAACCCAGCCAGCTCGGCAGAGCTGCCTCTGTCGTTTGCGGGGCTGGCTTTGGGAGCCTCTTTTCAGAGCAGCTGTAAAGTTAACGAGGAGTCAGTTTGCAACAGGGAAAGTGGAAAAGACAGTCTGAAGGCAGCTCAACAGCGACACTGGCTACTTTAGTATGCTCTTGCATAATCCCTCTTGGGGTTACTTCACAGCTACCTTTTTGTTGCCGGCACAAGGAACAATTTTGTTCCTCACGTTGAAAGCAACGCTTCCCTTCGCACAGGTTCGCCTGGCGAAGCACATCGCACCCTAGTACTGTCGTCTCGATCTGGCACAGACTCAAATGTGATGCCGTCACACGCTAACTCGACGTAGAGAACACTCCAGCTCGTGCCGTCAACTCGATTGACAGTGATTAGCAAAGAGGAGTGAGTCCCAAGAAAGCCACGTACCTGAACGCTGCTGGCCTGGAGGGCACCGCCATGTCGCTTCCCCCCCTCTCCCTGGGGAGGGGTCGAGATCCCGCAGGGGCTCTCTCATTGCCAACACTTCTGCCAGGTTCTCTCTGCTGACAGAGCAAAAGGAAGGAGCTGTTACAGCAAAGTACTCCAAGTAAGCGTGCTTGAAACGAACCACCTCCTACCCCTGCAGCTCTTGTCACCACACACGACACCCCAGCACCCGGTATCCTCTGAGCTGTGCCAGACGGGCCCGAGCCCACCACGCTCCTCTAGCTCTTCCTGCCACTCCGATGCAGCCGGACGGAGGACAAGCGACCGAGTTTTCCAAACAGAGGCTCTCCTCAAAGGAGGCAGGCGTACTGCGGTTGACCCAGGTACAGCAGCCTCTGAAAGGCCGCGCTTCCATCTCATCGCCCCGAGCTCAGCCCCACGGGATACCTTAGCCCTTCAGCTAACAGGAAAAATATTTTAGCAGCTGCTCTTTCCCACCTGGCGACCTCCTGAGGCACCGGTTCAGCCACACTTAGAGAAGAGGACAGACGCTGAGGGGGCAGCAATAAGCACGAGAAAATCACCGTTACTCCTCACGACGGGACAGAAGAATACCGGGCTTTGAAAAAGCAGGGCTGTTCTGCGAGACTTTTGCCAGGTTTTCTGCAACAAGGGCATTCTCTGGACTGGCTTTTTGGGCTGTCAGGAAAGAGACAGAATCACAGCATCATTAGGTTGTAAAAGACCCCAGGATCATTAAGTCCATACCTCTCAGCACCTCACCCACCCGTCCTTTAAACACCTTCAGGGAAGGCGACTCAACCACCTCCCTGGGCAGCCTGTTCCGTACGGACCCTTTCCGTAAAAAAAAAAACTCGCTCTAGAGCCTCAACATCCTTCTTGTGACGAGGGGCCCAGAACTGAACACAGGATTCAAGGTGAGGTCTCACCTGTGCCAAGCACAGACGGAGAATAACCTCCCTAGACCTGCTGGACACGCCGTTTCTGATCCAAGCCAAGATGCCATTGGCCTTCTTGGCCACTTGGGCCACTGCTGGCTCAGGTTCAGTCGCTGGACTGCCATTGGACTCTGCCCAGCGGTCCAGCCTGTTCAGATCCCTTTGGAGCCTCCCTACCTCCCAGCAGATCCACACTTCCACCCAGCTTAGCATCATCCTCAAAAGTTGCTAAGGGTGAACTCAATGCCTTCATCCAGGTCATTGATAAAGACACTGAACAGGACTGGGCCCTGGGGAACCCCACTTGTCTCTGGCCTCCAGCTGGAGTTAACTCCATTTCCCACCACTCTCTGGGCCCGGCCATCCAACCAGTTTTCCACCCAGGAGAGTGTGCGCCTCTCCGGGCCAGAGGTGACAGTTTCTCAAGCAGAATTCTGTGAGAAACTGTGTCAAAGGCTTTACTGAAGTCCAGGAAGACCACATCCACAGCCTTTCCCTCATCCAGTAAGCATGTCACTTCGTCATAGAAGGCGATCAGATTAGTTTGGCGAGACCTGCCTTTCATGAACCTGTGCTGACTGGATGTTTCTCCTCTCACCTGAATGTCAATCGCTTCTCTTTCACCATGGGCGCCCTCCTCTTCTTCCGCCGCGAGCGTACAAGAGAGATGGGAAGGCTCCATAGTGCTCTGCAAGAACGAGGGACATCTAAGAGGTGCATCTGCATTTCCCCAAGACACTCGAGGTACCTTAACTCTACAGTTACCATTAAGAATGCGACAACTCCCCTTACATGCCGCTGTTACCAGACGTATTTTAACACAATTACTAAAAAGAAGTCTAAAAAGACGTTAAGCTTCAAAACAGACGAGAAGGCTAAACAGGTATTCAGTGTAACTGGAAACAGAGAAATGTCTGAACCGAGAGGATCTGCAGCAAGCGTAACGGATGTTGCACCATTGCAAAACTCTGTGACACAGAAGAGTTTCAAATGCAAAGAAGCCTGGTTACAGAAGGGAATCAAAGAAGCGACCTCCCTCCTGGCTCTCTCTACACTGACAACATAAAAGCGCTTTCCAAAGCTCCCCTTCTCCTCCTTCCCCTCTTGGCACGCGTGCGGCGTGCTTGCAGTGTGTCTGGTGTGTGCACGGTGTGTGTGTGGCATGTACATAACACGTGCATGGCATGCGTGGCATGTTGCTTGTGTGTGCAGGGCGTGTGCGTGGCTGATGTTTCATCTTCATGGTGTGTGCTAGCGTATGCACTGCCTGTGGATGGCACATACACTTCAAGCACAAAACACGCGCATGGCCTGTGTGACGTGTTGCTTGCACGTTCAAAGCACGCGCGTGGAGTGTGCGTGGGGTGGTTGTGGCGCTAGCCTGGCACGTGCATGGCGTGTGCACAGGGGCAATGGCATGTGCGTGGTGTGCGCAGGTTCGGCTGGCAAAGCCCACGGCACCCTGGTATTGTCACCTCAATCCGGCATTCACCAAACACGATGCCATCGCTTGCTAACCCAAAGCGGAGAACAGTCCGGCTCGCACCGTCAACTCGATTGACAGTGATTAGCAAAGAGGAGTGAGCCCCGAGAAAGCCACGTACCTGAACGCTGCTGGCCTGGAGGGCACTGCCACGTCGCTTCCCCCCTTGCCCTGGGGAGGGGTCGGGATCCCGCAGGGGCTCTCTCATCATCAGTCGTCAGACTCTCTCTGCTTACAGAGCAATAGGAAGGAGCTGTTACAGCAAAACACTCCAAGTAACCGTGCATGAAATGAACCCCCCCTGCCCCTGCAGCTCTCGCCACAGCGCATGACACCCCAAGACAACGACCCCCCCCCGCTCTACCTAGACCGACAACACAAAAGCGCTTTGCAAACCTCCCTTTCCGCTCCTTCCCCTCCTCCCCTCCTCCCCACCTCCTTCTTTCCCCCCTTCTCCTCCCATTTGGCCCCATACTCCCCCCCTGGTTTCCCCCTCTCTCCCCTCCTTCCCTTCCCCCGCTCCCTCCTCCCCATCCCGAGCGGGGATCTCCCCCGCGGGGCCGCACGCCGAGCGCAGACGCAGCCCCGAAGGCCCCGACCGCCCCTGAGCCCGAGCCGGCCCCGGGAGGGCCGCGGCTCACGGACAGCGAGCCCGGAGCGGCGCCGCCGGCCACAGAGCGCTCCCCCGCGCCTCTCCGGGCGCCTCTGACTCACCCGACCCGGCCCCGTTCGAGCCGCTCCCGACCTGGGGGGGGCACCGGGGCCTTGGGGGGAAAACGGGGTCTTCGAGGCGCTGTCCCTCTCCCAGCCCCAGCCCGCACCCCGTTGGCCGCAGCCGGCGGCGGGCGGAAGGGCAGCGAAGAGCAGAGCCGAGCCGTCCCGAACGGCACCGCGCGGAGCCGACAGCAGCCGAGCGGATCCGAGCCGCTCTGCGAACCGCCCCGCTCCCCGCCCGGCCCGCCCGTGGGAGCCGTCCCGTTCCCCCGCCCCGGGCTGCAGTACCGCTCCGCGGCCACGGCGCGGCAGCACTTGGCACACCCCATTCATTTCTTAGGGCATCGAAGGGCTGTGAGTTCCGCGCTCTGATTGGTTCTTTCTGGATTCCACTTTGCTTGTGCCGTGTTCTGATTGGCTGTAGATTCCGCACTCTGACTGGTCACTTCTCGATGCCACTTTGCTAGCGCTGTCTTCTGATTGGATGTGCTTTCCTCGCTCCGATTGGTCACTTCTCAATCCCAATTCGCCAGCTCTGTCTTCTGATTGGCTGCATGAGCCGCGCTCTGATTGGTCCTTTCTTGATCCCACCTTGCCTGTGCCGTGTTCTGATTGGCTGTAGATTCCGCGCTCTGATTGGTCACTTCTCGATCCTGTTCTGCCTGTGCCGCCTTCGGATTAGTTTTAGCCCTTTTATGGTCATATTGCCCTGTGACAGCAATTGTCCCGGTTTGCCCTTATAGTCTCACTTTCCTTTTTAACGGTCAATCTATCCTTTTATGGCAATTGGACAAGTTTGCCCTTGTATGATCAATTCGCCCTTTTATTTTCAATTTGCCCTTTTATTGCAATTTGCCCTTTTATGATTTATTTGTCCTTTTAGGGCAATTTGCCCTGTTTGTCTTATATGGTAAATTTGCCATTTCAAGAGCAATTTTCCCAGTTTGCCTTATATGCTCAACTTGCCCTTATACTGTTAATTTCACCTTTTATGCCAATTGGCCCAGTTTTCCCTTATATGGTCAATTTGCTCTTTTATGGCAATTGAAGTAGTTTGCCCTTACACGGTCAATGACAGGGACCCTGTGCGCCCGCCCAATCCCCCCGGCTGCAGTACCGCCCCGCGGCCACGGCGCGGCAGCACTGAGTCCCCCCGTTCTCCCCGAGCGCAGGGATCCCGCCCCCGGCCGCGCTGCCGCCGCTGATTGGCCGCCGCGCTCCGAGCGGCTCAGCCAACGGGGGGAGGAAGCCGGGGGGAGGCGCGGCCTTTGAAAGCCGACGGGGCGGGGAGGGGGGGAGGATCTTTAGCCCCTCGCTGTGTTTTGCGGAATCAAACTCTATAACTCAGGGTGGGCGAGGGGGGTTGGGGCACGAGTGTCGCTCCGTGTTGTGTTGTTCTGTGTTTCCATGTCGTTCCGTGTCGCTCCTTATCGTCTTATATGGCGAATTTACCCTTTTATGGTGAATTTGCCCTTTTATGGTCAAGTTACCTTTTTATGGATATTGGCCTTTATACGGTCAATTTTTCCTTTATGGTCAATTTGCCCTTTTATGGTCAATTTTCCCTTCCATTAGCGGTTGCCTCACTCAAGATGGCGGCGGTCCCATCCGTCTTCTTCCCAGTGTCCTCACTCAAGATGGCGTCGTGACCTCTCATTACCCTCACTCAAGATGGCGGCGACACCGACACGCCATGCCCTCACTCAGGATGGCGGCGAGAACACCCCCTTCCGCACCCGTGCCCTCACTAAATATGGCGGCGACACCAACACGCCATGCCCTCAGTCATGATGGCGGGGAAACCCCGTGCCCTCACTAAAGATGGCGGAGAGATTTTTTTTTTTCCCCTTGCCCTCACTCAAGATGGCGGCAAAGACGACACGCCTTTACCTCATTCAAGATGGCGGCGGTAACCGTGCCCTACCTCATGAGGGCGGCGACACCGGAACGTCGTAGCCTCACTAAAGATAGAGATGGGCCTGCCAGTCTCCCTCCCCCGTGCCCTCAAGATTGCGGAGAATACAACACGCCGTGCCCTCACTGAAGATGGTGGCGAGCCCACCCGTCTCTCCCCTCGTGCCCTCACTCAAGATGGCGGCGACACCAATACGCCATACCCACACTCAAGATGGCGGCGTGCCCGCGCATTCTCACTCCCCTTGCCCTCACTCAAGACGGCGGCAGTTGCCTCGTGCCCTCACTCAAGATCGCAGCGACACCGAGACGTCACGTCCTCACTCAGGATGGCAGCGAGGACACCCTCCCGCCCCCTCCCGCGCCCTCACTAAAGATGGGAGCAATACAGACACGCCGGGCCCTCATTCAAGAAGGCGGCAACACAGACACCCATGCCCTCACGCAAGATGGCGGCGAGAACGCCCCGTGCCCTCACTAAAGATGGCGGCGGCAACCGTCCCCTCCCTCAAGAAGGCGGTGACACCGGAACATCGTGGCCTCACTAAAGATAGAGGTGGGTCTGCCAGTCTCCCTCCCCCGTACCCTCAAGATTGCGGAGAATACAACACACCATGCCCTCACTGAAGATTGTGGCGAGCCCACCCTTCTCTCTCCCCCTGCCCTCACTCAAGATGGCGGCGATGCCAATACGCCATACCCTCACTCAAGATGGCGGCGAACCCGCGCATTCTCACTCCCCCGTGCCCTCACTCAAGATGGCGGCGACACCGACACGCCCTGCCCTCACTCAAGACGGCGGCGGGCCCGCCCCGAGTCTCTCACCGTCTCTTCACTCAGGAGTTTTCGGTAATTTGCCCAGTTTACCCTTTTAAGGCGTTTTCCCGGTTTGCCTTATATGGTCGATTTGCCCTTAGAGGGTCAGCTCGTCCTCCTATTGTTTTGGGGAATCACCCTCTCTCACTCTGTTAAGGGTTAGGAAGCAGGTGTGTGTGATGTGCGGGCATATGAGACAGGGGAAAAGCTCGAAAAACTTAGAGGGCTTCGCTCACTGAAATAGGCACTGTCTGCTAGCAAAGGCCTCCAAGACCCTGGATGGTGATAAGGGAGGAGCTCAGTCACTGATAAGGGGAAGCCGAGTGCCTCCTGCTCTGCGGACTCGGAGCTCGACCAGGACGAGAAGGCGCCTGCGCACAGACTGGGCTCACGGACGATTCACGAGGAAGATGGAGGCGACTTCAGCCCTGAGCCCCACACCACGACACTGCGCCTGCGCAAGGACGGGAGAAGCTTCTCCAATCTAATTATATCTGCTTGTTAGACCATATGGTGTGTGAGTTAGGAATTTTTGGATTGGCATTTCCTCAGTGACTAAAGATGCAAGACACGGGCAGATGATCCACATCAGGTCCTAATTATCATTCTTGCTTCTGCAGGCAGTCCCTTTCTGTTCTCATGATAATCTCCGGCCTCACATCAATAAAGGAGTCAGGCACAGCAGCAAGCCCTCCCCACTATGGTGAGGAGGAAAACAGAGCCTGTTTAACAGAGGGAGTTCCCTAGCTCCACGGGAAGGTGCTTGCATTATCCTTTCCCTCCAGTTATACAATTGTTTCGGTTACTCACTGTGTGAAATTCTATGTGAGGATGTACTGCAGAAGCCAGAACCAAACCGAGGGCATTGTCCAAGCAACACACAGCAACTCCAGCTGAGAGAGACACAACGCGGGCAGGGCTGGCAGTGCCCTCTGCGCTAACTCGCATAAACCTCACTGCATCCCAATGTGAAAACCAGCTCACCCTGCACAGTGGCTCCATTAAGTACCTTTACGGAGCAGAGACTGCCAATTGTATTTAACTGTGCCAAGCCACGTGACGGTTTTGGAACAACTTCTAGAAACGGCAGAGACCGAGTTAGGGCTGAGCTCTATTTACAGTAAAATTGTAGCAGTTCTGTTCGGCATTACAGTCTGAAATAAAATACATAAAATATGGAAAAAAAACCCAGCTTGGCTAGGAAGAGGCAAGCTAACAGTTTTCTTGGGCATTTCGTCAAAAAGTTCTGGGCAAACATAATTTTCAACTGCTTACGACACAAACCCCAAATTAAACAAACCACCTCTGGCAAAAACAGTAACAGCTATCGCTAAAACTACACTGGAAATCTTATTTAGGCTGAGCCTAAATCCTTAGGACCCCAATAGATTAAAAAAAAAAAAAACCCTAAAAAAAAAAAATCCCTACTTCTACTAATAAAACAAGAACAAAGAAAGATGACATTGACTGCAAACGTTTGTGGTAACATTTCTCTGAAGCTGACACATTGCAAACCAATTTTACTCTAAGACTAAAAGGCAAACCCACAAGCAAAAGCGTTACCCGAAACTCACAGAAGAAACGATGACTGTAGGCTCAAATGCACCACAAAGAAAACCACACGACTGTTCAAAACCCAGCAAAGAAAGGAAGAAAGGCAGGCTTCTGTAGCCCCTTCCTTCACTGAATGCTCCAGCTGCAGGGGAGAGCCAGCTCTAAATCAAGAGGCCTTTTAAGGGGCAAACTCTTCACCTGTACCTAGTTGCTGACCACAGGTGTGGCACAGACTTAACCAACCCAACTAGGACCTTCAGAGGTTTTGAACAAGACCCACCCTTTTAACAGCAAAACTACAGCATCCCCCTTAGGATGGGTAATAAGAAATTACTCCTAAGTATAAAATGTTGGTGGTTTACTGAAAGTTCAATGTATGACAGCCACGCTTGATAGAAATGATAGAAAATTATAGATGTTATTAAGCCACCAAACATCAATTATCACTGTTAAAAAACTGTACAGTTTAAAAGATTCCTTCCACTGTTTCTTGTCGATCCTCTTCTTGCCATTTTCCCAGCAGTCTTCCCATCACATTCAGCCACACCTTATGCACAGTCACGAGGCTAAAACTCAAGTCCAATAAAGCTGTCTTAAAGAAACTAAAAAAGAGAGCAGACATAAGAGGAAAGGCTGTGTATCCCCGCCCTCCCCCCGGCCCCGCGCAGCACCCCGGGCAGGAACAGGAGGGTTTCAGGGGGACGGGAGGGACACGGGGCGCTGTCCCTCTCCCAGTCCCAGCCTGCATCCCATTGGCCGCAGCCAGCGGGAGGGCAGCGCGCTGCCGTGTCTGTGCTGCGTGTGAGCATGTACGAGGCATAAACATAACGAGCACGTGGCATGTGTGGCATGTGTGACATGTTGCTTGTGTGTGCAAGGCCTGTGCGTGTCATGTGGATGGGGTGGTTGTGGCATGAGCCTGGCATGTGCACAGCGTGTGCATGGGTGGAGTGGCGTATGTGTGGCATGTGTGTGGTGTGTGCATGGCTGGTGCGTCATCTTGATGGTGTGTGCTAGCGTGTGCAAGGCACGTGGATGGTGTGTACACAGCATGTACATAACATGAACATTGTGTGGCATGTTGTTTCTGTGTGCAAGGCTTGTGCCTGGCGTATGCATGGTGTGTACGTGGCATTTACGTAACATAGGCATGGTGTGTGACATGTTGCTTACATGTGCAAGGCAGGTACGTGGTGTGTGCATGGGGTGAGCATAGCATGAGCCTAGAATGTGTATGGCATGTGCATGGGCCACTGGCATGTGCATGACGTGTATGGCTGGTGTGTCATCCTGATGACCTGTGATAGCGTGTTTGGTGCATATGTATAGCATGTACACAGAATGTATGTAACATGCACATGGCATATGTGGCATGTTGCTTGTGTGTGCAAGGAATGTGCATGGCTGGTGTGTCACCTTCATGGTGTGTGCATGGCGTGTGCATGGCGTGTCCATGGCTGGAGTGTCATCTCGATGGCATGTGCCAGTGTGTTGGATGAATGTGTATGGCACGTACATGGCATGTACATAACATGCACATGGCATGTGTGGCATGTTGCTTGAGTGTGCAAGGAATGTGCGTGGCATGTGCTTCACCTTCATTGAATGTGCTAATGTGTGAGTGGCATGTGGATGGCATGTAAACAGCACATACATAACATGTGAATGGTGTGTGTGCAGTGTGTGGAATGTTGCTTGCATGTGCAAGGGGTGTGCATGAATGGTGGGTCACCTTAGAATCATAGAATCACAGAATAACCAGGCTGGAAGAGACCTACCGGATCATTGAGTCCAACCATTCCTATCAATCACTAACCCATGTCCCTCAGCACCTCGTCCACCCGTCCCTAAAACCCCTCCAGGGAAGGGGAATCAACCCCCTCCCTGGGCAGCCTCTGCCAGTGCCCAATGACCCTTTCTGTGAAGAATTTTTTCCTAATGTCCAGACTAAAACTCCCCTGGCGGAGCTTGAGGCCATTCCCTCTCGTCCTGTCCCCTGTCACTTGGGAGAAGAGCCCAGCTCCCTCCTCTCCACAACCTCCTTTCAGGGAGTTGTAGAGAGCAATGAGGTCTCCCCTCAGCCTCCTCTTCTCCAGGCTAAACACCCCCAGCTCTCTCAGACGCTCCTTGTAAGACTTGTTCTCCAGCCCCTTCCCCGGCTTTGTTGCTCTTCTCTGGCTTCAGTCCAGAGCCTCAACATCCTTCTTGTGGTGAGGGGCCCAGAACTGAACACAGGATTCGAGGAGCGGTCTCACCAGTGCCGAGTACAGATGGAGAAGAACCTCCCTGGCCCTGCTGGTCACGCCGTTTCTGATCCAAGCCAAGATGCCATTGGCCTTCTTGGCCGCCTGGGCCACTGCTGGCTCATGTTCAGTCGCTGTCAACCAACACCCCCAGGTCTTGCTAAGGGGGCACTCGATACCTTCATCCAGGTCACTGATAAAGACATTGAACAGGGCTGGATCCAGCACTGAGCCCTGGGGAACCCCACTTGTCACTGGCCTCCAGCTGGAGTTAACTCCATCTCCCACCACTCTCTGGGCCCTCCATACAACCAGTTTTCCACCCAGAAGAGCGTGCGCCCGTCCAGCCCAGAGGTGACAGTTTCTCAAGCAGAATGCTGCGAGAAGCTGTGTCAAATGCTTTACTAAAGTCCAAGAAGACCACATCCACAGCCTTTCCCTCATCCAGTAGGCAAGTCGCTTTGTCATAGAAGGCGATCAGGTTAGTTTGGCAAGACCTGCCTTTTGTGAACCCGTGTTGACGGGGCCTGATCACCCGGTTCTCTTGCATGTGCTTCACGATAGCACTCAAGATCACCTGCTCCATGACTTTCCCTGGCACTGAGGTCAGACTGACAGGCCTGGAGTTCCCTGGATCCTCCCCGCGACCCTTCTTGTAGATGGGCACAACATCAGCCTCCAGTCCAGCAGAACTTCCCCAGTCAGCCAGGACTGTTGGAAGATGATGGAAAGGGGTTTGGCCAGCACATCTGCCAGCTCCTTCAATACCCTTGGATGAATCCCGTCCGGCCCCATAGACTTGTGGGTGTCTAGTCGGGCTACCAAGGCTCTGATCACCTCCTCTTGGATCATGGGAGCCTCATTTTGCTCCTCTAACTCCTGGGTTTGTACACAGAGGGAACAACCTTCCTTACTATTAAAGACTGAGGCAAAGAAGGCATTAAGTACCTCAGCCTTTTCCTCATCCCCTGTCACTGTTGTTCCTTCTGTGTCCAACAGGAACTGAATGTTCTCCCAAGTCCTCCTTTTATTATTTATATATTTATAGAAGAATTTTTTGTTATCTTTCGCAGACTTTGCCAATCTGATTTCTAGTTGAGCCTTAGCCCTTAGAGATTTTTTCTCTACACAATCTCACTTCCCTCCTGTAGTCCACCCAAGAGGCCTGTCCCCTCTTCCAGAGCCCATAAATGTTTCTCTTCTTCTTGATATCCCTCAAGATCTCTCTATTCAACCAAGCTGGCTTTCTCCCCTGCCGGCTCCTTTTCCGGAACACGGGGATGGCTTTCTCCTGAGCTGCTAGGATTTCCTTTTTGAAGAGCTCCCAGCCCTCATGGGCTCCCTTGCCCTTAAGTACTGTCTCCCATGAGACTTTGCCAACCAGCCTTCTGAAGAGATCAAAGTCTGCCCTCTGGAAATTTAATGCTACTGTCCTACTAACCACCCTCTTCACTTCACCTAGAACAGAAAACCCTATCATCTCATGATCACTTTGTCCTAGGCGTCCACCAACTGCCACATCCCCCACAAGGCCTTCTCTGTTCACACCTTCCTGGTGTGTGTGAGCACATGCGTGGCTCGTGCGTGGTCTCTCCACGCTTGATGTGACATCTTGACGGCATGTGCCAGCATGTGCGTGGCATGTGTATGGCACGTACACAGCATGTACATAACATGCACATGGTGTGTCTATAGCATGTGGCATGTTGCTCACATGTGCGTGGTGTGCGTGTGGCCTGTTCATGGATGGTGTGTCACAATCATGGTGTGTTCTAGTGCACGTGGCATGTGGATGATGTGTACACACCATATACATAACATGCGCATGGCATGTTTGCCATGTTGCTTGCATGTGCAAGGTGTGTGTATGGTGTGTCATCTTCATGGTGTGTGCTAGCATGTTTATGATGTGTGGATGGCGTGTGAAAGGCACGTACATAACATGCACATGGAATGTGTGGCATGTTGCTTGCAGGTGCAAGGTGTGTGCAGGGGATGTGCATGAGTTGTGGTGTGAGCCTAGCATGTACATGGCACGTGCATGAGGGCAGTGGCATGTGTGGCATGTGCCTACCTGGCGTGTGGCATGTGCCTACCTGGTGTGTGGCATGTGCCTACCTGGCGTGTGGCATGTGCCTACCTGGCGTGTGGCATGCACGTGTTTGGCTGGCCAAGCCCATGGCACCCTAGTATTGTTGTCTCGATCCGGTATTCAGTAAACACAATGCCGTCACGTGCTAACCCTAAGCAGATAACGCTCCGGCTCACGCCGTCACCTTGATCGACCGCGATTACCAAAGACGAGTCCCGAGAAAGCCACGTACCCGAATGCTGCTGGCCTGCAGGACACCGCCACGTCGCTTCTCCCTCTCTCTCTGTGGAGGAGACCAGATCCCACAGGAGCTCTTGTTGACAATACTCCTGTCAGATTCTCTCTGCTGACAAAGCAAAAGCAAGGAGCTGTTATGACAAAAAACTCCAAGTAACCGTGCTTTAAATGAACCACCCCCCTCCCCTGCAGCTCTCACCACTACGAGCGACACCCCAACATCCAGCAAGCTCTAAGCTGTGCCAGACTGGCCCGAGCCTGCCACAGGACCGGGCAGAGCTCCTCTAGCTCTCCCTGCCACTCTGAGGCCGTCAGCGGGAGGACAAGCGACCGAGTTTTCCAAACGGAGGCTTTCCTCGAGGGAGGCAGGAGTACTGCGGTTCACCCGGGTACAGCAGCCTCTGAAAGGCCGCGTGTCCATCTCCTGACCTCAAACTCAGCACCATGGGATACCTTAGCGCTTAAGCTAAGGGGAGAAATATTTTAGCGGCCGCTCTTTCCCACCCGACAACCTCCTGAGGCACGGGTTCAGCCACACTTGAAGTAGAGGACCCTGAGGAGGCAGCAAGAAGCACGAGAAACTCGAGCTTATTTCACTTACCTTTGCCTCGAAGCAGAGCCCTGCCTTCAGGTCTCACGGCCCTTTCTTCTCCTTCACCACACCAGGATCGGGAATCGGGTTTCAGTCACCTCCCATGACAGAACCCTCCGGCCATGTGCAAGTTCTCCCCAGAGAAATGGTTCTAGTTCCCTTGTCGGCCCCCAGCAGCAGAAGGATGCTCGTGACGTCCACTCTCATCCGATTCAGCAGCCCGCTCTAGAGGGGAAGAGAAAGCGGAGGTCGGTTTCCACATACCTCTGAGGAGACACACCACCCGCAGGACACTCTTTACGTAAGCGCATCACCCGTCTCCCACATGGCGCCTCCCTGCACGAAGGGTGTCTTCAGCACAACAACACACAGGCAGCAGCAGGGGTTACTGCAGTCGGGGAATCCAAAGATTTCCCTTTCTATGGGACCTGGGAGCATACGGAGCCTTCTGCGTTCGCTTGAAGGATGAGATCTGCCCAATTCAGGCAGAAAGAGGCAAAAGAAGCCACTTCAGCAGCAGATACCCTAACGCTATGGAGGCTCCTGGTGCTGCCAGCTCTCGTGTGGCGAGGACGCCCAACACCGTGTCACCTTTCCGCCCCTAGAGCTGGTCCCTCTGGCTTAGCAACAGATCGGCGGTCCCAGCACACAGCCTCCGCACTGGAAAAATTCAGACCCACGGGACGACCCCACAACAGCTTCCAGCTGCAGATCCCAACAGCGAAGCTACCCGCTTAGTTGCGCCGTCATCCATCTCCACGCCAAGCGAACACAAGCGTTTCACCCTTGCAGGGCCCTGAGGCACCTCTGTGGGCTCATCGGGGATCTGACCACTTTCTGAGGAATCGCGTCGGCCGGCCTGCGCGCATTCTGCTCGGCCATCACCTTCCCCATGGCTTTCACCCAACAGCCGTGATGCAACATCAACTCGTGCGTAAGCGCACACATACACATGCACAAAGGAATGCTAAAACAGCAACAACACGAGGCCTCGCTCAGCCACAGTGCCGTTAAGACGGTCCCACAGAAGCCAGACTGGGGCCTTTTCATTTAGCCAGCAGAGAGCAGGTAATGTTCACCCTCCTTCTCCCTGCCCTGTGCCATGCCAGCTCGCTCACCGTTACTCCTCACGACGGGACAGAACAATACCGGGCTTTGAAAAAGCAGGGATGTGCTGCGAGACTTTTGCCAAGTTTTCTGCAGCAAGGACATTCTCCTGACTGGCTTTTCGGGCTGTGAGGAAAGAGAGACGTGCCTGATACGTTAAGGAGTTTTTAACGCCACCTCGAATACCATCACGATGCTAACAGAGTCATTTGTCCAGTTACAGGGGACAATCAGAGCTTAAGTATGAAAACAGACAAAGACCCCCTGCCCCGCATGATGAACGACGATGTGGTCAACGACAGGACCACGCCACTGGCACAGAAGCCGGGCCGATACACCGAACCAGGAGTCAGCATCACGAACATCACCCACGCTCAGAGCTGCAAAGCGGACGTTTCTCCTCTCACCTGAATGGCAACCGCTTCCCTTTCACCCATGGGCGCCCTCCTCTTCTTCCGCCGCGAGCGTATGAGAGAGATGGGAAGCCTCCACAGCGCTCTGCAAAGATGAGGGACCTCTAAGAGGTGCATTTCCCCAAGGCACTTGAGGTACCTTAACTCTACAGTTACCGTTAAGAACGCAACAACTCCCCTTCCGTACCACTGTTACGGGACATAGTTTAACACAAATACTAAAAAGAAGTCTAGAAAGACGTTAAGCCTCAATATAGAAGAGAAGGCTAAACAGATATTCTGTGTAACAGGAAACAGAAATGTCTGAACCAAGAGGATCTGCAGCAAGCGTAACGGATGTTGCATCGTTGTAAAACGCTGTGACACGGAAGGGTTTTAAATGCAAAGAAGCCTGGTTGTAGAAGAGAATCAAAGAAGCGACCTCCCTCCTGGCACTCTCTACACTAACAACATAAAAGCACTTTCCAAACCTCCCCTTCCCCTCTCAGTGTGTGTGCAGCGTGCTTGCAGTGTGTCTGGCGTGTGCATGGTGTGTGCCTGGCTGGCGCGTCATCTTCGTGGCATGTGCTAGCATGTGCATGGCGTGTGTACGGTATGTACACAGCCCGTACATAACATACGCATAGAGTGTGTAGCATGTGTGGCATGTTGCCTGCATGCAGAAGGCGAGTGCGTGACATGTGCTTGACTTGTGGCATGAGCCTGGAATGTGCATGGAAGCAGTGGCATGTGTGTGGCATGTGTGTGGTGTGTACATAACACATGCATGGTGTGTGCATGGCATGTTGCTTGCGTGTGCAATACATGTGTGTGGTATGTTGCTGGCGTGTGCAAGGCATGTGCGTGGCATGTGCATGGGGCAGTGGCATGTGCATGGCTGTGTGTCATCTTCATGGTGTGTGCTAGCGTATGCCTTGTGTGTGGATGGCATGTACATAACATGCACATAACATGCGCATGGCCTGTGTGACATGTTGCGATGTGTACAAGGGCTCTGTGGTGTGTGTGGCATGCCGCTTACACGTTCAAAGCACGTACATGGGGTGGTTGTGGCGCTAGCCTGGCATGTGCATGGGGGCAGCACAATGTGCATGGGGGGTGAATTGCATGTGTGGGGCGTGGGCCTGGCGTGTGTGTGGCATGTTCATGCTGTGTGGCGTGCACAGGGTCGGCTGGCGAAGCCCCTGGCACCCTAGTATTGTTGTCTCAATCCAGCGTTCACCAAACGCGATGCCGTCACATACTAACCCAAAGCGGAGAACGCTCCAGCTAGTGCCGTCAACTCGATCAACAGTGATTAACAAAGAGTAATGAGTCCCGAGAAAGCCACATACCCAAATCCTGCTGGCTTGGAGGGCACCAGCACGTCGCTTCTTCCTCTCTCCCTGAGGAGGCGTCGGGATCCCACAGGAGCTCTCTCATCGCCAACACTTCTGTCAGATTGTCTCTGCTGACAAAGCAAAAAGAATCATAGAATCATAGAATCCATAGGTTGGAAAGGACCCACTGGATCATTGAGTCCAACCATTCCCATCAACCACTAAACGATGCCCCTCAGCACCTCATCCACCCGTCCTTTAAACACCTCCAGGGAAGGTGACTCAACCCCCTCCCTGGGCAGCCTCGGACAGGGACCAATGACCCTTCCCGTGTAATATTTTATCCTGATGTTCAGCCTGACCCTCCCCTGCTGGAGCTTGAGGCCATTCCCTCTCGTCCTGTCCCCTGTCACTTGGGAGAAGAGCCCAGCTCCCTCCTCTCCACAATCTCCCTTCAGGTAGTTGTAGAGAGCAATAAGGTCTTCCCTCAGCCTCCTCTTCTCCAGGTTAAACAACCTCAGCTTAGTGTCATCCACAAACTTGCTCAGGGTCCACTTGATGCCTTCATCCAGGTCATTGATAAAGACATGGAACAGGGCTGGACCCAGCACTGAGCCCGGGGGAACCCCACTTGTCTCTGGCCTCCAGCTGGAGTTAACTCCATTTCCCACCACTCTCTGAGCCCGGCCATCCAACCAGTTTTCCACCTAGGAGAGTGTGCGCCCGTGCAGTCCAGAGGCTGACAGTTTTTGAAACTGAATGCTGCGAGAAACTGTGTCAAAGGCTTTACTGAAGTCCAAGAAG
The DNA here is from genome assembly GCF_032191515.1 of Phaenicophaeus curvirostris. NCBI lineage: Eukaryota > Metazoa > Chordata > Aves > Cuculiformes > Cuculidae > Phaenicophaeus > Phaenicophaeus curvirostris. The sequence continues at coordinate 22,520 of NC_091396.1, forward strand.
GCAACATCCACAGCCTTTCCCTCATCCAGCAGCCGAGTCACTTTGTCACAGAAGGCGATCAGGTTTGTTTGGTAAGACCTGCCTTTTGTGAACCCATGTTGACTGGGCCTGATCACCTGGCTCTGTTGCATGTGCTTCATGATCGCACTCAAGATCACCTGTTCCGTGACTTTTCCCAGCACTGAGGTCAGACTGACAAGGCCAGGAGTTCCCTGGATCCTCCCTGCAACCATTCCTGTAGATGGGCACAACATCAGCCAGCCTCCAGTCCAGTGGAACTGCCCCAGTCAGCCAGGACTGTTGGAAGATGATGGAAAGGGGTTTGGCCAGCACATCCACGGCTCCTTTAATACTCTTGGGTGCATCCCATCTGGCCCCATAGACCTGTGGTGTCTAGCTGGGCAAGCAAGGCTCTGACCACCTCCTCTTGGATCATGGGAGCCTCATTCTGCTCCTTTAATTCCTGGGTTTGTACACAGAGGGAACAACCTTCCTTACTATTAAAGATGGAGGCAAAGAAGGCACTAAGTACCTCAGCCTTGCCCTCGTCCCCTGTCACTGTTGTCCCTTCTGCACCCAATAGGAACTGAACACTCTCCCTAGTCCTTCTTTTACTGTTATTGTATTTACAGAAAGATTTTCTGTTATCTTTCACAGACTTAGCCAATTTGACTTCCAGTTGGGCCTAAGCCCCCCTCATTTTCCCTCTGCACAATCTCACTTCCTCCCTGTAGTTCACCCAAGATGCCTGTCCTTTCTTCCAAAGCTCATAGACCCTCCTCTTCTTTTTGATGTCTCTCAAGTCTCCCTATCAACTATCTCCCTAGTCAACCAAGCTGTTTATCTCCCCTGCCGGCTCCTTTTCCGGAGCATGGCGATGGCTTACTGCTGAGCTGCTAGGATTTCCTTTTTGAAGAGCTCCCAGCCGTCGTGGGCTCCCCTGCCCTTAAGGACTGTCTCCCACAGGACTTTGCCAACCAGCCTTCTGAACAGTCCAAAGTCTGCCCTCGGGAAGTTTAATGTGACTGTTGTGCTAATCTCCCTCTTCACCTCACCTAGAATTGAAAACCCCATCATCTCGTGATCGCTTTGTCCCAGGCGTCCTCCTACCACATCCCCCACAGGCCTTCTCTGTTCATGAACAGCGGGTCCACGAGGGCACCTTCCCTTGTCAGTTCACTCACCAGCCGTGTGAGGAAGCTGTCTCCCACGCACTCCAGGAACCTCCTAGACTGCTTCCTCTCAGCTGTACTGTACTTCCAGCAGATATCTGGAAGGTTGAAGTCTCCCACGAGGACCAGAGGGAGCGATCTTGAGACTATCCCCAGTTGTTTATAGAAGAGCTCATCAGCTGCTTCTTCTCGGCTGGCTGGTCTGTAACAGACTCCATCACAACATCAGCCTTCTTGTGGGCTCCCCTGATTTCAACCCACGGGCACTCAGTCCCCTCCTCCCCATAATCCTGTATCAAAGCAAAAGGAACGAGCTGTTAGGGCAAAAGACTCCAAGTAACCGTGCTTGAAATGACCCCCCCCTGCCCCTGCAGCTCTCGCCACCGCGCACGACACCCCAAAAAAGCGACACCCCCACCCCCGCTCTCTCTAGACCGACAACACAAAAGCGCTTTGCAAACCTCCCTTTCCGCTCCTTCCCCTCCTCCCCTCCTCCCCACCTCCTTCTTTCTCCCCTTCTCCTCCCATTTGGCCCCATACTCCCCCCCTGCTTTCCCCCTCTCTCCCCTCCTTCCCTTCCCCCGCTCCCTCCTCCCCATCCCGAGCGGGGATCTCCCCCGCGGGGCCGCACGCCGAGCGCAGACGCAGCCCCGAAGGCCCCGACCGCCCCTGAGCCCGAGCCGGCCCCGGGAGGGCCGCGGCTCACGGACAGCGAGCCCGGAGCGGCGCCGCCGGCCACAGAGCGCTCCCCCGCGCCTCTCCGGGCGCCTCTGACTCACCCGACCCGGCCCCGTTCGAGCCGCTCCCGAGCGGTGCCGCTGCGGCCGCGGGCCCCGGCGGGCAGCGAGGGCGGGCGGCGCCCGGGCCCCGTGCGGAGCTCGAACCACCCGCCCGCGCTCCGCCCCGGCCCGCCCCCCGGGCGCTCTCCCGGCGCTGATTGGCCGCCGCTCGCTGAGTGACGCGCGGCTCAGCCAATGGGAGCGCTCTGTGCGGGGCCCTGCCCAGGGGCAGCCGAGCGCCGCCGCACCGAGCCGAGCGCTGCAGAAACACGCGGAGCCGGGGCACGCGGGGCTGTCAGGGGACACAGGGGACGCGGGCACCCCGGGCAGGGACAGGGGACACGCGGTGCTCGGGGAGGACGGGGTCGGGGCACGGGGGCCCTGGGGGCGCTGACCCTCTCCCAGCCCCAGCCCGCACTCCGCTGTCCGCTGTTCCGCCGCGCGAAGCCGAGAAAAGCCGAGCGCCTCCCACCTGTTCTTCGAGCTGCCCCGCCCCGCCCGGCTCGCCCGCCCCCTGAGTCGTCCTGCTCCCCCACCCCGGGCTGCAGTACCGCTTCGCGGCCACGTCGCGGCAGCACTGAGTCTCCGCCCTATTCACTCCGAGCGCAGGGATCCCGGCCAATGGGAGCGCTCGCTGCAGGGCCCCGCCCCCCCCATCGCTCTGCCGGAGCTGATTGGCTGCCAGTCGCTGAGCAGTGCAGCCAGTGCGCATGTGTGGAATACAACATGGCTGCGGCAATCTGCAGTCACTGCGCATGCGTGCCATTTAACATGGCGGCGCCCATCTACGCTCACTGCGCATGCGTGCCGTACAACATGGCGACGTCCATCTGCGCTCACTGCGCATGCGTGCCATGCAACATGGCGACGCCCATCTGTAGTCACTGCGCATGCGTACAGTAAGACATGGCGGTGCCCGTATGCAGTCACTGCGCATGCGTGTCATGCAACATGGCGACGTCCATCAGCAGTCACTGCGCATGCGTGCCGTGCAACATGGCGCCGCCCATCTGCATTCATTGCACATGCGTGCCATGCAACATGGCGGTGCATCTCTTAGAGCCACTGCGTTCCGTTTAGCATGGCGCCCGCTGTCCCCGCGGGTTCCGTTTCAAAGCAGCCTGCCGGCACCGAGCGGAACCCAACGCAGCCTGAGCGAGCCGGGCGGGGCCGAGCGCCGAGGGGACTCGTGCACCCCGGGCAGGGGCGGGGGGGCTTCAAAGGGGGACGCGGGACGTTGTCCCTCTCCGTTCTGCACCGCTCCCCTCCCCGCGCCCCACCCTGCTCTCCGCCCTGGTCTCCGCCCCGCCCCTGTGGGCCGTCCCGTTCCCCATCAGCCCCGGGCTGCAGTACCGCTCCGCGGCCACGGCGCGGCGGCACTGAGTCCCCGCCCCATTCATCCCGAGGGCAGGGATCCCGGCCAACCGGGGCGCTCGCTGCAGTCCCGCCCCCCGGGCAGGCTCCCGGCGCTGATTGGCTGCCGCTCTCTGAGCGACACAGGCTCCGCCAATAGGAGAGTTCCGCTTGGCGCGGGCCCCTGGGCGCTTTTCCGGCGCTCATTGGCTGTCTGTCTCAGAGCGACGCGCACCTTCACCAATAGAATGCTCACTGCAGGGCCCGCCTCCTGGCCCTCTGCCGCTGCTGATTGGTCTCTCGCCTCTGAGCGACGCGCGGCTTCGCCAATAGGAGCATTGGCTCTTCGCGCCCGCCCCTGCGCTCTCTGCCGTCGGGGTCCGATCTCCGAGCGGCTCCGGCCGGGCGCGGTTCGCTGCCGGGAAGGTTCCGCTGCCTCGAGCAGCGCTGTAGTCATTGGAAGTTCAGCTCTCTCTTCAGGGGTCCGGACTGCGTTAAGCTCAACATCACTACGTTAAGCTTTATTAGTAGTAGCCAGTGACACAAAAACATTGATGGGAACAAAGAGGTTGCTGCTTGTAAAAGTATCCTCTCCTCTTAATGCTTTCTGCCTAACCAAGAAAAATATCTACACGTACAGGTGCGTATCTAACCCGTCTCTTTGTGTATTTATGTATTGCCACGATACATACACGGTTTTTCAGCAATCGTAAGCAATGTCCGTGCTCTGGTGCTGAGCAGCAGTCCAAGGCAGCTGCTGGCTGACACCGGCCTGGGTGGCTGTACGATACCTCGTGCCTTTCTGGTTTACTGTCAGTCCCAGGTGATCCCTGCACACTTTGGCTCACTGCTCTGTGATCACAGGCTGCGGGTTTTCTAGTCACTGAGGAACAACCTCTAATTCCTCCCAACAGGAACTTTGCTGCAAACAGATTCATTTATTAGTGGCCCTGGGGCATTTTCCTAAGTCCATCCACCTTTTACAGCCCCAGCACTTAACTGCACTGCCTTCTCAGGCTAAATTATTCTTAACTTCCCGGTGCTGGGAACGAACAGCAGGCCGAGGCGGACACCACTGCAGGGAATCCCAGCCCGCAGGAAGCCCCGCGTGATGATGATGCATGAGCCTGGTGTGTCCTGGGGTTGGGACCCACATAGCCAAGGGTTCCCACCAGACCGAACAGTGTGGCTCGAAGTAAGTCCTGGCACCCAGCAGCCTGGGAACAGCACCAACAAGATTTTCCATTGCCTCCATCCATCCCAGGCTCTGCTGGTGTGGGTTGCAGCAGCGCCACGGCTTGCCATGAGCAGCACATCCCAGTGCCAGGTATTTGATTGCTCTGCTGTTTTCAGGGGGAGGTCCAAACACAGTTCCGCCTTCTGCTCCAGCACCTGCAGCTCTGCTGGTAGCTGTCCTCCATTGCTGCCCCTTCCTCCCCCTCTGGACAATGCCCAGGGCTCAGCCTCCAGCATCCACCAGCCAGCGAGCATGACTTGCTCTTCCACTTCAGCATCGGTTCATTCCATGCGGTGGTCAAGATGGAAATTTATTCTTTAATCCCCCACCTGGGCATGGTGGACAGGTTTTGTTTTGCTGTGCTGCATCTTGGTCACCACAGGACAATCCTGCTGACAGCAGCAGATGCAGCATGGAGAAGCTCTGGCTTATATTTGGGAGACGCTCCTGCATGGTGGAGAGACAAGGCAGCTCCTGTCCGCCCCACTGGGCTTTCCCCGCTTCTCTGATCCCAGGGGCATCACCAGCCGCAGCTCTCCGCTGAGGCCAGTGCTTAAGCTTAAAAGTTGGGTGGCAGTGAAAGCCATGGCTAGATTTTTTTTTATTTGAGGCAACCTCACAGCCAGCAGCTGGCTCCAAGCTGGTGTGGCAGTCTCCAGCAAGGAGCCCCTGCACCAGGGCTTTCCAGCTACTTTGGGGCCCAGGCCCCACACTGGAGTCAGCAAAACCATCCCCGGCAACGTTCCTGTCATCCGTCTCCCTACTCCCAGCATTATCCTGGCAAAAGCACACACACACGTATCCACAGCCCACCCCTCCCTCCCATCACCACTCTTGCTTCCGTCTTGTCCCATGCCAGAACCATCCTGGGAAGAGGAACTAACCAGCAAAAATAGGGGAAGTGAACCTGTCCCTAGGGAAAGAATCACAGCTTTCACAGCAGAACCTAGTTTAACTGTTTATTCCCCAAAACATGCAGCAGCTGCCCTGTGCTACTGAAATTGGCCCAGCCACACAGCAGCAGCCCTGGGCAGAGCCAGCTCAGCGCCACTGGGAGCAGCTTCACGCGGCTCAGACATCCTGAGCAGGACGTGCTTTTCCCAGCTAGAGGCACTGCAGAGGAACAACAGGAGTGGGGTAGAGGAGGCTACAGAGGGCCCTAACATAGATGTTGGTATGGGGGGGATACCCTTGCTGGGGTTTGGACCCTCCAAACACAGCATTGCCTGCCTCAGGGCCTTGGGAAGCCTCTCACCCAAGAGTGAAGGGGCAAACATGGCACTTTCCCCACACCACATCGCTTCCCCACTTCCCATCTGTTCCTCTGCCACAGAGGAAAACCTTGGAGTCAGCAGCAAAGCACAAGGGCCAGAGCTCACCCGCCATGTGAGCAGGACCTCAAACTGTGGGGCTCAGGGCAGGTCCCTCACACAGCAGAAGGAGCCACTAGGGTCACTCAGGAGCAGGGTGGTTCATTACGGGAGTCACTGGTCAAGGGAAATTTCCTGGGCTCAGCAAAGAGCTAAAGGAGAGGTTTCGCTCTGCCCCATCCCCGAGCGTTCACGACAGAGAAGCCACGATTTCCAGGCAGCTCTGCTTTCTGCTCCCCACCTGCAGGAGTCATCTCTGCTCAGTCATTTCTCACATTCATCAGTTCTCACTTCTCCTTTCCCCTTTGTTACTTCAACCCCCAAAGGAGGAACCACCCACCAGCTGCACCCCCAACCAGCTCATTTCCCCAGCTCCCACCCCACCACTCAGACGTCTGGTGAGCGCCCTGCTCCGATCCAGCCATGGGCTGGGTGCTGGGGAGGGTCCTGCTCACCTGGATGTTGGTGGCTTGGGTGCGAGGGCTTGAGCAGCCCCAGGAGCTTCCCTCCTCTGCAGGGTTTCCAGACTGCAAGAGGACCCTGAAGCTTCCAAGTCTGGAAGTTCTTCCGGGGGGAGGGTGGGATAACCTCAGAAATTTGGATATGGGCAGAGTCATCAACCTGGGCTATTCACAGTGCAAGACCACAGAGGATGGATCTTACATCATCCCGGATGAGATCTTCACTATTCCTCGCAAGCAGAGCAACCTGGATATCAACTCTGAGATCATTGAGTCTTGGAAAGATTATCAAAGCACCACCTCCACCTCCATCAACCTGGAGCTGTCCCTCTTCTCTGCCATTAATGGCAAGTTCTCCTACGACTTCCAACGGATCAAGACCCACCAAGTGAACGACCGTGCCGTCACTACCCGAGTGCAGGTTAGGAACCTGGTTTACACCGCCAAGATTGACCCCGGGGCAGTGCTGGACAAGGGCTTCAAGAGGCAGCTGCTGACGATCGCCAGCCACTTGGAGAACAACCAGACACGGATGGCTGATTTTCTGGCCGAGGTGCTGGTGCTTAACTATGGCACCCACACCATTACCTCCGTGGACGCCGGAGCCAGCTTGGTGCAGGAGGATCAGATCAAGGCAACCTTCCTGAAGGACAGCTGGGCCACACGCAGTGCTGTCACCGCCTCAGCCGGTGTGGCCTTCCACAGCATCATCGGTGTCAAAACCAGCGAGTCCCTGGACACCAGCTCTGGCTTTGTCAAGCAGTATCTGGAGAACCGCACCAACTCCAGGGTTGAGAGCATTGGAGGGACCCCTTTTTACCCAGGCATCACCCTCAAGACTTGGCAGGAGGGGATCAGAAACCAGCTAGTGGCTCTTGACCGCTCAGGGCTGCCCCTGTACTTCTTCATCAACCCCAGGACCCTGCCAGAGCTGCCCACTCCCACAGTGAAGAAGCTGACCAAGCGAGTGGAGATGGCTATCCGCCGCTACTACACCTTCAACACCTACCCAGGCTGCACTGATGTCACCTCACCCAACTTCAACTTCCACGCCAATGCTGATGATGGCTCCTGTGAGGGTGCCATGACCAATTTCACCTTCGGGGGAGTCTTCCAGGAGTGTGTCAGTCTTGCTGGGCCTGATAGCAGCGTGCTGTGCCGGGCGCTGGAGCAGAGGAACCCCCTCACTGGGGCTTTCTCCTGCCCCACCAACTATACTCCAGTGCTGCTGGGGACGCAGGAGCGGGAGGAAGGCCACAGCCACCTGGAGTGCCATGACAAATGCATCCTGGGCATCTTCTGCCACCGTGAGTGCCGGGATGTCTTCTGGCTTTCTAGGGTGCAATTCAGCGCCTACTGGTGCGCTGCGAGTGGGCCACTGGCCCCAGGCTCGGGATACCTCTTTGGGGGGCTGTTTAGCACCCACAGCACCAACCCCATCACTGGTGCCCAGTCCTGCCCCTCAGCATACTTCCCACTGAAGCTTTTTGATGAGCTCAGGGTGTGCGTGAGCCAGGATTATGAGGGAGGTGGCCAGTATGCAGTGCCCTTCGGGGGATTCTTCAGCTGCCAGGCAGGGAACCCCTTGGCGGGGCGACACCAGGGCACCACTGGAGACCCCCATGCTAAGAGCTGCCCCCCAGGCTTCAGCCAGCACTTGGCGCTCATCAGCGATAGCTGCCAGGTGGAATTCTGTGTCCAGGCTGGCATCTTCACAGCAGGCTCACTACCACCTGCCCGCCTGCCACCCTTCACCAGGCCTCCCACCAACCTGCCGGCCATCAACACCGTGCTGGTGACCAGCGAGGACAGTGCCTGGGTTCGGGACGGGCAGAGCCATGCCTGGCGGCTGGCTCAGCCAGAGGAGATCCAGCATGCGGCAGAGATGGTGAGGGGCCGGGGGCTGACAGGGGGCGAGGTGGCTGGTGTCACTGCAGCAGTCCTGGCGGGGCTGGCCACCATCCTGGCGACTGTCTGCTACACCCGCTGGAGGTATAAGTTGAGGGGGTACCACACGATGGGCGAAGGGGACAGCCTGGCTGCTGCAAGCCCCAAGAATAGCACTGTGCTACATGTAGGAGAGGAGTACCAGCAAGAGCCAGAGGGGCTGATGGCATGAGCATCCTCTGCTGCAGCTGCCAGGCAACGTCTTGTGCTCCATACCCAGGCAAAGCTCCTGCCCACCCCTCTTTCTAAGGCAAAGCTGTGCAGTGACACCAGCCCCCTTGCTCCTTGCACCCTGGAACCAAGGGTCCCTGTCCCCGCAGAAGCCTCAGGCTCACCTCTCCATGCTCTCGCCCTCTGCTGGATCCCCAAGCTCCAGCCTCAAGCACATGGGTGGCTCCACAGACCCACAGACATACCTCCCTGGCTGACCATCTTCAGGACACGCCACCTCCTTCCGCCAGCCCCTGCACCTCCATGGCCGCATCTCCTGGCTCCAACCAGCCCTGCAGCTCTACCCCAACCAGAAAAAATGTGCGTTTCTCCACCAGTGCAGGCTGTGCCTCAGCTCTCCCGCCCATCCCAAAGCCATAAAAGGGGACCCAGGGTCCTTCAGCAAGCCACTGGGAACACTGGAGTGCCCAAGGAGAAGGAAATTCTGAGCGTAGCCATCATCTTCCCTCCAGGCTGGCCCCAAAAAGGCAGGGGAAGCTGTGCCTGCCCCTGCCTTCCCCTGGCAGTGGAGACTCGCTTCCTGTACAAAAGTTGTGTCAGGATGCATGCCAGGGCCCAACTCCTGTGAAAAGACACCCAGCCCCACGAGCCCAGAGAGCCCCCTTGGCCACCACTGGCACCCAGGGCCAGCAGACGGCTCTGGTGACCCTTCATCTCACCAGAAAGAAGGGAGCAGAGGGGCCCAGGGGAGATGCGTACAGAGGGCAACCCCCGTCGACACTCTGTGTATATCTATCGGGATAGATATACTCGCACATGCAGAGAGGCACGGATCATTTTTATTGCTGCCGGCAACGGATTGCGTAGGCAACACGGTATTAAAAAAGAAAAAAAAGTCATGTTGTGAGTAGACTCTGTCACGTTCAGAGCTGTCACGGTGGCACCCAAGGAGGGTGGGGAACCCTCCTTCCTCCCCTAGATCACAGTAGGGTTTTGCATAGCTCCAGACAGGGTTTTTCTGCAGGAGGGGAAGCCCGGGGTTGGGGCGGTGGAGCTGCAGCTCCACTGGCCGCAAAGCCCAAAAAGGGTGTTTTCCCAGACGTTTTCTCCCTTGAGGTAGAAAATAACATCCCGTGCTAAAGAGGGCTGGGGACAGACAGGTATGAAGGGGCACCAGGGGACGAGGGCTGCCTGTCCCTCCCCAGTGCCTCTCGCTCACCTGGTCACACAGACGGTGGACAGAAGACAACAGAGAGGTCAGGCCATGCGTGGACAGCGAGCAGTCCCCGTCATCCACTTTATTGACCCCCACCCCCCTCCATGGGACGGCAGCTGGTGGCGATGCACACCCTGGCCAGGGAGAGTTAAAACAACGACAACAACAGAACGACGCGCAGCAGGAAGACGCGCAGCAGGAAGTCCCCCTCGGGAACCACCGTCCCCTGGGACAGGGGACGAGGCGACCTCCCCTGGAAAACCAGGAGGGGAATGCAACCAAACGGGGCTCAAAAGGCCCCAGTACCCCTGGGAGCAACAGTGCAGGGCTAGAAGCAGCCTGGGCAGTGGTGGGTGCTGCCCCCCACTCTGCTCTCCAACTACGGGAAGCATGAGCAGAGCCAGCTCCTCCACAATGCTGAGAGGGCCCCCAAAGCCATAGGGAACAGCCCAGCACCCCGGCAGAGGAGGCTCTGAGAGGCCCTGCGAGCTCCCCCAAAGACTCCACGCAACACTTCCCACTTCCCGCGCACACTTCCCTCCCCGCACCCAAACACACCATGCTGACCCACGCCAGCCAGCTGCCTGCCCGGGAACAATGCTGAGACACAGTCAGACAGGGAACACCCCTCCACATCTACACCCACACCTACAGACCACAGCCGCACCGTGGGGCGCTGACACCTTCGGGATGGGGTCCTCATAGTAGGGGAGCAACACTGCCCCCATCCTGTCCCCAGACAGCACCAGCCTCAGTCCCCAGCATCGTGTCCTCCTGGCCCCCAGGGCCACCACCTCTATATACATATATATGACAAAACCCCAGAACAAGAGGTATATAAAAATTCAACGTGGGATGCCCCCACACAAACAGTTCAAAGAACCCACAACAGGGGGAGGTGTGCAAGACAGGCCAGGACATGTTTCCCAACCCCCAGCCCCTCCACGGCACAGGACAGGGGCTGTCCAGGCAAGACCCTGCAGGGCACAGCTCAGACACAGCCAAGGGGAGAAGGGAGCACAGGGCTGGGGGGCCAGTCAGGGCAGACCAGGGCCCCCTAACCTCCGTGGACACAGGAGACCAGTGGGGAGGTACCGGACAGGACAAATGAATGAACAGACGGCTCTGGGACAAGGGAGAGCGAGGGGAACTGCCACAGCCCCCACCTCCTCCCCAGGCCAGGTCCCAGCCCCAGGCAGGTTATCAGGGGCGTTGGGCCAGGCTGGGACCATCCAGTGAAAAATGAAGGAAGGGAGCCTGGCACCCCCCAGGTGCCTTTGGCATGGCAACAGCAGGGATAGGACACCGCACCAGCCAGAGGGGACAGTAAGGCCAGCATGAAACACATGTCTCCATAGGGGGAGGTGCCCTACCTGCGGGAATGAAGGGGATGGCCAGAAGGACCTTCTCCCACATTCCTGGCCAGCCTGAGGATGCTCCTACTGGGCAGGTGCCACTGAGAGCCGTGGGCTCCAGGTGCCCCTTGCAAAGCCCCCAGGCAGGTTTCTTCAACAGCAGCTTTATCCCAGGGGTAAGTAGACAGAGGCGCCCCCTTCCCTTGCCTTCCTGCCACAGTCTCAGTCCTTCTCCTGCACCAGGCTCTCCTCCGTGATGCCCTGGGCCGCAAGCTCGGCCAGGACATTGTCCAGGTAGTTGATGTCAGGGTAGCCGTGGCCAGTGAGGTTGGAGCCAAACTCTGTCTTGTGGTGGATCTCATTCCAGATCACTGTGTCTGACTCGCCTGTGGTGCTGGAGGTCCCAATGGCAAAGATCAAGCGCCGGTCCCAGGCTACCAGCAGTAACTTCAGTACCTGCGCAGGGAAGCGATGGAGCAGGCAATAAGACAAATGCCAGGGAGAAGCACCCACTTCTGCTCAGGGCAGCAATGTGGGCAAACCAGAGCCAAGCCCTCCCAGGGAGCTTTGGATTCCCAGCATGGAGTCCTATCCCAACCAAAAGAGCAGGAGCAGGCTGCAGAGCTTCCCCAGCACATGGAAATGTTGCTGCGCTCCTGCAGAGCATGATGGGATGGACTACAGGGGAGAAACTCCACCAAGATTTGCCTGTGTAAGCCCTAGCTGCTTTTCCTCACGCACAAAATAGCTGCTTGCTCCCTCTTCTTCTGATATGTCCATAAGCATGTCTGGGTCAGCTCAAGCTGCCCAGGTGAGCCCCTCACCTTTCTGCCCTTCTCACTGTCTGGCAGGTAGCAGTGCCGGGGAAAGCCACGGGCAGTGAAGCTCTTCCCAGGGTTCGGATGCTCCGGTCCCTGCAGTGGTGAAGTGAGAGAGGAAAAAAAAGCCTTTGGGAGCTCAGAAAAATGCAGTGGGCACAGCGTAACCCCTCCCACCTCACTGGACACATTGTTGGTTGTTGCTGTGCTGGACAACCACACTCATGCACAGTGGCCCTGGACACCACCCTTGTCCCTGCCACCAATGCTTTCATGCAGATATACCCCAGACTTCCCATAACATCCTTACAGAGAGGCAGCACCCGAGACACCGTTGAACCCAGAGCCCTAAGTCAAAAAACAAACCGAAGTACGACCCAAGGGTGATGCAGCAGTGACGAGGGCCACCAGTCCCCACTGGGGACCACCTATGTACCCCCTTGTGCTCAGTGCCGGGCCTCACCTGCACCCCTGGTGGGATGTTGTAGATGATGCGGATAGTTTTGCAGTCAGAGTGGCCAGGCAGTGCGTGAGGGATGATGTGATACTCCATCTTCCCGGGGGGCTGTGTCCCAGTCTTCACCCCATAGATCGTTTTGCAAGTGGGACACTGCAGGCTCCCATCCTGAGAGCAGGAAAAACAGGAACATAAAGAATCTGGTATCTTACAGCACCGAGACAGGCTAGGCACTTTGTCCCTGAGCAGTGCTAACCACTGTTTTTGTCATGAACACAATAACTTCCAAAACACTGGGGAAGCAGAAAAGAGGGCTGGGAGAGTTTGCTACAGTGACCCAACTAAACAAAAACCTGAGGTCTGCATTTCTCTTCCTTGTCAGTTTTCTACGGTCCTCACTACTTTCCTTACCTCTGCTTTGGGCTTGGGGATCTTTCTTTTTTTTCAATGATAATAACTATTAAAAAGCCCCAGGCAATCTGAAACACATTTTCCTCGGAATGTTGAGCACAAGGGTCATTTACAAGGGGCTTAGGAAAGCCTACCTGCAGCTGGAAAGGCACTACCAGATAGCTCCGCTCAAACATGCAGGAATCAAAGATCACCCCACTAACCCTGGGAAGGAGAGCAATTACGTGAAACTGAGTATAGTGGGTGAAAACACACCCACACAGCCTGGGTTTCCAATTTAGTGGTCCCAAAGTAATTGCTGCTGATAAAAATTAAACTCTCCATCAAAGCAGGAAGATACAAGCCCTCTGAGCAGCAGGACTGGATCACCATCTTGCTGAGGGCTGAGCACAGCTTGATGAGCTAGTGGCTCAGGCATCGCCGGTGCTGCAGTTTGGCACCTTGTTGCCGTTGTTGTACATGGCCACCAGGCAGTGGAGGTGGAAGACGTGGCCGCATTTCACCAGCTTCCCCACCAGGTCGGGCTTGATGGCTGGCTGGGGTCCCTTGTAGCCAGAGGGTGCAGAGAGGCGCTCCATGCAGATGGTGCAATCCTGCACGGAAGGGGAGGAGACGGTCAGGCAGATGGATGTAGCCAGAACTTTGATGAGGACATGGGGCTGATGAGCTGCCCTGCTCTTGCCCAGGTGCCATGCCATCACCCTGGGCCACTGCACGGGCTGGCCACAACACACATACAGTGCAAAACCCCTCTTTGGAAGGGAAGAGGGACAGAGCAGAACCATGAGGAGTAGTGGAAAACTCCAGCACAGCATGGGAACACTGCTCAAGTCCCCGGTCCCTCCTCCCAGAACAAAGCACCCAGCAGACACCCCAACACAATCCCCACTGTTCGCACCTCATCTGGCGGATGCCGCACCTTCTGCAGGTATTTCTTCAGTACCTCCTCTGGTGTCTTACCTGTAGGACAGCAAAGAGTCAGAGGGGTTGGAGGGCAGCCCAGGGAAACCCACTGCTGGTGGCAGTGAGAGGGGATGGGGACAGAGAACCAGGTAAGGAAAGGGAGACAGGAACAGAAGCCAAGTAGCAGAATGCCTCTCACCCTTCTTGGCCTGCTTCTTGGTGGTCTTCCGGCAGGTGTGGGAGATGCCAGGGATGGACTGGATCTCACTTTTGCTGACAGGCGGGGGGTGTAGCACCAACTTGGGGGGCCGTGTCAGGCAGACAGGCAGTCCAGCAGCACTCATCAGGATCCCCGTGATCCCTGGGTGAAGTGGTTTGGAATAACACTGAGGAACCAGTGTGGCCCCAAACCCCAGAGGTTGCCCAAAAGCCACCCTTGCTGGGGCTGGCTCCCTCCTGGGGAGGTCAGGACCGCACGCACTGGGTGCCTATCCTTACCTGCTAGCGCTGGGTTGACGGGGCTGGAACCAGTAAGGTTCTTCACAGGGACAGTGGGGACACTGCAAGGAGCCAGCAGAAACCACTTCAGATCAGCAGCAGGCACCCACATCCCCACAGCCCCCAGGGCCAGACAATAGTTGCCTGAGCAACTGCACAGGCCCTGGCTGGAAACAGAGAATCCCCTCCTCGGGGCGATGTGCCCCCACCCCCCTCACTACCGCCTTTTCTCCTGCTCTTTAGAAAACCTCTTTAGAAACCCGTCTGCATCTGCATTCACGGCCCCTTTTTGTCACCACTCCCTGGGCCGGTCTGTTGTTTTCTTTTCCTCTTTTCTCCTATGGTTACGCTGCTGCAGCTTCCCCCCCACCAGCATCCCCTTGAGGCTCTCTTCCATGGGAAAGTTTCCCGGAGGGTCAGGAGTGGAGGGAAGGGGGAGGATGGAGAGGGAGAGGGAGAGGAAAGGGGCCAGGCTGTGACAGAAGGCTGACAGCAAAGCCAGACAAAGCGGAAAAACAGGCTCCTTAAATGACCATCCCCTCGAAAAAATGTGTTTTTGGAGGGCGGGGGTCTGGAGGAACCCCTTCTCATGGGGCCTGAAGGGCTTTTCTTTTCGCCTTTTGCAGTCCTTCACCCATCCTCTGCCACCAAAGAGAGAACAGCCTCAGCATCCTCATTGCGATTCAGGAGCCACCTCGCCCCCACTCCAGTCAGCCAGCAGCCATGGGGAAGGCGAGGGGCCTGGCAGAGCCCTCCATCCAGGGGAGTCTGGGGTCCACTGCAGTCTGTCTCCCACCAGGCTCAGGGTGGCAGCACCCCAGCAGTGGGGAGCACTATGGGGAGGGGAAAAACAAGCACGTTGCCCCTGTTCTCCCTCCAAACACCCTCTTGCTCACACACGGCAGGACTCACCCAGAGGCAATGAGCACCCGGGACTGGGCAATGGCCAGGCGCTGGAGGTGGCTCCGGTTCAGGCTGCCAAGGCCAGGACGGGACGCCTTGCTGCTGCCTGCCCCAGGGGGGCTGCTGGTGGAGCTGGCCGAGCTCAAGGCAGGCGTGCTGGCTGCCTGCCGCCGGCCCCCTTGGGCTGCCAATGGCTTCAGCGAGCCACGCGCTGTGGCCGTACTGTCGGGTGCCTTGGTCCCTGGGGCCAGTACTGGGGCTTTGGGGGCAGCGGGTGGTGCCGAGGGTGCCTTGCGGGGCTGCAGAGTAGCAGTGCCAGCGCCAGCAGTTGACATGGTGGCTTTGACGCTCATGACCAGGAGGCATTGGGGACAGGCGCAGGCAGGGACTGGGGGTGCCGGTGCTGCTGCTGTCCCAGGACTGGCTGGCCAGGACTGCGACTTGGGCAAGGTGCCTGAGACCAGCGGGTAGACCATGTCAAGGCGGCGGCGGACACGGCGCTTGCGTTGGGTCTGCCGGTTGATCTGGCCCATGGTGGCAAAGTCGATGACATAACAGAAGCCGATGGCACTGAGATCCACCCAGGGATGCTGCTTCTCGTAGGCACGCTGGATGGTGATACCCACGTCCATGTCATAGGGCGTCCACGACCCGCTGTCATTTTCCCACTCCCATACAACTCCCTTGCCTGGTGCTGATGATGGGTCATAGTAGCTGCGCCGGACAGGGCGGATAGTGCCTGAGGGAGGGTGAGAGATGCGGTCAGGCCTCAGTCAGCACCCACCTGCAAAACTACCTCAACCTGCTCTGCCGGTGCTGCTTGTGCAGGGATAGGACAGCTTTCTGCACTCCCTGCCAGGCAACTGGGTGCCTTGATTTCCCCTCACCACTGCCTGCAAAGCTGCCTGCCACCGGCATACCGGAAGGGCTGAGGAGCCCCTGGCCTGCACACACATGGCACTAGGGTGTATGCACAGTGTGACCAGGGTGAGGGGACGGCAGATTTCACCACATCGGGCTACAGCAGTGGTTGTACTCCCAGCGCTGGCGTGCAGCCACTCAGCCCTAATGGAGAAACAGAGAACCACAAGTTTGGCCGCTCCAACCGGCTCCAGGGATCTCCTGTGGGACCTGATGAACCCAGGCACGTAGGCACCGGACTTCCAGAGTGCTCACCAGTACCCTGTCTCTCTCTCAGGTCCAGACCAGGACAGGGGAACACAACACGTAAGGGGCAGCTCTGAGCCCCACAGCAGCGACACACGCAGGCGTCCACACATGCAGGGGAGTGGGGTTCACACCAGCCCCACTGCCTGCAGCTGCCAAACAGGCCTGCGATGAAAACCCAGCCTGTGACCTGTGAGGCTGAGCAAGGGAGTTCAAGAGGGGCCCTGTGCCCAGCTCCTGCTCCCCCATCAGCGAGTGTTAGGAGTGGGATGAGAGCACAAACCACGAAGGCTTTGTTGCTTGCATCCTTACTTTTTTCTAGGCATTTCCTTTCCTGTTGCTCCCAGTCGACCGGGACACATTTAAAGCACAAACACAAATTTTGGAAACTGCTACAATGAGGAGAAAGCCGCCTTCTTTGGGATGTTTCACGGCACAGCAGGGCAGGCTGATGGCCAGGCTCAACATGAGGGCCCGGTCCTGATGAGCATGCTGCTAGCACCCAGAGCTGTTTGTATTGTAGGTGGGATGTACTCGTGAGCACTGCTGCCTCCGTGCTCTTCTGCAAAACCCCAAGGCTCAGCCCTGCTGCCAGCGGGAGGAACAAGAAAGCTCAAAGAGAAGAAATAATAAGCCTGATTCTTCAGCTTTTCACCACGTGCCTTGCAAAGTCTGCAAGAATTTCAGTCCTTTTCATCCCTTCCTCTCCACTGGGAGCAGCCACCACTGGCGGTCCCCACGTAGCACCACTAAAAAAGTGAGCTAAGAAGGAAAAAGCTGTTTATTAGCATCAGTGACAGGCGCACACCGAGCACCCCGCTACAGCAGTGCCAGGGCACCCTATCCCACAAAGGGGCACCCAGGGAATAAAAAGCAGCAGTGCCAGCGGCTGAGAGCAGGGCCAGAGGGCAGCAGGACAGGGATTTATCCTAATCCAGCGCGAGGCGGGGACGGCGGCAGCGGCGGCATCTGGCAGTCCCCGGGCGGCGGTGTGGGAACGCGGCGCATTCCCCCAGCCCAGCCCGGCCAGACGGCCTCCCATTCAGCAGGGGAAGAAAAGGGACAATAGCTATTCAGGGCTTGCCAGGGTCGCGACCCCCCCAAATCAGAGCTGTTTAATGACCCAAAATACCAACATCCCCAGCAACCCAGGCAGAGACAGAACAATCCCCCTTTCAGGCCTCCTCCCGGGGCCACAATGGCCCTCAGAGGCTGGTGTCCCCCCCCCACCCCGCCGCAGAGGTCCTCGTCTCCACACCCGGGCAGAGCAGGGTCCCCGCCAGCCCCAAGGTCGGGAGGGAAGGAGGACAAAGGCGGGTGTCGTGCACCCCGCTACCCCCCCCGCCACAGGGACGTTGGCTGCTCCCCTTCCCACGGCCACCGCAGGGGTGCTGGGGGCACAGATCCCCGTGCCAGCCCCGTGGGCGCCTTCGCCCCAGACCCTCCCCAGGATTCACCACCTCGGGAAATCCCCCACGCCCCCGCCACCCTGGGGACCCCCACGTCTGCTCGCGGTGCCCCTCGCCTCAAACCCTTAACCCGCCCCGTCCACCGCACCGGGGACCCCCCCGGCCGGTCCCCCTGAGCGCGGCCCGCGCCCCACCCCGGGCAGCCCCAGGCGGGACTCGGCCCCCGAGCACCGGGCCTGCGGGGCCCACGGCGGCGCGGAGCGGGCTCGGAGGGAGCCGAGCACGGCAGGGCCGGGCCCTGGGACGGGTTCCGCACGCGAAGGGACTGCGGGCTGGGAGAGGGAAAGGCAGAGGTGTGCAACAGGACCCACGGGGGAGGCCGGGGAGCGCGACCCCGCACGGGACCGGGAGCGCGCGGGCGGCGGGGGACGCGGGGAGCACCTGCCGCCTAGGCGGGGGGCACAACGCACACCGGCAGCCGGCGAGCCCGGGCAGCAGGGGGGACGGGGAGCACCGGGGAAGGGCGGCCGGGCGGGCCGGGCGGCTCCGGCGCGGGCGGCGCCGCGAGAGCCCCCGGGGGGAGCCCCGGCGGCGGGGGGCTCGGCGCGGGGCCGACTCACCGGTGTCCTGGCGGAACTGGTGCATGGACTGCAGGTCGATGATGTAGGGCGCCAGGCGGCTGTCGGCCTGGCCCAGCACCACGCTGCCGCCCGCCCGCGGCCCGGCGCGGGCCACCGCCTCGATGTGGTGGCTGACGGCGGGGCTGTAGGGCCGCCAGCGCCCGTGCTCGTTCAGCCATTCCCACACCACCACGGCCGAGGCCAGCAGCATGGCCACCCCCGCCCCGCGGCCAACGCCGCCGCCCGCATGCTCGGCGCACGCTCTGCCCGCCCCGCCCCGCGGGAGGGACCGGGCCCGCCGGCCTCGGGGGGCGGCCCCACGCCCCCAGCGCCCCCACAGCCCCGTCCTGCGCCCCTGGGACCCCCCCAGCGCCCCCACAGCCCCGTCCTGCACCCCGGGACCCCCCCCAGTGCCCCCACACCCCTGTCCTGCGCCCCTGGGACCCCCCTAGTGCCCCCACACCCCTATCATGTATCCCTGGGACCACCCCGGTGCCCCCACACCCCTATCCTGCACCCCTGGGACCCCCCCCAGTGCCCCCCCTCCCATCCTGCACCCCTGGAACCCACCAGTGCACCCACACCCCTATCCTGCAACACTGGGACCCACCTCAGTGCCCCTACGCCCCCATCCTGCGCCCCTGGGACCCCCCCCAGTGCCCTCACACCCCCATCCTATATCCCTAGGACCCCCCCAGGGACCCCACACCCCCATCCTGCACCCCTGGGGCCCCCCCCAGCGCCCCCACACCCCCATCCTGCACCCCTGGGACCTCCCCAGTGCCTCCACACCCCTGCCCCCTCCTAGTGCCCTCCACACTTCTAACCAGACCACAGCCTGGGTCCCGCAGGGTGGCCCTGGCCTGTGCCCCCATGCTCAGACACACAAATCTCATTTTTCTTGAATATTAAATGAAACACCCATCATTGCCCACAAAAATTGTATCCACGACCCATGTCGTGGGTTTCCCAGCAGCAGCAAATCCTGATCCATGGTCCATTTCAGCCCAGAGGGTGGCTCATCCCGGGGACCCAGGGACCCACAGTGCTGCTGCAGAACATCACCCAGCTCCTCTTGTGACAACCTGCTTCCCAGGCACTGTGAAGCCCAAGCATCCACCAGTGGCACTTGCAGTGAGGAACTATCAGGCAAGATCTAGACAGAGGGGGAAAAAAAGAAGGGAAGGGAAAAAAAAGGGGGAAGAAGAACCAAGTGGGAGCCAGCTGCGAGTACCATGATGAGAGAGGAGGAAGCAAACTACAGAAGTTCAAGCAAATCTCTCCTTCGTCCCACTTGCCCTCAGAGACGAGCAGGGCTATGCTTGAAGTGTGTTTTCTCGCAAGAAGGGAGGGCTCCTGGCCCTTCCCAGGATGGCAGCGCAGGAGCAGAGAGCAGCTCCTCTGGTTCTCACTTGATTCTCTGTGGCCGGTGAGTGCAGCCGAGGCCACGGTGGGGAAACCCGGGGAAACCCTTTCCGCTGACTCAGGGAAGGAAAAGCTTTTCCTGCTATTAAAAAGGAAAGTGTTGGTAAACATTTTCCCACTGCCCCGCCTCAGGAGCAAAAAGTGAGGAGCCAGCGCTGCGATGCTGGCACGGCTCAGCCCCTCCTGGCTCCGGAGCATGGTGGGGGCGAGGGGTGAATTTATTCCCTCCCAGCACCGAGCACCAATGCCAGCATCCAAGTACAGGCATGCCCAGGTCTAGGGAGCAGCCACGGTTGCCTTAAAACCTTTCCAACTCCACAAAGTGTGCCCAACCCAACCACGTGTGAAGCCCAAACATTTATTTTTTAAATTAAACACATCCATAGGTTGGGTTTGGAGGCTCCTTCCCTGCCGCAGTTCAGGAGCGCAGCCCCTGCCCCTTCCCTGTTCTCAGCACCACTGCAAATCCTTTCTCTCTTCAGATGGCTTTTGGGTGAGTTTTCAGCTTGCTGGAGGCCATTCGAGGTCCACAGAGGCGCTGGTCACGCAGGTACAGCTGTCTTCCCTTCAAGCTCTTGATTTCTGTCTCCAAAATCAACAGTTTCAGCCACCTCCAGCCACCAGGATCAACTGAACTTCAGCCTGTGGCAATGCAGGTCCGAAGGGTCTCCTTTGAGAGGGAGCTCAGCTGTTGGATGCCCCTGTTCTTGACAAATCCATTTCATAGTGATTCCCTTCAGAGCTGCAGCTGAAAAGTACTAAAACCCAGCAGGCTCAGACGTCACCAGCCCTCTGCTGCAAGGTGCGGGCTTGTTCTCAGGGAATCCTTTACACCTGGAGCCTCTCGCTCTGCCAGCCCACAGAGGTGTGAGTTAGGCTTTGTTTTTCATGTTGTTTCTGCTGATTGTGGCCATTTCAAAGCATTGCAGGCACTTCGCAAACAGACGCACCCCGCGCCTCTGGCAAGGAAGGAATAAGAAAGGTTGCAAAGGCGGCTATTGGCGCTGCTGGGTGCAGCCCAGGGAACCCCCTGGAGCAACAACCATCATCCCCCTTCCATCCCCGGTGCTGCATCAGCTCTCAGAGTGTGATTGCAGCAGGCTGTGCTTGGCTTGCTGCTCCGCCAGCAGCTGATCTGGAAAGATCGAGTTGCGCAGGGGCTGGGGCCAGCTCCCCCGGGAGGTGAAGGGCACCTCGTACCGTGGCTACTGCGGCAGGAGAACAGGGGGCTGTTCCCACCCGCACGCATCTCAAGGTTCAGAGATGGAGATGTGGCGTTTGGGATGTATGTACCTGCCTTCAGGATGGCGAGGGGCAGTGGGTGCGCGAGGGGGCGAGCAGCCAGCCGCTGCTGAGCATGAGGGTGCGCAGGGAGAACAGCAAGAGGCTTCAAGCACACAAAGCAGAGAAGACTGGGACAAACACTGGCTGGGAAAGGGGCTCATTTTGACTAATCCTGAAAAAAGTAAAGGCCAGCAATCATTATTCCCAAGTGCAGGGAAGCAGAAACATCGCGAATAATCCGGTCTGAGCTGCAAAGCTGAGGTCAGGCAATGAGCGGTGATGCAGAAGGTGCACGCTCTTCCTCTTAGGCATCTCCCTCAAAAACACGGCCGGCACCGAATCCCCTCAGCCCGAGGGACAGCCCTGCAGGCAGAGCCCCACTTACCCTGACATGGCCAGCAGGGTGGGTGCTGGGGCCCTGCCTCAGCATCACCATTTGTCCTCCTGTGCTGCCCAAGGCGCCCACGCAGCCGCCTCTGATGCTGGGCAGGCACTGAGCCTGGTGCCACTGCCACCCACCACAACAAAGCTGCTTTGTGCAGGGCTGGCCAGGCACAGCCCCCGCCTCCTCCTCACCCAGTGCCCCCAGCAACCCCTTGCGCTGCTTTCCCTCTCGTGGGTCAGGGACAAAAGAAGGGCCACACCAGGATGGGGCACAACTCCAGTGACCCCCCTACGTCCTCATCCTCCCACCACCTCCATACCCTTCAACCCCAGCTCCTTCATCTTCCTCCCAGCAGGTCCCCTCTCCCCCAGATCTCTCCCCCTGCAGCCCCCAACCAACCCTTCCCCAAGGTGGGAACGGGGCAGCCCAGGGTCTCCGGGAAGGCTGAGCCTCACTGTCCCACCTGCCCCAAGAAGTCACATCATCCTGGCTGATCTCCCAGCCCTTTTATTCACTCGGCAGCCACCACATCTATTCAGCAAGAAAATCACGGCTTGGGCAGCTGTGCAATCTTGCACGGCCTTCCCCTTCACAGGGCAAGCAATGTGGCTGGAGCCGTGCTGCCTGTGCCACTTCCAGTCCTAAAATAACCCCTGGAGGCACAAACCTCCTTGCAGAGGGTCTTCTGAATCACAGCCTCCAGTTAAAGGATTCTCTCCATTACCTCATCTGAGCAGTTAAGAAATCCCCCTGACAACTCCCTCCCCCCCGCTGCAAAAAAAAAAAAAAGCCCCCAAGCAGTCAGAGCAGGGATAGAAGACGCAGAATTGGAGCAGGCAGGAGGAGAGTCCACGTGAAGGAGGCAAAGCCTTGCATCTCACAGCCAGGGCGCAAGTCCCAAGACTCCCTTCACCAGGCTGCATTCTCTGTCCCTTCACTCCCACCGTGCCTCCACAAGATTCCCGAGGCGGGTTCCATCCCTCAGAGACAGCACTGGCCATGCCGGGTGGTGGCTGGATTGCAAACAGAAGGCTAGCACCCCCGCAGCCGGCAGAGGGTCACTGTCCCCAGCCCTGGGGGGAGTAGCAGAGCTGCTTCCTGGGGGATAATCCCACCCCACTGCAGGCAGAGCCCCAGCCACGCTAGAGGTCACCCCACCTGAGGATTCCTGCTTCTGCCAAGCTGAAGTGTGGCCAGCGCCTGTTTCCCCACAGGGAAAGGGGTACAGCATCGTAAGTGTGGGGGTGAGTGACGCGGTCCCTCCCATCCGCCCCACTCCTGGCACAGCCCCTCCACAGGGGTGGGCCAGCAGGGCCCTGGCTGCCCCCCGGTGGGACCCCAGCCCTGCAGCCGCCCTCAAGGGCTGTTGGGCGGGCTGGGGGCTGAGCCGCTGCCCGGGCTGGCCTTGGCGAGTTGCCGCAGGTCCCGCGAGGACCTGAGTGCCCACTGGGCCAGCTCCCGCAGCACTCGCAGGCCACGCAGCTTCCTCTCAAAGAGGCTGACGGGGGGTGGCGGGGGCGGCTCAGCTCCCTCCTCACTGGGCGGCCCACGGCTCTCCAGCCGCAGCAGCTCCTCGAGGTGGTAGGCGAAGGCTGAAACCTGGAGCAGGACGGCCGCCAGTGCGCGGCCCAGGGTGGTGTCCGCCTCGCCCAGCTGCTCCCGCTGCTCCTCCAGCATCTGGGCCAGCAGCACTCGGAATGCCCGGTACGCCACCAGGTTCTCCAGCAGCCGCTGGGTCCCTGTCTGCTCATCCCAGTGCTCCACTGCGGCCACCGGCACACCCTCCACTGCCGCCATGCTGGCCGAGGCGTCCAGGCCCTGTCGCTCCACCTGCAGGGCGAGATCCGGGGTCAGCGGAGAAATGGGGGACCCCATGCCCCGGCTCCAGTGGCCCCAGAGCAGCCGACCTGAAGGCATCCAGGGTACTGTGTGGCCAGGTGCTCCACGCTCACCCAGATACTCCCTCATTCCACCCCCCATCCCTACTGTGGGCCAGAGCCAGGAGCCTCCCCCAGACCCTGGGAGCGGTGGCCGCCCCGCCAGCAGCCAGAGGGAACTGGGAAAACTCACATAGGTGTCCAGGAGGTTGATGACATCCAAGCGCATCTTCCCAGCCAGGCGGATGCCCCGGCTGCACAGGTCACGATGGCGGAGGGCAGCGGAGGGGCTGTCAGCTGCCGCCATGGCCGGGCAGCAGTCACGGGCACCCAGCTTGCGGCACAGCGCCTGCCCAGCCCGGGGAGGACAATCCCTTGCTGAGCTGGTGCATTCCAGCCGGGAGCTCCACTCACACGTCTGCTGGCCTGGTTCTCCCCCTCTTCCGCGCCTGGGGCCTGGCACGACGCTGCGAATTCCCGCCTCTGGGATCAACAGCGACAGACAGATCATTTCCCTAATTCCCCCACGCTTTGCCACCCCAAGTGCCTTGCCTAAACAGTCTCACCCGGCAGCAGCAGGCTCCCAGCCCCGGCTATGACCCATTTTGCCCTCCCTGCCGCTCAGGGAGAGCAGCAGCACACGCTAATCCCGCCGGCTCCTGCCAGAGTGCGGGAAACCACTGCCGGGAAGAGGAGAGCAAAGCCCGGACATTGCTCAACACCTCAGATGGGGGCCTGAGCAGGGCAGGGCATGTGGGTTCCAGCACAGACAGAGGGGAGCCCCGAGCTGGAGACCAGCACCAGCCACAGCCCCACCACCATCAGCCTTCCCATTCCACTTGGCTGTGCAGGACTGGGTCCTCCAGCTCTAACCCCTCTTCCCAGAGGGATCCTGACCTAATGTGGGGCTGCAGGTGGGGATGAGGCCCCAGCCCCCCACCGCAGATGAGCTGCACACACTATGACAAAAACAGCCCTTGCGGTTGGTTTGGTTTGTCCTCAGTACGTTTATTTTGGTTACGGATTACCCAGATTAAGAGAAAAGAACAGGAGTTGAAAAGCAGTTTCCCTTCAGCATAATAGTACACTGAGCCCTGTCCCAGCCAGGCCGGAGAGCAGCCCTGGTCCTCAGCCCAAGCCCCAGCACCGATGGTCAACCCAACAGCGTCGTTGCCACGTGGTGGCTACTGCAAAAAGGGCTGATGAGCCCCAGGAGCCCCTGGCTCTGGCTGGCACAGCACCTGGCCCAAACCTGCACCCAGGGCCCCTGGAGAGGGAGGCTCCTGCCTGTAGTGCTGCCCACACCAGGCTGAGTGCCTAAAGCTCTCCAGGGTGCAGGGGGCAGGGAAGGGCCCTGTGCCGCCTCTATTCCCTCCCCAGGAGGAGAAAAAAAATAAATACAGGGAAAAAAATACAAAAGAATTTATTGCAAACTACTACAATAATTTATTGAAGCAAACTGCATGCGAGTGAAGGAGACATCGAGGGGAGGAGCTGCAGGAGGGCTGTGTCAGTTCTGGGGTTCCAGAGGGGAGCGTGAAGGGAGCTACACTGGTCTCTCCTGCACAGGGGTTAGCAGGCTGTGGTTAGAGGGGACACAGGCAACCGTCCGAGACCAGGAAAAGAAAAAGGAGAGCTACAAGAGGTGTGCATGGAAGGACAAGGCGGGGAGTGGCAGGGATCAGAGGTGTCCAGGCCAGGAAGCAAATGAGCTGCTTAATCCTGCACCCCAGAAATATGGCTGATAACAAGCTCTTTGCTCTGCTCAAGGTGGTTGGGGCAGATGCAGGATGAGGCAGCCTCCCTCACCTCCCAGCCTGGTGCCCAGCACCAGAGGTGAGCAAGCCCTTGACCCAAAAGCATTTTAATGCCATCCCTCTGGAAACAAAATCCCAAGCTCTCCGTTTAGTGTTCTGTGCAAGACTGCCCGCTCCACAGCGCCCACGGGGCACAGGGCAGGGCATGAAAAGCAGCTCCAGCAGCACGGTCTGCAAGCAGCGTGGGGACAGTGTGGCCAACCCACACCTCTCAAGCCCATCTGCTGCTGGTGGCCAGGAGACATCACTGGACAATGCGCTCAACCAGCTCCAAGCCTCCCTGGACTCAAGACCAGGAGGGTCAGGTTTTAACATCTCTCATTCTGCTGCCCCTTTCTGGTTTGATAGAGGAGGGGACTGCCTGGCCACCTGAAAGCTTCCTGTTGGAAACCACAATAATTTGATCCAAGAAAAAGATTGGATCATCCCAACTGCAGAAACTGGCTTAAAGTTAAGCACGATACCACTGTGGTCCTGACCTGCACTGCCCCAGGAGACCCACGTTCAGGCACACTGGGCCCTCAGCTCCAGGAGAGGCTCGTGGCCAGATGCATCTCCTGCGGGAATGGGAGCCATGCTGCTGCTGTGGGGGATGCCCACGCCCCAGGCAAAAGGCATCAGCGCTACAAACTGCTCAGCCTTGAACCACCCCGGCATCAGAAGTGTTCCAACTTGCTCTGACAAAGACATCAGTGTATGGGGGGGAAGGGAGAGCACAAATCCGGATCAATGGCCCAATAACCGCTGCCAGGCTTTGGCCACAGCAGGATTTCCAGGCAGCATAGGGGATAGGGGGGGAATTCAGCCACTATCCTGTAAAGAGTTCCCAATTGAATTCTATGTCTTATTGCTGCTCTCCAGACCCCTGGCACGCAATTTTGCCGAGCTGTTGGGTGCTGCAGGTCAACATAGCTGACCTTGTGCCCAGACAAAATCCTTCAGCTCTGCTCCCAACCACACAAACCCAACCAAAGTAACAGGCAAACAAAACTCCAGGTTATTCTTCACCTCTTCCAAAATCACTATGAATTCAAGGCCACTGATTCTCCACACAAAGTTCCAGGTAAGAGCAAAAAGATCCAAGTCTCCATAGCAGACACATGATACTCAATGTAAACTTTTCCAAGGGCTCAGAGCTGTCCCAACTATACCAACAGGCAACACTTGAACCGCCACGTTCCAAAAGTAAGGGTGTTTGTGCAGAAAAGAGCAGCTTTGTGAACATGGCTGCACATCGCCCCCCTCGTCCCCCCAAAAACCAGGGCTACGGAGAGCAGCAGAAACAGTCTGTTTCCACGGACAAACAAGCCCGCGACAGCCATTCCCAGCTGCTGCTTCAACATCTCCGTCTAGACCTGAGGAGAGGCAAAGCGTGACAAGGAGCACAACATTACTGAGCAGCACACAGCTCACAACTGTCCTAAGCCCTGAGAACAAGTTCCTGGCTAAAGATGTTCTGCCTTGAAAGGCAAGGGAGCAGGGAGGAGGCAAAAAGAGCATTTAATGCAGGGAGCTCACCCCAACCTGGAGGGAGGGAGACAACAGCCAGCTATTCCACCACTCACCTCATCCTCCTGCTAGAACGCTGCTGCAGAACTCCCACTGCAAACAGGCCCTTCTCCAGGGTCTCTCTCTCTACTCTGGAGAAGCTGCAGGAGACATCTGACTCCAGAACGCTGCCTTCGCTCCAGCTCTCCCAGCTGCGTCACAATGGCACGATACTCCTCACGGCTCGCTGGCACGAAGGAGCCTACTGGGAAACAGCCTGAACCCCTTCCACCTCCACCCCCTAAGAACAGAACTAAAAAAATACCGACCCTTTTTTAATCAATAAATAAGGAATCTTGTTACCACAACACAAAAACGAAACATGTTCAAAGTGCAAATTGCTGTCGTCAGACTGGGATGCTCCTCCTTGCCTCTCCCACGCAGGGCTCCCGTAGCCCCCGGGCCTCTCCAAGCAAACATGATCTATGAGCCAGGGCGTTCCCTCGACTGCCTGCCAGAGCTGGAGCATGGGAGCACAGTGGGGAGAGGGGAGTGCGCGGCTCTGCAGCTCTCCCTGCCGAGGGGCCTAAAGTGCAGAGCCAGACTCCCACCCCGGGAGGAAGAACGAGCCTGCAGGGACCAGAGTGCAGGGATGCATAGAAGTCAGGACCAGGGTGAGAGGGAGTCCTACGAGACTTGTTCAGAGCACAGCAAACGCCTTCTAGCTTGCGAGTGGGGCCACATCAAGGAGTCAGAAAGGCGTCTGCTTTGGGGCAGAGCGAAGGGTTTCAGCAGTCCCCCCTCCCTTGGAGAAATCCATCGCTCAGTCTAGTGTGCTCTGGTAATGGCAGCATGCGCCCCTTCCTACAAAGGAGCGGTGGGAGAGAGAGAAGTGGTTGGGAGAAGAGGATGTGCTGTGATCCACACTGGAGGGGAGCAGACCCTTCGGTTATTTACTAGTATTGTCAGTTCTGTTTAACTTTTCTCTCTTGCCTTGAATGTCTCTTCTCGTTTTTTTTTTTTCCAACTTTTAAATACAGAGTCCAAACTGTCCCAGCACCCAGGTGCTCCACACCCATTAGGGCCCAGGGGAGTCAGAATCTTCAATGAGCACCTCCGTAGTAGCCCCCAGGATCTCTGTGTTCATGACCAGCCCATCCGGGTTCGCGCTGCTGCCACTGCCCACAAAAAGCTTGCCATCAGCCACCAGGCTCACGCGCTCCGCCCCACTGCAGTACGTCTTCGGCATCCCGTCAGGGCTCAGCAGCAGACAATCCGCTGGGGCAGTGCTTCCCAGGGGATCGGGAAGGAGAGGGAGGCCCTGGCTGTCAGTGGGTGGTGCAATGGCCTCAGGATTAGTGCCCAGGATGTCGGTGCTGGTGATCAGGGCACCCGCATTGGCAGCCAGTGCTTCGGCAATGAGCACTTCGGGGTGGCTCTTGGCTTTGTGGGCCACGACGCTGTCCTTCTTCTCAAATTTCTTGCCACAAATGTTGCAGGAGAACTGGTAGAAGGAGTCTGCATCATGCTTCTTCATGTGCCAGTTGAGGGAGGCCTTCTGCCGGCAGGTGAACCCACAGATCTCACACCTGGGAAAGCAGAAGTGGAGGTCACAACAAAGGGACATCCCCGCACGCCTGTGGGTTGACAGCAGAGGCAAAGAGGCAGCCCAGGAAGACATCCAGGGCTCACTGAAGTGGGATGTCATCACAGCTCCAGCTCTTCCAGGAGTTACGTTCCCCGCATCTTTACTGAGACACGAAGCAGCTCATACTCCAGGTGTGCGCTTAAAGAGAGCTGGACACCACAAACTGGTCCCAGCCCTGACTCCAGAGCTGCCCCCGCAGTCCCAGATGGGCCCCCATCCAAGGGTCCCCCAAGGGAAGGGAGCAAGAGAAGGAAGAGGTACTCACTGCAAGGGCTTCTCGCCCGTATGGATCATCCGGTGCACCGCCAAGTTATGGGAGCTCTTAAACGCCCGGGCACAGTACTCACAGATGTAATCCCTTTGATCTAAAAGGCAACACGAGTTGGAGTGTCACTCTCCCACAGACCTGCTCCCCTTCTCAATTCTATCAGGTTGCAGGCAAAGCTGCCCAAGAAGCATCAGAACGAGAAGTGCTGGGTGACCAGCAGGCACAGCAAGGGAGGATGTGTCCCACAGTGCATCCCAGCAGCTCATCAGGAGAGTCAAGGCGTAATTGGGATTCTCCTAGGAGCTCATTACCCACCCTGACCAATACTGAAGGACTGTTAAATTAGGACAAAGCTCAGCTTGTTTTATTCCTCAGCAGAAACCCCAGTGATACTTCCCAGCGAGTGAATAACAAACTCTACAGCCTGTTCCTTTCATTTTCTTAAAAAGCAGTAATCCAGAAGGAAATAATAACCTGCTGCTGCTGCAAGCCTAAGGATCTGCCTCTTCTTCGCTCTCCCCAGAAGTCCTAGAGGCTTTTCCATTTTTCCCCCTCTGGTCACTGACCAAGGAGCCGTTTATAATCATTTCCCACTGCTCTGTACCTGTGTGGTGTTTGGCATGCCGCAGGAGCTGCTTCTGGAGTCGGAAAAGCCGACCACAGGAGGGATGAGGACACACATATTTTTTCTTCAGCAAGTGCTGGTACTTTATGTGATGCTGTAAAGGAAGAGTGAAAGGTTCTGGACTCTTTACAGGGCTAAGAGAAGACCTGGGATGTATCAATCCCTTTTAAATTAAGGGAGGGGAAATTTAGACTGGATGTCGGAAGAATTTTTTTATAATGAGGGTGGTGAAACACTGGCAGAGGTTGGTCAGGGAGGTAGTGGGGGCCTCATCTCTGGAAACATTCAAGGTCAGGTTGGATGGGGCTCTGAGCAACGTGATCTGGTTAAAGATATCACCACTTCTGTAGAGGGGTTGGACAGGATGGGCTTTAAAGGTCCCTTCCAAACCAAAGCATTCTGTGATTCTATGATCCCAGCCAGCCCCTCAGCCAGCCGACAGACTCCAATCGCTGTCCAGACACACTTGTGCTATGAACACTCATCTCCCTGGAGAGAAGAAATCCACACGGATGTGAGCATCTAGGAGCAGGACAGAGACACATGTGTGCCACAACTGATCAAGCCTACCAAAAAGACAGCGTTAGAAAAGATTGCTCAGTTCCAGCAGACGATGAGCTGTCTGCTCCGAATGGCCCTTCCCTGTCCTCACACATGTCATTTGGGAAGTGAAAAATCTCAACCAACCTGCAGGTAACGTGGGTGAGCCAAGACAGTGCCACAGCCTTCCATCTCGCAGCGGACATACTGTATTGGAGGCTTCTTCCTGAAAAGTCGGTAAGAAAATGGGCAGTCTCGTTAGCAGATGCAGCAAAAGCCAGGGCAGCGGCAGGATTGAGAAGTGCGACATGACAGCAAGGGATTGCTGCTCCAACATTCCCCACTGGGTAATGCTGAGGTAGACTCTGTCCAAGAGTCTCCTCCACTCCTAGCACTACCTGAGGGCTCTCCCCAGAGCTGAGAAAACCCCAGCAGGCAGAGTTCTCAGAACTTTATCGCTGGGTAATACCAGGGATCAACTCAGAAGGAGCACAGAGGGCTGCTTTAGTTGGAAGGACTCAAACCCACACTTTCAGGGAGAAGGGGGAAGGAAAGGAGGGAAGTCAGGGCACACTGCTACTTTTTTCCTTCTCACTTTAAGGCAGATTTCTGTTCTGTGTGAGAGAGATGGCATTGAGACAACCAGTGTCTCTGCGAGGGACACAAGGGAAGCAAGGCTTCAGAACAGAACCGAGCACAGGCGATCACTTGCCTTCGCTTGGGCAGCCGCGGGCTCTTGTCATCCTTTCTCCTCCTTCCCCTCCTGTAACAGGGTTACAGAAACAGAAGTGAAAGAAGCTTATTTACGTTGGTAGCGGGCAGAGTTTGAGGTGTATGCTATAGAGAAGGAGCATGCTATAAGAAATACTACAGAGCTCTTATGGGCTGTTAGGCTGAAAAGTAACATGGCACCGGTCAAGTCTGCTGCTCTGGATCAAAACGCCTTGAAGATTTCCAAAGGAAATGCTCTTGCCATAGATGGGCAGGGTCCCTAAAGGAGTTAAGTAACCAGGCCTCTGTGTACATTGTCCCTGTGCTGAGCAGAACAGCCCCATCACATCGACAGCCACTCCCCGTGGAGCCACAGTCCCTATGCTGCCAGTGCCTGGGTGCATAACATCACTGCTGCGTGACGCTGGGTGCATGTAGCAGAGCTCTAACCTTCCTCTGCCAATGTGGCCACGCAGTGGCCACAGGGCTGCTGCTGGGTCACTGTACACCACGTCCTACCCGGCTGCTAGCTCAAACATTTCCCAGCCCACCACACGCAGCTGCACAGGTATCGGTACACAGGCACCAGGCAGCTGCAGCTGGGAATTACCAACTCCTCTGCCCCAGCGAAATGAGGAAGGACCACTCCAAGAAACCCTCAGACAGACATCACGCGCTCCACATCTTTAACTTCAAACCTGCAACTGTCCCAACAACTTGTGACCTTGTAATTAAATTCCCACCTTTCCAGGCTGCACAAGTGCACAGGGGACTCTGCCCTCCTCAGTTCCTGCTGCAGTTAGCAAGTTATCGCCTCATCAGCTGCAAGCTCTAGAAACAGCAATTGAGTGCAAGGTGGAGGCAGGTTCAGAGGAAGGCAACATTCCTGAGGAACAAGTGCTCTGTGTGATTCGCTCTCCCAGCCCCTCCCATTCCTTAATGCATTTTTATAAGGGTGTAATTTGCCACCACACTCCCAAATCTATGGTGCACCCCATTTCCTCTTTTCTGCTGGGTCACGTTCATACCAGATGAAAAACATCAATCTGCATGGCGAGAAAGAGCAGGATTGATGATCCAGCAGGTATTTTAGAGTCCTCTGAATTAACTGCAGCAGCTTATATGCCTGTCAGGGCAGAAGTCTGTGCTCCATCTGGGCACACCCATGCTTACAAGTGAAACACAGCCTCTAGGCTGACAGCTGTGCCGGGAACACCATGCCTGCTTAGTCGCACTGCTGCAGAGACCACTGGCAGATGGATGGAGTCTTCTCTAGGCTGTACTGAGACGTCTTTATTGACAGCGAGACCATGCCAGTAACGCTCTGCACAGGCACCCGGCATTAGATCCAAGCCTCCCGAGGAGGAGCAGGTTTTATTATGCACAGAAGCAGCGTCTGATGCAAACACTACACCGGCAACCTTTATAACAGCTTCTCTAATGGGAAAAACATACTCAGAATATTAGCATCCTTACTCCTCTCCCATGCCAATCAGCTCTGCAGCAGCCTGGAAGCAGCCAGAGGAATTGGCTCTGGTGTGCACAGCCCCTGTACGACAGGCCAGCGGAGGGAAGTCTCCTTTGCTCCCATCGCTCACAGAGGAGCTCCAGGACAAAAACTGCTAGTTTTCCCCTCATGCTATCCCAAAGAATGTCCTTGACACACATAAATCCCATCTACCTCAGTTGCCAGAAGGAATGCTTCAGTGCCAAGTTTCAGGACACCATGCCCAAAGGTTACGAGCCTCTGCTCAAAGCCCCAGTGCCTGACTCAGCAGTACCAGTTTGTTCTTTCATTTCTCCGAAATAAGGGAGGTTTTCCTGAGCTCTGTCAATTCCAAACGTGGACAGAGGACACCTACCACACAAGATGTACACGGCATTCCTGTGTCTGCCCCTAGGCACACCAGAGCAGAGACGCTGCCTTCTCGGACCGGCTCTCCAACTCAGCCTAAGCCACTTCAGACATCACACAGAAACCAGCTTTAGGAATTTCTGATGTATTTCATGCTGTGTGACCACACCCAGGCAGGCCGACTGACCCACAGCATGGGAAAAAAACCCTCAACTTAAAATAAATGAGAATACCAGCTCTTGTGTTTTCCTTGCCAAACATGCACAAGATACTAAGAAGCAGGAATTCCACCAGAACAACAAGTTCTGCCTTATTATCCTTCAGGCCCAGAGGAGGAGAAGGGAGCCAACAATCCAACACTGCTGCATGCTCGAAAGAATGCAGAACGTACACCGCTAGATGTAACTGCAGAGCTTTACTCACTTCCTTGGTGGCTCTTCATCTTCCCGGAACTCACTCTCTTCTTTCACTTCCACTTTAATCTCTTTCTGTTTCTCTTTCTCCTCCTTCCCCTTGCTAGCTTTCCTTCTTTGCTTTGGTGCTTCCCTACAAAGATACAAATACAACATGTTACTCCAGTGCTCTTCCCCTTGCCTGCTTTTTTTACAGAGATTAAAGCAAAAACTGTATGGAAGTTCCAATCTACTTATCAAGCCCCACTTCTAAGCAGAAGTATGAACAAGGATGAAGGAAGAACTGGGCAGCCAGCAGGGCTCTAAAGCCTTCAGTCTGTTAGAGAACAGCCCTGAAAGCGGTAGGCAGCATTTAGGCCACACAGTGTCCAATGGGAGCCATTGGCAGGGTTGCTGGGGTTGTATTAATCCTATTCAACAAAGTTGTCACCATTTTTAGGGTCTAAAATCAGAGCTAAGTACAAAATCCAATATACTTCTCTAGGTGGGGCTTGTAGGTTTCATCTTTTGGATCATCTTTGAAGGGAACTTCCTCCTCACTGATAAGCATCTCCTCCTCCTCATCACTGCTGGGAGAAAAGAAGAACAGAGGACTTTAGCAGCAACAGTTTGAGCACTACTGCAGCAACATCCATGCACATCATCACCAGGGACGGTAGAGATTACACAGCACTTTCTCATCCGGTCTGACCGGGGAGAACAAATGGCTCGTACTGACGACAGAACAGGCAGGCAGGGCAAGGCAGTGTCCTCTCGTGAGCCTGCCTAACTATAGTACTTGCTCCTGGAGGAATAAAGCTACCAGGTGAGATGCCCAATCCCTCCCTCCCTCCACAATATCTCCTGACAGTCCATCTGCAATCCAGACTGAACCACAAAGGTCTAGGATTGAATGAAAACAGAGCTATCATTTGTCCCACTGCCCCTTCCACAGAAGCACTGACACTGGGAAAACTCAGGCCCTTATTTTCCCTTCTTGAGACACTACATAGGAAGAAACGTCACCGCAAAACAGAGTTTCCTACCTGATTCCAGCTGGAGACTGGTGTTCTTCTGTGGCCTCTGAAAGGAAAAGTCACCGTTAGGTTTCCATCTGCGCTTGCTGTGGTGAGCTTGTCTGTCTAAGACCCCTCTGGTGGCATTCGGTGCCTGGAGTGCTGGTGGCAAGAGGTGACCAGGCAGCACCACATCTGACCAGCCACCGTCCAGCACTCAGCTCAGAGGGACAGCTGTGTCCAGGTCCCCTTCAAGGGTTCCCAAGACTTGTCTGTCTCCAGGCACTTCCACGTGAGGACTCCACACATACCGTATCCCAGCTGGTCTGTGTTTGGCTCTGACTTGCAGACGAGCTGCAGGGAACCAGTCTTGGATCTGGAGGCACGTGAGTTCTCGGTGTCACGCTGGCGGGCTGCAGCAGCTGACCTGCTGCTGCGCCAGCTCCTGCTGGGCCTGGCTGTGCCGACAGCAGAGTCGCAGCTGAGGACGCTGGAAACCTCCTCCTCTTCCTTCTCTTCTTTGGGATCTGAAACAGCCATTGCAGTCTCTTTAATAACAACAAAGAACACAGATCCCAACAGAATCACGCCTCTCTCTGCTGCCTGATGCTGAAAAGTGTAAATGCCCTTGCCTGCTCCAATGGGGACACCACCGCCTCTCTCAGGCTTGGAGTGTGCCTCTGCTGAGCCAGATCAGACACAGCCCAAGGCCTTATCGCCGCCAGCCTTTCCCCAAAACTCCCAGCACGTTTCCTACTGCCTCTAAGAAGAGACACAAACATTTTAAAACAGCTTATGTTTCCCTCTGATGAAAGCTCATAAGATGATTATTTGCTGGCTCAAATCTCCCCTAAGCACTATGAGACAGACGCTCATAAACCCCAACAACTGCTTTATGACAGACTTGCTCTAAAATTGGACCACCGAGAGAGTTACGTTTGGAGAATCCCCCAGACACACACTTAATCAGAACTGTACACCTGGTAACAGCTCTGAGGAATCTGAGCTGATGATCCTGGTCTTATGCTGGAGCAAAAGGCATCACAAGCGCTGTCAGCCTGAGGTCCTGCACATATTTACAGCTTCTACAAGGAGTTTCTTTCTGCTGATCTCCAGATAAGCTTTGGTAAGGTAACAGAACTGGCTAAAATGTCTATGTGAGCAAGTTCATTCCTTAAAAACCGGAATTCCCAAGTACAGTTGACTCAATCTCACTTTTTTGGTGCTTGCTGTGACACTTCATGAACTCAAATGCCTTTAGGAATCTCTCAAACAATGTGCTAAAGAGACTGCTTCCAAGTAGCTGTCTTTGCTCAGCATTCCCCGTTTGCCACTGCTTTGAGATACTGAGTCATCTACAGCGCTCCACAAGGTCTGTGCTCCAGGGAGGCTCTGACCCACTCCTCCTTACCCAAACTCATTCACACTGCTGCCCAGTTTCAGGCGGGTTCCTTCTGCCTGAGCAGCAGCCAGCAGCACCACTGAGATACCTGGGAGCTTATCCAGCATCTGTTGGCAAAGTCAGCAGACATTCCTGGCCTGGGGAGCAGCTCAGCCTTGCTGGGAGTCCCAGCGAAGAGCAAACTACCCATTAGGAGCTAAGAGTGTGCCCTGGCAGCCAGGGAGCTCTGCAGCCTCCCGGGTGCCACTCACTGGAGCACAGTCAGGAAGCACAGGGTCACGGTTCATCCCCACTGCTCAGCCCTCCTCACCATATGTGCGTTTCCCCTCCAGCTGTGGACACCCACTGCAAGAAGGCTGTCACCACTTCTAAGCAGGTTTTGAGGGGACCTCCAAGACAGTTGAGAGCTGAAACATGCAACCTGTGAGCAGCAGCCGAGGGAAACATCCTCACTGAGCTTGAGAAACGGAAAACCCTGGGGACATAACAGCAGCCAGACAAATGTACAAGCAGGTTATTGAGCAGCCCAGGCCTCCTTGCTGAGGCACACAGAAAGAGAGATGGGGAAGTGGCCACCACCTGGAATAGAGGAATCTGACTGGATACAGGAAAAGCAGTGCACCCCAGGAGGAGCCAGGCACTGGAAGAGGTGAGGAGAGCAAGGCTGTGCGGCCTCTCCATGGAATGCTTTGGGTGGGAAGAGAACTTAAAGCCCATCCAGTCTCACTCCCTGCAGTGAGCAGGGACAGCTTCAATAGGATCAGGTTGATCCAAGCCTCATCCAACCTGGGCCTGACTGCCTCCATGGATGGGATATCCACAATTTCTCTGGGCAACCTCTGCCAGGGCATCACCACCCTCACAGGAAAACATTTCTTCCTTATATCCAGTCTGAATCAAACCCCTTGTAGCTTGTCCTGTTGCTGTAGTCCCCAAAACATCTGTCCTCGTTTTTCTTATAAACCTCCTTTAAGTACTGGAAGGCTACAATAACATCCCCTTCTCTGCTCCAGGACGAAGATCCCCAACTCTCTCAGCCTGTTCCCATAGCAGAGCTGTTCCCATTCCCTGGATCACATTCGTTGCCTCCTCTGGCCCCACTCTAACAGATCCTTGTCCTTCCTGTGCTGAGGGCTCCAGAGGGGTCTCACCAGAGTGGCACAGAGGGGCAGAATCCCCTCCCTCACGCCTGCTGGCCATGTTGCTGGGGATGCAGCCCAGGATACAGTTGGCTTTCCAGGCTGCCAGCACCCATCGTCAGTTTCTGTTCAGCTTTATACCCACCACCATCCCCCAAAACCAAGAGGAACAAGACAGATGGAAGAAACATTGCAGTATGGATAATCAGGCTCCACTCTTCCAACAAAAATTATGCTGCTTGAATTTTCTGAGACTGAAACACAGGAACATTTTAAACGAGAATGGCTGTAGTCAATTCTGTGTTTAAAACTTGTCAACACCACGAGCCCTGGCCAGCCGCAGTTTCCCTGGGAGGATCCTGTCCTCCCAGAAGCTGCATGGAAAGTGGATTACATGCCAACATCCTGTTAGGTCGCTGCTGGCGCCAGCAGCTATGATGGACACCAGGCCATAGGATCCGGCCTCCAGCAGGACAAAAGAGCGAGGGAGGCAGCAGGTATTGAGGCGGTGCCAGGGCAAAGCAAAAGCAGCACAGAGCGCTGGCTTCTCTGATCAGGTGCTACACAGTGAACAGGGTGCCCTCCTGCTGGCAGATCCTCTTGGCCAGTCAGCACAGGGGCCTTCAGACCAGACCCAGCATCGCTGTCTTTTGCCCAAATCGCATTTCATGGAGAGGGGGCAACAGGAGCTACGGCTTGGCAAAAGGAGCCTGCCTAGGAGTGTCCCTGCACCAACACTTCCCTGCGCCAACATCCACTGCTATCCACCGCAGCCCACAGACTCTGCATGAGTTTCCTTCAGAACTGTGTGGATGCCCCCATCTTTCTACGAATTTGTTCAAGAGAGATGGGGAAAACTGGATCAGGGGTTTCAAAGCCCCATCCAACCTGGTCTTGAGCACCTCCAGGGATGGGGCAGCCACCACTTCTCTGGGCAACCTGGGCTACGGCCTCCCCACGCTCACAGGAAAATATTTCTTCGCTATTTCTTCTGCCGATCCTTCCCAACAGCCTTTACTGAACAGTGTACAGGGCAGAGACCATGTCCAGACTAGAGTGATGGTACAAGAGGCAACAAACGCCTTTTCATCTTAATATTTGTGAGGACAATACTGGACTCTTGGCATGGCTGTGCTGCGCAGAGCTCACCCCAGTCCCACTCCATCTTCACACAGCACACTGGCTAGGCAATTCCCACCTTGTGCCTGCAGCAGCAACACATTCCCACTCACACTCCAGCTCTACGCCAAGCACTCCCCATGGGGTCATCAACGTGTAAGAGCAAACCCACCCCAGAACCTGCAGCACCTTTCTCTACATGCACCAGCACTGCCACAAGATGAGACAACAGGGGTAAATAACAGAGTCTGCCCACTGCCTCCTCTGCCAGACCAGGAGATAAACTCACCCTCCCAAGTCCCATTTCCACCCTCCATCACAAACCGTCTTTGCAGACAGAACACTGGAGACCAGCACTTGCACTTCCAAGGCTTTGCTCCTTGCCTCTTCTACGGCCACATCCCTCCCCATCCCACAGCACTTTCTTTTAGGAGACTGTTCCCAGAACACGATGCTTGCTGTTCCCTTGGCATACCACTGGATGCAGTCAAGGGAAGAGCATGTCCAAGTGACCGAGAATCAACAGGGCCAAGCAGCAAAGATGCACGCCCCACAGCTGGCACCTCCCAATCTTCCTCTGAAGGAAAACCAAGTTCCAGGCACACAAGTTACTCATCACAAACGGCAAAACAGGAAAGTCCAGACCAACTGCATTTGCTTCCTGAAGCAGCAGCTGCTCCTCCATCACAGGTCTTGCACAATCACCCCGTGTCCACCCAGCACTCTCCTCCTCTCCGCTCCCCTGATAACTTGCAGATGAAGTGGCTGTGTTGCTCTGTATCTTGGGAAAGATAACCAGGTCGCCAGAGGCCAGAATTGTCATTCCCTGCAGGAACGGAGTGCGGAAGTAACCGGTATGGATGTCAGCACTGCCGGCAGACAGAGCTGTCCACAGGTTCTGATGGAGACCATGGGTGGGAACCCTCTGGAAGCAGAGCCTCTTGCTCCTCCTACTCACAGCAGTTTCCAGACCTGGCACAAATCAGCCTTTCCCAACAGCTGCACTGCCATGCACTGGTCTGGGTGAACCAGCAGCTTGAAACCCCCTCCACTGCTCTCTGAACTAGGAGCCATTTGGTATTCCACACCTTCTCATACAGCCACACTACATCAGACGGCCAGCTCTTCATCTAGAGCCCCTTCCTGCTTGCAACACATAGGGAAGCTGGTGGCAATAACGGATTCCTCTCTTCTTTGACATCCCGACAGGAACAAACAACGCTGCCCCATCATCTACCCATGGGGCAAAGGAAAAGGAAACTTTCAGCTGTCACCAACTCACAGTTTTTTGATTACTAACAAGGAATGTTCTAAACTTTGATCTGTGAAGCAACTGGAAAGCACTCTGATAACCCTGTGGAGAGAACACCTCCAGAAAACACCCTGGCACGGCTAAGGGAAAGCAAAATAAATTCCAAGTTACAAAACAACTATTAAGGAAACAAATGCACCACAACGTACGCACAGCTCAGACTGCAACACAGATTTAACACAGTGACCACACAAGAGAAAGCACCGAACAAGTAGTTTTATAATGGCATAGACAAACATGGAGCTCAGGAAAAAAATCCAGTGCAAACCTCTATCCCATGGCTCTCCTGCCTCAGACAGCTGTGAAATTGTGCACACAGGAAAATCCCTGCTGGCATCAAGGTAGGTTTGGGCACATTTTATACAGTTTGGCTTAAGTAACACTTCTCTCTCAAAACACTGACAAAGTCTAAATGGAACGCAGTCATTACCAAGAGGGATGGAGCTGTAAGAACACAAAAAATGAGGAACAGCACAAGTTATCCATGCTACAAAACCATTTGGTACAGCTGGAGTCTGAAAGTCTCCCATCTGTCTTTCACCTGTGGAGTTTGACTGGTGTCCAGCGGTTAAGCAGATCACTACAGAGCAGACTGGGCTCCCCATGCACCTCCCTTCACAGCCTGCAAGGAAGCGGCTCTCTGACCTCCCTGCAGCCTGGCAGCCCCTCTGTGGGAGAAGAGCTGACACCTGTACCCACAGCACGTGAGACAGCACCGCTGCGCGGGAAGAATGGGGGAAAACTGTGTCACAGAACAACTCGCCAGACTGCTCTCCACAGGTGCGAGCACCCAACAGAAGCGTTCCTTTCCAAGGCACGGTTCCCAAGGCCAGGTGCTGGAGAACGTAAATCCTGCTGGCATCATCCCCCAGCCCACGCTGTGCAACCTTTGACTTGAGAAGGGACTCCCAAGGAGGTGACTCTCCATGCACACAGCACCACATTTCTCAGTCACTGTTTTGGGTAAATAAAGGCTTCACGTGGCCCTCTTCCACCTCTCCAAGTTCTCCTTCCCACTGTTTAACAGCACCACCACACAACCACGTACCTACGCACACCTCACTCTCAGCGTTGCAAAAAGCATCGATTCAACACAAAGCTGCAAGATGAAAACAGGCAGGAAAAGTAACCTGCACCAAGGACGGTGCTCACGAAGCATGTTTCCGCTGTGCAACACCAGCAGAGCATGGAGATTCCGTTGTCCAGGTGTTTGTACCGGGCAAAACACTTCCAACCCCACCCTTGCTCCTCTTGCTGCAGAAGTAACCTTCTCGCAATCAGAAGCTCCAAACCTCCGAGGCCAAGCAGATGCGCAGAACTGGTTAGGCTGTAAGACTGCACTGGAGCAGCCGGTCTCGTCTGACTGTTAACGCAACCTGAAGAGCCACAGTAAGCACACTTGATTTTCAATTCTATGACAGAAGTCTATGAAGCGTATTCATTAAATCTATACGCCAATAATTAAAACTATTCAGGATTAACTAAAATGAAAATGATTTCCACAAGAGCATCCAGTGTCATGGGAAGTCAAACGTGAATTACATCGCACGGTGTGAGTCCAGCTGTGTGAATCCATTTACAAGTTGAGATTAAATGTTCTGCTTACGTAACTAATATTCCTACAGGAACACATCAGGGAGACACTGCCATTGTGTGACGAGGCAGAGAGGAGTGGAAATACAACCAGTACAGCTGACTTTGCAGCTGCCTTCGCGCACACCAGGGCAGTAACCACCATGTACTTGTTCTGACGCACCACACGCCTTCGACTTTACCCTTCCCGTCATCCTGCTGTCAGACCTGCACGGCTGGACCTTCATGCCTGTAGCAGAGCACCCCTCTGATCCCATGGCACCGTACAGAAGAGCCTCAAACCTGGCCCGGCACACCCACTGTTGCAGCACCTTAGCATAATCTTCAGTACAAACCTTAGCATAATCTTCAGTACAATTTTCATTTGCTGCAATGGACGTGTCCATGGGTTCACCTCACCTCAGCAGTCACTCGCCCTGAACACGGGTCTCGCCACTACATCTCTGCTGAGGAAAATTTAACACCCTAAACCAGATTTAGTATCTTATAGTAAAGACGTGTACAGCACAAATCACCACATGGAATTAAACTCCATGTCAGAATACATGCCAGCCAATGTGAGTCCTAAGTGCCAAAGCTTCTCTAGAACTGTTCAGCAGTGTTCCTGGATGTCTTCCTCAGCCCAGCTCCAGACAGGGGTGAAATAACGGATGGTTTTTCACCTTCCAGAAGCATGGAGGACTCCTAGCCACCAAAACCTTGTGGTTCACTTACACTTGATTTGGCTTCTCCAAACTTCCTATGCTAAAGGCCTGAACAGGATTGGCCAAAGAAAGGCAATCCTGTCTGTTCCACATCATCCCAGCAAGCACAGGCATGTGGCAGGGACCTCAAGCCAGAGCGCAGCCAGGGCACAGCACTGCAGCTTTCTCACCTCTGCGGTTTTAAAGACTATAAAAAACAAATGAACAGAACAATCCCCAAGGCCGGTTTCCCTTGGACTAGAAGCAGTCACCGCTTCTGAGTGCCAACTTCCACACAAACTCCCCTGCTATCTGTTTTGACTGCAAGTCTCATCTTAATACAGAGCCCAAGAAAGGTAATAAATACTTTTTCCACTCTCACATTCGTGGACAGATGAATCTCTCAAGCCCACAGTTGAAGACTAAACCAGCTGAAACCACCAAACGTAGGAAATTTCAAACTATTTGACCCTTCCCAGAACATCCCAAGAACCTGGGGTAAAAATGGGACCATTCTACGTGCTTACCACCACCACCAGGTAACCATTTCTGCTTAAGGGTATCTGAAACACTGAAAATCACCACTAACGTGATGTTAACACCATATGCATGCAAAGAGACAACACCAAGCCTTTCTGCATATTCCAGCAACTTTGTTTTGACGCAAAAGTCTGAAGCTCTGCCCTCCCATTATGCAGTGAGAGGTAAATGCACACAAGAGGCCTCTGTACTAAACACGTGCCGGTTACTGCTAGGGTCTGCAAAAACACACCTTGCCAGCTTGAACTGTGATGGGTTTCTGCATCCAAATGGAATAACGCTACAACCTCGTGGGCATGAAGTTGGAGAGTTACAGAACTACAAGAATAAAGGCAGCCTTCCAGATAAAAATACCTGCTAAGAAGAACTGAGCAGCTCCAGTAGAAAAAGGAATTCACTGGGGCACGCATGTAGCTGCCTTTCCTCGCTGTTTCATTCTGTGACAACTCTCAGGTGCCAACTCAAAACTAACAACACGCAGTGCCTCCTGCACTTAGGACAGTTTCCCACATCACAGGCTAAGGAGCAAAGCCCTCTGACAGCTTCTGCGCAAAAAGCAGATGTAGAGCTCCCACAGCTTACACTGGAAGAAGAAAAACGCTCTGCCCCTGGTCACAGCTCCCCACAGCTGGGGCATCTTGATCAGACCCATAAAGCTCCTCTCTCTTATTCAAAACTTTTCCCTTTCATCCCTGAGGGAATAAGCATAAAAAAATCCACTTTCTGCTAAAGCCAGAAAAGGACAAGGGTAAGTATTTGAATACTCTTATTTCCACATCTTCCCCTTGTCTCCTGCAGAGCAGTGCTGGTATTGGTGATGGTGGCAGGACAATGCGAGCCCAGCGTTTGCCAGCTGCCCGGGACCACTGTGAGACGGCGCCTGCTCACGGCGGTGCTGTGCGCTCACAGCTCTGGACAGCCGGCAAAGCCCTAGTTGTTATCCAGAAGAATAAGTTTTAGCACATTGGGCACGTGCAACCATCGATGGCAGTGGCAGCTTATCACAGTTCCAGCCCAGAGAGACCTTGGGAAGAGACCACACGTCAACAAGCAACAAAACACTATTTACAAGGAAGACTCAGCAGATGTTTGGCTGCTTCTGTGGGAAAGCCCCAACTGCTGGGGTGAAATAGAACGCAGGAGTAATTCAGCTCTTACCTTTAAAAGCTGCTTTATCCGCGCACCTGAAAAAAAACACAAAAGGCACAGATGAGAGAGAGCTCCGACAGCAGGAATGAGAAGTGATTGGTGTGAAGAATGAGCTGGGATTCCCAACTGCAGACAGACACCCTGCCCTGCTCCCAAACACCAACAGGGACGATTTCACCCCGAGAACATCTGAGCGAGCGACAATAACACAGCAGCAGCAGCCCAGCCGTGCCCACAGCGGGTGTGTCCCACCCAGGGCTGGGGCCAGGCGGATCGGCCCCAGGAGCGGAGCGGCGGTCACCGCCTTGCGGGAAAAGAGACCCGGAGACGCCGGGCGGGTACCGGGGGAGCCGGTGGATCCGGCGAGAGACAGCTCCGGGACCGCCGCCGTTCGGGAAGAGACCGGCGGGCCCAGCCCGACCCGGACAACGAGGCGGCGCCGTGGGGCGGCCCCGGGAGAGCCCGCCCACCGTGCCCCCGTCCCGGCCCCGCGGGACACTCACCCGGCCCGGGGCGTCTTCCTAGCGGCGGGCGGCGTCTCGGCGGCGGGTTGCTCGGCGGCGGGCCGGGCCCCGGGGCTGCTCCGCCGGCGGCGGGGATACTCGGCCTTGCGGCGGCGGGAGGCGGCGGCGGCGGCTGCTGGTCCCCCCGCGGCGGCGGCGGCGGCCCGGCCCCGCTCCCGGCCGCCCCTCAGCACCCGGCTGCCACCGGACTCCTCCCCCGGCTCGGCGGCGGGCGGCGGCGGGCGGCGACGGCCCGAGGACGCCGGGCCCTGCGCGCTCGGCTGCTCCGCGGCGCCCCCCGGCTGCTCGGCGCCCGCCGGCATCGGGGCGGCAGCGGCGGCGGCTCCGCGCTCCGCCCTCCCGCCGGCCCGGTCAATCACCGCCCGCGGCCCCCGGCGCGCCAATCGCGGCCCCGGCCCCGCCCCGGCCCCGCCCCCGCCGCGCGCGCGCCAACCCGCGCCCCGCCCCGGCCCCCCCCGGCCCCGCGCTCCCCACGCGCGCGCCCCGCGCCCCCCCGGCCCCGCCGCCCGCCCTCCCCGCCGCGGCCCCTCCGCCCGCCCCGCTCCTCCGCCGCGCTCCTCCGCCGCGCGTCCCGCGCCGCCGCCGGGCTCCCCTCCCTACCGCCGCTCGCCGCCGCCGCCCGCGCCCCTCCGGCCGCCCGCGGCGCGCACCGCCCCCCCCTCAGCCCGGCGAGGGAAGCCGCTCGCCCGGCGCGGCTGCTCCCTGCCGTGGGGCCGCGGCGCCGCTCCCGGTCCCGGCGCGGGCCGTCGGCGGAGCCGCGCTTTTGGCCGTCGCTGCTCCTTTAAGAAAAAAAAAAAAAAAAAACGCCGCCCCGCGTCGGGCGCGGTGAAAGTCGGTGACAAAATGGCGGCGGCGCCGGGGGGGCGGGCCGGCCGCGCACCGCCCACTTCCGCCCGGCGGCACGCGCGCGCCCCCGCCGGGAGGGGCACTTCCGGCCGCGGGGCCGCGCCCTCGTGTCCGGCCCGGGGCGAGCTGGGGGAGAGGGCGCGATGTGCCCCTCAGCGACCCCCTCGCCCCTCAGCGACCCCCCCCCCCTCCAGCGCCACGGGAAACAAGCTCCGTTCCGCCCCCTCTGCGGCCGCGCTGACAAACCGGCCCGCGTGGGGGGCCGAGCGAGCTCCGGTCCCTCCCGGCCACGGTGCCGGGACACGGGTCGGGGGAGCGCGTCCTAAGGGCGAAGCGGGGGAGCTCGAGGTTCCGTCTGCCCCTTCCAGCCCCAGGAAGGAGGGCTGGCAGGGAGCTCGTGCGCTGCAGCGGTGTGAGGGAAACCCCTCTGGAGCAGGCGGAAAAGCAGCGCTGGGGGAGAGCGTGGAGCTGCAGGGCTGTGGTGGGACAGAGGGAGGGCCTTGGTGCTGGGCTCCC
This sequence comes from Phaenicophaeus curvirostris, assembly GCF_032191515.1. Lineage (NCBI taxonomy): Eukaryota > Metazoa > Chordata > Aves > Cuculiformes > Cuculidae > Phaenicophaeus > Phaenicophaeus curvirostris. The sequence continues at coordinate 66,921 of NC_091396.1, forward strand.
CCACCGAGTCACCCCAGGTGTCTGTACCTCAGGCCTGGGACGGGTTTGGATGGTGGGAATCACTGCACTGCAGGTCCATCCCAAAGCTGCAGCGCCCGCAGCGAGCTGTGCCCAGCAGCCACACGCACGGCACCGCTGGGAGACTGAGCAGCGGCCCAAAGCATTAACGCAGGGAGAATGTGGCGCAGCTGGCGTCGGCAGAGCCACTGTGGCCTGCACAGCTGCGGTGGGCCGAGGCCTTACGCTCCCAGTGGCTCATAAGGGACACAAAGGGATTTGCCAGTACCTGGAAATCCAAGGTGAGGCTCCGAAAGCGTCTCCCAAAAGGTGAGGCTGCGTTGGAGCATGCCAGCACTGCAGGTCCTGTTCCTGCCTCCATCACACAGTTGCAAACGCCTTTCCACCTGGCACAGGGATGCTGTCCCTTGCCACACGTGGCCAGCGGCTTCTGGAAGAAGAACACACACCCAGCTGAGCAGCCCCAAAATCTCAAGTGTTTTTATGCCAGGAGCTACTGACCAACCTGCTGTCCAGCTCCTTTCCTCCCCAGCCCTAGCTGGGCTGCTCTCACCGCCCTGCGCCCCAGCCCCACCGCTGCTTTCCGCTGTCAGATGTGCACGTCGTGTACAACCCACAGAGGGAAAACCCCGTGCCGCAAACCCCGTCCTGGGGAGGGCGGCGACGCTGGGGAGCGGAACTGAAAGCCCGTGCAGTCCAGCCTGCCCGCTCACCACCCTGCAGGCGCTGCCCTAACCCCCGAGCCCCTGGGACCCCCGACAAGCAGGATGGAGGATTTGGGTAAGTGGGGCGCCTCCGGAGCCAGTCCCATGCTCAGGCTCAGTGCGAGGTTGCATCTTCAGCAGCTTGGGTAGGCCCTGTCCTCCCACTACCTCAGTCTTGTGGGAAAGCTGCAGCGGGGGCAGCAAGGGAGCCGTGTTCCCTCCTGTGCTCCCATCCTAGGGGATGATTGGGGTCCAGATGGCCAAGCAAGTGCTTGGCCAAAAATGGAGAGCGCTTGGCAGCAGGAAACAGGCTGTGGTAGCAACACAATCCTGGCTGCATGCCACGGAGCTGAGCAGCCTGAGGGTGCAGCGCGAGGTCCATGGGTGCTGGGAGCCATTGCTGGCCTGGGGTGGGGGCTGTGCGCTCAGGGAAGGAGCCGCACTGGGGGTATTCCCCATTCCCCGATAAATCAAGGGCAGTGAGATGCTGAGGAACAACCGCTGTGACAAGGTGAAAGCGGAAAAAGAAAGCACCCTGTGGGTACGCAGGACACAATGAAGTTTTTGGCTCTCCCATGCCAGGTGAATTTAAGGGCTGGGGGATGGTTTTTTTGTCAGATTTGGTGATGGGGAGAAGCAGGACCTTGTCACCAGCAGTACCCCACACTGCAGGAAGGCTGCGCAGCACGGTGGTCACACCCTGCGCTGGGGATGGGGTCTGTGTGTGGGTGCTCAGGGACATCACAGACCCTTGGGGCCCTGGCTCCTGGCTGGCAGAGGCTGCTGTGATGCTACTCCTGCTCCTGAGATTTCAGGTGTAGCACAACCCTGCTTGGGAGGGACAGACAGAGAGGGCAGCAGTAACTGGGGTGCTGACCCGTTTCTCTCTGCAGACGCTTTGCTGGCAGAGCTGGAGCAGAGCTCTCAGGCAGCCTCTAAGGGCCTCACGTCACCAGCACCGAGCTCATGCAAGCAGGATGTGGCCACAGCCAGGCCCTCAGCCCCCCGTGGCCACAAGCCACTCACCTCGGTGGCCTTGAAGGTAACGTCTCATCATAGTGGGGCTGGTGGCTGAGCACTTGCTCAGCTTATGGCAGGGGTTATGGTGCTGAGCAGGCGGTGAAGGGCACAGGCAAACATCCTGTGGGCTTGGCCACAAGGGTTTGTCCTTGCCAGGTGCAGCTGCCACCCCGGGCTCAGACTCCAGCAGAGGCTTTAGAGACAGTGTACAGGTAAAACATAACCACAGGAGGGCAAAGCCATCTGGGGCTGCCTGATCCATTGCATGGACACATCCCTCAGGGTCACCTGGCCTCCTGCCCGTGCCCACAAAACACAGATCCTTCCACGAAATGGGGTGGGGGGTTATATCCTGTGCCCCTGCAGCGCTGCTGGGGTAAGGGCTGAGCTTCCAGCAACCCCCTCCCCAACAGCACATCCCCAGGGAGGGCCCCTGTCCCTGGCTGCAGCGTGTGCAGGGTCGGGGGCTCTCAGTCCCAGATCCTTGGCCTCAGGATGGAAGCTGCAGCATGCCTCCCTCTGCCATGTGCAGCAGCCCCGTACAGGTCCCGCAGCCACTGCTGCCCTTGCCCACGGCGGCTGCCCAACAACTGGATGAGCTCCTGGCTGACCTGGGCTACATGGAGAGCAAGGTGAGTCTCATCCCTGCCAAAGGAGCTCAGGAGCCCGGCCCTTGCCCGGTGCTCACCTACTGCTTCCTGGCAGCTCACAGTGGCGGGACAGGGAGCTGGGGTGCCAGCCGAGCCCTCACTGGACAACATGCTGGGCAGCCTCACCCAGGACCTGCAAGAGCTGGGCATCACGGCTGCTCCCACTGGCGTGTGCACTGCCTGCCACAAGCCCATCGCAGGCAAGGTGAGTCCCTGTGCCACCATCCTGGTGCCCCACTCCTCTTGGCACCCCTGGGAGCGGCTCTCACTGCTCCCCTTCTCTATGCAGGTGCTCACCGTGCTGGGTAAAACCTGGCACCCCGAGCATTTTGCCTGCACCCGCTGTGGGCAGGAACTGGGAGGCCGCCCCTTCTTCGAGCGGGACGGGCTGCCCTACTGCGAGGAGGACTATCACCAGGCCTTCTCCCCCCGCTGTGCCTACTGTGCTGGCCCCATCTACGAGGTGAGACCCCCGGCCTCCCCCACCGATCCCCAGCCTCCCCCCGGGTCCCCACTGCCAGCCACTCACCTCATCTCTTCCCACAGAAAGTCCTCACGGCCCTGGACCAGACCTGGCACCCTGAGCACTTCTTCTGCGCCCGCTGTGGGAAGGTGTTTGGAGATGACGGTGCGTCCCACGGGGCAAATGGGGGGGTCTTGCTGATGATCCACCACCAACATCCCTGGCATCTTCACGGCCAGGCCAGGCATCCCCCTGCTGAACCAAACATCCCTTGCATTGTCCCACCCATCAGGTCCCCATTGCCCCTACCCGGGGTCTCCCCCAGCCCTCGTGCTCAATGCCCCATCCAACATCCCCCTATAGTCGTTCCCTTGTCCTCTGTCCTGGGCACCCTCACTGCCAGCTCCCCAAGGTGGGTGCCCATCGCTCTGCCCTTCCCGCAGGTTTCCACGAGCGGAACGGGAAGCCGTACTGCCGCCAGGACTTCCTGGCCATGTTCGCTCCGAAATGCCGGGGCTGTGAGCGCCCCGTGATGGGTGATTACCTGTCGGCACTGCAGGGCATCTGGCACACCGAGTGCTTCGTGTGCACGGTGAGTGGGCAGCAGGACAGCGGGTACACTCAGGCGAGCGCTCCTGAGGCCGTGCCAGCCTTCCACATGTCCTTCCCCCTAGGAGTGCCTGAACAGCTTTGCCGATGGCTCCTTCTTTGAGCTGGAGGGACGGCCCTACTGCAAGCTACACTTCCACCAGCGACAGGGCAGCATCTGCCACGGCTGCGGCTGCCCCGTCACTGGTCGCTGTATCACAGCCGCAGGGCGCAAGTACCACCCTGAGCACTTCATCTGCTCCTACTGCCTGGGCAAGCTGCAGAAAGGCAGCTACTGCGAGCGCAGTGACAAGATGTACTGCCAGACCTGCCACAACAAGCTCTTCCTCTGAGCCCAGCCTGCAGCTGCCCTGGCTGGGTGCCCTCAGTGTCATGCCCACCATCAACATCCCTGTCATCTTCCCTGCCAGGCATCCCTGGAATCACCCCTGCTGAGCCAGACATCCCTTGCATTGTCCCACCCATCAGTTCCCCAGCATTGTTTCTGCTGAGCCAGGCATCCCGGACACCATTCCTTGTCTCCCTACCCACCCCGAGACATTCCTGGCATTGTCGCAGCCAAGCCACCCATCCTGGCCCTTGCCCTCTCAATCTGAAGCAATAAAGCACCTAGCCCTGCCTTCGCTCTGTTTGTGGGGGCTTTAAGGACAAGGGTAGAGGTAGAGCTGGATCTCCCCCGACCCACGGGTGCCCTCGGAGGTCCCAGCTTCCCGAGTGCTGCCAGCTGGGGCGACTCTGCCAGGGCTGCCCTTCCCGTCACCACAGGAGCAGCCCTGGCCTCCTTGCGGGGCAGTTCCAGCTGTGCTGCACCCTGCAGGGAATCAGCACAGACCCCATCCCATCACCATAGGGCTGCTCTGCACCCCCATCAATCCCCTCCCAGAGCAAGGCTCCAGAAAATTGTTTCTAAAATAGGTATTTCCAGGAGTTTACAGACTTTCTTTCCCAATGAATTTTCACCTGCACACAGAGGGAAAGGGAAAGCGAGGCAACTCCAGCCTGGCTTTGGTATTCTCCGGAAGGGCTGAGCTGAGCCATGCTCTGCGGGGCAGCCCTGGTTCCAGAGGGCTCCCAAGCTGGGTTTTCCTAAGGATGAGCTAGAGAAATTATGGTATTTTTTCACCCGTGGAAAGTCTCTCTCAGCCACCAGAGGATAGGTAAAATTCAGTGAAAGGCTTCCCAGCAGGAAGCCCCAACACTCCAAAGGAATGCTCTCTGCCTTCTCCTGTGCAGCCCCAAGCACGCTGTGAAAACACTTGAAAACTCAGCACAAAGCAAAGCTCTGCTTCTGCTTACACTTCCTCCAACCTTTTCCCAGAAAGAGGAGGAAACTTCACTCCAGTCAGGGAAAGGGTTTGGGAAAGTGGCATCTTCCAGGACCCCTCAGAGCTGAGCAGCACTAGGCATAGCCCGGCCCTAGGAAAAGACACCAATCCCAACTGTGAGGCGAAAAGCACCAAGGTGCCACACAGCCACACTTTAAAAACTTTATTTATATAAAAAAATCACTTTGTTTTAAAAGCATTACAAGAGTGTGCACAGGTATTGAACAAGGAACAGCACAGTGCTACCCACTGCCCTCCCGTCCAACCCCACTCCTCACTGGGGCAGGGAAGGAGGGAAGGGGGAAGCGCTTTTTTTGGTTCATTTGGAATTAAAAATTAAAAAAAGGAATTAGTGTTTTACATATTTAGAGGAAAAGAGAAGAGTTAGATCCCAGAACAAAACCCAACGGAGCTGAGGTGGAGCCAGGGAGGACTCAGCCAGAGCCGGAGGTGCTTCCGGAGAGGAGCAAGGCACCCGTTCTGCCAACCGCAGCCTCCCCCTCTCCTGCTCCAGTTCGCAGCCTCCGAAAGAGGCTTCCAGTTGCAGAGGGAGCCCCAAGGGCTCCCAGGAGATCACAGCACTTGGATGTACCCCCTCCCAGTGGAGGGGAGGAGGATATGTGTCCTCCCTGGGGTGCAGATGAGAGCCTGGCACCCCAAAAGCGAGGACAAGGGGGCTACACCCTCAAAACTGGGCTTCCAGCCTCCCTGCCGCCAGCTTTGGCTCCCGACAGGGCAGGGAAACTCCCAGCCCCGCGGGGAGTCCAGGAGGCACCCCGTCCCCAGCGCAGAAACCAGACAGTACGATTCAGAGAGCTATTTCACAGTGGCAAAAGAAAGGCACGTGTCGAGAGAAAGTCAGAGGGGCAGTGGGGTGAGGGGGAATCCTGGCTCTGCAGCCCTGCCCATGCCTGCACCCCACACAGCGCACCCCCAGAATCCTGCCCTGCCGCATCTCCTCCTTGCGCAGGGACTCACTCCCCCATGCTGACCCCCTGCCCCACACAAGGACCCCTCCTCACGGTCACCAGTGGGGGCCAGCAGCCCCAGCCCGATCCCCTTCCCATGCCTCCGACACCTCATTCAGAGCAAAAAAAGAGAAGTTATTGCTGGTTTTCCTTCCCCTCACGCTGCTGTGACACCAGACCTTCTCCCCCTGGTCCAGCCGCCACCAGGGAGGGATGTTCCCCCTGTCCCCACCACCCTGGATGAAAAGTGATCCCACAAAAAATATATCCTATAGGCAACAAAAGGAAACAAAACAAGGCGGTGAGTATGGTCCCAGTTCCTGTCCCTGCAGGTGTCTCCAAGCAGAGGGAAGGCGGGGGAGAGAAGGCAGTTCCTGGTCAAGGCAGAGCCGGAATCCTTTTGCAGCATCCACCGGTCGATCCGGCAGGAGGGACTTTTTTACTCTCTGGAGGAAGGAGGTGGTGGAGGACAGGGAGAAGAGTTATCGGTCCCAGAGCAGGGAGGTGCAGCGGTTGAGGAGGCCAAGGGGCCGGGCTGCCCCAGGATGAGGCCACCGAGCGGCTGGCGAGTTGGCACGAACCGTCCAGCAAGAATCCAAAAATAAGACAAGGTAAAAGTCGGTCCATTCCACCACAAAGAGTGTTATATATATATTTATATATATAATATATTATCAACCAAAACTGAGTGGAGGTGGGATGGCAGCTAGATCTTCTGCTGTGGGGAGAGAGAGACGGACGTTAGTATGCCCGGAGCACGAGCAACCAGAGGCGGTGCGATCATAGCCCTGACAGATCTGGCAGCGATTGCAGGCAGCAGCGATCAGAGTGGAATTTGGCTGGCAAAGCACCCCTAACAGCATAGCAGTATCTTTCACCACTGGTGAGATTGGGCAGGATGCTGTGGGACATACCGACAGGGGGGAAAACACAGCAGCGTCCTCCTCCGCCTCCTCTACCTCAGGCAGCGATTCCTGCCGCCCCTCCTCCTGCTGCAGACACACGGGATTGTTAGTAGGGGTGACAGAGCTGAGGGTGTTAGTTGTGGGTGCCCGGTTCTCCCCACCTCCTGCCAGCCTGGACAGCCACATGTCACCACCTGCTCCCCAGTCCTGCTCACTCCAGCCTCATTAGGAAGAGCTGCTCACCATCAATGGCGCTGCCTTCACTGGCTCCATATCTCTGAGGTCACCAGACCGGTCCAGTGTCCTGCTGTGGTCCCGTTCGTTAAGCGTGGAATAGTTGTCTGGAGCAGGAGAGTGGACAGTCAGCCACACCATCACCACAGAGGGCAGCAGCAGCCCCGCAGATGTGAGCTCTGTCCCCTCCCAGCACACCAAGGAGGCAAGCTGCCACCTTCCTCCCAGTCCCTCTCCTACCTGGTCCCATGTTGCTCATCTGGATCTCCTCCCGGGAGGATTTCTTGTCTGCAAGGATGAGAGAGCAGCAGATCAGACACAGCCTGGAACAGAAGAACTGCTACCCAACCCAGCTAGAGGAGCCCAAATGCAGGTGCGGCCCTGCTGACCCATGCACGCTGCAGGACCCAAGGTAACTGCACACATCATTTCTCACCCTGAGAACGCATCACAAGCCCAAATTGATGGCCTTGTGTGAGCAGCTGTGGCTGCCAAGGGAGCTAGGGACAAGGAGCAGGGAGGGGATGAGGCCAGCTGCCCTGGCGACCCACAGGGTGAAAGGATAACAGCAGGAAGAGATGCTGGAGGCAAGGCACATACCAGATTTTTGGTTCCTGTCAATGAGAGGCAAGGTGCTGTCATCAAAGGAGTTGCCTCCCTGGGTCCGAGAGGCATTGCTCAGGTTCACCTGCAGCAGCAGAGAGCAGCCACTCACAATCTGGCCCAGATACTCCTTCCCCACCAGCACATCCCCATTCTGGCACCAGGACAGCCCCAGAAACCCTCCCACAGCCCCCAGGCAAAGACCCAAAGCAGCTGGAGGGTGCCCCAAGCCCTCTGCTCCCCCTATGTAGGAGGGGACGCAGCTGCCTGGAAGTGGATCAGGGCAGCATCCAACCCTTACAGAGTAAGGGCAGCCCCAGCCTGGAGAGCCTTGTCCCTCAGCACAGCCACAGCAGCCCTCAGTGCTGCAAACCTTCCTGCCTGCAGACCTGCACACATACACGTGGGACACAGAGCTTACAGCTTTACAACACGTCTCTTCCTTAGCAGAGTTTTTCTGCCATCCGTCTGCCGAGAAACAGCAGAGGGACTGCTTCAAGGGTCTCCAACCCACCAGCAGGGTAGGAGCAGAAATCCAGTACAGAAGAACTCCAGGAACACCCTTCTACTGCAGGACCCTACCTACAGCCCCACCCACAACCGGCATCCCTGTTCCCAGACCTGGAAATCTGACTTCTTCCAGCCTTCCTTCTCCAGAGGCTTCCGCAGCTCTTTATATCCCCAGACTGTCTGCAAGACGAGAGCGGCTGCTCGGACTTCTCTCTCTGAGCGGTTTCTGGAAAGAGATGAAAGAAGAGGTGTTTGGAAACACCCCTGGCCTCAAGGAAGCTCCAAGAGAAGCCCCTCTCCGTCCATCACATTATCCTTCATGGAGAACCTACCCAGACTTGTTGATCAGCACCAACTTTTCGATCCCCTGCGTTTCCCGCAGCTTCTTGGCCGCCTCAAGGTTGTCCACAATTACTTCATTGATGGTGCTGAGAAGCGACACTACTGTGTCCTCAGAGAGGTTTTTGGCCGGGGTCTGTTGGCCTCCAGGCAGGTTCTTCACTAGGTTGGGGATGGCATGTTTCCCTGGAAGGGTAAAGAGGTGTGCGTGAGCAAGCAAGGAAGAGAGTGCCAAGGGAAAACCAGCTTTGGTGTCTCTGGGCGCAGCTCAGCACACGCTGAGAGAGGAGCAGCAGACAGACATGGGGCTGACGCCAAGTCCACGTGCTTCCTCAGCCACCAAAATCAGGAAGAAGTTCCTGCCTAACTTGGATATGGAGACCATGACATCCTCCCCTCTGTGGCCCTCACCTATCAACTCCTTGTTACGCAAGTCGACAGCCAGGTTGCGCAGGGCTCCAGATGCCGCTTTCACCACACGCTCGCTGTCGTGGGTCAGGAGGTCTGCAATGGCGGAGAGTCCTTTCTCCTGGCGCAGCGCTGAGCGGATGTACCGGCCATACTGCAGGGACAGCCAGAGCACATGGCATCATCGGGACAGGCACAGCCTCTCCCTGCTCCTGGGAGCCTTGCACGCATCCTCATCGTGGGAGCCAAGGGTCCTGGCTGCACCCGCGGTGAGACAGACTGCAAAGGTCCCGTTCCCACCCCAAATTCCCCCTGGAGGCCAGGGAAGCAGGATTTCCTGAGTGGTCTGTCCACACATGCTAAGGGAATGCAGGCGATGGGGCCTTTATCCCCAGCCCACAGGAGGGACAGGCAGAGAGCTGTTGTCAGCAGGGATGCAGACAGGCAGTCCAGGACGGACTGAGCCAGCAGGAGCACAGACCCTCCATGGCACAGGAGAGGCCTGCTCCGCACCGGAATGGTGCTGCCGCGTGGCAGCGAACCGTGCACCGAGTGAGCAGCCTGAACGGCAGAGCCGTGGCCATCAACAGCTGTGCTGGCACCCCAAGGGCAATGCTCTCGGCACTGATACCCTGCAGCCACACCTCCACACGGACACAGCCAGCTCCACGAGGTACTCACCGTCCAACTGCCAGCGCACAGGTTCTGGATGGCTCCTGCCGAAGCCTCGAGGATGGCTGGAGTCTTGCTTTCCTTTAGAAGGGAGATGTATATCCGGACCACTTCTGGCTGGAAGAGCAGCTCATAGCCTGCCAGAAGAACACGGGTAGAAATTACTGGAGGGCTCTGCTGCAGCTCATTCCGAGGAGGACTGCTGGGCAGAGGCAGCTGAAAGCTCTGGCTCACTGCTCCCTGGGGGCTGGACCCTCGGCACGGAGGGGGCCAGGCTGTCCCCAGCCCCAGAGATCCAGCCTGGCCGAAGGCCACGGTCAATGCCCGGTTGCCACCGAAACCCCTGCAGCTTAGGGGAAGCCGAGGCTGAACAGCAGCGCTGCTGCCATCGGCAAGGAAGCCTTGACTCCGGTACAACCCCGAACTGAGAAGTGTTCAGCCCAGCATGAGCAGGGCAGCAAACCTGGCAGTCGGGCACTGCAGCAGCACAAGGCTCAGCCCACACCCTCAGCAGGTGAAGGGGAAACACCCTGAGCAAGTGGCCACCAACATCTTGCTAAGGACAGCCTGCGTCCAGCTCATCCTCAGAGTCTGAAGGCTCAGGTTCTCCAGCTCTCCACCACCCCTAGCAAGTGGGCAGCGATCAGGCCTGCAGGCATTGACTTTTCCAGGGAAATGACTTCTAGAGCAGCTCTGGGATTGCAGTTTACAGCCCTGAGATCTTGCTTTGCCCTCAGCTGTGGTGAGGGCTGTTCCCAGTCCCAAAGACAGAGTGGGCACCTGCATGGCCTTCCACCAGAGATGAGTTTTGACTCTTCCCACGGCCCAGCTCAGCCTGAAGAGCCACCACTGCACATCTGAGTTGCCCACAAGTTCACATCTGTCCTAGGTCTCCTTGCGGTTCTTTTGGCTTCAATCTTCACACCCTCAGGAGCACCAGGGTCCTTCCAGGAACCACAGAGTGTTTTGGGGCAGAAGGAGCTGCACTCAGGCACTGGGCTCATTACAGCCCGATTCATAGCCCTCTAAGCAAGTGACTTGTCCCCAGAGTTTTTTTGGAAAAACCCTTCCTCATGCTGGAGAACTCCTTATGGCAGTGTTTTCTGGCTTTAAATCCTGCTGTTCTTCATTCCCAGAGCAGCCATGAGGGAAACTGGGAAGTTTGAGAGCACTGGGCTGCTTTTCCCAGGGCTGTATCACCATGCTGTCTCCCACTCCCAGGATGACAGTTCCCTCCACAGACCTGGGAAGCCCAACCAGAAGCAGCACTGGGCCCCTCCAAGCACAATTATCCTCCCAACACGGGCTTGGGCAACCAGGAACAAACCTTTTCCAAACAAACTTTCTCCAAACAAACCTCTGCCCACCTGAGAGGGCTCACTTCAATGGGAAATTAACTCTGCCCACTCCTCTCCTGGGCTGCTTGTGGTAAACACAAACACGGAGGAACATACCTTTGGCTGGAGTTGTTCTTTTGGGAAAATCCACCGTATCGGCACCAGGGTCTTCTGGGAGCTTTTTACCTTTAAAGAGCAAGCAGGGAGGTGTGAGACACGTCCTCCTCTCCCCACTTGTCTTTGCCAAACAGCTCTTTTGCCACTTGCTAAAGAACAAGCCCAAGGCAAGCTGAAGCTGAGCTGCCAGCGTGTGCCAGGAGGGGACATCCGGGGCACCAGCCACGCTGCAGGCAGGTAAAGCCCAGCTTGGGGGACAAGAGAGCCAGAGAAAGCACCCAATCAACCGTAGGAAAATTAAAACCAAAGCACACTCACCTCTGGAGAACCACTCGTCTATTGGCGAAGCGGAGAGGACAGAAGAGAGGGGAGGCAGGAGGAGAGAAGTGCCGACAGCATCATCATTTGGCAAGAAAGCAAAGGGAAGGGGCAACACAGGAGAAAACGGAAGGGGTGGAGTTAGTGGACGTCTATCCGTCAGCATACCACCATCACAGAAACCCACCACCAGCTTGTGCAAATGCTCTGGGCAAGCCAAGCAGCAGCTCCCAAAGCCAGGGATTGCTGCATCTCTAGTGAAAGCTGCAGCTTAGCCCTCACACGAGAGATGCTGGAGGAGTAGCAGAGATCCCAGACCACCCTCAAGCTCCACAGTTGTAGATGTGTCTTTATCCCACCTCCCTCCATGCCGCTGCCTCCCAACGAACCTTTACCCTTCTTGGCCCCGAAGCAGCTCGCAGGATGGGGCCCAGTGTTGTTGGCAGGGGCCAGAGGTGTCTCCTGGTAGCGCTCGGCATGGGGGATCTCACGGTGCACTTGGTAGGACAAGTTTCTCAGCAGGCAAACACAGTTCTCTACCAGCTAGAGAGAAAGCCAGATTGTTTGACTCCGAGAAGCACACACCCATCCCATGCCTGAGTGAGGGCCCTATCACAGCTCGCAGCCCAGGGCCAGATGAACTGGGACCACTGAGTTAGGCAGCTCCATCTCAGATGGTACCGGAGAACACCCCCATCCCAGGCATGGCCAACTCCACTGGCATGAGTTCATACTCTGCTGGGCCAAAAATCTCTGCACCAAACAGGAAATGCACAAGCAAAGTCTCCAGGCCAATTCAAGCCAAGGCCTCACCGAGGCAGGTCAGGGAGCCCTGAGTCAGGACACCAGTGTGGGGATGTGACACCACAAGGGCCCTGTTTGAGGCCGACATTCCCACTGCAAACTGCAAGCCGACTGCCAGACCCCTCCTGATCAAACAGTACCCTCCACAGCGCTCTCTTCCCAAGCGGAGATCGTGGAAAGGTGTGAGCCTGGACTGGGTCTTAGTTCTGTCAGACCAAATCCCTCCCCAGTGAAGACTCCCCCATCCATTCTTCATCCGTGTTGGGATGAAACCAGCTCCAGCCATTGTGAACGCACCCTAGGAGTGCCTGCCAGCACTCCTGCTGTGGTACCTTGCTGTCTGAGTCCTTCTGGCCAATCTCTGACTGGACGATGTAGATCAGGGCATCCACCAGCCCATCACATTCCCGCAGCTTCCGACGGGCCTCGCTGCGCTCTGAGCTCACGTTCCTGGCAGGCAGGAGAGAACAGTCATGGGTAAGAGAACTGAGGGCATCCGAGAAGCAGCCTGCAACCAGCAGAGCTCGCAACAGAAACTCCTGCAGCCCCCTCCCACTGAGTCCTCCAAAATCAAGGACTGTGCCACCAGCAGCTGTCCCAGGAGAGCAGCTCTGTGGCAGGCCTCCTTTGGCAGTCCAAGAAAGCCAGCAGAAGCAGCTAGGAAGGAGCGTTACAGCAGCCCCAGCCCACGCCAGCTCTCTGCCAGCAGCTGGTAGCCCCCTGCCGTACCTAAGGCAGCCAGCGGTGTTTGTGAGCACCAACTCCCACTCAATGTGGCGGGGTTTTGAGTCCTCGCTCGGTTCCCGTTCCCAGCCGGAGTGGGGAATGATCACCTCGTCGGTCAGGGCGTGTAGCGCATGATCCACAATGGCCATCTTGATGGAGTCATGCGAGGACAGGTTCCACAGTGTTCCTGCAAAGCCACAAGATGGTCAATCAGAGCACAAGGGCTAAAAAAACTGCACTGTGCATCCCTCATCCAACAGATCAGCCCCTCCTCTCCTCCCTGAAGCCATTACCTGTGATGACCTCTGTAAGGTCCATGTCGTGGGCCTTACGCAGCAGGCGCACCAGGGCAGGCACCCCATCGCAGTTCTTGATAGCAATCTTGTTGTCCTGGTCCTTGCCGAAAGAGATGTTCTTGAGGGCTCCACAGGCACCGTAGTGCACCTCCTTCTTGGGGTGGTCCAGCAGCCCCACTAGCACCGGAATGCCCTTCAGCTTCCGCACCTCCGTCTTCACCTTGTCGTTGCGGTAGCAGAGATGCTGCAGGTAGGCAGCTGCATTAGACTTGACGGCGTCCAGCCGGAAGCTCAGCATGGCTATCACCTCCGGCAGCTCTGGCTGGCGCCAGTTCCCGGGGGCTGGACCTCCTTTCCGCAGGCTGTCAAGGCTAGCCAGGCTGCCGCGCTCATGCTGAGCCAGGGGGGCCCAGTAGTACCGGTCAGGGGCCACCTCGTCCATCGGCATGTCTTCATAGCTCCTAGGAGAGAGGACAGCAGGTGTCGGCACAGCCCAAAGCATGGGGAATGCTCTGCCCCCTCCAGGGACGGGCCAAGGTGCAGTGCCTGTCGCCAACGCACGGCTGGAGCACTCCGGGCACACTCCAGTCAAGGGCTGGGCAGTGGAGCAGGGTCAGGCACCTTCCTGCTCCCTGCACGGGGTCCAGCTGGAGCCTGCAGCCGCAGGCAGCCACTTCCATGGTGTTCCTAGGGCTGCTTGGGAAGCAGGCGGTTGCTCCCCAGGAGAAGGCAGCCCCAACAGCCATCCCAGACCCTTGCCCCTGGGCTTGGCTTTGGGGCAGGGGCTGGATTCTGGTCTCTGCATAAACTCTATGGAGGCAGGAGCAGATCCAGAGGCACAGAACCCATTTGGGTCAGCAGCCACTAGAAGGCAAGTCCGTTCCAGCGACTGCAGGAGAGTGGATCCTGCAGGCATTTGGGCCATAGCCCAGCACCGTGCAGCGCAGAGCCCAGTTTCAGGCTACCCAGCCCTCAGCTACACCATCTGGCCGTATCCACACGGCATCCCGCCACACGAGCTGTGGCCAGGCCAAGCCACTGCCCTTATTCCAGAGCATCACAGTGAGAACAAAGACCTTCACTCAGGATGGGGCTCAGACCCTCCTGCCTGCCGATGCCCAGTGCTATCCGCAGGTCTCCTGCTACCCAGGAGATGGGCTCCGTCGGGCACAGAGACAGCCAAGCTCCCACATCCTGCTCTGGTGCGGAGCACTTCACCCACAACCACCCAGCACTGTGAATGGGCCCTGACAACACAGGGAAGCTGCAAGACAGCACGACTCATCCCCTGCACACCGAGGTGACACCAAATACCCCTAGAACACATGCACACACACACACAAAATCTGCAATTCCCATGCTTTGTTGTACTCACTGGCAATATAATCCTTTGTCCCCAGGCAGAACAACTTGGGGATTTCCAACAGAAAGGGTAGGGAGGGAAGTTGGTGCTTAAACAGAGGGGCCTGACTGCTGCCATCACTCCTGCGGTGCCAGGGCACTGGGGACACACAGCCAAGGTGACACGGCAGCACCTCCAGCTCACGGCCACTCTAGGGATGGCTCAGCTGCTGTCCGTGTGCTGTAGCCAGGAACAGAGTGGGGAAGGTGTAATCAAGGATGGCAGCAGGCTCTGTTCCTTATGCTGCTGCTTCCCCGCCAGCCTCTGGCGTGGGACTTGCCAAACCACTGGCTCCGGCTGGCAGCCGTTCTTGCAGCCACATCCCTGCTGGCTGTGGCTGCTGCAGAGCTGCCTGCATGGCACCACGCGGATGGCAGCAGCAGGCTGTGAGACGGATTTCCAGCCAGTCCCAATGGGAAGGGCACTGTGACTCTGAGGAGTTGCTCCCTGTTGCTGCGGCGCCCAGCGCACCACACTGACCAACACCACCCCCACAGCAGGACACGCCGGGAGTGGGACACAGCCAAGTGCTAGCGCTGCAAACAAGCGCCTGATGCTTGGTAACGCAGCTGGCAGCTGCCTGTGCTCCCAGGCTGCGGAAGGGAGCTCCTGGCTGCAGGCACCACTCAGTGCCAGATGCCCCTGCCCCTCCAGGCGAGATGGGGCTGGCAGCGATGGGGGCACCGTACCCTGCAGAGAGAGGCCTGAGCAGAGCCCAGCAGAGGGGACCCCGCAGCCAAGGGCACCAGCACACGCTGTGCCTCGGCTTAGCGCCGCCTGTCTCCTGCATGCCTGGCGTGCTGCTTCCCTGAAAGAAGTCGTTAACCGCCTGGCTCCTACTCCAGACAAACAGCTCTGCACAGGGGGGATGCTGGTCTCTCCTGTTCCTGTTCCACAAGCCAGGCGGCGAAGCACGGACGGTAACTGAGAAGGCAGGGGACAAAGCCAAGCTCAACAGCGCCTGGATTCCACGGATAGCTGCAATCTTTATCAGCTGCGGGGGGAGGGAGAGCTGCTGCCAGGCTGCATGAGCCCATCTTCCAGACCCGGCACCATCCTGGCAGTGACATCACCAGGGCTGCTTCTGGGCCATGCCGGGAAGTGGGACCTTCTCCCTCTGTTGTGGCCCAGCTCGTCTCGTCTCCCACTCAGCTCCTGTAACTCCACTACTCCAGGATCTGGAGGAGCAGAAGGAGCATGGGCACCACCCAGCCTGGAGAGGACTTGCGGTCTCAAAGACTGAGCTGTTCAGACCAGGCCATCCAGGGAGGGCTTTGCCTGTGTGCTGGACACCCAGGGAAGGTTTGCAAGCCAGAGCCTTCTGATTTGGCTGTCATTCACTCCCTGAAGCCCCAGGGGCAGAGCAGCCAGAGGTCAGACACACCTGCTGAACCCCTTCTGCCCACACTGCTTGCCAAGCAGCCACAACAGCCATGGACTCGGAACTGCTCATGCTGGCTTCCTGGAGGTGGCCTGAGCTAGTCAGGGAACGAAGCAGGTGCCCTGCCCGCCCTCCTCCAGCTGGCACATGCCTCCCAGGGTGAGGCAGGCCAGGGAAATCAATCTGGGTGAACAACCGCCCCAACAGGTTTGGCACAGCCAGGGAAATGCGAGTTGGCACAAGCCAGAAGGACAGAGGCTCCTCCTCTGCTCCCATCAGCAGCCAGGAGCCACAGTGGGTTACAGTACGGATTGACAGTACGTGCCTCGGGACAGGCGGACCTCCGGCAGTGGCTGGCAAGAGCCACCCTGCTCTCACCCTCTGCCTCCTGCCCCTGTTCTATGCCCTGGGAGCTCAGGCAGCCCATGCTCAGCCTGGGGACGCTTGGCAGATGTATGCCCACCCTAGCCTGCTGTAACAGCCCCCTCCCTGTCACTGGGAGCCAGGCTCAGCACCTTGCTCCATTCCCACCTCACATCCTCCACGCTGTCCTCCAGAGCTTCTCAGACCTTGCCTGACAGCTCAGGTGGCCAGCGGAGCAGTTAGAGAGGCTTCAGCAGCAGCATTTGTGCAAGAGACCCAGCTAGCACAGCTCTACAGGAGCCACAGCATGCCGGGGAGCCCAGCCACAGCCCGCCAGGGTGGGTACAGAAGCACCAGGACGCTGCTCTGGCTACAGGGTTGAAGGAGCTGCCGATCACTGCCAACTAGGGGGTGACGCTGCCACCGCCAAACAGGTCGAGCAGCTTCTCCTGCCCCACCCTGCCCTGCACCAGGGCCCTGCTGCAGGAAGCAGGAACGCTGCTCTGGGCGCTGCAGGGCTCTGCTCGAGCCCCACAGCCTGCACCAGGCACCCAGGCACGGCTCCCAGCAGGATGAGCCAGGCTGGGGCGCAGACGAGCCTGCTGTCCCACTAGCGCAGAGACAGAAGGGCCTGGAGCTACATCCAGCCACCCAGTGGAACTCCTTGCTGCAGGACGACTGGCTCAATTAGCACCAAGTTTTAACCACCAATTAAGCAGACAATTAGGAACAGATGCCAGTTTTCTCCTGTATGAGCCACATGCGACTCAGCTCACGGAAACGTCTCCGTGATCATCCTTCCTCCGAGGAGGGTGAAGTGATGGGGACCCCACAGTATCCTGCACCCAGAGACTCCTGCTGCCTACCTGAGCCGCCGCCGCGCATCTGATGGGGTCCCTGCCCGCCTGGCTGTGCCGTAGTCAGACATAAGCCCGTAGTCTACGTCCTCAAAGCCAACACTGCGCTGGTCATCCTCCAGGCCATAGGGCTCAGGGTGGAAGTGGTTGAGGTCCATGTTGCTGCCCCCAACGCGCACCTGGGGCTGGGGGCCATAGATGTCCTGGCGGCTGGGGGCACGGTAGGAGTCCATAGAGGGGCGGTAGCGCTCATCAATGCGGGTAACACGGGACAGGCTGCCATAGCTGTGGTCGCTGCTGGGGTAGCCGTCCTCATAGGGGCGGCCGTAGCCATCAGGGTAGTGGTAGTTGCGAGGGAGGGTGGCGGTTCCCAGCTGGCTCAGGTAGCCACCGGGGCCCCCGTTGCCATTCTTGCGGAAGTTCCTGTCCATGGTCTGGACATAACCGCTGGGGACAGGGGAGGTTTCCAAGGGCAGCCCATCAGGCCCCACCGGCATCTGCTGCACTGTCCGCGTGGTCACAGTCTTCACCACTTTCTTCACCTGCAGGGACAGACACAGGACATGCTCCTGTCAGAAAACCCACCACCTTACTCTGGGCAGATTCCGCACCCCTTCCAGCTCCCTACGTGACAAGCTGGCAGATGTTGTGGCTGTGGCAGCCCAGCCACAGGGCCCCTTGCCAGAGCCCTGCCCTGCCCCTCCATTTTCCCCCAGGTCGGTACCGTGGTCTCTGTCCGCCGGGTTGTCCCATCGTCTGATGTCTCCACAGACACGACTGACATGGCACCTTCTGGGTCTTCCTCCATGGTGTACGTCTCCTCCACGATCTGGCCTGGGTCCTGCATCCTGGGGATGGTGCTGTACACGACGTGGCTGTGGTCCTGCGGGAGCACAGCACAGGCAGTCAGATCCCATCCCACACATCTGTTGGGAGGCAGCTGGCCAGGAGACCTTGCCTGTCTGGGCACCCCAGAGAAGAAGGGGGGCATAACACCACACTCAAAGTCCCTTCAACCAGGGCAGCCGTGTTAGAAATGTGAGTCCCCCACCTCTCCCAGCCACAGTGGAGCCACAGTAGCCCTGCCCCACAGCCTGTAGGCTTAGCCCCCTCACCTGCGGCCCGTTCAGCTTCAGATCTGAGTATTTCTGCCGCTCCAGGTCAGCATCGCCCAGGAAACGGCCGTTCTGAAACATACAGCACCACCACAGAGCTGTCACAGACTGATCTCCCGCTGCTGGGATCCCACATATCCACCCCCCTTCCCTAAGGTGGCCACCTCCTGCATCTGACAGAAGCATCATACGCACACTCGTACGTCGCTCCCAGGAGAGCGGCACGCTCCTCTGAATCCATGCAACACACAGCAATCCCCCACTGTTCCAGCCTGCAGAAGAGGTGGAGGGGGCACCATCCAATTTAGCCCCCCTCCAGCCACCCCAGCTCTTCCACAGGCTCCTGATGGAACGGCCCATCCCTT
The DNA here is from genome assembly GCF_032191515.1 of Phaenicophaeus curvirostris. Taxonomy (NCBI): domain Eukaryota; kingdom Metazoa; phylum Chordata; class Aves; order Cuculiformes; family Cuculidae; genus Phaenicophaeus; species Phaenicophaeus curvirostris. Next base: position 85,430 of record NC_091396.1, read on the forward strand.
CCCCTGCTCCTCAGCACAGCCTGGAGAGCCTCCATGTCTTCTGACAGACTGCGAGGGAACAGCACAGATGCTGGGAGGCCAATGGCAGAGCGCTACCGCTGGACTCCTGCGCTCCTCCTCTGCCCACCCCTTCCTCCTGCCGACCTACACATTGCACCCAGGACCACCACCTTCCAGAGCCAGAGAGATACCTGCTTTCACACCACCACCTCTGAGCACCAGCCCTCCGACCACTCTGCCCCAAAACAGAGCCCAGCAAAGGGAGAACCAAGAGAGATCTCAGTCTAAGGGAGGTGAAACCACTCTTCCAGCCTTGTAGAGAACCCGGGATCTCTCCCGGCCCTGGCCTGGCAGTTCAGGGGCAGCTGCAGACCCCGCAGCTGCATGAGGGAGAGGCAGAGGCACTCCCCACTGCTGCGCCCCTTCTCTGCACTTCAGCCACCTTCCCAGAAGCCAAGTGGTAAGGGAGCGCAGATGCCCAGGTACGGAACACGGAGAACCTCCAGCCTCCACAAAACCAAACCAGAACCAATGTGGCAGCACAACCCTCCAGGTGGGCTCCTGCTCCCCGAAGACTCTGGTAACTCTGATGGGTTTGTACAGCCCCAGGTCAACCTCAACCCTGCGCACACAGCACGGCTGGAGCTGCACAAGCAGCCCAGGCCTCCTGCTCCTCACATATCCAAGGAAGGGAGCCGGGCCCAACTCTGCCTGTGCCGAGGCAGGACTGACATGGATGGGGGCTCTGGGAGCCTCCGCAGCCACCTCTGCTGAGGGGGCGTTTTACCTGGTGCCGCCGGGTGAGCGTGCCGTTGGCCAAGCCCAGGCCAGCGTCCTGTGGGGAGACCCGGACTCGTTCCAGCTGGGCTGAGACATGGCGCCGCTCCTCCTCAAGCGCCCGGGTCAGCTTCTCGAACTGTGCCTCCTGCTCCTTGACAGAGGCAAGGATGCTGGCGGTCGACTCCACTTCCGAGTCGTCCATGGGTGGCGGGCGCCCAGGATGGGCAGGGCAGGGGGCACGGGGAGGCACAAGCGGAGGCGGCTTGGCGTCAAGGCGAGGGGAAGGGAAGTGGCCTGGGAGGGCAGGAGCCCCTCTCCACTGCGGTGATTTGGGGGAGGAAAGGAGAAGAAGAGCGGTCAGAAGAGACTGATTTTGTTAAGACAGATTGTCAGAACAACAGAAATAATTCCTTGTGGCATTAACACCCACTCCCACCCACCGCCAGCAAGTTGACAAGGGGGTCTGAACACAGCACAGCCCCCAGTGCAACTCGGATGCTCCTCACCCGGCACTGAAGCTCGGGGAAGCGGCACTGTAGGGGCAGAGGGTCCCCCCATCACAGCAAACAGCTGAGGCTGAGCCGGGCTGGGAAGAGCTGCTATGTGGACAGGAGGAGGTTCCCTCTTCCCACAGGGTATGTCCCCGGGGCAGGGCAGAGATCACTCCCGCAGAAACGACCCACATCCCATTATTTCCTCCAGGGAGGGGCTGAGGGCTGAGTCACTTATCTCTCCCTCAGTGTGATAAGAGGTGGTGACACAGCCCGGGCTCCACGACTCCTTCCCACCCAGGAAAGGGAATGTGGTGGGATGGGATATGGGATCCCCTCAAAGGGGACCCCACCAGCCCCTTTGCTGCCAAAACTGACCACCCTCCAGGTTCCACCAGGGCTGCAGCAGCCCCGGGAGGGCCCCAGCTGCTAGTTCTAGAGAAGGGCATGGGCTTGGACCTCTCTGCATCCCCTCTCAAACGAGGCCAGCAAAAGAGTGCACCACAATCAACACATTCCGATAGAGAAAGGCAATGTTCTTCCATACAGACCTGGTAGAGGAGGATGTTCGGGTTTGATTGGCAAAGGCACGGACAGCCAGGTCTAGACGCAGAGAGTCATGGGACAGAGAGCCCAGCCACCAGCAAAGAAGCAGGAGGGAAGGGAGCTGCAGGGACAGCAGGAGAGGAGGTCACAATCACAGCAGCGAATTTGAAATGGGAGGCAAGGCAGGCAAGGCCAGAGAAACAGGCTGTGCTCCCATCCCTTCTTTCAAGGGACTGAGTAGGGGCTGGTGGGGCAGCAAACACAGGGACGTTCCCACAGCAGCCCCTGCCTCCCCGGACACCCCAGCACCTCCAACTGCTCCCCACCGACAGGGCAACGGCACAGGCAGAGAGAAGCAGCGAGGGCCCAGCCCTCCGTCCCCCGCACAGCCTGGCCGAGTCTCAGCAAGCCTGCCAGTGGCTTTCCCAAACCCGTACCGTCACGGCAGGCGTGTGCAGACTCGCTTCAGCCAGGCAGCCAGCACAGAAGCTGCTTTCCCACGGTCTCCATCACCGGCTCTGCCTACTCCCCCGATGCCACCACCCCAGCACGGATGTAACAGCGACCTGGGACTGGGCACATGGGCAGTACAGCCACTCCAGAGCCCCATCCCATCCACCTCCCACAGCCCTGCTGCTTTGGAGAGGCCCAGAGGAGGGCTTTTTGGGTTCTTTCATGAATTTCACACTCTCTCAGGTGTGCCCAGATCGGGCCCTTCCTGAAACATCACCCTTCTCTAAGCAAGTTGGGTTCTGTCTCCACAAAGCTTCCCTAGGACACAGGCAGCCCCAGCCTTATGAGATGCCAAAGCATGACCACCACCAAGCCCAGCGATGCCAGGAGGCCGCTGCACGTTTGAACATCTGGAACCGCCACCCTGCAATCTCCTTTCATCAATAACCAACTCGGTTCCACGCTTATGCCCGTGTGGTGCCCAGCAAGAGGTGAAGCCATAGCACCCACACCGGCTCCCAGTGCGCTGCCCCAGCTGGCACAGGATCGATGGGAATCTCGCTGGGCAGCCCGCACCCCAGGAGAAGAACAGCCCACCACTCCTGGCTCAGGAGACCAAACAGGCTTTGTGAGGCTCCCAGACACGACACCTGGCTCACGCATGCAGCTTTCCACTCCTCCCACCTTGCAACAGGTATGCCCCAGGCTTCTTCCAACAGGCTCACTCCATAGCCTTGTATGGAAGTGCAGGGACGCTCTGACCCTTGCGGCTCCGAGGCCTCGCCTGCCCCATGGATCCACAACAGGGATCCTCTGAAGGAGAGGCCTGGTGCCTCCCAAAAGGAGTCCACATTCCAGCCCTGCCCCACGAGTCAAACATCCACCTGCTATGAGCAGGGACATGGATTCCCTACCCTCTGGGAGCACAGAAGGTCACTGTTGACCCTCACAGACAGAGTGGATCTGCAGGGCCCAGCCCTGGAGACCCACTGTGAGGAGGCTCCTGCGGAACCGCAGCTCAGAGCACTGACCCAGCCCTTCTCCCCAGGAAACGGGGAGTGTCTCCTTACCACATCCCAGATCCTCAGCAGGTCAGGGGTGGCAGCCTGAGCCCAAAGCCCCACTGCCTTGTCACAATCCCCTTCCAGAGCAGTATTCCACTGAGCCCTTTTAAGGTAAGGAACGACCCCTGTGGGGAAGGGACCCTCCCGATGTGCCCTCACCCCAGGAGCTGCACTCCCACGACATCTGCCAGCCCTTGGCTGTCTCTGCACAGAAGGAGTGGATTTCTGGGGTGGGTGGGATGGAACCAGCGTGCTGCCTTCAAGGAGAGCTCTAGCTGAGCTCCTGCTCTTGGGAACATGCTCATCTGCTACCCAGCAGCCTCTGAACCAAGTGGCGAGCAGAGAGCAGCAGGGTTTGTCCTGGTGGGAAGGCAGACGGAGGAGAGCCAGGAGCCTCAGAATGAGCAGCAAGTGCAGAGCAGCAGGGTGTGTCCCTGCAGAGAGGGAGACAGAGAGCCAGGACCCTCAGAACTGAGTGGCAGGGTTTGTCCCTGCAGGAAGGCAGATGAAGGAGTGAGTGGCCTCAGCAGATTCCTCCAGCCCCGCAGAGCTGCCAGTAACGCCTGCCCAGTCCCACATCCCCTGGGAATGGGGCCGGAGAATGTGGAGGCCAACAATGAAACCTGCAGGGCCCTTCAGGCCCCAGATAAGGAGCTGGAGCAGCTGTGAGGCCACTTCCTTCCCGTCCCTTCTACAGGGAGTAAACACACCCGCAGGGGAAGGAACAGGCCAGGCCCCTGGCCAGCCAGCTCTTGCTTCTCCAGCCCGGGCAGGAGCTGTGGGGACACGCACGGCCTCCCTTCCCCTCCCGGCCACCAGTCGGAGCACGAAGGCTTGGGAAGAGGCGGCAGCCAGGGGGTTTTGGGGATCCCAGCCGGTCAGGGCAGCCAGAGGAGCAGCTGGGGTGTAATGGAGCTCCCAGCCCCACTGATGCTCCAGAGGGGCCCTGAGGGTCTTCCACAGGACCAGGCCGTGTTAAGCCATGGGAAGGGACTCCAGAGCCTGCCCTGGGCTCTCCCAGTTCTGCTCCCACCACCGGACACACCACCTCCCTCCACTCTCCTTCCAGCCATCCCACTGTCACCGGTCTGGGATTTCAGACATAATCACCGGGAGGCAGCGCCAGCTCCGAGCGGCTGGCAGGCGCTGTCCCCGCAGACACCGTCCCTCCCGGCTGGCTCGCACACAAACCCCCTCGGCCCCACACCCTCCTGGCAGTGCAGCATCTGCCCCAAACCCTTCCTGCGGGGGCTGGCACTCTGGCATGCTGGGGACAGGGGCCTCCTGGGCAGCTCGGGGCGCAGGTCACTTTAGAGCAGGCCAGGGAGGGAAGTGGAGAAGCTTTGGCTGCTCCAGTGAGCTGCTGGGACAGCGCAAAGCCAAGTACACCAGAGCCCGCAAGGGTGAAATTCCAGGGATGGCTTTGCGACATTCCCCCCTCCTCCTCCCCAGCCACCAGAGCCAGGACAACAGCACATTCCTCCAGAGCCGGACCCTGACCATCCCCGAGGACGGCCGCACGGGAGCCTTGTCATCACGAGCAGCACTTGCCGACACACCCGTCACTTAAAAAACCCAGCAAGCCAAAAATACTTCAGCTGGCTCAGTCCAGGGCAGAACAAGGAGCTGAAGGACAAAACACACCCCAGAGCAGTCTCTGCCCTGGGCAGCAGTACAACCCCGTGCTGTGCCCAGGGGTCCCGAAGCTGGAGCAGGTCCACCAGAGAGATGCCCCACGCATGACGCCTTCAGAGACGAGCCCCTTGCTGGTAGGGAGGCAGCCAACGCGCACACAGAGCTTCCCTCCACAGGTGCCCACCACAATCCTCCCTGCAGCCAGCGACTCCCAGACCTTGACCAACCCCTCCAGAGCTTTGCTGCCATGGGTGGCTTTGACACAGCATCTCTTCCCAAAATCTCTTGCCTGGAAAAAATAACTTTAAGGGCTGAGCCACAGCCTCCAAAAGCTCATCCGCACACTCCTCTGCAGGAGGATGGAATTCAGGCCTTGAAGGCTCCCCACCAAGAGGTGCTTCCCTGCTAGCCATGGAAAGATTAACCCTGGAACCCATATCAAGTCAGCATATGGGGAATTGTACACCACAAGCCATGGAGAATCGGCAAGACCTGGTGGATAAGACTCAGGCAGAAGGCCTGACAAGCAGCACCAGGGATCTCCAGCACACAGCTGGAGAGTCAGGTCCTTCCATGGCCCTGCTCCACACTCCAAGTCCCCAGAAAGCTGTCACCAAGTGGTCCTGGTATCCCTGGAGCCAAGGCTGCTCCCTCAGTATAGAGGATTCTGGTCACAGTTCAACTCCAGCACATGCAAAACCAGAAGTCACCTCTGTCCCCAGCCCAGGGAGGGGACGGGGACACGCTGGCTCCAACTGCTGCATCCTGGCCCTCCCGGCAGCTCCTCTGCCTGCTCATACCCCGGGGCACCTGCTCAGCAAATGGCAAGGTTTATCACAGAATAATGGAGTGTTTTGGATTGGAAGGGACCTCAAAGCCCATCCAGTCCCACCCCTGCCATGGGCAGGGACACCTCCCACTGGATCAGGGGCTCCCAGCCCCATCCAGCCTGGCCTTGAACCCCTCCAGGAATGGGGCAGCCACCCCTGCTCTGGGCAGCCTGGGCCAGGGCCTCCCACCCTCACAGCAAAACATTTCTCCCTAAGGTCTCATCTCAATCTTCCCTCTTTCAGCTCAAAACCATTCCCCCTCATTCTACCCCGGCACTCCCTGATCAAGAGCCCCATCCCAGCTTTCCTGGAGCCCCTTTTAGTACTGGAAGCTGCTCTAAGGTCTCCCCAAAGCCTTCTCTTCCACACGCTGAAGAACCCCAACTCTCTCAGCCCTGTTTGTCCCCAGAGCTGGATGCCTCCTGGAAGCAGCCCCTGGAAGGAAGCAAGTCCCTCACCAAACTGGCTGAGCTCCTGTGGGACAGCAGGAGCCCCGGACTCACGGGCAGATCCACTCCCCAGGTGGATGGGAAAGGACACACTGCCAGAGGAACTCTCTCCCACAGTCCTCAGCACCAACCAGACAAGAAAGAAGGCAACATCACTCCAAGGATTTGCTGTGCCCTATCCATCCGAGCGCCTCCGGCACAGCAGCTGGCTACCCACCCTGTGAGAGCAAACATCAACAGCTCTCAGCTCCGGAGTGCTGGTCCTCCAGAGGGAGAGAAACAGCCTCTTGGTTCCAGCTGGGACGGGTTCCATCCCGTCAGGATACACTTAGGAAGAACAGCAGCCCCATCAATAATTCAGGCCCATGATTGCCTAAGTGCCTGCAGTGCATTTTGCTCACTGGCTCTACCCAGGATCATGGCCCTGCTGCCTCTCTACAGGCTTCTGCTCACTCTCCATCAGCTTAGGGATAAACAAGCAAACTTCTCCAGCATCTACGCACCCCACTGAGTGCAGGTCCAGGCTCACGCATCAGCCCCTGGCTTGCCTGTGGTGGAAGCACAGAGGCTGTAGCCAAGGCGCGGGGTCTCCAGAGAGCACCCACACTCATTCCCATTGCGCTTACTTTTCCAACTCTGGTGCGATGGCAGCCGAGGGCCCAGGGGAGCCGGATTGGTGAGCAACAGAGAGCTCTGGCCATGGCTGCTTCTCTCCCACCACCCCAGAATGTGCCCACATCCCAAACTGCAGACCCCCACCATGGAGCAGAGGATAAGGAGGAATCTGCTGCCCGGGCTGTGTCCCCACGGGCTGGCTGTGTGAGCCAGCAGGCTGACGGTGCCCAGCCCTGCTGGACCCTGTGCATGCGGAGAGGTTCTCCCACCTCCCAGGGAGGGTGGTTCCAGTGGCATCCTCAGCCCTCCAGGGCAGGTCACAGAACGCAGGCACAGCGGACTTAAGCTGGGTGGGAATGGGCTGCTCCTGCAGGTGGGTCAGTCATCACCCCACGAAGCCGTGCCCAGGGTGCCTGGGGAAATGCCCAGAGCAGCCGCCTCAGGTGGCAGCAGGCAGGGAGTTGGCAGGGAGCCTCTCGCCTCCGCTCTTCGTGCCTGACTGGTCTGACTGGCAGTGGGACTGGCACCCAGGGCCACCGTGGCTGCCGCCCCCAGTGCCAGGGATGAGGCCATGTAGCTCCACAGGGAAAGGCAACTCCGGAGAGGGGAGTTACCTGCAGAGAGGCAGGCAGGGACGCAGCACCACACCTTATAAGGGAGAGGGCCAGGAGCCAGCCAGGACGATGGGGAGGCAGCGATAAGGGCCAGGGTGCGGCCACCGGCCCTGGATGGAGGAAGCAGCTGCATGTCCTTCCCTGCCTTCAGCGAGGGCAGCGGGGCCAGGAACGCGCAACCCAGGGATGGGCCTGGACACGGCTGGGAGTGTGAAACACAGGGGCGATCCGTGGGGAAGGGCCTTGTCACCAGACGGGTGTTGTCGGCCACCCCAGCAGGATGAGGCAGAGGAGCAGCACCGGGTCAGGAATGGAGGGCGATCCTGTTCTGCTGGCACGCCAGCAATCTGGCTGCGGGGCAGCTGTGTCCCACACACACGAGGGGGCCTTGGACACTTTGGACACAGCACTGAGGATCTCCTCGCCTCTTGGCTGGGCTGGACCAAGACCTGCAGGCCGGCTCAACCCTCCACATGGGCCAGGAAAGCTGCTGGCACCATCCAAGCATTAGGGAGGACGAGTGCCCCTCGCTGCAGGACAGTGGCCAGGCCACCAGGCTCCAGGTGGACGCCATCCACCCGCAATCCCCGAGCGGGACGGCCGTGGGGCCTGACCCTTCCCACCAGCAGCATCGTGCTGCACCCAGCGCCTGGGACAGCACAGCAGCCCCTTCCTGCTGGGTGACCCATCACGGGACAGCGGCAACGCTGGGGGCCCCAGCACCCCTCTGCCCTGGCCCTCGGGATGCGGGACCCATGTGCCGGCAGCCGTGCGGCACACAAAGGCGGCTCTCTCTCAGCTGTGGGAATGTGCAGCTGAGCGCTCGGTGGGGACAAAGGGATTTCAGAGCGCATCTCAGCCGGCCAGCCGCCCTCCCCCTGGCGTTCCCGCTTCCTGTCACAGTAGCGCCAGACCTCAGGGGCGCAGCAGCAAACAAACACCCACCACCGCATTCTGGGAACGCTTCCAGAGCATTCTGGGCAGGCCACGCTCCGCCGGCCAGCGGGGGCAGCCCCCCAGCCCGAGGGGCAGTTCCACGGCTCCTCGCTGAGCCCCAGGGATGGTGGGTGTCCTGCAGGGGACAGGGGCACCCCCATGTCCGCAGGGCTCACCGGGAGCCCTGGCGTCAAGCTGAAGGTCAGTGCTGTCCGCAGGCCCTGGCATCCCAGCAGCCCTCCCCTTCTCCCTGTCTCTCCCTCAGCCACGCTGGACTTTCCCACCCAGCTGCCTCTCTCTGCAGGGAAAACAAACAGTAGCCGGCTCAGATGAGATAAGGGCCATGCTGGCAGAGCCCAGGGAGCAAAGTCCACCCCTCCAAACCCCAGGCTGCGGCGCCACTAGAGCTGCCACCCTGAGCTGGGCATGGTGGAGGGGGCAAAGCTGCTCCGTGCCCCAGCCAGAAGCAGGATTGGCTCCTCAAGATGCCGCTGGCTGCCCAAAGCAGAGGCCGCAGCCCAGTGGCCACCATTCCCAGTAGGATTAAGGGCAGCCTCCCTCCACTGGGCCATGGCACGAGCATCCGCAGCTATAGCTGGTGCCTGAATCAGCCCCTGCCAGCAGAACCAGGGATGCAGAGCCACAAGATAACCCTGTGCCAGCCTGGCACCCAGACACATGGGTTTGGGTCCCCCTTCCCAGCACAGAACCTCTGCAGCAGCCCCTCACCCCTCTTCTCGGGGAAGCCACCCGAGATCATTTCCTCTCCTGACTCCACTCCAGTCACTGCTCAGAACGGTGCACAAAGGCTGGAAGTACAATGGGAATCAACTCCCAGCAGCACAGAACCCACAACACCGGGCTTGTCCGGAGAGCGCCCAGCTGAAGGCGTTCACCTTCCCTGCAAGGAGCATTCAAATCGCCGAGGAACCAGGACCAGCAGTAGGGAGCAGGGCAGGCTCCCAGGGCCCCTGCCCATCCAGGGGAGCCAGGGCACCTCTTCCCGCTGCCAGACGCACCACGTTCCCCTCGCTGGGCTCAGCAAACAGGCGGCGCAGGAGCCGTGCTGGGTGCGGGAGTGGCAGGGAGGGAACTGCAGAGATGAGGCCAAGCCGCCCTCACAGGGGCAGCAAGAGGAAAGTGCCCAGAGAAGAGGGACCCCTGGCCTTGTCTCACCCTGTCTGGACCAGGCTCACAGCAGGCTGAGTCACAGCACAGATCATGCGGGTCCCAGGCTAGAATCCCCACCTCAGTAAGGCACAACTCCACCAGGCACCAGGGTCCCTCCCAGCACAACTGCCTCTGGGCTCAGAGATGACATCAAGGGCCCTGCCAAGGGGAAAAATGAACGAGTGAAGGGAAGACACCAGAGAAGCATCAGGGCAGAACCAGGGTCTGCGTCCCGGCTGGGGAATGGGGCTGGCTCCTGGCAGACAGGTTGTGACAAGGTAACATTGAGCCTGCACCATGCTCCGAGTACCCATGGTGGGCACGGGCCGGCATAAGCCAATGCTCACATGCAGCGGCAAGGACAAAGGTGCTGCTGTTGGATGCAGGGACATCTGTCCCAGCCCCTTCCCCAAATCGTTTGCTGGTGCTACATCTCTGCTATCGGTCGCCAAGAAGCAGCTTCCCAGGCTCCCGTGCAAGCCAAAGGGAAGGAAACCTGTGTTTCCTGGTCAGACAGGAGATGACATAGTGACTTCCCTTTCCTGTAAATTTCTAAACATGACGTCCTGCCAAGGGCTGCTCCCTGCTACCCCCAGCCCACATGCAGAAGCCCTGGAACCAGCCTTGGCCACCGCGCCAGTCAGGGAGTCGGTATAGTCCCACCAGGAGACCAGACACCCAGTCAGTTTGCTGGAATTCTCCTGCTCTGGGGAACAAGGGCTCCTGGCCCATGGTGGTACCATGTTCCTGCCCAGGACTGGAAATGCTCAAGAAGCACAGGGTGGAGGACGCCATTTTCCAGCCCCCTGAGGACACAGCCGTGCCCACCATGCCCAGGAAACACACTTGTTATCCATGGAGCTGGGGAGGCACCAGTACCACGACTCCATGACTGCGAATGAGCCCTGCCACTCTCCCACCTCCCTCACACACCCCTCATCTGCCTGCACAGCTCCCCTCTCCCCCCAGCCCTCCCCAAGCTACACAGGCAGGACAGGAACATCCCTGGGAAGCCAAGACACAAGTGCCCCTCACGCCACAAGCCTGCTGCCGCGGCTCTGCTCCCCAGGACCATCCCAGGGTGGCTCCTCTCTCTCCCAAGGGAAGGGGGACACAGAAAGGAAGTGGCTTTCCCCTCAAGGCAGCTGCTGGACACCAGGCAGAGATTAAGGGAGAGCAGGTCTCCCTTTGCCACACCAGTGCATCCTGCAGGGAGATGCAGGGCACTGGGAGCTCCCTACCACTGAGAAAGGAGGGCTCCGGAGCCACCCTGGACCAGGTGATTCCCCATATTGGGGAGGATTCCCCCTCACAAGCACCCTCAGCCGCCCCCTCCTCCCCACAAACCCCAGTTAGCACAGTGGGATGACACCTTTCTCCCCAGAGCAAGTCAGCCTACCTGCAGCCGGAGCCAGGCAGGGCAAGCTGTGCAGCGTGCACCGACATGCTCGCAGGAATGCGTTACCCCACTGGGCAAGGGGCCTGCCAGCAGCAGGCAAACAGGACCGTGATCCACCCTTCCTCGTTGGAAAAACTTGTCTTTGCAGTTCCACACGCTCCCTCCCGCCCAGCACAGCCGCCTGCGCGCACAGACTGCCCAGCACCACCAGCTCCCCACCCCTACTGGGCCAGGAGAGGAGCTGGGAGTGTCGGCGCAGAAGCAGCTGAGGGATCTGGGAGCTCTTGAAGAGCAGCCCAGGCGCCATGTGAGATGGGGGCGAGGGGAGAACGCATCCACCCAGGGCAGCCGTGCACCTTCCTGCTCCTGGCCAGGGTGGGATCAGCTCTCCATACTCATCCCAAGGCCATCCAGCTCTTGCTCTTGGCTGGAGATCACCCCCCTCATCCTGAGTAACCCCTCTCCTACCCCAGAGATGCTTCCACAGCCACAAAGCCCGGTGAGGGAAGAGCAGCTCCTTCCGTTGCCCGCTCCGCCACGTCCCAGCTGCCTTCTGCCCTGCTCCACCGGCTCTCAAGGAAGCGGCAGGGGCAGGTAAGGCCCACGCTGCTTCCAGGTGCCGGCGCCCACACAGGGGGAGCAGGAAGCCAGTGAACTTTGAGCAGTGTTCACTGTAATTGGGGCCAACGCCCAGAGGAGTCGGAGCAGCTGGGGCTGGGATGGAGGCACAATAACAGCTCCTGCCCTCACATGGGGGAGCCTGGTAGAAGTCAGCCCACACGGGGCCAGCCAGGGAGCGATGCCCTCGCACCAGCCCTGGAGGGGCCACTGGTTGAAAAGCACTCCCAGGGCCACAGCACCAGCCAGGGTCCAGGAGAGCCACTTCCAGGGCTCAGACCCTGACCCTGTCCCCCCTGGACCGTTCCCTGCCTGTGCCAGGAAGCAGTCGCTCCCAGCCTGGTCGAGCATCACACCAAGGCTGTTTCCTAAGCCTGGAATCCAGTCTGGATGCCTGTGCACTCATTGACATCCCCAGAGCACCCACAGCCCAGAGCCACCCCCACCTCCTGTCATGCCTGAAGGCGGGGGCTGCAGTTTCCCAACAGAAACTCCATTCTCCCGTATCTGGCACACGGACTGTTAAAATCAAACATATGGGGAAGCACCAGCCTGGGACAGGACCTCAGGCCCAGGCTGGCCCAAGTATTTCCACAGCGGGCAGGGGCTCTGTGGTGCAGTCTCTGTGGAGCTGCAGCACACGGTCAGGGACACGGGAAGCTCACAGGCACCTATGGCTCCTTTGTCTCTGCCTCCTGGCAGGAAAGCTCATTCCCTGAAGGTAGAGGAAGCCCAAGATTGGTCATTCCCACCTCCATCCAAGGCCACTGCACACTGGGTGTCCCACTGCCAAGCCCTGACCTACAGCTGCTCTCTGCTCCAGGCTGGAAAACACAATAAGAACAGAGATGCCGGGCACCCTGATTACGGCAGCGTGTGCTCCCTCATCGCTGGGTTGTCCCCACGCCCAGCAGCCCCCTCCGTGCTGTGTGGTTTCCTACAGGCAACCACATGGAAGCAACATCCCTCATGGGGAACATCTACACTTCCTTAATGGGGAAAAGGAGCTGGAAGCAGCACTACAGGAGGTGCCCGTGGCACCCACTGCCGCCCCAAAGGCCCCTCCGCTGGCTGAGGCCACACGGGAACGGGACAGAGCAAGCTGATGCTCCGAGAGATGTCCCTGCCCATGGCCAGGGGTGGAACTGGATGGGCTTTGAGGTCCCTTCCAGATGAATCATTCCACGGTTCTATGAAATCAATCTGTAGGTCAGCCCCAGGTGGAGAGGGGAAGCGGAAGGACAGGGACGGGCACGCCTGCGCTGAGCCAGCACCCATGGATTAGCAAGGAGCACAAGACTAGCAGAAGCCAGATGGACTCATTGCCTGCTGCTGGGAGTTTCCAGCACCAGAGCTGGCTCCACGGAACAGCTTCCCCCAGCAGCCTTCTACTGGCAAACGAGAAGGTTGTGGCCACCTCGGGGAATCAGAGGACTTTGGTCAGGAGACGCTAAATCCAGCCCCTTCCACCAGCCTCACAGGAGGTGCATTTCTGAGCTCTGCGCCAGGACAGCCTCCGTGCCAGCCCAGCCCTGTGTCACAGGCGGGGAGCACTGAATCACCCATCAGGTTTGGGGTTCACCACCCTGTCCCAGCACCACCTCTGCCTTTTATGGACCCAAACCAGCCCCGCAGTTCTGCTCCCCGTGAGGCAGAGATGGAGGAAAATCACAATGCTGCAGGGACCTGGGGTTTTTAGAGGAGGAAGACCTCTGTGCTCCCTGGAGATGCTGTCCCAGCCAGCAGTAAATGGGGGACAGCTAAGAAACTAAGAGATCGAACCCATGCTCTCCCTTGGGACACAGATGCTGGGAAGCCAATTTGGGAAGCCACTACCTCCCAGGCACAGCCCAAGCTATGCTGTAATTTTCTGGGTGTTCTAAAGCCACCCCAGCACGGATACAATGGATCAAGGTGTTATCTCCACGCCAGAGGCTGGAGGAGGGAAGAAACGAGAGGCAATCCAGACACAGGGAACCGGCTGCGCAGTCTGGGCTTCACCATTCCTGACTCCCAGCCCATGTTTAGGGAAGGGATGGCCCGCAGGGCTCCTCAACCACAAGGATCGAGGCCTGACCTCCAAGTTGGAAGGGAGGTGGCTCTCCCCTCTGCAGCAGCCCAGGCAGGCCTGGCACGCTCCACTAAGCCAGCGCCTTCATCCTCCCACTCCTTCCAGGAAGGCCCCACACAGGATTCCAGCAAATGCTGGACATAGCGAAGGACAGTGGTGTGCATGCAACATGGTCCTGGCCAAGTTCAGATCAGAGGAAAAGGAACAGCTTTTATAAACTGCCCGTTTTCCCTTTAAAGTGAATAAGTAAACATGGGCAGGTAAGCACATATGCAGCAGGAAAGCACTGGGAGTGGGATGGAGCTGCAAGGCAGCTGCGGGCAAGACTTCTGGCTCTCCTGCCTGGGCACTTTCAGGCACAGGAATTCCCGGGCAGGCTCTGCAGCCCCTCACACAAAAACATGAGCCACAGGGAGCAGAGACAGAAGCCTGCGAGCCCCCAGGCAGCCGCTCACCCCGGCCTCGCCAGGTCCAGGAGCAGAGACGCAATAACAGAGGCTTCAGCACGAGCTGGGACCCTGGGACCCAGCGCGTTCAGGTCCTGGAGGTGCCGAGACCCCCCGCTCCCTGCGAAGCCGAGGATGCCTGTTCCGAATGTCACCAAGGAGCAGGGCAGGGACCCCCCAGGGAGGCGCCAGGCGGGGCTGCGGGCAGACACCGCACCGCCCGGGCCGCCAGCCGCCCCAGCGCCGGTCACCGAGCCCTGCCGGTGCGGGGGGCAGGCCCGACACCCCGAGGGAGCTCCGCCGTCCGGGCTGCCTCGCTCCCAGCCCCGGGACACAACGGAGCCGCCGCCGCCCCCGCCGCCCCGCAGCCGAACCCCGCAAAGCGCCCCGGTGCCTGCGGCCCCCCGGGGGACACCGGCTGTCCGAACAAAGGCGGCCCCGGGGCCGCGGGGCCCGGTCCCCCCGGGGCGGCGGCGCGGAGCTGGCACACGGAGCCGCCTTTGTTCGGGCGGCAGCACCGGGCGGGGAGCGGCCCGGCCGCCTTTGTGTCGCCGCCCGCGGGCCCCGGCGGCCCCGGCCGCGACAGCGCCCCCGCGGGGCCCCGCCCGGCCCCGCAGCCCCCGCGGCACCGGTACCGCCGGGGAAGACCGAGTCCCAGCCGCCGGGGAACCGGGGCCGGGGAGGGGGGGGGGGAGGGCGGTGTGCCAGCGCCGCCGCTGGAAACCGGCACCAACCGGAGCCGCCGCGTCCCGGCTCGGCGGCACCGGGGAGGGGACCGGCCGCCCCGCCGAGGCGCGAGCGGGGCTCGGCCCGCACCGACCGCTCCGCCGTCCCGGGACGGCGCGACCGGGACTTACCGTGGCCGGGCTCCTCCGCGGCGGGGAACGCGGCGAGGCGGGGGCCGCGGGGGCGGCGGCAGCGGGAGCCGGGCCGGCGCGAGCTGCGCGGAGCCGGGGTGAGCGGAGCCGGGCTGGGCTGAGCGGAGCCGGGCCGCGCCGCGCGCCGCTCCCGCACCTAAAATGGAAGTTGGAGCCGCGGGGCGCGCGGGGCGGGGCGGGAGCGCGGGCTCCGCCCCCGCGTCAGCGCACGCCGGCGGGAGCGCGCCCGGGGGGCGGGGCCTGAGAGCGGAAGCGGCGCGGTCAGCGGGGGGGGCGGGGGGGGGCGGGGGGCAGGGTCGGTGCCCCGCGGTCTGTCCCGGGGGGGTCGTAGAATCACGGAATCGCCAGGTTGGAAGAGACCCACCTGATCATCGAGTCCAACCATCCCCATCAATCACTAACCCGTGTCCCTCAGCGCCTCGTCCACCCGGCCCTTAAACCCCTCCAGGGAAGGGGACTCAACCCCCTCCCTGGGCAGCCTCGGACACTGCCCAATCACCCTTGCTGTGAAGAATTTTTTCCTAATATCCAGCCTAAACCTCCCCTGGTGGAGCTTGAGGCCATTCCCTCTCGTCCTGTCCCCTGTCCCTTGGGAGAAGAGCCCAGCTCCCTCCTCTCCACAACCTCCTCTCAGGGAGTTGCAGAGAGCAATGAGGTCTCCCCTCAGCCTCCTCTTCTCCAGGCTGAACCCCCCCAGCTCTCTCAGCCGCTCCTCGTAAGGCCTCATGGGGGTCTCTCCATGGGTTTTGCTATGGGGTGCACACCCCCAGCCAGGCCTGGTCTCAGCGGGATCTCTCACGGAGCAGGGCTCCGACGCCACAGCGCAGCTTCCCGGTGCGGGGGGACTCTGGGTCCAGCCCAGCTCCACGGCCCCTCCGGAGCACAGGGAACGTGTGACCCCATCCATGGTGCAATCTGCGGGATGCAGGGACACACAGGCTGTCCCCACCCAGCTCTCCCCTGGGCCTTCAGACACGCTGGCCCCACAGTGGGAGCGTGGATGGTTCAGAAGCCCAGGCAGACACGGGAGGGCCAGCGGGGCCACAGGCAAGCGTGGCAGAGCTCAAACGGGCTGGCACACAGGCACGAGGCCCCTGGCACAGACACACGGCGTCTCTGCATGCAGGGAACCGTGCTGCCCTCCCCACCGGCACGGAGAAGCAGCCGGAGGGACCTGGGGCAGCACAGGGACCCGGGCAGGAAACCCAGACATGAGGCATAATAATTGCACTCAACCCTGTCAAAACGCAACCGCAGAAGGAGCTGAGCTCGGGCAGAGGTGGCTGCGGGCACCCGTGCCTCAGTGCAGGAGGAGTTCCCTTCCATAGGGAGGGGAGGAGGTGGCGCGGAGCCTTCCCTGCCCCTTCCCACCGCTCACTTGGCAGGAGTCTGGCTCCAAGCCCTCCGAAGGCGACTGCCTTCCGCCTCTGCCCTGGGCTGGCGGATCGGGCGCTCCCGACTGCTGAACCGTGAGACGGCGGCGAGGGGAAAGGGCTGGGTGGAGGCAGGTGATTCCTAGGGTAAATATGCACTGTGAGGTGCGGTGAGTGGGATAGCAGCCTGCTGATCCCTAAGGAAGGTCATTCCAGCTGGGGCAGGGCTGGACACAAAGAGGAACAATGGGAGACGTGAGATTCGGTGCGTGTGAAGGGCACATTCAGGGAGATTATGGGGGAGTGGGACCCCCAGTCCTCCCTGGCGCTGGGTTTGTAAAGGGATCATCCCAGCTGCTGGCTGCAGGGAGAGCTGGCTCCTGCCCCTCCCAGGAGGTTTCTCCTTTCCATCTGGGAGCTGAGACCTTCACCCCATGCCCCTTTGTCTACATTGCCACCCAAAGTGCGGGAGTCGGGGGGCCCTCTTGGCCCTCTGCCTCAAGTAAGAACTGCTCCCAGACCACAAACAATCCTTGGCTGCCCTTCCTCCTCTTCACCGACCCAGGAAGGAGCGTGGGCGCATCCCCCAGGTCCTGCGGGCAAGGAGAGACAAGAGGTGGTCTAGCAATTCCTTCTGGGAAGGAGAGTCCTCACCTGCCTGTCTCCAGGACGTCCGACACCTCCCAAGGGATGGCACTCCCTCAGGGAAAGGCGTAGGGACACCTTGCTCCTCCGTCCCCACATCCCACAGGTCAGCAGGATGTCAGGGTGCACGCATGAGCCCCGCATGCTCCCACAAACCCTTGGCTCCTGACATGGACAACAGGGAAGCGGGCTGCTGGCGCAGAGCAGCCTCCTTCTGAGCTTGGTACCCAATCAGCACAGAAATCCACAGCCTCCAAAGCCTCTGGCTTCCCCTGGGACGAAGGGCACTGCTGCCAATGCCTCTGCTGGCTCTGAGCTGGAGTCAGAGCTCCTTGAAGCCGGGCGAGTGCTCCTGAACCCGTGGGCTGGAGGACAGAGCTGGACAAGGTCTCTCAGTGCATCACAACTGAGTCAGCCCTGCCCGGCAGCCACTGGAACGCCCCTCAAAGCACATGTACTTGGGAAGGCAGGATGAACCAGAATCCTCTGTCTTCGGCTCATCCAGCAGCTGACCATGTGCCTGTCTGAATGGGAGAGGATCCCGTCCACAGCTTCCTTAGAAGAGGAGATGTGTTACCAGCATAGGGAAATTTGTCCTCTTTTACAGTAATTACGAGTAATCACATCTTGCACGTCCCCTTTCATCCCAGAGTGCTGCCTTTTCCTGGTGAGACATCCAGAAAACACGGCTACCCCCGGAACCGAGCAGGACAGCTTGTTTACCAGACAGATCCGCTCTCCCTGGCAGAGGACGGCAGGAGGAAGGGGAGGCTGCTGCCTCCGGGCCCAGCACAGACAGCTCAGAGATGGCCTGCGTTGTTCTAAATCAGGACAAGACACTTCCGCAGCCCCTTTCCTATGGGAATTCCAACAGGTTGTTGCCTTACCCTTGCACTAGGGGAAAAGTGGCACCGGCGGGAGAAACAGCTCCTCCGTTGGACACCTGTGTTGAAGGAGACATGGAAAGCTGGGGCTAATGGAGCTTTTTCGCCGTAACTCAGACGCCAGGCAGTGAAGCGAGCCCACTGCCCCCGACCCCTTCCCAGAGCTGCATCCAGCAGCTCCAGGTGCTCGGCTCTGGATCAGCAGAGAGCGTGGTACCTGCCTCCCACCTGTCTCCCAGTGTGCCCAGCTCCTCTATGCCTGCAAGCCCATCCACTATCAAGCTTCCACATCTGCGTCCTATTGTGCTCTCGGACCATCAAATTCCTGTTGCATCCTTTGCTTGAATGTTCTAATAACTGAAGCGGGCACAGGAATCTTCATCCCTCCCTGCTCCGACAACGATTTGTCGCTCCTTTCAGCCTCGTCTTCCTCCTCTCCCCACCTCTGGCTCTTTCCCAGCCAGGGACCCCTGGCTTTTCTCTCTGCAGCAGCCGCAGCAAAGCATGAGGGCAGCACTTCCGTAGGATGGGGAAACAGCAGTGGCTCCTGCCTGTGGAGTGGGAACAGCAGCAAGAGGGGACGCTGCCGGAAAACAGCCCTGGCTGTGAGTGAGACCCGGGGTGAGAATTGCCTTTCCCTGAAATAAACCAGCTCACAACCTGCTGATTCCAGAGCTGGGGAGATGGTGGGAGGACAGGACTCATCCTGCAGGAAGGCCTCTCCCCATCAGTTGCAGAGGTAGCCTTCAATCCACCTCCAGACTGACCAACCTTCCCTTCTCCTCATCAGAGAATCCCACCAGGAGATAAACCCCGCACGGCATTCCCGATCCACTGACTCACCCGGCCTCGGCTGCCTGAGCCCTG
This sequence comes from Phaenicophaeus curvirostris, assembly GCF_032191515.1. Taxonomy (NCBI): domain Eukaryota; kingdom Metazoa; phylum Chordata; class Aves; order Cuculiformes; family Cuculidae; genus Phaenicophaeus; species Phaenicophaeus curvirostris. The sequence goes on from NC_091396.1 coordinate 104,194, forward strand.
GTTTCGGCAGAGCTGGGCTGCGCTCCAGGGAAGCGGCTTCCGAGCACCTGGAGGCAGACAGGAGGATTCATGGCTTTACGTGTTTTGCCGGCACGGCAGCAAGAGCGACACTGGAATCTTTTTTAGCCAGCAAATTCTGGCAACGAATACAGACGTCACTACTTAAAGAGAAGAGTCAATGAGACATAAGGTGTCAGAGCTATTCCAGTGTGGTTTATCCAGCTTCATGTACCAGTAAGAGTTACGCTCATAAAACACCCCTGTTATCTGCCTGCGATGAGAACGTTTGCCAGCACTGCCAGATCGTTAAGGGCAGACAGGGCTGTTGGCGAGAAGGGCAAGCGGCTCCGTAGCCCTGGGGGCAGTGGAGGAGTGGGGAGGCTCTGTCGCTCTGCGTGACGGAGCCCACTGGGAGCCAAGCGCCCTTCACCTGTTCTGGGCACAGAGCCACTCGGACGCTGCCCTTCCCTGGGAGGACGCACAGGAGCTGTTCTGCACAGTGTGAGCCTAACAAATGCCTCTGGAGCTGAGGGGCTCTGTCCTCCTGGCAACCCTCAGCTCAGGAGCCTGCAGGACCCCCGAGGCCCTGTGCTCTCTGCCAGGGGTGCAGGGCGCGTGTCCACCCCTCATCCAGGCAGGAGGCTGAGGCAACAAGCTCCCTGCTCCTCCTGCAGACTAAGAGCCACCAGCAGCACTGGGTGTCCCAGGGCAGACAAGGTTGCTCACCTTTTAATCATCTGTGCCCCTGGGATAACCTTGGGAGTGGGGAAAGGGACACAAAGGAGGGAAGAGCCCAGACACGTCACGATACCCTCCCTGGGTGGACAAGAAAGACCAGCTCACTCCTCTGCAGCTGGAGCAAGGTGACCAGGGGACGACTCAGCCTCTGCTCCCAGCCTGGAGGGGATTTCTCACGCCACGCAAAAGGCAGGAGTCACCAGGAACCTGGCAACTGGTGCTCCTGGTGAGGCAGGCAAAGCAAGCGCAGACTCCCTATCCATTGGCACTGGCTGAACTTGGACGTGGACAGTGAGTCCTGTCCCCGAGCCAGCACCAACAATCTGGGCTTCTCCAGGACTTGGGATGTTGCCTCACCTGCGGATCACCAGGGCAAGTCCTTCAATGTCAGCGCTTTCGGATTTTGCAGTTGGGCTTCACCCTGGCTCTGCGTCTTTCCCTTGGCGTCTCTGCCCTGGTCGGCTCACCAGGCTAGAAAGTGCTTTCATCTGCAGGCTCCTCATTGGAGTATCCACTCACCTCTCAGCCTTGAGTTTTCCTCCCACTTTTGCTGCTGGTCCCCACTCAGCAGACTCTTCCTCTCTCTGCTCTGCGGCCTCAGCGTGGCTGGGGCGTGACACTAGTGTCATTGCGCAGCAGCGGGCACGGCCAGACAGCTCACCCCATCCTAGGGCCAGCCACAGCTTTTCTGCAGGGCTGTGGGGGTCTCCTCTGATCTGTAAGGTGCTTCCCATGGGGAGTTTTCCAGGGATGGGACCAAGGGCTCAGAAGCCAACGTGGACGGATAGGAAAACAAGGAGATGCTGGGCTCCAAAATCGTGACAGTTCTGGTCACTGTAATTTCACATGATTGCAAGGGGTGGGGAAGAATCGTCTCTATTTTTTGTCTATTTTTATGAGCATATGATAGCACTTTGATGAGAAATTGCTTGTTTTGCTGAATCCCTCGGCATTTAAGCCAGGCTCTGAGGCACCCAAGGTCAGTGGGAGGATGGCCACGAACCTCACCCGCCTGGCCTTGGCCCACGGGCAGCGGCTGCCTTGGTTTGTGTCCATGAGGAACAAAACCTCCCTCCTCTCATGCCAAATCAGATGAAAATCCCTCTACAAAGCCACAGAAAACGCCGGGGGATGACATCACGCTTGAAAACTCCAGAGGTTTGAAATCTGCGGTGTCGTTCGGGCTCCTTCCCACCCGCAGCGCCTGGAGCTCCGGCCTGCAGGAGCAGGGAGGGGATCTTTTCACCAAGGACGCTTTGTAAAGGGGGTAAAACGCTTCCACACAGCAGCGTGAGGGGCAGCTCTGTAGCGTGCTCCGAGGCGTCGAGCGCGTGAGGCCCCGAGCCTCCCCGGCACAGGGCGCGCCGCCATGACGGCCCCGCGCGCTTCCCGCCACGGCCCTTCCCGCCACGGCCCTTCCCGCCACGGCCCTTCCCGCCACGGCCCTTCCCGCCAGCCCGTCCCGCGCTGCCATTGGCCGGCGCTGCGATTGGCGGGCGGGCGGACCAATGGGAGCGCGCGGGGGGCGGGCCCCTCGCCGGCCCCGCCCCCTCCCCGCCGCCATCGGCGCGCAGGCCGCGAGGAGGCGCCGCGAGGGCCCCGGTGCCGCAGCCGGCCCCGCCTCGGCCCCGCCGCACGGACCCCCGGCCAGGTACGCGGCCGCGTTTGGGCCTCCGCACCAGCCCCCAGGCCGCTGCGTGAGCGTGTCGGGCAGCCGCACTGGGGCCTTCGCACGGGGTGACGCTCGGTGGCGGCGCGGCCACACGGCCGGTGACAGCCACACGGGTGACACACAACGCACCCACATCACCTGTGCTGACCCCAGTTCATGCCAGTCACAAACCATTCCGGCCGGCCCACAGCAGGGGGACCAGGTGCCGGTCCCTGTGTCCCCACGCTGCGCTGTTTCCGCAGGGCCCATGGCGTCTCCGTCGGCGGCACCGACATTGCTCTACCGCAGCACCCGCCTGCTCCGCACGGCCTTCCAGCAGCTCCACCAGCAGCAGCAGCGGGCGGATGACTTCTGCGATGTGGTCCTGCAGGCGGAAGGTGAGCGGGCGGCATCCATGGAGCTGCCGGAGCCCTGAGGGACCTGCGGGCACCATCCCTGCAACCCCAGGGGGCTGCAGGGCAGTGACAGCGGCTGTTGCTCTGCAGGCGAGGCAGTGGTCGCCCACTGCTGCATCCTCTCCGTCTGCAGCCCATTCCTCATGGAGCAGCTGGGCCAGGAGCTGCCGGCACGGGGCAGCAGGATGGTGCTGGAGCTGGGAGGTCTGAAGATTGAGGCGCTGCGCAAGCTGGTGCGCTTCCTCTACACTGCTGAGCTGGAGGCGACGCCAGAGGAGGTGCAGGAGGTGCTGGCGGCTGCCCGCCGCCTGCGCATCACCGCACTGGAGTCGCTGCAGCTGCACGGGGGACACCTGGTCCGGCTGGGGCCCCAACATCAGCTCAACCACTCCTGCCTGCCCCTTGTCCCACATGGCTCCCCCGGCAGTGAGGTCCCTCCTGGTGCCACCAAGTTCCCCCCCAGCAGCACCGAGGACGCCCCGGGGAGCGCGGCCCCCGGCCCCGTGGGGCGCTTGAAGCTGCGTAAGTCGGAGAGTGGGGGGTGCTGGGAGGTCGTGCAGGAGCAGCAACCCCCAACAGATGGGGGAGTGGGCAGGCGCTCCCCATTGTGGCAGCCCATCCGAGAGGGCTCCAGGAAGCTGGGCCAGGAGTCTTGGCAGCATGGTGGGCTGGAGGACCCCGAGGATGAGGAGGTGGATGTGGGGACAGAGGAGCTGTGCCTGCCCCCCGGCACCATCTGCGTTTGGCCCTGTCCCTCATCTGAGGAGGAGGAGGTGGACATCCTTGAGTAGGGAGTCTGGCTGCCCACAGCCAGTGGGAAAATAAAGCATTGGAGCTGTGCTGAGGAGCTGCTGGGCTTTATTTGGGACATGGGAGGTGGGGAGGGGTGTGGGGAGAGGCAGAGGGGGATCCGGGGAGGGGCTGCCTGCGGCAGAGCTGCAGCATCAGAGACAGGACTGGGGCTGGCGAGTGCCCCCCACTTCGTCGCACCTCTTCATGGACGCTCGTGCCGCAGGCGCCAGTCCCGGCCTGGCTGTGGGGAGAAGGCGGGTGATTTCTGCCTCTGTCCCATCCCTGTCCCCATCCCACCCTTGACCCCTGTCCAGTCCCCAGACCGCCCCACCTTTGTTGCAGTCCCTGTACCCATCCCACCCCCTCCCCGTCCCCGCTCACCTGGCTGCCCCCTCTATCCCAGGTTGCTCTTCAGAGCTTCCACCACGGCCTCAGGCTGGGGAAACTTGAGCTTTCGGGGCGGCCCCTTGGCGATGCCGCTCCAGAGCTCCACGCCTGGGGAGGACGGAGGCGGTGAGGGGAGCCCGGCCCCCCGCCCCGGCCGCCCCCCGGCCCCCCGGCCCGGCCCGCACTCACTGCTGCCGTCCTCCTTCACCAGGGACACCTCGAAGCTGTTCCTGCGCGGCTGCCGGGGGTTGATCTCCACGGGGAGCTGAGCGGCGGCCGCACGCAGCGCGTCCCGCACCGCGGCCGCCGCGCGCCCGAACACGCGTCAGCTCTTGCTGGGAAGAGAGGTGGCGGGGGGGGTCAGCGCGGGGGAGCGGGGGGGGAGCGGGGGGACCCGTCCCCGCGCCGCCGCTGCGCTCACCAGTGCTCGATGACCACGCGGGGGCCGCCGCCCCCCGGGCCGCCCTCGGGCCCCGCGCGCGCCCGCTTCGGGGCGGCTCCCGCCGGCTCCGGACCCTCGGCCGCCGCCGGACGCCGGGCCCCGCGCTTCCGACCGCGGGGAGCCATCCTAGGGAGCAGCGGGCGGTGGGGACGGGCTCCGCGGGGACGGGGCTAACCAGGGGTCCCGCCGGGGTAGGGGTGCGTGGGGAGGGGGCCGCCCCAGGGTCCCGTGGTGGGCAGGGGGGAAGCCGCCCCGGGGCGAGAAGGGGGTTCCCGGGGCCGGTGTTTTAGTGGGAGAGAGGGGGGTGCCGGGGCTTTCGGGGAGCGGGAGGAAGGGGGTCCCAGGGCCGGGGTGAGTACGGGAAGGGACAGGGCCCCGCTCGGTCCCGGAGCGGCGCCGCCCCCACCTGTCCCTCCGCGCCGCGAGAACCACGTGCGGGAGCGCGCGACCTCGCCAGACGCCACCACCCGGCCGAGCGGCGGGGGGGGTGGGGTGCGGGCGCTCGGGGTTCGGGGTTCGGGGTCGAGCGACGCTGGGGAGACCGCGGGCACCGATCCGATCCAGCACGTCGCCGCTCCCGTGGAATCTCACAGCGATGCCGGGGCGGCCCGAGCTCCGGTTACACCACAGCCTCACCGCAGCCGTCCCCCCGTCTCCCCCCCGGGCAGCGGCAATGGTCCCGTCCGTGCGACCCGCCCGCCGCGCCGCCAGCCAATCACAGCGTGCGGCCAGCCCCTCGGCACCGGGAGGCGCCAATGAGACTGCGGCACCGCAGCCAATCAGAACGCAGCACCGGCCCAGAGGGATCCAGAGGTGACCAATCAGAGCACAGGAATTGCAAAGCGGGATCCTGAAGTGACCAATGAGAGCGCGGCGGCCGCAGCCAATCAGAGCACAGCACCGGCTCACAGGGATCCGGGGGTGACCAATGAGAACGCGGAGCTCGGTCGCCCGGGTCGGGGGGTCCCGTTGGGCCCCGAGCGGCGCTGCGGCTGCTGCTCACACCGCGACAGACACGGGACAGACACGGGACAGACACGGGACAGACGGACACGGGGCGCTGGCGCACAGACCATTTATTGTCAGCGATGCGGATGAGCGTTAGGAGGGGGGCGCTGAGCCACCCACCCGCACTGGGCGCCCCACGCAGCCCCGGGGAGGGCGCCGGGGCCGCTGCGTGATGGTGACGATGGTGATGGTGACGGTGACGGTGCCAGCCAGGGCAGCCTCTACTTGTTCTTCTTGGGCTCCTGGTCGGCGGGTGCACGGGGCTCCTCAGACCCCTCGTTCTGGCCTTTCGGCTGCTTCTTGCCCCGCTGGTAGAGCTCGTTGAGGTTGAATTCCCGGATCACATTCTCCTGTGGCAGAGAGGACGCGTTGGCTCCCACAACACCCCTGCCCAGGAACCCCAGCACCCCCAGCCCCATCCCGCCCACCTCAGAGAAGGTCCAGGACACAGCGTGGCCCTTCTTGTTGATGTACGGCCGGCGCATTTTCTCGGTCCCGCCTTGGAAGAGGATGAGGGTGGGCAGCTGCTTCGTGAGGGGGGAGGTGCTGACCTTGTACCTGTGCGGAGGGAGAAGCTCAGGTGATGCCGGAGTGGCTGGAGGCTCCCGGGGCCCCAGCTCTGCCTGCGCCCCCAGACCTGGTGCTGACGTCCGTGTAGCGGCCGACGTCCACCTTCCCGAAGTGCAGCCCCGGGCAGTTGTACCTGGGAGGACAGGGACACCAGGCTGCACGTGCCTTGGGCAACTGCGGGGCTGGGATCGATCCCGGTCCCCATCCCACAATTCCCAAGGCCCCTGTGGGCACCGCTCACTTGAGGGAGAGGTTGGCAAAGATGGGGGCGAAGGACTGGCATTCGCTGGACCAGTTGGCGAAGAACTCGATGATCCACGTCACCTGCTTATCACGCTCCAGCTCATTCTGTGACAGAGGCACAGGGTCAGTGGGCCACCGGGCAGAGTCCCCAGGGCCAACGAGCCCCCCTCTCACACCACCCAGCTCCCCCGCGCAGATACTGACGTCGATGGTCTTGTCGCTGAAGTACTTGATGTACTCAGGGCCCATGTACAGCGGCGGCTTGCACGTCACCAGGAACACTGCAACGCAGCACCCTGAGCTGCCGAGACCCCGCAGCCCTGCAGCCTCCGCCAGCAGGGAAGGAGGCCGCATGGCAGCCCCACCGCAAGAGGGAGCTCTGGCACCGAGGGCAGGCAGGGATGCGGGTGCTGAGGGGGCACAGCTGCCACGGGTCCCCCCAGTGCCACCAGTTCCCCACTCGTGCCCCTCCAGTGCCCCTGGTTACCCCTCCTGCTACCGATTCTCCCCTAGAACTGCTGGTCCCTTCTGTAGAGCCACCAGTTCCCCCCAATGCCTCTATTTCTCCCCCTAGTGCTGCAAATTCCCCCCACAAAGCCACTGGTCCTCCCTCAAAGCCACCAATTCCCCTCTGGTGTCATCAGTTCTCCCCCAGCTCCTCCCTCCCAGAGCTACCAGTTGCCTCCTAGTTCACCCCTCGAGCTGCCAGCTGCCCCCGAGTTCCACCCCCACGAGACATCAGTTGCACCCCAGCACCGCCAGTTGCCCCCGCAGGTCTCACCAATGCAGAGCGTGAGGTAGAGCAGCCCCATGCAGATGTCGAGGCGGAAGAAGAGGATGACGTTTGCCACTTTACTGAACATGAAGATGTTCCCGACGTGCTGGTCCACAGTGACTGTGGAGGGGAGAGAGGGGCAGAGGATGGGGCAGGATCCCGAAGGGGAATACCATGCAAAGGCCAGACCTGGCCCTGTGGATCCCAGCCCATGTGGCCACCGGTGGAGGCCCCGCAAGCAGCTCCTGGCCCCTGCCCCGCAGCCCCCGACTCACTGCTGCGCCGGTTCTTCATCATCACGATGGCGCTGAGGAACATCAGGATCTCCACCTCCCGCTGGCGCAGGAGAGATGGGGTGAGGCGGTGGCACCTGCTGCGCTGTGCAGCTTGGGAGCGGCTGCCACTGCAGCCGCACTGCCCTCCCGCAGCCTGGCTGCTCCCGGCACAGCCCGGCACCGGGATAAGGCTGTGCCGGCCTCACATCCTGCCAGCCCCACCGCGGATCCCTTTGCTCCCAGATGCTTGGGGGGACGCGGCACGGGACACGGCCTCCCCGCCCTTGCCTGGCAGCCCCACAGCAGCACAGTGGCACAGGCCTGGGGCTGCGGGCACAGAGGGTGCAGGCTCAGGGGGCTGTGGGGCAGAACGGGGTCCCACGCTGGGGGGGGGCTGGGGGGGGGCTGTGGGGCAGGAGGGCGTCCCATGCTGGGGGTGTGTGTGGGGCAGAACGGGATCCCGCGATGGGGGGGGCTGTGGGGCAGAAGGGGGTCCCGTGCTGGGGGTGTGTGTGGGGCAGAGGGGGGTCCTGTGCTGGGGGGGGCTGTGGGGCAGAACGGGGTCCCATGCTGAGATGGGGCTGTGGGGCAGAAGGGGGTCCCGCGCTGAGGAGTCTGAGGGGCAGAAGGGGTCCTGCTTTGAGGGGTCTGAGAAGCAGAACGGGGTCCATGCTGGGGGGGGGCTATGAGGCAGAACGGGGTCCCATGCTGAGATGGGGCTGTGGAGCAGAAGGGGGTCCCGCGCTGGGGGTGTGTGTGGGGCAGAAGAGAGTCCTGTGCTGGGGGTGGCTGTGGGGCAGAAGGGGGTGCTGAGAGGGGTCTTAGGGGCAGGAGAGGGTCCCGCGCTGAGGGGTCTGAGGGGCAGAGGGGGGGTCTGTGGGGTAGAAGGGGGTTCCGCGCTGGGGGTGTGTGTGGGGCAGAAGGGGGTCCCGCGCTGGGGGGGGCTCTGGGGCAGATGGGGGTCCTGCTCTGAGGGGTCTGTGGGGCAGAAGGGGGTCCTGTGCTGGGGGGGGCTGAGGGGCAGAAGGGGATCCCGCGCTGAGGGGTCTGTGGGGCAGAAGGCGGTCCTGCTCTGAGGGGTCTGAGGGGCACAAGGGGTTCCCGTGCTTGGGGGGGGGGGTGGGCTGTGGGGCAGTGTCAGGAGCCGGGGTGCACAGCCGTAGAAGCGGAGGCCAGAACACGAGGGACCAGCCGGGTCAGGCCCAGCGGGAGAGGCGCCCAGGCCGCTCACCCAGTCGAAGTCGCAGGGGTTGCCATCCTCCCGCTGCGTGGGGAGCCCCCGGCACAGCGGAGGCACCTTGCGCACCAGCAGGAAGGCGGTAGCGAGCAGCGCGGACAGCGAATAGTAGGGGTGAGCGAGCCAGCGGCAGATCCCGGGGACCGAATACAGCAGGGCCAAGGCCGCCGTCAGCACCGCCATGTTCACGGCCGCCCCGCCGCGCTCCCATTGGTCGAGGCCCAGCTCCGCTCCGCCCCCTAGGGCGGAGCGGAGCTGGGCCTCGACCAATGGGAGCGCGGCAGGGCGGCGCTCAGCCAATAGCGAGCGGGTCTCTCGAAAAGGGGGCGTGGCTTGAGCCGCTCTAGCCCAATCGCAGCGCTTAGTGGGCGTGGCCTAAGCTGCCCTGCGCCAATCGCGGTGGGTAGAGCGCCCCCCCCCCCCCCGCGCGGGGCCGGCCCGATGGCCCTCTCGGCCCGCCCTTCAGGCCGCCGAGCCCTCTCCGCCTCGGCCGCCGACGCCTGCTCGCCCCGCAGGCCGCGCGGGTCCCGCCCCCGCCGGCACCTGGCCGGCAGCTCCCGGCAGGAGGTAGAAGGGCCCCGCGCCCGGCCTGAGCGCGCCGGCCTCCTCCGCGCAAGGCCGGCGCGGGGCCCTTCTACCTCCTGCGGGAGCTGCCAGGTGCGGCGGGGGGGACCGGGCCTACGGGGGAGAGGGATCGGGGCCGAGGGGGACGAGGGATCGGGGCTGAGGGGGGAGAGGGATCGGGGCCGAGTGGGGAGAGGGATCGGGGTGAGGGGGAGAGGGGATCGGGGGGGTGAGGGGGATCGAGGCTGAGGGGGGAGAGGGATCGGATCGGGGTCGAGGGGGGAGAGAGATCGGGGTCGAGGGGGTGGCAAGATCGGGGCCAAGCAGGGAGAGAGATTGAGGCTGAGGGGGGAGAGAGATAAGGGCCATGGGAGGGGAAGATCGGGGCCGCGGGGCAGCAAGCACAGGGGTCCCCGGGTGGGGATCGAGACTGGGGTTCTTGGTCCCAGGGGTAGGAGTGGGGCCGGGGGTCCCGGCCGGGCAGCAGCCACAGCCGATCCCCTCCTCACGGCTGTCGTAGGCACGATGGAGCTGACGGGCAGCACAAACCTGATCACGCACTACAACCTCGAGCACGCCTACAACAAGTTCTGCGGGAAGAAGGTGAAGGAGAAGCTCAGCAACTTCCTCCCCGACCTGCCCGGCATGATCGACCTGCCCGGCTCCCACGACAACAGCTCCCTGCGCTCCCTCATCGAGAAGCCCCCCATCTGCGGCAGCTCTTTCACGCCCCTCACCGGCACCATGCTGACCGGATTCCGCCTCCACGCTGGCCCGGTGAGCGCGTGGCCGGGGCCTGGGGGGCAGCTGGGGGTCCGCGGGGCCCGCTCTGACTGCTTGTGTCCCCACAGCTGCCAGAGCAGTGCCGGCTGATGCACATCCAGCCCCCTAAGAAGAAGAATAAGCACAAGCACAAGCAGAGCCGCACGCAGGACCCCGTTCCCCCAGGTAAGGGGCTGCTCCTGCTGCACCCGGGCCCTCTCCTGACTCTCCCGGGGTGCCCGGCTCCTCCAGCGCTTTCTTTCCCCCAGAAACCCCCTCGGACTCCGACCATAAGAAGAAAAAGAAGAAAAAAGAGGAGGATCCAGACCGGAAGAGGAAGAAGAAAGAAAAGAAGAAAAAGAAGGTTTGTGGGGAGAGCTGGGGTTGGATCCCCAGCCCGTGCCCGCCCTGCAGCGGGCGGCAGCACGGCAGGGCCCGGCGAGTGGCTGTTCCCAGGGCTGTGCATGTGTCTGCCTGCCTCACAGATTTGTTCTCCCTCTGCAGAACCGGCACAGCCCGGAGCACCCAGGGGTGGGCAGCTCCCAGGCCAGCAGCAGCAGCAGCCTGCGGTGAGGCTGCGCCGGCACCTTCCCGGGATCCCCCGCCGACAGACGCAGCCCCGGCTGACCCCGGGGTCACCGTCCCTCCGGGCTGGCCTGTCCCTGCTCGCTGATGGAGGAGACGCCCCTGCAGCCAAACCAGGAGCCGGGAACATGGACTCCAAGTTGCTACCCTCGGCCTTTTAGACCCGCAGCGCCTGGAGCAGCAGGGCCGCTCTTTTTTACTCACCTTTTACGTCAAGTCTCTGCCCATAGAGGCGCTGGGATGTGTGGCTGCTCCAGCCCTGCGTTCCCACACTCCCTGAACCCTTTTCCTCAGCAGGAGCTGGGTTTGCCGGCGCCCCCGTGGAGGCGCCGGGCTCGGCTCCCTCGGGCCTATTTCTCTCCCTTTGAGGCGTGGGGCCTGCTCTGTCCCCGGACGCTCAAACAGTACACGCAGGCCGGGGCAGCTCATTAAATATCCTTTTATTCCTCGTTTTTAAAATGGCTGATAATAATAAAAAACCCGGCATTGTGGCGCTGCGGGGCCGTGGAGGTGGGGGGTCCGGCAGCGCTCGTGGCCCTGCGGGGGCTCCTGGAGCGCTCCGCTCCCGTTCGGCATTTCTTTTGGCATGTGATGAGGGAATATTGCTTTGCTTCAGCCTCCTCCTCCTCCTCCCACATGGAAATAAAAACAACCGCGACAGCAAGAAACCCTCGGACCCGTTTGTAAAGGAAAAAAAGGCAACAAAACCAACAACCGACCACCCCCTCTAACACAATCCCTGTGGAAACGCTACAAAAAGAGGGGCGCAAATGGGAGGGGGGAGGGCAGCCTGTGGGGGCTGTGGGGAGGGGGCTTCCCCGGCGAGTGGCCTGGGGGTGCGGGGAGCATTCCCGCGGCTCCCACTTCCCCCCTGTGGGGGACAGGGACGAGGTGGGGGGGGTCCTCCGCCCCCGGGCACGATAGAGCATTTCTGCCTTTTTTTTCCTCAATATTTATATTTATATATATAGATATTTATATGTACACACACCCGGAAACTCGGAGAGAGAAAAAAAATAGAATCCGTAACAATAATAATAAAAAAAAGTATTCTGGTTTAAAAAGGATCCGTTCCTGCCCCGCTGGGCGAGCGGTGATTGCACAAGGCCCACGAGCGGCCGGCGCTGCTGCCAACCCCCGAGCGAGCGCCCGGCCCGGGCGGCTGCCGGCCTCGGCAGGCAGGGATTGGGGGGCTCGGCGCGGGCAGCGCTCCCCGAGTCCCAGAGGGCGGAAGGGGCCGCTGCTCCCCCAGCTCCGGCTCTCCCTGGCGTCCGCAGTGTCCGGCCCCCGCGGCGGGGCGAGCGCGTTGCCCTCAGACTGAGATCTCATAGGTGGTGCCCCCCACGCCCGACACCTTCTTGACGCCCCCGCGCGAGGGGCTGCCGAGGGGCCCCGCGCCCAGGCTCTTGGGCTGCCCGTTGGCCTTGCTGTAGGCTGCTCTCATCTGCACCTCGTCCCTGGGGAGGGAAGGAAGGACGGACAGCAGGCGTCAGGAGATGGACAGGATCCCGAAGCCCAGCGCGGCTGTGAGGAGCCGGAGGGGATCCCAGTGCCCGCGCTCCGGCCCCCAGAGAAGCTGAGGTGTCCTGGAGGCACCCGCTCCGTTCGAGGAAGGTTTTCCCTCGCCCTTCACCGGCCTGGGTGCCAGCGCAGAGGAAGGGGCTGGAGAGGACGTGAGGGGACATGCTGGGAGGGGAGAGACATGCCAGGCAGGGAGGGAGGTGTGAGGGGCTCAGTCCCCGCTCTGTGCGTGCGTGGCGGCCGGTGCCGGTACTTACTTTGGTGCCAGCAAGGGCTGCAAGGCCACCTCCTCCGCCTCGGAGACGCTGGCTGGAGAGGCCGGTTTTTGGCTGCTGTAGGAGAGGGATTTGGCCAGGTGGGGGGCGACGGGCTGGTCCGGGGAGCCCAGGGAGCGCACCCGGAGCGCGGCGGGGGGCTCGGGCTTGCCGAAGCGGGGCGGCACCGGGCGCGTGAGCGGGTTCTTGCCCAGGGGCGAGCGCTTGGAATCGTCCGAGGAAGAGCTGGTGCGGGGGGCGTTGCCAGAGCCCGGCGTCGACTGGATGCCCGAGTCCGGCAGCACCGCGTCATCCTCCCTGCCCGGCGCCGGCGGCTGCTGCAGCAGCTTCTCCCGCTCCTGGATGGAGGCGACGATGTGGCGGGAGAGATTGTCATAGCGTACGGGCGAGGGCTCACGGGGCGGCGCGTGCTTGGGGGAGACGGCCCCGGCGAAGCGGCCCTGCAGGTCGGCCTCGCGCTGCTGGGCGATGCGCGCCGAGAGGAAGGGCGAGGTGTATCCCACCGGCGCGTCCGGCTCGGGGCCCGCCTGCACCGACTCGAAGTCAGGGCTGTCGGAGGGCGTGAGCAGGCTGTCGTACGACAGGCTGCCGTTGCGCGTCTGGTTCACCAGGCTCTTGTAGGAGGTGGAGGTGGTGCCCTCGGAGCGGATGGACTGGAGCTGCCCCATCTCAAAGCCCGTGCCCTGCGCCGACTTGAGGCTGGAGGAGCGGGACCCGCTGGAGAGCGGGTCGAAGGGAAAGCTCTTGCCGAAGGTGGGTGAGCGGAAGCTCTCAGGCTCCAGGCTCGGCTCCGAGCGGTAGCTGGGCTTGCGGCTGCTCTCACAGATGGAGTTGGGCTCCTTCAGGCTGTTGACGCGGCTCAGCTGCGGGGCAGAGGCAGATGTTACCCACGGCAAGAGGAGGTCAGAGCTCCCGCTGCCCACCCAGCCAGGACAGGGGTGCATCCCGGCCTCGGGAAAGGCCTTACCTTGGCGCTGGTGGAGTGGGGCAGGGCAGCGGAGCTGCTGCTGCTGCTGTAGCCAGGCCGGTACTTGTACATGGTGGGAGTCGGTGGGCTCTCCGTGCCGAGCAGGCCGCTGTCTGTGGGAAGGGACAGAAGGAGATGCTCAGGCACGTGGCAGCTCTACGGAGGAAGGAACGATGTGCGGAGCCCTGCCCTCCCTCCCCAAGAACCGGCTGGAGCCTGGGGCAGACAGATCAGGTAAGGAGAGGGACAGGCTGGAGGAGAGGCGCACCAGGGGCAGAGGGAACGGAGCGAGATGGAAAACGTGTCCCTGCGGCAAGGTGTTTGGGGCTGGCGCTTCCGTGCCCCTGCCACGGCCCCGCGTCGGCGGGGTGGGACTGCACGGAGGTGCCAGCAGGCGCCCACACACACACTTCCCCTGGCAGCGCCGTGCTCCAGCCGGGAAGAGCTGCCGAGGCCTCCGGATTGCTGCAGGACGCGGCTGCTTCCAAGCTCTGCCTGTCATCCCACCTCTCCGGCCAAGGCCGCGCAGGCCGCTCCGAGCGCTGCTCCGCCGGCGCTCAGGGAAGCAGGGACGGCGTCGCGCAGGCCACCGCAGCCGTGCTCTCTGCCGCCGAGCCAGGCCTGCCTCTCCTCCGCCTCCTGCCTGCCACTCTGGACAAGCACCATGCCGGCTCGCCTCGGCATCCCACTCCTCTCCGATGGAGCAGAGCCAGCTGTGAGCATCCCTCAGGCTTCTCCAAGGTGCACGGGGCCACACACGCCAGCCCGGAGAGCCAGGCACCTCCTGCCCCGTTCCAAGGTAGTGCTGCTGCGCTTCGGGGCTGCCCTGTGGCTGTTGTGCCTGAGGCCCTGGCTCCTGCTCTGCCTGGCACAGCCCCGGGCTGCCCGGGACCCTGGGCGCCCTCCTTACCCTCGTTGGTGGCCAGGGTTAAGTGTGTCCTCAGGCCCGTGTAGCGGCTGAGGTCTGGTTTAGGTGGCGGAGGTGGCTCGGCGTCGGCAGACTGGCTCTCCGTCACCTCCAGGCTCCCTTTGGACTGCAGAGACAAAGCGCAGGGTGCGGATCAGTGGCGGCCGACGCCTCGGCCCTGCCTCGAGGGAGCAGGCAGTGGTGTTCCCAGGACTCGGGCTCCTCCTGGGCCGTGCGGCACGCTGAGCGCTGTGCTGGGACGCGCTGGGGAAGGGGCAGCTCCGAGGGATGCTGCGAGGGGAAGGACGGGACAGGCAACGGAGGGTGCAAGGCCTCATGTGGCTGCCGCCGCATGGAGGGGACGTGGTGTCCGTCCGTGGGGACACAGAACAAGACGAGAGGGACCGGGGCGGGAATGTGACATGGCTCACTCGGTTCTTTACTCACGGACGCAGGCTCGCACCCCTGGGCTCCGTGGAGCACCCCGAGCAGGGACCGCTAATCCCCCTGCTCCTCACCTTTGTCCTCTTCAGCTCGGTCTGGATACCATTGTCCATGATCTTGACGGTGATCTGGCCGTCCGACACCTCGGGCCGCAGGAACGGAGGCCGCACCAGCACCGTCTGCTCGGCCTTGGGGCGCCCCAGGTACCTGGGGAGAGGGGTGGAAAGGAGGTGCTCCTGGGCGGCAGCTCGGAATGCCACCGGAGTACGGAATGCCACGTGCCGGGGCTCACCTGGGAGCCGGGGAGCTGCACAGCACCCGGCTGACGTTCTTACAGCAACCGTTGGTGAAGGGGTTGACGCCGCCGCGGAACTTGCCCGTCACCTGCAGGATGAGGAGCGTGGCAGCACTCTGGGGCCAGCGGGGACCACGGGGGTCTCCAGTCCCAGCCAGGCTGAGGTGCCAGGACTTGTCCAGCTCACTTGTGACAAGATCCAAGGACAGAGGCACCTGGACATCCTCCCACTTTTCCTTCTCCAGCATTCAGCTGCCTTCAAGGGGGAAAAGCTTCCCTCCAATGTGGAAGTTACAGAATCACGGAATCACAGAAACATTAGAGGTTGGGAAAGACCTCTCGGCTCACCCAGTCCTACAATCAGACAAACCCCACCGTGCCTGCTAAACCATATCCCCAACTGCCAAAGCCACACAGTTCCTGAACCCCTCCAGGGACAGGGACTCTGTCACTGCCCTGGGCAGCCTCTGCCAGAGCTTCATAACCCTTCCCACAACGACATTTTTCCCAACATCCAGTCTCAACCTCCCCTGGTGCAACTCGAGGCCATTTCCTCTTGTCCTAATCCTCATTCCGTGATAGAAGAGCCCAGCACCCACCTCATTACAACCTCCTTTCTGGGAGCTGCAGAGAGCGATGAGGTCTCCTCTCAGCCTCCTCTTCCCCAGACTAAACACCCCCAGGTCCCTCGGCCGCCTCTCCTAACCCTGTTCTCCAGCCCCTTCCCCAGCTCCGTTCCCTTCTCCGGATGCGCTCCAGTCTCTCAATGTCCTTACGGGAGTGAGGGACCCAAAACTGAAGTCAGGATTCGAGGTGTGGGCTCCCCAGCGCTGAGTGCAGGGGGACAATCCCTGCCCTGCTCGTGCTGGCCACCCCATGGCTGATCCAAGCCGGGAGGCCACTGGCCTTCTTGGCGCCCTGGGCCACTGCTGGGTACGTGATGAACCCAGCGCCCAGGGGCTGGCGCCATGGGTGGAATTCGGGGTTATTTGGTCACGGGGAGGTTTATGTGGCACTGGGCTGGGATTTAATCCCGGTTCGAAGGGGAAGGGGATGGACCCAGGCTCACTAAGGGTGAGACCAGGGGTATCGATCCTCTACACCAACGCTCACTGCACAGGCAGGAGACAGGAGGAGCTGGAAGCTGGTGTGCAGCAGGACAGCTATGACCAAGTTGTTCGAAGTCGTGCCCGTCACCTCTTGCCCTCCCAAAGTGCTTGTCCGGCTCCGTCCTCTCCACACTCACCCCCAAGGAGCACAGATCCCATCTCCAGGCTGTGAAGATGAGGTCTCAGCCTCCCCCTGCAGCTCTTGCTTGAGCCCTGAGCTGGCTCCGGGGCCTCCTGGGGGCCTCAACCCAGCCCGTCCATGCCTGCCCTGCCCTGGGATCCCCACGCCGTGCCTGGAGGGGGGCCTGCACCAGCCCCAGGCGTTACCTGTTCGTTTGTGGTCCGGCCCCTGGCCACGAGCACCACGTGGAACCCTGTCAGGCCGGCGACGGGGATGAAGAACAAGCCGGCCACGCACATCACCACCATCCTGCCGGCAGGTAGCTAAGGAAATGCTGCAGCCCTGCTCCACCTCGTGTGTCCCCAGCCCCGCCGAGGCCCTCCCGCCCCGCGCCGCCGCAGCCCCGCAGAGGATACGTGACGGCCATGCGGACGCCAGAGAGCTCCTCCACCTGATAGAGGACGTAGAGAAGGCCGAAGCCGAAGACGCCCATGATGTGCGTGGTGAGCGACAGCAGGAAGAGGAAGAAGTAGCGGTAGTTGCGCCGCCCGATGCAGTTGTTGACCCAGGGGCAGTGGTGGTCGAACTCCTGCGGGCAGGCGGAGACGGTGAGGGGCTCGAGCTCCAAGCTCGATGTGGGAAAGAGGGGGGATCACAACCAACAGGTCCTCACCTCCACGCAGTTGTCGCAGACGCTGCAGTGGGAGCAGCGTGGCGGCCGGTAGAAGCGGCAGGTCGCGCACCATTTCATGCGCACCTGGATGCCCTTGATCTCCACCGTCTTGTAGAGCGGGGCGCGGAAGTCGTCCTCCTTGTCCTCGTCCTCTTCAGCTGTCGGGAAACCCGGCAGAGCCACGTGTCAGGGCCGGGGAGGTGATGCCGGGGTCCACCCGCCTCCGGACTCCCCCCACCCTGCCCAGTGTCGCCCACCCCTGCCACCAGGCCCCTCACTGGCACGGGGAGCAGCCGGGGACCCCCGAACACAGCCGGAGCCGGGGGCTCTCCCAGGCCCTGCCCCACAGCCACAGGCACGCTGGAGCCCCACGGACCCAGCACGGGCTGCCAGGATTTATGCTGGTCCCATCACACAATCCTGTGTGTCCTGCCTGGTCAACCCCTCCACCTCGGAGCAAGGGTGGTAGGGGGTAGCGCTCTCCGAGCCCCTTCCCAGGCAGAGCCAGACTCACCTCGTGGGAAAATGCCCGGGTCCATGAAGGTGGCCATGCTGAAGTTGGCCAGCACAAAGAGGAAGATGACGGCATTGTAGGCGGGAATGACGGGAGAGACGTAGAGGCTGAGCCCTGGGCATCTGTGGACACAAACGTAGTGAGACACCAGCCCTGCCCCACCAGCGCCCCGATTCCACACTCCCCCAGCGTCCCCAAGCTCCAACGGCGACCTCGGAGCACAAGGGCTGAGTGGGCACTGACTGAGCCCCCATCGTCCCCGTAAGACGTCCCTGCGGCGCTTGGTGGGGCCTGCCTGGCAAATCCACGCGCCCTGCTCCTGGCTGTGCCTCCAGGCAGCCGTGGAGGTTCCCTGCCACCCGTTCCTCCCTTCGCTCCCACCCAAACCAGAGCTGCACCCCGACTGACCCAGCCTCTCTCCTCAACCCCAGCCCCACAGAGCACTCGTGGGTGGATGGTGCGGGAAGCGCTCCGATAAATCATCCCGGAGTGGACCCACCGCTTGCCTCTGGCACTCGCAGCCCCACACGCTGCCTCGGGAACAACAGGGGACACGCGGGACCACGGGGACAGATGGGACCCCGCGAGGGGACGCAGCACCACCAGCTCGCCTGCTTCCAGAGCTGCTCCTGTTCCTCACATCCCGGAGCCGAGGCCCAGCCAGGAGACAACCCTGGTGTCACGCAGAGACCCAGCACCACACCAGCACCCGGCTTTTCCGTGCGCCTGTCCCAGCGGCCCCGCGGGAGCTCGGGCAGGGAATCACCGCCGGCCCCACATCCCGGGTGGGCAGGGGCTCCAGAGAGTGGGCTTCCCCTCTGAGGCGCCGGCATAATCCCCTAATCTGCTTTGCTGCTGGGAGTTTAATCCCACGGATCTAGGGCAGCATCTGTCCCTCTCTTCCCCCCGCGGCGATAAGCACAGCGGGATTTGGGCAGCGGGGCAGCGCGCGGGGCTCGGAGCGGGCGGACATATGGTGCCAGCGCCGTAATCCCCGCGGCCCCGCGCACGGAGAGGTGAAGGGGCAGGCGCTGCTGCGGATCAGCCGGGAATGCATCCCACCACCGGCGAGGCAGCCCCAGCCCTTGTCTGGCAGCCCTGGGAGCCGTGGCGAGGCTCCAGCTGGGAACAGACGCTGTGGCAGGGCACAGGGCTGGGAGGCAGCCCCCAGCACGGGACACGGTGTGAGGGGACGGAGCTGGGATGGGTCCGTGCCGGAGAAGCGGGTAGACCGGCCCTGGCACCTACCTGGCAGCAGTGGTGGGAGAGGCGCGCGGGGCACACCCTGGCACTGGGCACAGCTCCACACCCTGGCACTTACTGGCACCCAGAGAGGTTGGGAAGAGGCAGTGGGACCTGCCCTGCACTGGCCAGGGCCAAGGCTCAGCACTGTGGCCCGAGGAGAGCTGGAGAGCCAGCTCCTTGGCTTTACCAGACAGGAGCTGAGCCCTGCTCTTCCCACCAGCACAGTCCTCATCCTCATCCTCCTCTCCAGAATGGGGTTCTCCACAGCACCTCTGGCCCGGCACACAAGGCCCTGCACCTGCAAACAGCCTTCCCTAAGCCCCTTCCACACTCTTCCCATTCCCCCGTGCTCAGGAGCCACAAGCGCCTAGCTGGGGTGGAAGCCTGGCACTCCCTGGCACCCTGGGCGCTGCCTCTCCGGCTCCTGGGATCTGGGACAACATCTCCCAGCCTTTCATTCCAGACACCCTGGGAGCTGCCTCTCCAGCCCCTGGGATCTGGGACAACATCTCCCAGCCTTTCATTCTAGACACCCTGGGAGCTGCCTCTCCAGCTCCTGGGATCTGGGACAGCACATCCTGGCCGTGCACTGAGCACTCTCCTCCTGGGCAGGGAGCAGCTCCTTCCCCACCTGCACCAGCCCTGCCGGCCCAGCTGCCTCTGTTGGAAGCCGGCT
Organism: Phaenicophaeus curvirostris; assembly: GCF_032191515.1. Classification (NCBI taxonomy): domain Eukaryota; kingdom Metazoa; phylum Chordata; class Aves; order Cuculiformes; family Cuculidae; genus Phaenicophaeus; species Phaenicophaeus curvirostris. Next base: position 123,386 of record NC_091396.1, read on the forward strand.
AAGCGAATTCTCCACAGAGTTGGGTTGGGCTGGTGAGGATTTGTGTCCCAAAACCCTCGGAGAGCAGCTCCAGGGAAGCACAGGGTGGATGGGATATGGCAAGGCCAAGACCTGAGAGCAGCTCGGCACTGGGAGCCATGCCCGGAGCAAGGAGCTGTGCCTGGGGAGGGGGCTTGTCCCACCTAGCCCCACGCTGCCCCCAGCCACCCACTGCGACAGCTCCAGCAAGAAACCTTCAAAGGGGGTTGGGAAAGTGAGGTGAGGAATTCTCTGGCTCTCGCCAAGGGTCACCGGCACTAGCAGTGCAGCTGGCTGGGAGCCGGCAGCCCCCGGCGTGTGCCTGGCAGCCAGAACAGAGCCGAGCAGGGAGCAAAGCGCTGGTTCCCCCAGCTCCCAGGGCCCTGCTGGCAGTGTGGTTCAAGGGATGGGTGGCTTCCTTGGCATCATCTCCCCTCCTTGTGGTCCTGCGTTCCGCTCAGCAGCCCCTTTGAGCGATGGCCCCCTCCTCTCCCGCCCCAGGGAAGGGCACAGCCGAGTATCCCGACTCACACAGAGCCCCTGGCTCTGCTCTCTGCTGACGAACGAGCGACAGAGGAGGGACTGATGGAAGAAGATGGGCTTGGATGAGCCCTTGACTTGGAAAAGCCTTTCCAGGAGCCCCAAACCTGGAGCTCCTCTCTCTAGGAAGGGAAATCTCAGGCCAAATCTTCCCTTGAAAGGGATGGAGGGGAGCCAGGGGGGCCCACTGCCCGCCAGCCATCCCTGCACACTGCGATGCCAGCAGCTCGGCCAAGCCAAACGCCCGGATCCTCGAAAGCCAGAGCTCCGCATGGCCGGGAAGGGCTGAGCCAGCAGCAAGGGAAGGATTGGCCTTCACGGAGAAGGGAAAACCATCTCATCAGCACGCACACCGGGAGCCCTTCCCAGCAAGAGACAAGCAGCTCTGGGCAGGACCGCGGCTCCCGGTCCCGGGTGTGAGGAAGGGCGACCCTGTGGCTCCAGCACGGGGAGGACGCAGTCCTGCCTTTAAAGAGCAACCAACGGCACCAGCGGAGCTGAAGGGAGCCCAGCCTGGGGACATCGTCCCTGTCAATCCTGCCCCACTCTGGACTGCGTCTCCCACTGCGGATGGAGCAGCGGGCTCGGCAGTGACCCCAGACCCAGCTTCTGGTCCTCACTCCATGGCAGCACCACAATGACACTAGAGCCAACCTGCCGGCCACCTCCACAGGGAAGGTTCAGCCCCAGCCTCGAGGAAGACAACTGGCTGGAGAAGCCAGAGAGGCACCTCAACCCCTGTCCCTGCCAAGCCCTGCCAGCCGCGCACAGCGGGACACGGAGCTGCACGGACTGAGCTCTGCATCCCACACAGCCGGCCGGGATGAGATGTTGGGATGGGGCAGGCAGAGCTCCCTGACAGGGACACCACCCGCAGCTCACAGGGCTGAGCACTGCCGGGTCCGGGAGCAATGCCGGGGTCTCCTTCCTGGCACGGCAGCCGCTGCCTGCAAGAGGCAAGCAGGAACCCTCCTGCACACGGACCACCAGCACCGGCACCCAGCACCTGCTGCCAGGTGTGCCGGGGGCCACAGGGAAGCTGCCTCCCTGGATCGCTGGAGAACGCTCACCTTGGCAGCCACGCAGGCCCCGGAGCTCCCACCCAGTTCTCTCTCCAGGCCAGGACGCGTCGCTGGCAGAGCTGCCAGCACTCGTCCCTGGCAGCGCTTCAGAGGAGTTGGAACCGCGGGAACACTGAGTCACCTGGACTGGAGAAGTGAGAGCCCGGCCCTCGCCAGCCCAGATTCTCCTCCTCTCCACAGGCTCCCACCACCCTGCAGCCCCCATCCCCAAGAATTCCTTCCCATCTGCAGCCCCTATCCCCGAGGACATCTTTCCCACCCTGCGGCACCCCTGGACACAGACCCGTGCCGGGATCGGGCTCCCCTCGCTCACCTGCCGTGGACTCCTGAACTCTTGGGCTCCCAGAAAGGCTCGGCTGCAAACACAACCCCTGCTCGCACCATGCTCCCACGAGTTCGGATCAAATCAGGAGTGTGCACATCACCTTGGACCCAAGGCACCTCCAGCTCCTTGGACTGACCCGTCCCAGCCCAGCACCCGCCTCCTCATGCCTCTCCTTTCCGGCTACTCGGAAGAGTGAGCACTCCCTTCCCAACCTGGTGCAGCTCCCTTGCAGCCTTCCCAGCCAGGAAGATGGAAGGCAACACCGGGCTGAGGTTTGATGGAGAGGGAATGGGTCGCTCTGCAGGCCAAGCCGAGGCCAATGGAAGGAAGACGTGCGTGCATTTTGCCGCATCCCCTCGTTAAATTAATCAACGGAGCTCTGCCTGGAGCAACACATCCTGGGCCAGCGGGACAGAGCAAAGGGCATCAGGTGGATACATGAGGAACAACACAACCGGAGCATTCCGTGGGAGCCGCAGCAAGCAGGAGCCCCCCAGCTTTCACTCTGCTTCCCAAAAGACGCGCTCCAGGGCCGATGCTGACAGTGCAGCCCTCCGGAACGGGGCAGGCACTGCGTCTGCCCCTCGCCAGGCAGGGAAGAGGGGCCCGGTGCTCCACAGGGAGCCCATCCCAGGGCTCTGGCGCAGGAGGCAGACCTCGCCGAGGGTCTCTGTGCCACTTCCACCCCACATGCCCCAAGGGAAACGCGACGCCAGGCAGCACCAAGATGCCCTCCCTGTGGAACGCCCCGTGTGAAAGCACCATGTGTCGCGGTTAATTTGGGGTTCAGAGCAGGCGGAGCAGCATCCCCTGCCCTGCAATTACAGCTGCCCTGCCCGGGTGTTCCTGCTCCCAACAAACCTGCTCCGCGGCGGTGCTGCTGCTCCCAGCCATGCCCTGCAGCTGGGACGGGGCTGGGGCGCCTGCCCCCATGTCCCCACGTCCCTCCTCTTCCCCTCCGGCCCCTGGAGCAGGAGCACGGAGTGAACGTCTCCCGACAACCCGGAGCAAACCAGCACGCGCTCCACGTTGGATGGGACGGCTTCACACCGCTGAGCGACACCACCAGCTGCCTCCCCGTAAATCCAACCAGCTCGCTCTGTCCAGCCTCACATTACTCCCATTGCCTGGCTGCTGCCAGGCGTCGGAGCTGTGGTGACCTTCCTGCTGCCAAGGGCTCTATCCCAGGGAGCAGAGCAGATCCCTGGGAGCTGGGGGGCACCTCCCTATGCCTGGCCAGGATCCTGCTGTAGCGGCAGCAGCGAGGAGGAATGGGCAGTGAGAGACCCACACAGGGGACAGAGGCCACCCAAAGCCCTCCTGCCTGGCTCCCGGATCAGCCATGGCACTTTAAATCCAGGGAGCCCACCCCAAACTGCTTCCCTTTGCTCTGAAGGGGAAAACCACCCGTGCCATTTCCACCCTGCATGTCACAACCGATTCCCACACGGCTGATTTGCCGGAGCACTCCCATTGACAGGAGTGAGCCACGCCAACACCCGAGGAGCCACCTCCAGGAGCCAGAGCCACGGCACGGTGCCTCACCACGATCCACCCCCACGGGAAAAATGGAAAACCAAGGGACGTGGGCCCAGCCGAGGCCGAACTGCTCAGACAGAGCGCAGGGTAGTTGCATTATCCATCCCAGAGCACCTGGAGCAAACACCTCCTTCACAGCCCCCCAGCCTCGCACAGAGCAGCAGGGTCCCTGCTCTCCCCCTTCTCCCGCCCCATTCCTTGGAGCAGCCAGGACTCACGTGAAGGCAAAGAAGAGGGTGGTGGCTCCCACTAGGAAGATGGCAGCAGCCGAGACCGGGACGTACTTGCTGGGTTTGAACCTCTTTCCGGACGCCGCTGGCATGTTGGAGCTGTGGAGGGGGGTCCGCCCCGCCGCATAGCCCAGGCCCACGGGGCTCGGGGAGCGGGACGGGGGCAAGCACTGCCCGGCCTCCGCGCCCGCTCCCGGGGCCGCCTCCCAGCCCACCAGACAAGCCCACGGCGGCCTCCGCAGCACCAAGTCCCCGCTACGCCCTGTCCCGCCGCAGCACACGGGCACAGGGAAGGGTTAAAAGCATTAAAATTTCAGACCGGGGAATGAGACGTGGATTTAAAACCACCACCGCCGGGGCGGGAATGCTGAACTTCCGTCAGCCAGGAACAGCCGGCAGAAAGAGGATCCCAGCAGGGCTGGCAGCTGCTGGGCTCCGAGGGGATGGGATGTGCTCTGGGCTCAGACACGAGGCCCGCGCAGCCCGGAGGCGAGGAGCTGGGCACTGCTTGCCACTCAGCGAGCGAGGGATTGGCACGCTTCTTGCACGAGAGCCACTCCGGAGGTGCAGGGAAACCACTTCTCCTTTCCGACACGCAGCGGGAGGGGTGGCTCCCAGGCAATCCGCACCCTCACGGCACCTCTCCTCCTCCTCCCCACGCTGGAGGGGTCACAGGAACACTCTCCCTGATTTCACCAGGATCCGGGAGCGGCTGGATGGCGGTGGCCGTTTAATTTGATTTGTTCTTCCCCGCCTGCCGCGGCCGCAGAACAGCTGGTGCAGGATTGAGCCGTAAATCCTTCCTTCGCAAGGGGGGCGGGCAGAGAAGGCCCGGCAGATTCCAGGGGGTCCGTCCTTTTCCTACTTGCTCCTTTCTCCCGTCCCCTGAGGTGCGTCTGTGGGCTTCAGAGCCGCTCAGTGGCTGGGGATCGGCAGGAATTTCATGCAGCCCTTTCCATGGAAAACATTGCCAGGCAATGGGGAAGGTCCACGGGGTGATCCAGAGGGGAGCGTTCCGGAGTTCCTACAGCCGGAGAAGGTGACGGATGGGAGCTGCCTCACCCATGGCCCCGGCAGCGCAGGGAGAGTTCAGAGCGTTCCAAAAAGTTCCATGATTTATTCCCTTCTTTCCCTAAAATTCCTTTTCAAGAATCCATTCCTCTTTTAAATAAAAACTACATAAAAACCATTAAAGCTCGGCGTTCAGCAGCTGCACCTGTGGAGAGAAAAACAGTTGGGAATTAGTGAGGCCAGAGGGGATGGAGCCACGGCTGCTCCGACAGCTCCGAGCTCCCAGGACATGGAGCAGGCGCCCAGTGGAAGATGGAAGCACCCGGCAGATCTAAAGCCCAGCTGGCAATCCCCGGTCAGCAGGATGCCTGCCTTAATCCCAGCTCTGACACGGTTCGGTGCGTGCGGCCCAGCAGAACCAGAGCCGTGCCCGCCCGAGAGGCTGCGATCGGCCGGCTCAGCGCGGTGCGGCTGCCCGGAGCAGCCAGGCCTCTCCCTGCCCATTCCAGGCTCTCGGCACTGAGCCGCAAGCACAGAATCTGACGGCGAGCCTGGAATACAACAAGGGACCCCGCAGCTCCTTGCCCAGCGCTCTTCCTCAGCCACAGCTCAAGCCCAGGAACACCTGAGGCGCAGGAGCCGATCCCAGGCTTGGAGACTCCACAGAGATGCAGGAGGAAAGGACAGGCAGGAATCTCATCCCCTTCCCTGAAGGATAAGGACGGGAGAGACCGACAGGGGAGGCAGGCAGAGAGCACCAGACCCTCAGCTGGCAACATCCACCCTTGGCCAATCACATGGCACAGCATGGAGCGATGGAGAAACTGCGGAAAATCCAATCTTTCTGACAGTGGAGGCAGGAGGCACCAACCCACCCCATGCTCCCGACACCCAGGACTGTCCTGGCTCAGGGCGACCCAGCACCAGCGTCACCGCTCCTCCATTTGCTGTCTGGAGCCCCAGTGGCTCTCTGGCTGCCTCCTCCCAGCTTTCTCCTCTCCTTTTCCTGCGGGCTGGGCAGGAGAATGCCCGGCACTGACTAAACGCTGGGAACTGGGAGCCGCGGCACAGGATTAAAGGCACCTGTAATGATGGGAATGTGTCACAGCGCAGCCGGCTCCGGCACAGGACAAGGAGCCAGGCTCCCAGATGAGAGACGGAACCGCTCCCACTCCGGAGCGACACATCCTTCGCAGCAACGAAGCCCAGCTCTGCATATCCAGGGGTTTTGGACCCTGGACCGAGAGGAGCCTGGCACGGGGCTGGATGGACAGGTAAAGTTACGGCTTCACCTGGCAGCGGCTCTTGGCCGCAGTGAGTTCAACACTAGGGAACACACGGGCATTCTCCCAGCCGGCACAGAGCTCCCCGGAGAGCGGTGGCTCCCTGGCCTCGCTCCGTCCCCAGAGAGCAGGAGCTCCCCACCCCACTCCTTCCCAGTTCTTCCTCCGAAGCACTGGGCTTCGACGCCAGGCGAGCACTAGCCCCAGCGCCCAGGATCCCAGGAAGAGCCGGCCACTCGGGCGGACAGGGCGCAGTCCCAGGGATGGGCGGCCGGGAAGCAGAAGCCACCGTCGCTGCCAAAGACTTTGCAGAGGGAACCTGCGAACGCGCCCGGCTCTGCCATGAGGGCGGCCACACCTCAAGCTCAGACACTGCCAGGTTCCGGGAGCGCTTCCCGCGGCGTTCCCCCTCCGGAGAGCCTCCCCGCGCTGCTCCCCGATCCGGACGTGTTGCTTTCCCAAAGGCTGCCCCGAGACACAGGGGACGCCAGAGCAGGTCTCGCTCGGCTCCGCCTGGTGCTGGGGGCAGGGATCCGAGCGCTCCAGCCCTTTGCACGGGCAATTGGAGCGCCAGGCCTTGGCAAAGGGCAGGGAGAGGAGGAGGCAAGGGCGAGGCCGTACAGAGTCTCAGCTGGAGAAACGGGGGCTTGAACTGGAGGGACTGCAGGGGCTCGGACTGTGAGGACTGGAAGGCAGCAGCAGGCGCACTCTAAAACGTCCCGAGGGAAAGAACTGGAAATGACGGGAAGTCCTGGAACTGGAGACGAGGAAAACCCCGGTGCTGAAGGCGTTGAGGCACTGCACAGCCCGGCATTCCAGGCTCCCTGCTCCTCAATCCACCAGGCAGCTGCTTCCCTGGGGCTCAGCCGCGCCGCACCCTGCCCTCCCTAATCGGCTGCCCTGGAGCCTGGGAAAGCAGAGGGAAAATCCGCCCGGCTTCCCTCCGATGACACCGATCCAGGCCCCACTCACACCCATCTCCCACCTACGCGCTCTCTTCCCCGGTATTCCCATACCTCTGGCCACTCCAGCCCCATCCGCAACGGCTGCTCATACTTCCCAGCTGGAATGAGTCCCCAGCGAGCGAGCGAGCTCACCTGTACGGGCTCCACTCCTGCCTCCGGCTCGTTTCCCTCTGCACCTTCCCAGCCCGGCAGCTCCTCCTTTCCAGTTCCTCCAGACCTGCCCTGCTCCCTCCTCCCCAGTCAAACTCCACCGCCGTCGCGGGTGACTCCCCTTTCCTCGCCCTTGGGATTTCCACCTGCGTTCCCACTCCTAGCAGCCCCTTTTTTCTGGAGCGTTTACCGGCTGGCTCTGCCCAGCCGCCCCCGGCCCTCTCCACAGCTTCCCCTCCCCTCGCACCAGGGTCTGCTCCGAGCTCTCCTTGTCTCCAGTTCTGGGGCTTCCCTTCATTCTCCGTTCTGCTGGGACGTCTCCAAGCGTGCCCGCTGCCGCCTTCCGCTCCTCCTGGTCCAATCCCGTTTCCCCGGCTGCGTCCCTGTGCAGCGTCTCCCTCACCTCCTCCTCTTCCTGCGTGTGTCGAAGCCCGGTGCTCCTCCTTCCCGCTTCCCACCCTGCTCCAGCAGACACGGCCTGCGGAGCCAGGTGCTCTGTCCCTTGGGAGCTCCAGACAGGACGGGAAAACACGCTCCACCGGGAAAAATGCACTCTGACATTCCCACCTTGCTTCCCACGGCCTGGATCGCCACCGCGCTCCTCCGCCTGCTCCCACCCTGGAAGGAGGACACACGCGCGAGGAGCTTCCCAGGAACCTCCGCCTCTCATCCCCGCTCGCAACCGGAGCACGAGGCACCCAGAGGAGAGCGTTCCCGCTGGGTTCCCGAGCCGGCATCGCTGCAGCGCGATCCACCGCTCCCTGCCCACGTTTCCGTGACGCAGCTCCAACAGCGTTTGCAGAAACTTCACTCACGGCAGCTTCGAGGAAACACCTAAAGACTCCATCGCTGAACAGGCCGTACGGCCCCTTCCAAACCCTTACAGGGCGCTAATAACGGTCTAGACTCAAGCTTCTATTCTTGACTTAGAATTGTAACATTATAGGTAATAAACTAAACGTTTAAATACAATCCTGGGTCCTACTCTTTCTACCTTCGGGGTGTGACAACGATTCCATCCCGATCCCAGGCTGTGGGATTCGCTGCCGCCGCGGACGGTGCCGGGGACGCAGGAGACGTGCTGGGTCTCCGCGGGGCCCGTCGCTCGCCTTGGCGCATCCGACACCACAGACCCCGTTCTCCGCCCCAGCTCCCCGAGGCCGCGGGGGCTCCGGGCTCCCAAAGCCGGCGGCGCAGAGCGTTCCTGGTTCCGCGGGGATAGGACTGAGCCGGGTGCTCTGCCAGCTCCACGCGGATCGGGCCCCGGGAGACGGGACACGGCTCCCGGACGGCACCGAGAGCCGCGTCTCCCCGTGGAAACGGATTTCGCTGCCTTCGTCTCTAGCCAACGCGCAGCCCAGGCCCCGGCGCCACCAAACCGGGATCCCTGTCCCGAGGAGGCGATCCCGGTGGCGCCTCCCTGCTCCTGGGCCCCGAGGACGGGGCACCGCGCACGGCTGCTCCGCGGGGAGCCCGGGCGATGCGAGGCTGCGGGGCTTTGGGAAGAGGGGCCGGGACCGGCCCCGTGTGGCGGCCGAGGCCGGAGCGGCGGCCCCGGGGACGGGCACGGCGGGGTCTACCGGGAACGCCGGGACCCGCCGCCCCTCCCCGGTGCGCCCCCGGCCCTGCCCCGCGACACCCGGGGGAACCGGAGTCCCCGCCGCCGCGGGACGGGGTGTTATCGGGATCCGGGAGCCCCGAGGCGGAGCCGGGGCAGCCGAGGAAAACCGGGGGCGGAGGGAACGAGAACCGAGGGGAGCCGGGGAGGGGGGAAGGGAGGAAAACGGGGTCACGGGAAACCGGCGCGGGGAGAACGGCGGGCGCCCGGGGGAGGGGGGTGGGGGAGGGAAGGGGCGCGGGGGGGGAGCCCGGCGGCGCGCGCCCCACGTGACTCACCGGCGGCGGCGGCGCGCGCCCCACGTGACCCGGCGGCGGCGGCGGCTTCGGGCGCGGCGCGAGGCGGCCGGGCCGGGCCGAGTCCGTGGCGGCCGCGCGTGACGTCACGTCCGCGCGTGCGCCCCGCGCGCCCCCCCCACTCCGGGCCCGCTGCGCGCGCGCCCCCGCCCGCCGCCGCGCCCCATTGGCCGGGCCGAGCGCGCGTGCGCCGAGCGCGCGTGAGGGGGGGGGGGGGCGCCACCGCGCGTGCGCGGAACAAACCACGTGGGGCGCGGGGGGGGTCGCGGGGGGGCGAAGGGGTTCGGCACGGGATGCACCATGTGGGGCGGGGGAGGAGAGGGGGAATGGACCGGCCCCACCGGGACCGGGACCGGGACCCTGCTGCTCGGACCCTGCTGTCCGGCTGGGCCCGGACACCGCCCCGGGGCCAGGATCCTGCCCCGCAGACCGCCAGGGGCCGCCACCCCTCCTCCCCACCCCGGCACCGGGGCTCCCCGCTCCCCTATTTCCCGGGACCGGAGCCAGAATCCGCCGCCCCCCGTTACCGCAGGGCTGGGACCAAGCCCGGGGCTCCCACCGGGTCCAGTACCCCCCGTGCCCCCCTGTCTGGGCCTGGAGCCCATTCCCACTCTTGTCCCCCCACTCCCCAGACACCCACCCAGGAGAAAATCACTGTGAGTTTAATAACAATCAGCACCAACGAGTATAAAAACAGGGGGTGAGAGAGGAAGCAGAGGTCTGGGCAAGCCCCTCTCCCCGCTCTACTTGAGGTCCATGAAGCGGATGTCCATGATGAGCAGGAAGCTCTTGGGCAGCGGCCGCGGGGCCGGGGAGAGGACGGTGAAGAGCTGGCGCTCGGGGTCGACGGCCGTGACCACGATGAAGCCGGCGACGCTGCTCTCCGAGATGGGGTCGTCGGGGCTGTCAGCCGTGCTGACGCTGAGCAGGTGGTGCACCATGTCCCGCCCTGGCGTCACCGGCACCAGCTTCAGCTGGTTGTCCTCCTGTGACATTCCCAGCGGTAGGCAGGAGTCCGGGATCGTGGGGGCCCCCACCTTGTAGATCTTGACGTCGGAGAACTTGACGTCGAAGGCGTGTGGGTAGAAGCAGCCCCGAAAGCCGTAGAAATACTCACGAATGCGGTCGTCCCGGCACTCCCGGCGGAAGTCCTTGGAGCGCTCCACCACGCCGCCGGACTTGGGGAGCAGGACGGTGCGCACAAAATGGGGCAGGTCCCTCTTGAGCTCGTTGTAGAGGCGCTCCTGATCCAGCACCACCACCACGTCCACCTCGAAGGCAGAAGCGGCGTGTACCAGTGCCTGGTACCCCGAGCCCTTCACCCACCCGCATGTGTTGATGACGCAGCCACTCACTGACGCCCGGCGGTTCACCTCGCAGCGCTGGTTGAAGACGTCGGCCAAGCGGGACGTGATCTGCAGGGAACACAGCAGAGAGAGCTTTGTGGGGCGCCAGCACAGAATTGTTTGGTTGGAAAACATTTAAGATCGTCGAGTCCAACCATACCTGTCCATCGCTAAACCATCCCAGAGCTTCTCATCTGCTGGCTTCTGAACCCCTCCAGGGATGGGGACTCCACCACCTCCCTAGGCAGCCTCTGCCAGCGCCCAAGAACCCTGCTCTGGCACAACTTGAGGCCGTTTCCTCTCATCCCATCACTTGTTACGTGGGAGAAGAGCCCAGCACCCACCTCACCACAACCTCCTTTCAGGAGCTGCAGAGAGCAATGAGGCCTCCCCTCAGCATCCTCTTCTCCAGACCAAGCCTCCCCAGGACCCTCAGCCCCTCCCCCAGCCCTGTTCCCTTCTTTGGATGCGATCCAGCCCCTCAATATCTCACTGCGCGGTGACAGCCACCCTGCTCTGCCCAAGGCCGGCAGCTGCGCCTCCACCGAACAAGCCCCACAGGCCGAGCTGGCTCAGCAGGAGCCGTGGAGCTGGATTCACCTTCAGTACCAACTAGGACTGCAGCCGTGCGGCACCTGACCAGGGGCCCTAGCAATAGAATGCTCCAATGCGGAAAAGCCTCCCCCTTCCTCGGGGAGCTCCTCCAGCCCCTCCATCACGTCTCCCACCCCATTCCACTCCATCCCAGCCCTCCCAGCCAAGCTGCGGTGCCCAGAAGTGGGCACAACGCCCGGCACAGGGCTGGGAGAGACTGGCACAGCGGGATGGGGCCAATCCCTCCCCTCAGAGGCTCCTCCAGCCCGTCCAACACCCTTCTCCTGCCCCATTCACCTCATCCCAGCCCTCCCTGCCAAGCTGTGGCACTGAGAAGCGGGCACAGCACCAGGATGCCGCCCGGCACAGCGGGAGGGGGCCGTGCTCAATGCTCACCTTGTTGTAGAGCTTGATGTTGGTGCCAGGGGTGGTGGAGCCAAAGTGGTAGACAAGGGGGGCCTGGAGGGAGAAGCCCTCCTCGACGTCGGCCGGGCGCTCGATGTAGAGGGCACCCATGGTGCCGGGGATAGAGACGGAGCCCTGGCCCACGTCCAGCTCTACGAAGGTGGGACGGCGCCCCAGGCGCACGGCGTAGTTCAGCAGCAGCCGGCACACGGTGGACTTGCCGACATCGGTGGGGCCCACGACCATGACACGGGGCCCGCGCTCATCCTCCCGCTCCGCCTGGCGCCGCATCTGCTCCAGCGCCGTGTGCGTGTTGAGGTAGAGCAGCATAGGGGTGTCCCGCGAGACATAGGCCACCTCGGTGCGCCCGCTCAGCTGCACCTCGCAGCCGTGCCACGTGAAGACGGCCACCTTGGCGCCTGCATCGAACGTGAACTTCTTGTTGCGGGTGAGCTCGGTGCCGAACACCTCGGCCATGCCCGTGAGCAGCTCCAGCTGGGCTGTTTGCGAGGCCTCCACCTCAAACCGCAGCTCCGTCTCCCGCTCCAGCTTGAACTTCACCACCTGCTTCTTCTCCTCCCCGCCTTCCTCCGCCATCACGGTGACACCAGGCCTCACCTGTGCGGCAAGACATGGCGAGGGTGGGCAGTGGGACAGGGCCTGCCCACTGAGCCCCCCTCGCCTCCTACCGAGTGTCCTTTCATAGAACCATAGATTCACAGGATCACTAGCTTGGAAAAGGCCCCACTGGATCATCGAGTCCAACCATTCCTATCAAATCCTATCCTACTCCTCTGAGGCCCCCCCAAACCCCATTTGAGCCCCTCCAAGCCCTCCCCAACGAGGATCTCGAGCCCCCTCGATCCGCCCCATGCGATCCCAAGGCATCTTAGAGCCTCCCCCCTGGAACCACCAGAGCCACTCTGAGCTGCCCCACCTGAAGCTCCCGAGCCCGTCACGAGAGCCTCCCCGAGCCCCCTTGATTCGTTCCATCCCGACCAAGGAGCCCCGAGGGTTCCCGAGGCTCCGCTCCCCCGAGCCCCCCGACACCCTCCACTCTCCTCCGAGTCCCCTCAGCGCCCTCCCCGGAACCACCCGAGCCGCCCCAAGTTCCGCTTGAACCCCCCTGAGCCTCTCCGAGCCCCTTCGAGCCGCCCCAGCCCGAGCCGAGGCCCCCGAAGCCCCCGCTCCCCCCGCGCGCCGCCCTCACCCTCCGGTGCCGCCGCGCTTCCGGGTCGAGCGGTGCGGCGCACCGGAAGTGACGTCAGCGCGACGCGCCGGGAGCGGGGTGGTTGCCATGGCAGCCGCGTGCGGGGGGCAGGGCCGCCGCTCAGCGCCCCCCGGAGCCTTCGCAGCTCGTTTGCGTCTCGTTTGCACCAGCCCGGGGGGCCCCGGCGGCCGGTCTCATCGCATTAAACCGGGGTCGTTGGCGGCTCGTTTGCCTACACGCCGCTCGTTTCCATCTCGTCTGCGTGGGACACGGGGGCCAAGCGGGGACTGGGAGGACTGGGGCAACACGGGGCTGGGGGACTGGGAGGGGACTGGAGGAACGGGGGATACTGGAGGAACTGAAGGGGAATTAGGGGATACGGGGGATTGGGGGGACTGGGGGGATTGGAGGGACTGGGGATGCGGGGGGGACCAAGAACACACAGGGGACCAGGAGGAGCTGGTGGACGTGGAGGAGACACGGGACTGGGGCCTGCGAGGGGACGAGGGGCACACCAGGCGACGGCCCCCGCCGGTGCCCACCCCCCCCAACACCTTCCAGGGCAGCCACGGCCGAGCCCTCCTGTTCAACCCCGTGTGAGTGCGGCCGCGACATGGGCACCCCCTGGGGCACCCTGAAGTGGCCCCGCGGGCACCCCTTGACCCACCAAATCCCTGGTCAGGGCCACCCAAACCCATAGCACGGACACCCCAAACTCTGCCGTGTGCCCCCCAGGTGCCCCAAGCCCCACGGCAGCGCTGGTGCCCCCAGGAACAGGCCTCTGAGAGCAGCTGGACGTACGAGGAGGGCAAGTTTATCATCGAGACATCACACGTGGTGAGGGAGAGCGTGGGGGACCCCCTGGGGGTGCCCCCCCCACCAGTCAGAGCCCCCCGGGCATGGGGGCTTTTCTGGGTCAATAAAGCTTCGTCTTGTAGCTGACGATCCCAGCCTCGGCACTGCCACCACCCCGGCACCCTGGGGTGACGCCGGGGTCCCTTTGGCACCCTGTCCTGCATGGGGGGCCCTGGTAGCCCCCAGTGTGTCCCCCAGTGTGCCCCTTCCCTCCCCACGGGCAGGAGCCGAGCGCTGGTCACAGCATTTATTGGGGCCTCAGCGCCCAGCGGGTGGGGAAACTGAGGCACAAGGAGGGGCAGGGACCCCCCCAGCATCCTGTGGGGCTGGGGCGGGGAGGGGGAGATGGGAGATGGAGGAAGGGAGGGAGAGGGAGAACTGGAAGGAGGGAGGGGTGGAAGGAGGGAAGGAAAGAGGGAAGGAGAAGCGGAAGCAGGGAGGGAGTAAAAAGAGGGAAGGCTGGGGGCTGGAAAGAAAGAGGGAGGAAGGGGGTGAGGAGAGAGGGAGGGAGAAAGGAAGGAAACAAAGGAGGGAGGGACAAGGGATGGAGGGAGGGAATAGAAGGAGGGAGAGAAGGGACAAGGAAAGGAGGGGTGGTGGGAGGGAAAAGGGAGAGGGAAAAGAGGGGGAGAGGGAAGGAAGGAGGAAGGGAGGGATGGAAGGAGAAAGGGAGGGAGGGATGGATGGAGGGAGAAAAGGAGGGAGGGTTGGATGGAGGGAGAAAGGGAGGGATGGAAGGATGGAGAAAGGGAGGGATGGAAGGAAGGAGAAAGGGAGGGATGGAGGGAGAAGAGGAGGGAGGGAGGGATGGAGGGATGGGAGGAAGGGATGACAAGAGCAGAGGAGGGCTGAAGGGAGGGCTGGAAAGGAGGGTTGGGTGGAGAAGAGAAGGGATGGGAGGGAGGGATGGATGCCAGGCCGGGGTGCGGGGTCAGGGCTGGGGGTCGCTGAGGCGGCCCATGAAGAGGGGCACACCGGCATCGTCGTGCCAGAGGACAAAGAGGAAGGGGCGCAGGGCCTCCAGCAGCAGCGCCGTGCGGGCCACCGAGGTGGCCATGGCCCCCGCGGCCTCCACGCCGGCCTCGTCCAGCACCAGCACCGAGCGGTGCCGCGCAGCATCCACCGCCACGGCCGGACCCCACGCCAGCCCACACAGCTCCGCGTCCAGGAACAGCCCGAAGTCTGTGGCAGGGACCTCAGCGTGGGGACACGAGGGGACAGGGACACCATGGGGACAGGAGGGGACAAGGACACCATGGGGATGGAGGGGACAGGGACACCATGGGGACAGGAGGGGACAGGGACACCATGGGGATGGAGGGGACAGGGACACCATGGGGATGGGGACACTGTGGGGACAGTGTGTGACAGGGGCACCATGGGGATGGAGGGGGGGAACAGGGACACCATGGGGACAGGAGGGCATAGGGACACCATGGAGATGGGGCACTGTGGGGACAGTGTGGGACAGGGACACCATGGGGACAGGAGGGCATAGGGACACCATGGGGATGGGGACACCATGGGGACAGGAGGGCACAGGGACACCATGGAGATGGGGACACTGTGGGGGCAGGAGGGCACAGGGACACCATGGAGATGGGGACACTGTGGGACAGGGACGGTGTGGGACAGGGACACCATGGGGATGGGGACACTGTGGGGACAGCGCAGGACAGGGGCACCATGGGGACAGGAGGGCACAGGGACACCATGGAGATGGGGACACTGTGGGGACAGTGTGAGACAGGGACACTGTGGGGACAGTGTGGGACAGGGACAGTGTGGGACAGGGACACCATGGGGACGGAGGAGGGGAACAGGGACACCATGGGGACAGCAGGGGACAGGGACACCGTGGAGATGGGGAATATTGGGGACACTGGGGACACCAGAGACAGCTATGGGGACACTGGGTTGAAGGAGAACATCATGGGCACTGGGGCAGAACAGGAGCACCGGGGACATGGGGACAGCAGAGACGCTGGGTACTGGGGGTCCCTGGGGACACCAAGGGCAGGGGGACACTGGGGACATCGGGGTGAGGAAGTTGGGGTCCCCGGGGACACTGGTACCCTCGGGGACAGGGAGCTGTGTGGGGGCCAGTGACAGCACTGTGTGTCCCCCCCCCTGCACGCGTGGTGACGTCGCGGCCGTGGCCTTACCCATGTCGTGGACCAGGGACACCACGTCCACGGTGGCGTCGAGGCGCAGCCGCGGCAGAGCCAGGGCGGTGGGACGGGGGGGCGTGCGCGCCGCACGCCGCAGCAGCGCCAGGAAGGTGGGGGGGTCCAGCGCCCGCTCGAGGGGCCCCAGCGCCCCGGGGGGGCCCAGCGGCACCAGCACCACCAGGCTGAGCCCCCCGCTCAGCTCCAGCCGCCCCACCTGCAGCACCGCGCGGTGACTAAACAGCCTGGCACCCCTCGTGCCACCGCAGGCCCCGCGTGGTGACAGAACAGCAGCAGCGCAGCCCCCAGGGTCACCACAGGGACCTCACAGCCACGTCACAGCCTGGCACCCCCAGAGTGCCACAGCAGCGATGTCTCCGTGTCCCCCCCCCCGTGCCACACCGCGATGCCACAGCCGCCCCTGCCAGGCGGGGATGCCGTAACCCCCCAGGGCGGCGTGGCTGGGGTACCTGGACGTGCAGGCGAGGGTCGGTGAAGGAGCCCACCGGGTACTTCTTGCTGGTCATGGTGGGCACCAGGCGGGGCGGGCGGCCGGGGCGCAGGAAGGGCAGCGGCATGGTCAGCTTGGCGTCCAGCGGCATCCGCCAGGCAGCTGTGGGCACGGCTGGGCTGGGACCCCGGGGCCGATCCCCAGGGCAGATCCCCGGGGTAGATATCAGGGTGGATCCCCAGGCGGATCCCAGTGCCGCCGTGGGCCCGTACCGCGGAGGTGGACGGCGCTGAGCAGCACGAGGCGGGTGTCGGGGGGCAGCGCGGGCAGCAGCGCGGGCAGCACCCCACGGCTGGCCTCGCGCACCCAGGCGTTGATGCGCTGCACGTCCAGGCTCTCGTTGCCACTCAGGGCTTGCGGGCGGGCGCCGTAGAGGTGCCAGGACTCGTTGAGGAAGCGGGGCCGGAGGCGCAGCTCTGCCCGGTGGGCACGGCCGGCGTCAGCGCGGTGCCTGCCCGGCACGGGGGCCCACGCTGGCGCCCGCCTCACCTGGGTGGTGGAAGATCTGCGCGGCTGAGAAGAAGCCAGGCGCGCTGGCGAGGCGCCGCAGGGCACCGTGCACGCAGGTCAGCGACGGCGGGTACGCCAAGAGGGCGGCCAGGCGCTCACGCGTGTCGCCGCGGGCGCCTGTGGGCACAGCGGAGCTCAGCGGAGGGACAGTGGCGCCCGCAGCAGAGCCCGTGGCACCATCGGCGCCCGCGGGCAGCCCCTCACCTAGCAGGAGGTGCGAGAGCCCCGTGGCCACGTTGATCGGGGAGAAGAGCAGGTTGGCGTCGGGCTGGGCGGCCTCCGCCATGCGCTGGTAGAAGCGGAGGGCGAAGGTGCCCAGCGCCTCGGCCACGGCCGCCTGCTGCTCCGCCGTGGGCACCGCGCAGCGCTCGGACGGCTCCTCATCACCGGGGCACGGGGGGGCGGTGGTGCTGGGGGGGTCCTGGGCCTCGGTGGGTGCCACGCTGGGTGCCACGCTGGGTGCCGTGTCCCACTCCTCGGGGACAGGGGGGTCCTGGGCCTCGGTGGGTGCCACGCTGGGTGCCACGCTGGGTGCCGTGTCCCGCTCCTCGGGGACAGGGGGATCCTGGGCCTCGGTGGGTGCCATGCTGGGTGCCGTGTCCCACTCCTCAGGGACAGGGGCGTCCTGGGCCTCGGTGGGTGCCACGCTGGGTGCCGTGTCCTGCTCCTCAGGGACAGGGGGGTCCAGGCCGGGCAGCTCCATGGGGAGGGCGCGGGTGGAGGGCACAAGCGGTGCCCCCACCTCCCCCGGTGGGGCTGGCACCGGCGGCACCGGTGGCACCGGGGGCTGCGGGAGCAGGTTCAGCGCGGGGGTCGAGGCCTCTGGCGTGGGCACCTGGGTACGGGGACCCCAGCGAGGCTGAGCAGGGGGGACCGGGGCGTGGGGACCCTGGCAGGGGTGGGCAGGGGTCTCCGGGCAGGGGGAGCCCCCTGTCCCGGGCTCGCACTTACCGGGGGGGTGGTGGCCGTGGCCGTGGCCACCAGCCACACCAGGGGCAGCCAGGGCGTCATGGTGGGCGACCTGGAGAGCGAGCCCCGCTCAGGAGCTCGGTTTGCGCCCAGGACCCTCCCGGCGCCCCTCGGCACCCGGCACCCCCCCCGGTCCGAGCCCCGGTCCGGGCTCGGCGCCGCCGGGTTAAACATTAAGGAGCTTCCCGTAAACGAGCCGGTGACCCCCCCCGCCCACCCCCCGCCCCCGGGGGCGTGTCCCGCGCGGCCCCGCCCGGGGCACCGCGGCCGTGGCCATGGCCGGGAGGCTCGCCAAGGTGGGCAGGGACGGGGGGCACCGGGGAGCACCGGGGGGGGCAGGAGCTGCTGGGGTACCGGTACCGGGGGGGGGTGGGGGGGTGGTGCCCGGGGGCGGGGGTGTCCGGTATCGATTCTGTGTGCTGCGGGTGCGGGGGGTGCGGGGGGTGCGGGGTCCCGGAGGTTCCAGGGGACCGAGTCCCGGCACCGCGTCCCCGCGCGCTCCGGTTTCGTTTCCCCGCGGCCCCGCCCAGCGCAGGGGGCGGGGCCTAATGCGGCTCACGGTGCGGTGTGGGCGGGGCTTCGCTGTGGCCACGCCCACGCGGGCGGATCGGCCAATGGGAGCGCGTCTCCTCGGCCGGCCCCGCCCACTTCCCCGCCCCTGCCCCGCCCCGCAGGAGCTGGAGGAGGCGCGGAGCTGGGGGGGCGCGCGCGAGCTGCGGCCGCTAGGGGGCGACGTGCGGCGCTGGGGGGGGATCCTGCTGCCTGTGAGTGGGGGGGGGCTGGGGGGTCCTGCTGAAGGGGGAGAGGGGGTCCTGCTGAGTTGGAGCGGGGGGATCCTGCTGAGTGGGGAGGGGGCTGGGGGGGTCCTGCTGAAGAGGGAGTGGGGGGGATGCTGCTGAGTAGGGAGGGGGCTGGGGGGGTCCTGCTGCCCCTGAGGGGGGGGATCCTGCTGCCCCTGAGTGAGGAGGGGGGGATCCTGCTGCCCATGAAGGGGGGGATCCTGCTACCCGTGAGTGGGGAGGGGGGCAGCACGGGAGGTCTGCGGGTCCCCTGGGCTGTGGGGGTCCCGGTGGGGGTCCTGGGGTCACATGGGGCTGGGGGGGACCCATGGCTGGGGGGTGGTTCCTCTGGGGTCGGGGGGCTCCTGAGGTCCCTGAGCGGGTGACATGTCTCCCCTGGAGACACTGTGTGGGGACCCTGGGGTCTCGAGTTGGGGCGCTGGGAGGGGGCTCCAGGGTGAAGGGGGGTCCCCACGGGGGGCATTGGGATTGGGGGGCCCCTGCTGGGCCCTGGGCGGTGAGGGGCCTGAGTTGCCCCCCCTTCCCTGGCAGAACAACCCCCCCTACAACGCCGGTGCCTTCCGCTTCGAGCTGTCCTTCTCCCCCCACCACCCGCTGTCCCCCCCCTGCGCCACCCTCTGCACCCCCATCCTGCACCCCGCCGTGGACCCCGAGGGCCGCGTCTGCCAGCCCCTCACCTCACCCGAGCACTGGGTGCCCTCCATCCGCGCTGTGCACGGTGGGTACCCCCACTGCCCCCCGACCCCCCCCCCCCCAGATCCCCCCGACCACCCCCCAGTGCCCCCTGAGCTCCCCCCACTGCCCCCCGGCCCCCCTCAGAACCCCCCGACACCCCCCAGTGCCCGCTGAGCTCCCCCCACTGCCCCCTGACCCCCCCCCCAGACCCCCCCGACACCCCCCAGTGCCCTCTGAGCTCCCCCCACTGCCCCCCGGCCCCCTCCAGAACCCCCCGACACCCCCAGTGCCCCCTGAGTTCCCCCCACTGCCCCCCTGACCCCCCTCCAGAACCCCCCGACACCCCCCAGTGCCCCCTGAGCTCCCCAGCACCCCCCCCAGTGCTGCAGGGGCTGTGGGGTGGGGGGTTGCAGTGCGGGGGTGCCCCCCTGACCCCCCCTCAGTGCTGCAGGACCTGCTGCTGCTGCTGGACACCCTGGACCCCCAGCGCGTGCTGCGCCCCGACTTGGCCCGCCAGCTGCAGGAGCACCCCCAGGAATTCCTGCGCCGAGCGGAGCAGCACACGCGCCAGCACGCCGAGCGGCGCCCGGACCCCCCCGCGCCGTGACCCCCTCCCCGGCACCCGGGAATCGCCCCACCCGGGGGTCCTGGTGCCCTCGGGGGTCCCCCTGCTCTCCATGTGCATTAAAGGTTGGCTCTGGCTCCTGGTTTGGCCTCCTTGATGGCACTGAAGGGGATGCCACCTTGCGCCCACCTTAGTGCCACCTCATGCCACCTTCAAGCCCCAAAGCCTGGTGCCAGCGTCCCTGTCCGCGTCCCCACCATGAGCAGCGAAGCCACCACAGCTGGGCACCGCAGCCTTTGCTGGGTGGGGGGTGCCCACCCTGGGGGTGCCACCCTGCGCCCACCCCGGTGCCAGCCCCAGACCGACGCTTGGTGTCAGCGTCCCCATCCCTGTGCCCGTGTCCCCACCGTGAGTGATGATGCTGCTGCAGCTGGACGCCAGCCTTTACTGTTGGGGGGCACAGCGGGGTTGGGGGACATCGGGGGGCCATGGGGGTCACCGGGGGTGCCACTCTTGTGCCACCCCGTTTCACCCCAGTGTCCCCGTGCCCGCATCCCTGCCCTGAGTGACGATGGCTCTGCAGCTGGGCACCGCAGCCGTCACCGCCGGGACCGGGGGGCACCGGGGGGCTGTGGGGGATGCTAGGGGGGCGCCAGGGACCCCTCCTCAGCGCTTCTTGGTTCGGACGAGCCCTTTGGCCACCAGGCACCGGTACAGCTCCTGCACGTAGGTGTAGACGCACTTGGCGTCGGGCACCGGCAGCCGCACCATGTCTTCCACGTCCAGCAGTGGGGCGCAGCCCGCACGCTCCCTGCGGGGACAGCGCCGTCACCCGGGGTCCCCACCGGGGGTCCCCACCCGGGACGGGGGGTCGGAGGGACCGGGGGGCTCACTCTGCGGTGGCAAAGGCCAGGGTGAAGTTGTGGCGTCGCTCGTCCGGCTGCAGGGCGGCGTAGTCGAAGGCGTCGGGGAAGAAGCTGTGCAGGAGCGCGCAGAACGCCAGCCCGCTGCCCCAGCTGCCCGCGAAGTTCTGCACCTCCACGTGCTGCGGGGACGGGGATCAGGGTGCCCCATAGCTGCCCCACAGCCGCCCCACGGCCGCCCCACAGCCACCCTACGGCCGCCCCTCGGCCACATGAGGGGTGCCCGAAGGATGCCCCTTGGCAAGCACATGGCCGCCCGAGGAGCTCTGCCCCTCCACGTGCTGCGGCCGAGGGATGGGGGTCCGGCTGCCCCACAGCTGCCCCACAGCCGCCCCACAGCCCTTCGCGGCCGCCCCCGTCTCACCTGGTACCCGCGGGTCCTGGCGCGGCACCACTCCAGCAGCATCGCCTTCACGGCGGCCGTGCCCCCCGAGCGCTTCAGATGTGGGGCAGGGCCCTTGGCTGCGCTGTGGGCGACGCCGGGCACCGTGGGGCACCCCACGGCTCATCCTGCCCCACGGGCCCCCAGGCCACTGCTGCTCCATAGCCCCCATACCCCGCTGCCCCATAGCCCCTCCATTTCTCCCCTGCCCCACAGCTCCCAGCCCCCATGCCCCCACCACCCTGTGGCTCCCCATTGCCCCCCATTGCCCCCATTGCCCCCCATTGCCCCCCATGGTCCCCCAGCCGCCTTGTTCCCCCATTACTCTATGCCCCCTCAGCTCCCTGTGCTCCCCACCACCGCATTGCCCTCAGCCCCCCCGTGCCCCCATTGCCCCATGGCTCTGAGCCCCCCCAGCCCCCCATTGCCCCCCACGCCCCCATTGCCCCATGGCTCTGAGCCCCCCCAGCCCCCCATTGCCTCCCATGCCCCCATTGCCCCATGGCTCTGAGCCCCCCCAGCCCCCAGTGCCCCCCACATCCCCATTGCCCCATGGCTCTGAGGCCCCCCAGCCCCCCATTGCCCCCCATTGCCCCATGGCTCTGAGCCCCCCCAGCGCCCATTGCCCCCCATGCCCCCATTGCCCCCCACGCCCCCATTGCCCCATGGTTCTGAGCCCCCCCAGCCCCCATTGCCTCCCGTGCCCCCATTGCCCCATGGCTCTGAGCCCCCATTGCCCCCCGTGCCCCCACTGCCCCCTCTGAGCCCCCCCAGCCCCCATTGCCCCCCACGTCCCCATTGCCCCATGGCTCTGAGCCCCCCCAGCCCCCATTGCCCCCCGTGCCCTCATTGCCCCATGGCTCTGAGCCCCCCCATTGCTCCCCAGCCCACCTGTGCCCCCCCGGCCCCCCAGCCCCTCACCCTCCGAACTTTTCCAGGATGGCGCTGCGCCCCTGGGCCCGGGCGCTCACTCGTGGTCGCCCCCCGGCCCCCTCCGGCCTCGGCCCCGCAGTCCTGGGGGGCTCCCGGCCCCGCGGCCCCCCCGCCGGAGCAGCCCTGGGGGGGGACACGGGGTGAGGGAACCGGGGGGGGCACCGGGGTGTCACTGTGGGGAGAGATCCCCCGTGGGGAGGGGGTGTTGGGGTGACCCCCGGAGTTATCGGGGTACCCCCCAGCCCCCCTCACCTCTCGCTGCCCCCAGGCCCTCGGTGGCGCCGCCTGCAAGGAGAGGGGGGTCAGTAGAGGCGGGGGGGGGGACAGTGGGGACACGAGGGCCGCGGGGTCCTCACCTTCGGGGGGGCTGGGGGCCAGAGGGGAGGTGGGGGACGTGGGGCTGGGGGCCCCCCCGGTGGGCGAGCAGGGGGGAACTGCGGCCACAGCTCCTCCTCGTCGTCCTGCAGCCAGGTGGGCTCCTGCGGGATGGGGGGGGGTCACTGCCACCCTGGAGGGGTCCCCCCGACCCTTTATGGTCCCCTCGTCCTCCCCTGACCCCCACACCCCTGCTGCGCCCCCCTCACCTGCTGCCCCGCGGCGCCCCCCGCTGCAGCCCCCGGCCCAGCCGCCTTCTGCGGACCCCCGGGACCCCCCCCGGGACCCCCCCCGGGGCCCCCCTCGGCACCCTTGGGGGCTTCTGCCCTGGCATCGCCCCCGGCATCGCCCCCCGCGTCCTGAGCCCCCTCAGCATCGCCTCCTCCATCCTGAGCCCCTCCAGCATCGCCCCCCACATCCTGAGACCCCCCAGCATCGCCCCCCGTGTCCTGAGACCCTTCAGCATCGCCCCCAGCATCCTGAGCCCCCCAGCATCGCCCCCTCCATCCTGAGCCCCCCCAGCATCGCCCCGGCATCCTGAGACCCCTCAGCATCGCCCCCCGCGTCCTGAGCCCCCCCAGCATCGCCCCCTCCATCCTGAGCCCCCCCAGCATCACTTCTCCCCTCCTGAGCCCCCCCAGCATTGCCTCCTCCATCCTGAGACCCCCCAGCATCGCCCCCCCCATCCTGAGACCCTCGGCATCGCTTCTCCCCTCCTGAGCCCCTCCAGCATCGCCCCCCCCATCCTGAGCCCCCCCAGCATCGCCCCCTCCATCCTGAGCCCCCCTCCCATCGCCGCCCCCCTCCTCAGCGTCGCCCCCCGCCCCAGCACGGCTCTCGGCCCCCCCTCTGCCCCCTTCCCCAGCCCCCCCGGACTGAGGGGGGGTATCAGAGGCGGGGGTGTCCGGGGTGGGGGTCCCCGGGGTGGGGGTCTCGGTGTCTCCCAGGGGCTCCATGCTGCCGCGGTCCCTGTTGGAGGGGCACAGGGCTGTCACTGGGGTGCCCCCCGCCTGCCCCCCCGGACTCCCCATTCCCCTTCCCGCCCCTCTGTGTCCCCCCTCTGCCCCCCCGTTCCCACCTGAGCCCCCAAAGCCCCCTCCTGACACCCCGTGTCCCCTCCCCACTCCCTCTCAGACCCCTCAGCCACCCCCCTCCTCCCCAATTCCCCCTCTGTGTCCTCCCAATCCCCCCGAGCCCCCCATTCCTCCTTCCCGCACCCCTGTCTCGACCCCCCGAACCCCCAGCCCCTTTCCGACCCCCCCTCTACCCCCCGTGTCCCCCAGACCCCTCACCCCGTACCCTCCCGGCCGCTCCCGCTGCCTCTGCCCCCCCCCGCCCCCCCCCAGCGCTATTTTTATTGGGGGGGGGGCAGGTGCCGCCTTCACTCAGAGCCACCCGCGGGCGGGGACACGCGTGGGGCCGGCGGAGGGGGACACCGGGGGCTGGGGGACACCAGGGGACATGGGGGACACCGGGGCTGGGGGGACACTGGGGGGCTGGGGGACATCAGGGGACATGGGGGGACATTGCGGGGCTGGGGGACATCAGGGGGCTGGGGGGACACGGGGGGGCTGGGGGGACACCAGGGGAATGGGGGGACATCAGGGGACATGGGGGGACATCAGGGGGCTGGGGGATGTCAGGGGACATGGGGGGACACCGGGGGGCTGGGGGTTCACCAGGGGACATAGGTGGACATCAGGGGGCTGGGGGGCCACCGGGGGGCTGGGGGACATCAGGGACAAGGGGGGACATCAGGGGGCTGGGGGGCCACCGGGGGCTGGGGGACATCAGGGGACAAGGGGGGACATCAGGGGGCTGGGGGGACACCGGGGGGATGGGGGGACACCAGGGGACATGGGGGGCACGGCGGGACAGAGGGGACAGCAGGGCCATGGGGGCACGGGGACCCCAGCGGGGCAGGGGGACAGGGCACGAGGTCATGGAGGGGAGACACCAGGGGTTCCAGTTCTGGAATCCTCAGCCTAGGAGGAGATGGAGCTGTTGGAGCGGGGCCAGAGGAGGCTACGAGGATGATCCAAGGGCCGGAGAACCTTCCATATGAGGAGAGGCTGAGGGAGCGGGGGGTGCTCAGCCTGGAGGGCTCAGCCTGGAGGAGAGGAGAGAAGCTGTGGGGAGACCTTACAGCGACCTTCCAGGGCCTGAAAGGAGCTACAAGAAAGCTGGAGAGGGACTGTTCATAACGGCTTGTGGCGATAGGAGGAGGGGGAACGGGGATAAACTGGAGCGGGGCAGATTTAGATGAGACATTAGGAAGAATTTCTTCACGCTGAGGGTGGGGAGGCCCTGGCCCAGGCTGCCCAGAGCAGGGGTGGCTGCCCCATCCCTGGAGGGGTTCAAGGCCAGGCTGGATGGGGCTTGGAGCCCCTGATCCAGTGGGAGGTGTCCCTGCCCAGGGCAGGGGTGGGACTGGAGGGACTTTGAGGTCCCTTCCAACCCAAACTGCTCTAGGATTCTGTGATGGGGGCGCTGGGGGGCACAGGGGGGGGCGTCAGGGGACATGGGAGACACGGGGACCCCGGGCAGGGGGGCGCGGGGACATCGGGGTCGTGAGGAGGCGCGGATACACGGGAGGAGACATCAGGGGACACGGTGGACACCGGGGACATGGGGGACCCAGGGCAGCCAGAGGCCGCGGGGCTGTCCCTGTCCCCGCCCCCGCCTCCTCCCCATTGGCCGCGGCCGGCGGGGCGCGGCCGTCACGTGACTCCTGTCGGGAACCGAGCGGAGCCGAGAGGAGCCGAAAGAAGCCGAGAGGAGCCGAGAGGGGCCGAACGGGGCCGAACGGGGCCGAGAGGAGCCGACCCGTGCCGAATCGAGCCGCGAGGAAGCGAATTTTGCTGCAAGGAGGCAAATTGACCGAGCGGAACCGAAGCGAACCGAGGGGCACGAGGCCGTCAGGGGGCACGGGGGGACGTGGAGGACACAGGGTACGCGGGCACCTCGTGCGGAGACACGGGGCCTTGCGGGGCGGCACTAAGGGGGCGCTGGCCCCACCCCCGCCGCGCTAACCCCGCCCCCGCCACCCCTTTCCCCCGAGGCCCCGCCCCTCGCCCAATCAGCGCCGAGACGCGCCCCTCTGACCCCCCGCCCCCTACCTGGATCCCATTGGCCGCAGCCGGCGGGGGCGGGGCGGGGAGACCACGTGACTCCTGCCGGGAGCCGAGCGGCGCCGAACCGGGCCGAGCGGGGCCGAGGGGAGCCGAGCGGGGCCGAGGGGAGCCGAGCGGGGCCGAGGGGAGCCGAGCGGGGCCGAGGGGAGCCGAGCCGGGCCGAGGGGCTGCACATGGACCCGCTGCGCGCCCAGCAGTTGGCGGCCGAGCTGGAGGTTGACATGATGGCCGACATGTACAACCGGTGCGCACGGGGGAGCCGGGGGGCACGGGGCGGGGGGGGGGCACAGGGCGGGGGGGGCACGGGGGGAGCTGGGGGACACTGGGGGAGCTGGAGGTGCCCATGGGTGGGAGCACTGGGGTAGCTGGGGGGCACGGGGGGAGCTGGGGTGCCCATGTCTGGGGGCGCAGAGGGACCTGGGGGCACGGAGGGATCTGGGGGCCACGGGCGGTGCTGGAGGTGCCCGTGGGTGGGGGGCACGGGGGGAGCTGGGGGGCACAGTGAGAACTGGGGGGCACGAGGGGAGCTGGGGGTGCCCGTGGGTGGGGGGCACAGTGGGAACTGGGGGGCACGGGGGGAGCTGGGGGTGCCCATGGGTGGGAGACGTGGGGTGCTGGGGGCACTGGAGGGGGACTGGGGCTACGGGGGCTCCAGGCACGGCACGGGGCTTGGGGGGGGGGTCTGAGGGGGGCACAGGAGGGGATGGAGGCAATTGGAGTGCCAGGGGTGCCTGGGAAAGCGGGGGGCACCGGGGATGCCTGAGGGGAGGGGGACTCTAGGGGTGTCTGGGGACACGGGGTGCTGGGGCGGTGGGTGCTGTACCCGGGAGTGCCAGGGCCATGGGGGCTGGGGTTTGGGGGTGCTGGGGTTTGGGGGTGCTGTGCCCAGGGGTGCTGGGTTGTGGGTGTCGGGCTGGGGGTGCCCAGGGCTGTGGGTGCTGGGCGGTGGGTGCTGGTCTCAGGGTGCCCAGGGTGGGGGTGCCAGTCTGGGGGTGCTGGGTGCTGGTCTGGGGGTGCCCAGGCTGGTGGGTGCTGGTCTGGGGGTGCTGGGCGGTGGGTGTTGGGCTGGGGGTGCCCAGGGTGGTGGGTGCCGGGGTTCAGGTGGGGGTGCCGGGCAGTGGGTGCTGGTCTAGGGGTGCCCAGGATGGTGGGTGTTGGGCTGGGGGTGCCCAGGGTGGTGGGTTCTGGGGTTCAGGTGGGGGTGCTGGGCAGCGGGTGCTGGTCTGAGGGTGCTGGGTGCTGGTCTGGGGGTGCTGGGCGGCAGGTGCTGGTCTGGGGGTGCCCAGGGTGGTGGGTGGGGGTGCGGGGCGGCGGGCGCTGAGCGTGCTGTGCGGTGCAGGATGACCCAGGCGTGCCACCGAAAGTGCGTGCCCCCCCACTACAAGGAGGCCGAGCTGTCCAAGGGCGAGAGCGTGTGCCTGGATCGCTGCGTGGCCAAGTACCTGGAGGTGCACGAGCGGATGGGCAAGAAGCTGACGGAGCTGTCGCTGCAGGACGAGGAGCTGCTCAAGCGCATGCAGCAGGGCTCGGGCACCGCGTGAGCCCCCCCGCGCACCCCAAAAATAAAACCGAGTCTCTGGGATGGCTGCGGCGCCTCCTTCACCCCCAGACCCCTGCGGGGGTGTGTTAGGTAGCGTGAGCGCTGCTGGGAGCCCCCTGGCCACCACAGTCCGTGTCCGTGAGGGGAGACCCCTGGGAGCCCCCCCGGGTGAGCCCAGCCCCGGTAATCCCGGGATTAGGCAGAGCTGGGCTGAGCGCCTTGTAATCTTGGGTGCGGTGAGGGTGGGATCAGCCCTTGGGGGGGACCCTGCAGAGGGACAAGGCCCCGGAGCCTCCAGAGTCAGGGGGGCACATGGGGAGACTGGGCAGGACTGGGACACCCCAGGACATACAGACAGGACAGGGACAGACAGACAGTGACTCCTGCGTGGGGACAGCCAGCCCCAGTCAGGGATCACATGGGACACCCCAAGACACCCAGACTCAGGGACAGATGGACAGAGACCCTGTAGGGTCACATAGACCAGGGGGACACAGACAGGGACACTCCGGGGACCCACAGCAGGGGGAACCTCTGGAGCCAGACCCCAAGCAGGAGACACCCACACCCAGACAGGGACACACGAGGACACCTGGGGGTCCTGGATACCTACAGCCACAGGGACAGAGGAGCGGGCAGGGGACACTGGTGCAGGGACATCCCGAGCCCCAGCGAAGGGCACCTGCAGTGTCCGTCTGTCCGCCTGCAGCCTGGCAGGGCGCCCGCTCTCCGTGCTTCGGCGCCCGTGGGGAACTGGGTCAGGCTGTGCAGGGTGCGGGTGACGGCGTGGGTGACGGTGACAGTGTGGGTGGCGGTGCTGGTGATGCTGTGGGTGCTGCTGACAGCGCCGATGCAGGTGCCAGGGCTGCTGGTGGTGCCGGCAACGGACGCAGTGCGGGTGCTGGTGCTGCTGGTGCCCGTGCGGGTCGAGCCGGGGCTGGCGATGCCGGTGCCGCTGGCGATGCCGCTGCTGGTATTGGCGTGGGTGATCGTGTGTGTGTCGGTGCTGCTGAGGGTCGAGGTGTGGCTGATGGAGCTGGTGCTGGAGGTGGCTCCGTGGTCCCCGTGACACCCTCCAGCCCCGCCAGCGCCCTGGGGTGGGGGGGTCCCCAGGCCTGTGGTGCGCGCTCCGCGTGCCCACTGCCCACCTGCGAGGGGGGCGTCTGTCTGTCTGTCCCCCTGTCTGTCCATTCATCCGTCCCTGCACACCTGTCTGACCTCCTACGAGGGGGCCTTGCTGTCTGTCCACCCCCCTGTCTGTCCGTCCATCCGTCCATCCCTGCACGCCTGGCTGCGCTCCCAGCAGGTCCATCAATATTTCAGGCGCAGCAGGCGGTGACCTGGAAAGCCAGACACCACCCCCCCCGCAGCAGCCAGGCCCCTGTTTTTCCCAAAATAAGACCATTTTTAATAAATAATCTCCCACCTTGCGGTTCTGTGGGGCTTTTCCCGCTGGGACGGGGTCCCCTGGCCGCCCCCCGCAGTCGCTGCCCCCGCGGGGCCTCAGAGCCGGGGCAGCAGCAGAGCCAGGAGGGGCAGGAGGCCGGGGGGCGCGCGGGGGGCGGCGGCGGCCGGAGGGGCGCAGGGGTCCTGCGGGCAGCCGGGGTCCCCGTCGGGGCGTCGGGAGTCGCGGGACGGCGGGGGCGGCCGGGGCTGGGGGCCACGCAGGTCGTGGGGCGGCAGCCCGTCGCGGTAGAAGGCGGAGGGCGGCGCGGCGGGCAGCGTGCCGGGGCGGCCGAGCGCTCGCCCGGGGGTGCCCATCACCGCCACCCCGGTGGCGCCGTCACCGTCCTCGTCGTCGCCGTCGTCGGGGCAGGCGTCGAAGTCGCGCGGGCGCAGGTGGCGCAGGTCGGTGCCGCGGCGCTGCGGGGGGCTGGCGCACGGCACCGGCGAGCTGGAGACGCGCGTGCGGCGGAACCAGGCCCAGAGCGGGCGCGCGCGGCAGTCGCAGGCCCAGGGGTTGGCGTTGAGGCGCAGGAACTGGAGCGCGGGCAGGGCGGCCAGCGGGTCCCCCGGCAGCGCCGCCAGGCTGTTGTTGAACAGGTAGAGGATGGTGAGGCGCACCAGGCCCCGGAAGGCGCGGCGGTGGATGGCGACCAGGCGGTTGGCGTGCAGCAGCAGGCGGTCCAGGCTGGGCAGGCCGCGGAAGACGCCCTCCGACAGCACCCGCACGCGGTTCCCGTGGAGGAAGAGATGGCTCAGGTTGGCCAGGTCGGCAAAGAGGTCGTCCTGCGGCGGGAGAGGGGCAGACGCGGTGGGTATGGGGTGTCTCGTGTGTCGCCAACACTCCTCCGCCCTGCCGGGGTCACCAACGATGCTGCCCCTTCCTCCCCGTGTCCCGCCTTCATTGGTGACATTCATCGTACTGCTTCCCTGCACCATGGGCATCACCCATCCTCCTTCCTTGGGTCCTTGTATGAACATCACCCATCACCATTCCTTGTCTCCCTCCTCCGTTGCTGTTATCCATCACCATTGCCTGCGTCCCTGCTCCAGTGTTGTCACCCATCGCCCCTCCCCATGTTCCCGCTCCATGGGCATCACCCAACATGAATTGCCAAGAGCCTCCTTCCGTGTCCTTATCCTGCTGCTCTTATCCATGATCTGATCCATGTCTATCACCCTTCCCACATCCCTGCTCCAGGGGCGTCACTCAACACCTTGTCCCACCTGTATTGCCAAGAGCCGCCTCCCATGTCCTTACCTTGCTGCCCTTATCCATGACCTGATCCATGTCTATCACCCATCGCTGTGTCCCTACGCCACCGTTGTCACCCGTCACCCTTCCTGGGTCCCTTTCCATGACCGTCACCCGTCACCCACCCAGCCCAGCCCCCTTCCCACGCCCTGCAGGCGGACCTGGAGGTAGAGCAGCCCGTTCTCTTGCAGGTAGAGGTACTGGAGGCTGTGGAGGCCGCGGAAGATGGCGCTGGGCAGGCTGGCCAGCTGGCACCGGTAGAGGTGCAGGGCCTGGAGGCGCCGGAGGCCGTGGAAGGTGTCGGGCGCCAGGACGCGGAGGTGCGGGTTGTCACCCAGGTCGAGCTCCTCCAGGGCGGGCAGGTGTCGGAAGGTGCCCGGCTGGATGGAGGAGATGTTGTTGGAGTAGAGCCAGAGGGTGACGGTGCTGGGCCCGAAGGTGCCCGCCCGCAGCGCCCCGATGACGTTGTTCTGCAGGAAGAGGCGGCGGGCGCCGGGCGGGAGCCCCGCGGGCACCGAGGAGAAGTTGTTGGCCTGGCAGCTGACGGTGGGCGGCGAGACGTAGCAGGTGCAGAGCGCGGGGCAGGCGGTGGCCCCGCCGGGCACCCACGCCAGCGCCGCCAGCAGCAGGGCCGCCAGGCGCCCGCCTGCGGGCACAGGGGGCGTCAGCGGGGGGCATCGGCGGGGGGCGCCCCGACACGGCCCCGGCGCCCGCCGCCCCCGCGACCCTCCCTGCCCACCCCGGGATCCGCGCCCCAGGGAGCCCCACGGTGCCCAGGAGCTCCCCGGGACCATCCCGCGCGGCCACTGGAGCCGCTCAGGACTGTGCCCACCCCGTAAGGACGTGGTGCCCCAGGAACAACTCGTGGCCGCGTCCACCTCGTGCGCCCACGGTGCCCGGGAGCCGCTCAGGACCGTGTCCACCCGCGAGGCCCAGCAGCCCCCCAGCACCAAGCCCACCCTGCTGGGCTGGGCACCTCCAGCAGCCCCCAGCCCCACAGGGGCTCCCCGAAGACCCCCAGGACCACGCTGCCCTGTGGCACCATCCGCACCCCATGGAGCCAAGCTCCCCTGGGATCCCCTGCCTGCCCCCAGGGACCCTCGAGAGGCTGCGACACCCCCGGGGCCACGATCCTCTGGGACCCCCAGAGCCCTGACTGCCTCTAAGGGACCCCCGAGAGGCTGCACCCCTCCACCCCAGAGCTAACCCTGCACCCGGGGTCCCCCAGGACGCACCACGCACCCCCAGGAACCCTCCTAACCGACCCAGACACCCCCAGGACCCCCCACTCCACTCAACCACGCGCCCCCCAGCATCCCCCCATGCCTTACACCCCTAGGACCCCTCGACTTAACCGCACACCCCCAAGACCCCCTACTCCTCACAACTCCGGGACCCCCAACGACCCCCCCCTCCCTCCACGTGTGCCCCCCCCCCTCTGCCACGTGCGGGGCGGGGTCCGCGTGGGAGCGGGGCTGACGCTTTCCCTGCTTCTTCCCCCCCCTCCTCCCTTCTCTTCCCATGTCCATCCCCCCACCTCCTCCTCCCCACACCCCCTCCTCCTTTTTCCTTCCTTCCCACCCCCCCCCCCCTCCTTTCCCTCCCCAAAGCGGCTGCAACCCGAGAGCTTCATCCATAATTCAACCGCTTGGCCCCACGCCCGGGGGATGCGTGGATGCTCTTTGGTGGGGAGGGGGGGGCTGTGGACCCCCCCCCAATGCACCGATAGGTGCATTGGGGGGGGGGGTCCACAGCCCCCCCCTCCCCCAGCTCTTTTTCCCCCACCCACGGAGGCGTCCAGCACAGATGCACAGCGCCCCCCCCCCCACTTATTCCACACCCCACAACCCCCCCCCCCTGCACCCCCCACCCGCGTCCCATCTGTCACTCCCCCTCGCCGCGGGCTGAGTCAGTTTGGGAGCTGAAGTCACCCATTCCTGAGCATTTTTATCCGCCCCCCCCTCCCCAATTAACCATATCGACCCCCCTCCCCTTCCTCATCCTGCTGCCCCCCCCCCCCCCCCCCAATTTCACAGCACCCTATGGGTCACGCCAGGACCCCTCCCCAGTGCTGGAATGGAGGGAGAAGAGTGGAATTGGGGTCCCCCGTGAGTTGGGGGGTGCTCCTATGCCGGGATAGGGTGATATTGGGGACCCCACTGGGTCGTGGGGTGCCCCTATGCCACGATAGGGTGATATTGGGGACCCCAGTGGGTCGTGGGGTACCCTGACACCAAGATGGGGGGGTCGAGGGTGGTGGCGTTGGGGACCCCCGTGCATTCCGAGGCGACCCAACGTGAGGATGGGGGGGACACTGAGGACCCCAGTTGGTTGGGGGGTGCCCCTGTGCGAGGGTGGGGGTCGTGGGGTGCTGGCACTGGGGACCCCCTTGCGCTGGGGGCTCCCCTGCGCCGGGATGGGGTGAAACTGGGGACCCTCGTGGGTCCCCCCACACCAGGCTGAGGGTCGTGGGGTGGCGGCACCGGGGACCCCCACTCTGAGCTTTGCACCCCTGTGCCTCGCGGGGCACCCCCAGCCCGGGGCGGGGG
The DNA here is from genome assembly GCF_032191515.1 of Phaenicophaeus curvirostris. Taxonomy (NCBI): domain Eukaryota; kingdom Metazoa; phylum Chordata; class Aves; order Cuculiformes; family Cuculidae; genus Phaenicophaeus; species Phaenicophaeus curvirostris. The sequence continues at coordinate 155,585 of NC_091396.1, forward strand.
TCGTGGGGCGGCGCTGGGGACCCCGTGGGTCGTGGGGCGCCCCCAGGGCGGGATGGGGGGCACCGGGGACACCCGCGGGTGGCAAGTGCCGCTTCCCCGGGCTGGGGACCCCACTCCGGGCTGTCCCACCCGAGCCGCGCGGGGAGGGTCCCGGGGACCCCGGCCTGGGGTGGGGGTCGCGCGGGGCTCCCCGGGGGTCGCGGGACCCCCACGCCGGGCGGGGGAGGGGGCGCGGGGCACGCATGGGTCGCGGGGACACCCCCCGTTCCCGGGGCTCCCTCCGTCCCCCGGGGCGCCCCGAGCCCGCTCCGAGCCCCCCGTGGGGTCCCCCCGCGCGTCCCCCCGTACCTGGGGGCAGGTCCCGAGCCGCGGGGCGCATGGCGGGGCCGGTCACGGGGGGGTCATGGCCGGTGCCGGGGGGGCTGCTGGGCCCCGTCGCCCCCCGCGCCGCCCCGCATGGCTCGGGGGGGGGTACGGACACGGGTGGGCTCGGCGCTCCCGCGGCTCCGTGGGCTCCGCGCTCCCCGCCTTATCCCGGGGCGGCCTCGCCCCGCCCCCCCGCCCCCCCGCCCGTTAACCCCTCCCGCGCCGGGACCGCCCCACGCGGGACACGGAGCTGGGGGGGAGGGAATGGGGGTGCCCGAGGGGAAGGCGCCGCGGGAGCCACCGCGGGGACCTCACCGGGAACGAGGAGCGGCGGGAGGGGGACCCCGCCGGTGACAAGGGGGGCTGAGGCGCCGCGGGACTCACAGAGGGGACCCCATTGGGAGTTGGGGGGGCGGTGGGTGACCCCACTGGGGATGGGGGGCGGTGGGTGGTGACCCCGCGGGGACGTAGCGAGTGGTGCCCACGGGGGAGGTGCCCACGGCGGGGTCCCCGCGGGGGATGGGGTGCAGTGGGTGCCCCTCTAAGGCAGGAGGAATGTGCCCACGGGGGAGGCGCTGTGGGACCCACAGCGGCGACCCCGCAGGGGATGGGGGGGCACTAGGGGTGCAGGGGTGGCCGGGTGCTCCCCCTGTGGTGACGAGGGGACGGTGGGCGACCCCACGGGGGACGTGGGTGCTGCTGTGTGACCCCACGGGGGACGTGGGTGCCGTTGTGGGACACTACTGGGGACGGAGTAAGGAGCTCTTGGGGGGCAGGGAAGGGGTGCGGGCCCCCACCGTGGTCCTGGAGGGGGTGTGTGCCCCCACTGGGGGTGAGGGGTGTGTGCGCGGGTGCCCCCACTAGGGGCACGGGTGAGGCTGAGTGACCCCACTGGTGACACGGGGTGGTGAGGTGGGTCTGTGAGCGCCGGGCACGCGGGGGTCTCGCTGCCTCCCTCGCTGCCCCTTAGGCGGGACCCCCAGCGCCCCACGCCCACGCGGGACCGCGGCGCTGTCCGAGGTGCTGAACGGGCGCTGTCCGCGGTGCTGAACCAGCGCTGCCCCGGTCTGAGCGCCCCACGCCCACGCGGGACCGCGGCGCTGTCCGAGGTGCGGACCCGGCGCTGTCCGCGGTGCTGAACCCGCGGTGCTGAGCCCCCCGCGCCCCTGGGGCCGGTCCCGGCTCCCCCCCGCGGGGCTCGGGAGGGGCTCGCGTGGCCGCTCCAGGCTGCGGCGGCGAAGCTGGCACCGGCTCCGTGTTTGCGGCAGCGTCTCCGGCGCGGCTCCCGGCGAGCGAAATACCACAAGCTGGCGCGGCAGGCGCGGCGGGCACGCGTGGGAGGGGGCGTGGGCGGCGCGGGACTGAGTCAGGGGCCGCCATCCGCTCCGCGCTCCGCCGGTGCCCCCCGCCTCCCCGGTACCGGCCCACAGCCGCAGGAGCCGAGCCAGGGTGGGGGGCTGTGTGGGGAGGGGGCTGCGGCGCGGATGGACCCACCAGTGGGGCTGTGCCCCCCCGCTGAGGGGAACCTGGGGGGCAGAGGGACCTGGTGGGTCCAGGCAGGCCCGAGTGGTGGAGACCATGAAGGGATGGGTGGAAGGATGGACGGGTGGAGAACATCTGGAGAGGAGGATGGACGGGCATATGGGTGAAGGACATTGGAGAGTGGGGAGAGGATGGATGGATGGATGGACAGATGGATGGAGAAAAGCTGGAGAGCAGAATGGATGGACGGATGGATGGATGGAGGACAGGAGGGCAGCTGGAGAGGAGAATGAATGAATAGATGGGTAGGGAACAGCTGGAGAGAATGATGGATGGTTGGACAGACAGGTGGAGAACAGCTGGAAAGGAAGATGGATGGATGGGTGCAGAAGAGCTGTAGAGGATGGATGGACAGACAGATGGGTGGAGAACAGCTGGAGAGGAAGATGCGTGGATGGCGATGGACAGATGAACCGGTAAGATGGGTGACAAACAGATGGATTGTTGATGGGCAGATGGACGGGAGACAGACAGAGATGGTTGATGGACAGACAGATGGGTGATGGACAGATGGAAGGGTGAGGGACAGATGGGTGAGGGACAGATGGATGGGTGATGGACAGACGGGTAAGGGACAGATGGATGGGTGATGGACAGACAGATGGGTGACGGACAGACAGACAAGGGGCTGCCTGGAGGGGTGGGAGTGGTGGGAGCAGGCTGGGCACCCGCAGGCACTGATGGATGGGTGGGTGGGGCAACAGGAGGACAGACGTACGGATAGAAGAGCGCAGTGACGGGCACCGAGGAGAGGTGATGGGAGGGGCGGGGGGCACGGGGCCAGGCAGGCGGTGGGGCAGATGCCAGGGATGGGCAGGTGACAACAGGCCCAGGGCAGGGACGGCAGCGGGCGTGAGCGGGCAGAGCCACCAGCGGGGGAACACGTGGGGTGCACGGGGCCCGGTGGGGGTGGCACGAGGAGGCCTAAGGACGATTCAAAGGTGGCCCAGGGGGGATTCGATGTTGACCCACGGGAGGCTCAAGGGGGGCCAAGGAGGTGGCATTGGGTGACCCAGAGGTGGCCTAGGGGTGGTTCAAGAGGGGACCAAGACTGACCCAAGGGTGGCCCAGAGGTGGTGCAGGAGGTGACACCATGAGACAGACCCAGGGGTGGCCCAGTGTGGGTCAAAGGTGATCGCAGGGTGGCCCAGTGGCGGCCGGTGGTGGCCCGGGGGGGCCAGGTGGTGGCCCCATCCGGTGAACACCTCAGGGACACCAGGTGAGAGAGGGAGCACCTGGAGACAGCTTGGAGGGGGGCTCAGGGGTAACATGGGGGGCACAGGAGTGACACGTGGGGCACGGGGGTGGGTGGTGAGGGGCGATGCACCCATGGGTGGCATCAGGGGACACAGGGGGGACACAGGGGGGCAGGGGGGGATCCCGAGAGGGGGCACGGGGGGATCCCGGGGAGGACGCGGGTGGCCGGGGTGACGCCGCGGGGCGGGGTCTCGGCAGGGACGGCCCCTCCCCTCCCCCCTCGCCCCGTCCCCCGGAGCCCCGGCAGGAGCCGCGGCCGGACCCTCCGCTCCCCGCCCGGTGAGCAGCTCGCGGGGCCGGGGCGGAGCGGGGCCGGGGGGCTGGGGACGGGGCCGGGGGGCTGGGAGGGAGCGGGGGGGCCGGGGGGGCCGTGAGCTGCGGCGTTTGGGCTCTGCAGCTCGACCCGTGCGGCTGTGCGGGGCCCGTGGGCTGGGGGGCCGCGAGCTGGGGGGCTGGGGGCTCTGTCTGCCCCGGCTCTGTGGGGCACAGGCTCTGCCCCTGCCCCACGACCCACGCTGGGGGCGCCCCAGTGGGGCTTGGGGTGACCAGTATGGCTGGGACACAGCAGTATGGCTTGGGGTGACCAGTGTGGCTTGGGGTGACCAGTACGGCTGGGACACACCAGTATGGCTTGGGGTGACAAGTGTGGCTTGGGGTGACCAGTACGGCTGGGACACACCAGTGTGGCTTGGGGTGACCAGTGTGGCTTGGGGTGACCAGTACGGCTGGGACACACCAGTATGGCTTGGGGTGACAAGTGTGGCTTGGGGTGACCAGTACGGCTGGGACACACCAGTGTGGCCTGTGATGACCAGTAGGACAGGACACACACCCACGTGGCTCAGCGGCAAATGCCCCCCCCCCCCCCGTTAATCTTTACCCGCCAGCACTAATGAAGTCTCATTACCGGCCATTACTGGCCAGGGGACACGGGGACAGGGGACACGAGGTGAGGCCGGGAAGGGGTCCCTGGGGGGCGGCAGGGGGGTTATCAGGGTGGCAGTGAGGTCCCCGAGGGGGATGGGGGTGTCCCCAGGCTGTCCTGGGGGTGATGATGTCCCCAGGGCTGGCGGTGTCCCCAGGGTGGCCATGTCCCCAGCACACGTGTCGCGGTCCCCAGCCATATGCTTGGGTCCCTGGGGCCGGGATGGGGTCCCCAGGGGGGGTGACAGTGTCCCCCGGGGAGGTGGTGCTGTCCCCAGGGTGGCAGTGGGGTCCCTTGGGTGTCACAGCCCCCCAGGAGGGTGGCAGGGGGGGTCCCTGAGGAGGTGGCAGTGTCCCCAGGGCGGCAGGGTGGTCCCCGGGGCTGGCAGTGTCCCTAGGGCACATGTCCGGGTCCCCAGCCGTGTGCCTGGGTCCCTGGGTCCGGGATGGGGTCCCCGGGGCAGTGGCAGTGTCCCCAAGGGGTGATGCTGTCTTCAGGGGGGTCCCTGGGGGTGGCAGTGTCCCCAGGGCTCATGTCACAGTCCCCGGCCACATGCCAGGTCCCCTGGGGCCAGGCTGGGGTCCCCTCGGGGGTGTCATTGTCCCCTCGGGGGTGGCAGTGTCCCCAGGGCAGCAGGAGGGTCCCCGGGGGTGGCGGGTCCCCAAGGCGCTGCCAGCGTCCCCGGGCAGCGGGCCGGTGTCCCCAGGGCCCCGGCAGGTGCTGGTGTCCCCTGGGCCCTGACAGCGTCCCAGGGGGACGCAGGGACTGGCACCTCCCCTGGGGCTCTGCCAGGGTCCCAGCGGGTGCCAGCGTCCCCAAGGGTGGTCCCAGGTCCCCGGCAGCGAGCTATTGTCCCCGAGACTATGCCAGGGTCCCCAGTGCATGTCCCAGGGCCCTGGCCCCATGCCAGTGTCCCCAAAGTGGGTGCCATTGTCCCCAGTGCACGTCCCAGGGTTATTAGCAGCGAGCTGCTGTCCCCAGGAGGGTGCCGGTGTCCCCAAAGGGGGGTGCTGGCTTCCCTGGGGCTGACAGGGCCCTGGGAGGGGTACTGGTGTCCCCAAACGGGCAGCACCATTGTCCCCAGGGCACACACCAGGGCCCCTGGCAGCGTGCTGGCGTCCCCAGGGGAGGTGGCAGCATCCCCAGAGACTGTGCCAGGTCCCCAAGACAGTGCCATTGTCCCCAGTGCGTGTCCCAGTGGCCCTGGCAGCGCGCTGGTGTTCCCAAGGGAGCTGCCACTGTTCCCAAGGGGGTTGCCAGGGCTCCCGGCGAGGTGCCAGCGGCCCCGGGGCTGCGCCAGGTCCCCCGCAGGGCTCCAGTTCCCCAAGGCGGGTGCCATTGTCCCCAGGGCACGTCCCAGGGGCCAGGCCCCACGCCAGCGTCCCCAGGGTGTGCCAGGTCCCCCGGCAGCATGCCCAGGGAGGGTGCCAGCTTCCCTCTGGGGTGCCAGTGTCCCCGCGCACGTCCCAGGCCTTGGCAGCGGGACAGTGTCCCCAAAGGCGGGTGCCAGGCAGAGTGTCGGTGTCCCCAGGGGCTGTGCCAGGTCCCATGGGGGTGCCATTGTCCCCTAGAGGGGGGTGCCAGGCCCCTGACCCTGTGCCACCACTCCCAGCTGCTGTGCTGGTGTCCCCAGGTGGGGGTGCCAGGTCCCCAGGGCTGTGCTGCGGGGCTGTGCGGGGCGGTGCCGGGGCGCTGGCACTGCTGGCGCGGGGAGATAAGGTGGCGGTGGGGGGAGTCCTGGCGCGGGGGGGACCCACGGGTGCTCCCCGATTGGTGGGTGCGGGGTGTGTGGCGTGTGCGGTGCAGCGCGCGCCCGGCACCCCGTGCCAGGGTCCAAACTCCGCGGCAGCGGCGGCAGAAAGGCCTCGGCAGGTGGGTGGGGGTGCACGGGGGGGTCCGGCACAGGGGCACGCGTGTGCATGCGTGTGTGCATGCTTAGGAGAGCGTGTGCATGCGTGTGCACGCGTGTGCATGTGTGGCAGCATCTGTATACATGTGAGCATGGGTGCATGCATGTAAACATGCATGTGAGCACGGTTGTGAGCATGTGTGCACACATATACACGTGGGGCATGTCTGCGTGCGTGCGAGCAGACTCGTGAGCAAGCTTGCACGAGTGTGTGTGCACCTGTGCATGCTTGTGAGTGTGTGTGCACTCATGTAAACACACGTGAACATGGATGTACCCATCTGAGTCTGAGTATGTGTGCCTGCATGTGTGCACACATGTAAGCTCGCATGCATGTGTGCCAGCATGGCTGCATGCGTGTGAGTGCATGTGTGAGCCCATGTGCCAGTGCGAGCACACGTGTGAGCACGCATGCACTCATGTAAACATGTGCACACGTGTGAGCACGCTTGTCAGCTTGTCTGCATGCGTGTGCATGTTTGGAAGCCCATGTTCATGCATGTAAGCACATGCACCTGCACCTGAGCACACTCAGAGCGTGTGTGTGCACAGCAGGAACATGTGCACGCGTGTGCTCGCCTGTGTGCACGCGTGTGCGGGGCCCGCTCTGCCCGCTGGGTCCTTGCCTGCGCCCGGGGTCAGGGGATGGAACGGGTTCAGCCGCGGGCAGACAGGGACAAGGGGCAGAGCGGGGACACAGTGGCCTTTGTCCGGGTGGCCACGTGCCCCCCGCGAGCCCCCGCGCTGGGTGCCGGGCGTGCCAGGGCTGCCCCCGCGCTGGGTGCCGGTTGGGTACCGGGATGTCACCGTGTGGGTGCCAGGGGTGTCATCGTGGAGGTGCCGGCGGTGCTGGGGTGTCACCATCCTCGGTGCCGGTGGGTGCCAAGGTGCCGCTCTGTGGGTGCCACCGCGCTGGGTGCCGGTGGTGCCATCGTGCTGGTCGCCAGGGTCGCCGTGCAGACCGTGACCCCCGGCGTTGGTCCCGCAGGCGGTGACGCCCCGGTGGGCGCCGTGCCGGTGCCATGGGGGGCGCGGGGCTGGCCAAGCGCCTGGGCACCTTCCTGTCGGGGCTGATCGAGTGCGGCATCTTCTGCGGCGTCATCTTCGGCTGGGCCTCGCTCGTCTTCGTCCTCAAGGAGCTGGGCTACTTCGAGGACCTCTGCCAGGCCACCCCTGAGCCCAGCGCCAACCGCACCCTGACGGGTACCGGCCACGGCCACCGGCCCCCACCGTGTGTCCCTGTCCTGAGCGCCCTGTGTCCCCACTGCCGGGTGCCCAGGCTCCCTCTCATCCCCGTGTCCCCACTGTCCCCATGCCTTGGGGTCCCCACGCCTGTGTCTGCTCTCCCCGCGTCCCCCCTGTCCCTGCTGTCTGGATGCACTGTGGTGCCCTGTGTCCCCTCTGTCCCCATGTCTCCATCCTCCTGATGCCCTGTGTCCCCACTGTCCTGATCCTCTGTGATGCCCTCTGACCCCCTGTTCCCCTGTCCCCCCGTCCCCCTTCCCATGTCCCTGCTGTCCTGTGTCGCCCCTGCCCCGTGTCCCCCTGTCCCCGCTGATGCCCCCCCAGACTGTGGCCTCCAGGATGAGCAGTTCTCCCTGGTCTTCACCATCGGCTCCTTCATGAACAACTTCATGACCTTCCCCATGGGCTTCATCTTCGATCGCTTCGGCACCACCGTTGCCCGCCTCATCGCCATGTGAGGGGGGCAGGGGGCACCCCTGGGTGCTGGGGGGACAGGTGGGGGGCACCCCAGGTGCTTAGGGGGCAGGTGGGGGCCACCCCTGGGTGCTGGGGGGGATGTTTTCGGGGTGCTGGGGCTGCGGGGGGGTGTTATCAGGGCAGCCAGGCAGGGTGGGGCAGGCAGGGCTGGGGGGGGCAGCCCTGTTGGGGGGGACCCGGTCACTCCCCCGGTCAGCCCGGGGTGCTGGTTTGGGGCGCTGCACGGGCAGAGCCCACCCCCACCCTGGCGCCTGTGTCCCCCCCTCTCTAAGTGTCCCCTCCAGAACGTCCCATGACCCCAACTTCCCTCCCCAACATGCCCTCAGGTCTACCCAGTGTCCCCATTTCCCCCAGGTGTCCCCAGTGTCCCTGACCCCCACCCTCCCCGTTTCCCCCAGCCCCTCTATTGCTCCCAGGGCTCCCCAGTATCCTCGGCCCCTTCCCCCCATTGCCCCCAGCCCCCCCATTCACTCTCAGGTCTCCCCAGTGTCTCTATATTCCCTCCTTGCCCCCAGGTACCCCGTTCATCCCCACGTCTCCCCAGTATCTCCATTTCCCTCCCCAATGTCCCCAGCCCCCGTGGCCCCTTGTCCCTCACCCCGGGGGGGACACCCGCGAGGTACCAGGATGCTGTGGGCGCAGGGGGGTCCCGGCTTCTCCCCCAGCCCCCCTGTGTCCCCACTGTCCCCTCAGCTCCCTCTACACCGGCGGAGCCCTGCTCGTCGCCTTCTCCACCCCAGGTGAGATGCTGCGGCCATGGGGGGGGGGGCACCCACTGGGGACCCCCGGACCCCCACTCACCCCGTGTCCCCAGCGCTGGCGCTGCTGCTCTTCCCGGCCATGTCCATGCTCTCGGTGGGCGGCATCCTCCTCATCCTCACCAACATGCAGGTAGGTGGGTACCCCGGGGGCTGGGGGCCATGGCAGGGGGGTCTGACGGTGAAAGGGGGGGGTCTTGATGGTGTCGGGGGGCTCTGAGTGCAGGGGGCGGACCCTGACATCACTGGGGGGGGGCCCTGATGGTGAGGAGGTGTCTCTGACAGTGCTGGGGTGGGGGAATGATGGTGTTGGGTGGGGCCTGATAATGAGGAGGGGTCTCTGATGGCATTGGGGGGTCCTTGATGTTGAGAGGAGGGTCCTGACTGCATGGGGGGGTCTGCGGGTGCCAGGTGGGGAACCTTTTCGGGAGGCACCGCTCCATCATCATCACCCTCTACAACGGCGCCTTCGACTCCTCCTCCGCCACCTTCCTCATCATCAAGGTGGGCACGGAGGGGCCTGGAGGGGGCACATCTGGGCCACGGCCAGGGACACAGCTGGGGACACATCTGGGCTGGTGCTGGGATGCAGCCAGAGGCACAGCTGGGGACACATCTGGGCCACATCTGTGCTGTAGCCCAGGACAGACAGTTGGGGACGTGTCTGGGCTGGGGTGGTGCTGGGTGGCCGCCGTGCCCCGGTGTCAGCCGCCGCCATCCCCAGGTGCTGTACGAGCGCGGGCTGACCCTGCGCACCATGTTCCTCTTCATGGCGGCCTGCAGCGCCTGGCACCTGCTCCGCACCTTCTTCCTCCTGCCCCGCTCCCGCATCCCCTACCCCCTGCCCCCCGGCTACGACTACGGGTACGGGGGCACCCGCGCTGGCGGGGGGGACACATCCGTGGGGGGCGTGATGGTGGTGGGGTGGTGGGAACAGCGCTGGTGGGGGTGCCTGTCCTGGGGTGGTTGGTGGTTCCCATCCTGGGCTGGTTGGTAGTTTTTGTCCTGGGGTAGTTGGTGGTTCCAGTTCTGAGGGCAGTTGGAGTTTCCAGTTCTGGGGGTGGAGGTTCTACTTCTGGGGGTGGTTGGTGGTTCCAGTCCTGGGGCAGTTGGAGTTTCCAGTCCTGGGGTGGTTGGTGGTTCCAGTTCTGGGGTGGTTGGTGGTTCCAATTCTGAGGGTGGTTGGTGGTTCCTGTCCTGGGGTGGTTGGTGGTTCCACTTCTGGGGTGGTTGGTGGTTCCAGTTCTGGGGGCAGTTGGAGTTTCCAGTTCTGGGGCGGTTGGTGGTTCCTGTCCTGGGGGTGGTTGGTGGTTCCAGTCCTGGGGTGGTTGGTGGTTCCAATTCTGAGGGTGGTTGGTGGTTCCAGTTCTGAGGGTGGTTGGTGGTTCCTCTTCTGGGGTGGTTGGTGGTTCCAGTTCTGGGGGTGGTTGCTGGTTCCCGTGATCGGGGTGGCTGGTCCCGTGGGCGGCGGTGGGTCCCCTCCCGTGGTTGGTTGGCGGGTCCCGTGCTCGGGGCGCTCGGCGGGTTCCCTCCCCGCCCCCCCCCCCGCGGGTCGGTGACGGGGCCCGCAGGGCGCGGTGCCCGGGCCGCTCCCGCTCGTACCGCACGCACGAGGAGGAGCGCGCGACCGGGGAGACGGGGACGGCGGAGCCGCGCGCGCCGGGCGGTGAGGGCGGTGAGGGCGGTGAGGGCGGGGGGGGCGGGAGGCGCGCGGCGGGAGAGGGCGGGAAGCGCGCGCCGGGAGAGGGCGGGAAGCGCGCGACTGGCGAGGGCGGGAAGCGCCGTGGGCGGGGCCTGAGATTGGTGGGCGGGGCTTGTGGGGGATAAGGGAGGCGCGGTGGGCGTGGCCAGTGGAGCGATGGGCGGGGCTTATGTGCGGTGGGCGGGGCTTGAACAAAGTGGGCGTGGTTTGTGGCTCAATGGACGGTGCCTGCGATTGGTGGGCGGGGTTTGTGGAGGGAGATTGGAGGTGTGGTGGGCGGGGCTTGAGCCCAGTGGGCGTGGCTTATGATTCGGTGGGCGGGGCTTGTGGGGTTACGATAGGCGCGGTGGGCGGGGCCCGCGGAGCGATGGGCGTGGCTTCTGTGCGCGGTGGGCGGAGCTTGAGCGCAGTGGGTGTTGTTTATGGCTCGGGGCGGGGCCTGAGATTGGTGGGCGGGGCTTATGGGATCACGTGGTTCGCGGTGGGCGGGACTAACATATCCGATGGGCGGGGCTTGAGCTCGGTGGGCGTGGTTTGTGGCTCGGTGGGCGGGGCCTGCGCTTGGTGTGACCCCCTCTGCCCCCCCCCCCCCCCCCCAAGGTGCGCCCCCGTTCTGGGCCTGCGTGCGCTCGGCGCTGTTCGCCTGGCACGTGCTGTGGCTGTCGGCCATGCAGCTGCGGCACTACCTGTTCATCGGCACGCTGAACCCGCTCCTGGACCACTTGGCGCGCGGCGACCAGCGCCTCGGTACGGCCCGGGCTGAGGGGGGATCACGGGGTCCCCCAAGCCCCGCTGACACCGTCCCCCCGCAGTGAGCACCTACACCAACGCCTTCGCCTTCACCCAGCTCTGCGGCGTCCTCTGCGCGCCCTGGAACGGGCTCATCCTCGACCGGCACAAGCGGGGCAAGGGGCCGCGGCCTGAGGGTACGCGCAGAGCTGGTGCTGACCCCGCGGCTGGGGCGCCAACGCAGCCTCATCCCGCGGCCACGTCCCCACCATCCCTGACCCTTCCATGCCGATAGCCACAGCCCCGCCGTGCCTTACTCCCTCCATGGCCACATCCCCACCATCCCCTCCATGGCCACGTACCCAGCATCCCTTCCTACCCACATGCACGGCCATGTCCTCACCATCCCTGAGCCCTCATAGAATCACAGAATCACCAGGTTGGAAGAGACCCACCGGATCACCGAGTCCAACCATTCCCATCAATCACTAACCCATGTCCCTCAGCGCCTCGTCCACCCATCCCTTAAACCCCTCCAGGGAAGGGGACTCAACCCCCTCCCTGGGCAGCCTCGGACACTGCCCAATCACCCTTTCTCTGAAAAATTTTTTCCTGCTGTCCAGCCTGACCCTCCCCTGGTGGAGCTTGAGGCCATTCCCTCTCGTCCTGTGCCCTGTCCCTTGGGAGAAGAGCCCAGCTCCCTCCTCTCCACAACCTCCTCTCAGGGAATTGGAGAGAGCGATGAGGTTTCCCCTCAGCCTCCACGTCCATGTCCCCACCACTGCCATCCCCTCCGTGACCATGGCCACATCCCCACCATCCCCAACTCCTCCACCTCCATGTCCACATTCCCATCACCACTGACCCCTCCACGCCCACGTCCCCCTGTGTCCCCGCAGGAGCCCTGGCGGCGCTGGCGGACCTGCAGGCGTCGGTGCTGTCGCTGACGGTGACCGTGGTGCAGTGTGTGCTCTTCTCGGTGTGCGCGGCCGTGCCGGTGCTGCCCGTCCAGTTCGCCACCTTCGTGCTGCAGGTGGTGAGCCGCTCGTTCCTCTACGGCGGCAACGCCGCCTTCCTGGCCATCGCGTGAGTCCCGCGGTCGGGGGCGGCAGCACTTGGGGGTGGTGGTGGGGTCATCATGGGGGTGGTGGGGGACGGCACTGGGGTTGAGGTTTGTTGGGTTTGGGGTGCGAGGGTGCAGGGGATGAGGTGTTGGGGTTGTGGGGTGTGAGGGGTTGTTGGGATGTGGGGCGATGCAGGGGACGAGGCGTTGTGGCTGTGGGGTGTCAGGGTACAGGGCACAGGGTGATGTGGGGTGGCAGAGGACAAGGTGTCGAGGTGGTGGGGTTTGGGTGTGTGGGAGTTTTGAGGTGATGTGGGGTGCTGGAGCTGTGGGGTTGGGTCCATGGGTGACGCGGGGTGTCAGGGCTGTGGGGCTGGGGCTGTGGGGTTGGGTCCATGGGTGATTTGGGGTGCTGGGGCTGTGGAGTTGGGTCTGTGGGTGACGTGGGCTGTCAGGGCCGTGGGGCTGGGTCCGTGGGTGACGTGGCGCCGTGGGTCCAGGTTCCCCCCGCAGCACTTCGGGAAGCTGTACGGGCTGGCCATGGCGCTGTCGGCGCTGGTGGCCCTGCTGCAGTACCCGTGCCTCGCCCTGGTGCGCGGGCCCCTGCGCCAGGACCCCTTCTACGTGAGTGACGCCCCACGGAGGGACGGGGGTCCTGCCCCATGGGGAGAGATGAGGGTCCTGCCCCGTGGGAAGGGATGGGGGTCCTGCCCCGTGGGGAGGGATGGGGGTCCTGCCCCGTGGGGAGAGATGGGGGTCCTGCCCCGTGGGGAGCAGCGGGGGTCGTGCTCTAGGGAGCGATGGGGTCCTGCCCCACGGGGTTGGGGTCCCGCCCTGGGAGACGGGGGCGGCTGTGGGGCAGACCGTGCCCCTGCCCCACACGGTGTCCCCCCCGCAGGTGAACGTGGCGATGGTGGCCGTGGTGCTCGTGGCCTTCGTCAGCCCCGTGGTCGTGGCCCGCGAGTGCCGCCGTCGGGCCAAGGAGCTGGAGGCGGCCGGGACCCCCCTGGCCGAGCCCCCCGCGCCCCACTGAGCCCCACTGAGCCCCACGGATCCATGGGGCAGAGGGTGCTGGGCTGGTGGGGGCGACTGGGGTGGGGAATAAAGCTTGCCCCCCTCGGCTTGCTGTGCTGCTTCTCCCAGTGCCCCCTCCCAGTGTCCAGTACCCTTCCCAGTGCCCCCTCCCAGTGTCCAGTACCCTTCCCAGTGCCCCCTCCCAGTGTCCAGTTCCCTTCCCAGTGCCCCCTCCCACTGTCCTTCCCCAGTGCCCCCATTACTCCGTCCACTGCCCCCTCCCAGTGACCCCACTGCCCCTTCCATTGCTCCCTCCCAGTACTCCAACTGCCTCCCCCCAGCGCCTTGGCCCCCCTCCCAGAGTCCCCAGTGTCCCCCTGCCCTTCCATTACCCCCTCCCAGAGTCCTGGGCTCCTCCCCAGTGCCCGTTGCCCCCTCCCAGTGCCTCCCGTCCCCCGGCCACTGGGATTCCCGGTGGCTGCTGTGGGGCTGGGGCTCAGCCCCCCTCCCGGCACACACGGACACGGGGCTCAGGCAGCACTGGTTTTACTGGGGAGGCGTCGGGGCCCCTCAATACTCGCAGATGAACGGGCGCAGCTCCAGGCAGGGGTGGCTCTGCCAGATCCCATCTGGGGGGCAGCGTTGGGGGGGCCGTGACACCAGTGTCACCAGTGACCCTCCCAGTCCCCCTTCCCAGTGCCCCCAGTGCCCTCTGCCCCCACCCTGTGCTCCTTCCTAGTGCCCCGTGCCCCCCTCCCAGTGTCCCCAGTGCCCCCAGTGCCCTGTGTGCCTCCCAGTGCCCCCTCCCTGCTCCCTCCCAGTGCGCCCAATAGCCCAGTGTAGTCCCACTGCCCTGTGCCCCCGCCCCAGTTCCCCCAGTTCCCCCAGTCCCTCACCTCTGGTCCTGAGTGTGGTGCAGGTGGGGATGAGGTGCCAGGGCTGTCCGAGGCCCCAGTTTGCGTAGTTCCAGGTGCTCCCGTCCTCCCAGTGCGACGACCAGTTCCCGAGCTGTGCAGGGTGCTCTGTGCCTGACACCCCAACCCCCCCCAACCCCCCCCCCCAAGCACCCTAAAAACCCACCTGGTACCCCAAAACCCACCTCAACCCCCCACCAAGCACCCTAAAAACCCACCTGGCACCCCAAAAACCTGCCCCAACCCCGCCCAAGCACCCACCCGGCACCCTAAAAACCCACCCCAATCCCCTCCAAGCACCCTAAAACCCACCCCACACCCCAAACCCCCACATCTCACCCCCCTAACCCGACCCCAGCCCCCCCATATCCAGCCCCTCACCCCAGAACCAGCCCCCAGCCCCTCACCGCTCTGTCGGTGCGCGCTCCGATCCAGGGCCCGCGGCACCCATGGGTGCGAGCGAGGGCGCGGAGCTCGCCGTTGCGCCCCGCGCTGTGCACCGACGCCAGGTTCCCTCCCAGAGCCGTGCGGCAGTGGTTCTGCACCATAGAGCGTCGGCACCAGTGCCCACCAGTACCCGCCAGCACCCAGCGGGCACCCTACTGGGGACCCACCCACAGCCCCCGCTCCCACAGCACCCTCTGTGACCAACCGGGGACCCCCCTGCTCCCAGTGGGCACCCAACAACACCCCATCTGCTCCCCCAGCACCCACTGGTACCAGTACCAGCACCCATCAATATCCCCCAGTACCCACTGGGAACCCACTGGGCACCCCCCAGCATCCACTAGGCACCCACCAACACCCCGTCTGCTCCCCCCAGCACCCACTGGTACCAGTACCAGCACCCACCAATACCCTCTAGTACCCACCAGCACCCACTGGGAACCCACTGGGCACCCCCCAACATCCACTGGGCACCCCGCTGCCCCCCCCAGTGCCCACCAGCACCCACTGGGCCGCCCCTAGGACCACCCCCCAACACCGGCTGGGCACCCCACTGCCCCCCCAGTATAACCAGTGCCCCCCCGTGCCCCCACCTGGGCACCGCTGAAGGTGCGCAGCTTGGTGATCACCACGTAGAATTTCTGGGTGCCGTTGGCGTTGGGCGCGGGGAACGCCGCCCGTGGGGCAGGGGCTGCCACCGAGTCCCTTTGTCACCACCACAGGCACCCGCAGGGGGAGCAGGGGGGCCCCAGGGGTCCCATGGTGTCCCCAACGTGTCCCAGGGTATCCCCATGATGTCCCCATGGTGTCCCCAGGCTGTCCCCAGGTGTCTCCAAGGTGTCCCAAGGGTGTCCCAGGGATCCTGGGGGTCCCAGGGTGCCCCCAAGGTGTCCCAGGGGTTCCCTGAGGTGTCCCAGGGTGTCCCCAGGCTGTCCCCATTGTGTCCCAGGTGTCCCCAGGTGTCTCCAAGGTGTCCCAAGGGTGTCCCAGGGTGTCCCCAAGGGTGTCCCAGGGTGTCCCGGGGTCCCCAGGGTGTCCGCGGGGGCACTCACCAGGGTGGCAGGTGGTGGCCATGCCCAGCAGGACGAGGGCGAGGAGCAGGCAGGGACGCATGTTGGAGCTGGGGACACGGCACCCGCGATGGCCACGGCCACCCCGGACCCCCTCCATGTCCCCAGCCCCCCTCAGCCACCCCCAGTGCCCCCATCCCCACCCTGCACCCCCCTGCCACCCCCAGTGCCCCCATCCCCACCCTGCACCCCCCTGCCACCCCCAGTGTCCCCAGTCCCCACCCTGCACCCCCTTGCCACCCCAAGTGTCCCCAGTCCCCCCCTGCCACCCCCAGTGCCCCCCATCCTCCCCTCGTCCCTCCGTGTCCCCCGCTGCCACCCCCGTGACCCCCATCTCCCTGGTTCCCCCCATGTCCCCGCTGCCCCCGCTCTCACCTGGTCCTTGGGGGGCTCTGCTCGCTGCCCCCTTTATAGCCGGGACGCGTGTCCCCAACCGCCCCCTTGCGACACCGGGGGGGCGGGGGGAGAGGGGGTGTTGGGGTGCAGAGACCTGGGGGTGGGGTGCGGGGGGGCTGGTTTGGGGGGGGCTGGTTTGGGAGAGCGGTTTGGGGGTTCAGTTTGGGGGGCTGCTTTAGGAGGGGCGGTTTGGGGGGCTGGTTTCAGGGGCCCGTTTTGGGGTGTGGGGGCTGGTTTTGGGGGGACCAGTTTTGGGGGGGTGATCTGGGGGGCTGGTTTGAGAGGGTTCAGTTTGAAGGGCTCGGGGATGGGGGCTAATTTTGGGGGAACAGTTTTGGGGGGGCTGGTTTGGAAAGCTGTTTTCAGGGGTTGGTTTAGGGGGGGCTGGTTTTGAGGGGCAAAGTTAGGGGCTCAGTTTGGGGAGGCAGTTTTGGGGTCTGGTTTTGGGGGGCGGACTGGAGGTCCCGTTTCAGGGGCTGGTTTTGGGGTGTGGGGGCTGATCTGGGGGGCGGTTCCAGGGGTTCGGGTTTGGGGACCGTTTTTGGGGTGCCGATAGCATCTCCCACGGGCAGCGCTTGCCCAAGGACCTCTTCCTGCCCAACGGCCACTGCCCGCAGGCCCCCCACACCCCACGGCCCCCCCAGAGCATCACCCCACATCCC
Organism: Phaenicophaeus curvirostris; assembly: GCF_032191515.1. Lineage (NCBI taxonomy): Eukaryota > Metazoa > Chordata > Aves > Cuculiformes > Cuculidae > Phaenicophaeus > Phaenicophaeus curvirostris. The sequence goes on from NC_091396.1 coordinate 172,061, forward strand.
CTACCCCCCAGCCCACCCACCAGAGCCCCCAAACCTCCCCAAAGACCCCAAAATCACACCCCCACCTTACAGTGACGGGGAACGAAAGGTGCTGGGAGCGAGGGTTTATTGGGGGGCACTGGGAACACTGTGGGGGGGGCACTGGGAGGGGACTGGGGCAGCCGGGAGGGGGGCACTGGGGACACCGGGATGGGGCTGGGACCCCCATGTCCCCCATCACCACTAGTGATCACCCCAGCGTCCCCCCCGCCGCCCCCCGCGCCCCCTGAGCCCCCTGGGCTGGGGGTGGCGGCCATGGGGCAGGGTCCCCGCCGTGGGGCGCGGGCTCGGCCGCCGCGGGCACCTGTGGGGCAGGGGGCGGTTATGGGGGTACGGGGGGTGCCGAGGGGCGGGGGGCACAGCCCCACGGCGACCCCAGCCCCACAGCTCACCTCCTCGAACTTGTGGGCCTTGTAGCGCTCAGCACCCTCGAGGAAGTTGAGCAGGATGATGTCGCACAGCACCGTGCCCTGGGGGCAGCGATGGCACCGTGGGGCACCCCAAACCCTGCTGGGGTCACGCCATGGGGCACCCCACACCCCGCTGGGGTCACGCCATGGGGCACCCCAAACCCTGCTGGGGTCATGCCATGGGGCACCCCAAAGCCTCCACTGGGGCTCACGCCATGGGGAACCCCACACCCCCCACTGGGCCTCATGCTATGGGGCACCCCACACCCCACTGGGGCTCAGGCTATGGGGCACCCCACACCCCACTGGGGCTCACGCCATGGGGCACCCCACACCCCCCACCGGGGCTCAGGCTATGGGGCACCCCACACCCCGCTGCCCCCATGGAGACAGGCTGCCCCCCCCTCACTCCCCGACACTTGTGGGGCACACGGGGCCTCTCTGAAGCCCCCCACCCCGCGGGCTGCCCCCGCCCCATCTCACCAGCCCGATGGAGGTTAACGCGGCCACCGCGTTGACGAGGGTGGGGACGATGGCGAACTTCCCGGCCTGGGGGGACAGGGACCCCGTGGGTGGGGGGCGTCGCACCCCATGGCTGCCCCACGGCCGCCCCACACCTACGCTGCCGTAGACCAGGACGTCGAAGCGGATGCCAAAGGCTTTGGTGAGCGTGCGGCGCTCGGTGCCGTCCGGCCAGCGGTAATAGCGGGCGTGCCTGGGGACACGGCACGGCTGCCACACGCGTGTCCGGGGTGAGGACGGGGCCGCGTGCATGCCTGTGACACGCGTGTCTGGGTGGTGTTGGTCCCACAGGCGTGTCTGAGTGGTGTCAGGGCCGCACACACGTCTCCGGGGCGGTGTTGGTCCCCAACACGCGTGTCTAGGCAGTGTACGGGCAACGCCGCCTTCCTGGCCATCGCGTGAGTCCCGCGGCCACCGCGGCACCGGGTGGGGACGGGGGCGGCAGCACTTGGGGGTGGTGGTGGGGTCATCATGGGGGTGGTGGGGTGGATGGTGCTGGGGTTGAGGTTTGTTGGGTTTGGGGTGCGAGGGTGCAGGGGATGAAGTGTTGGGGTTGTGGGGTGTGAGAGGTTGTTGGGATGTGGGGCGATGCAGGGGTGCAGGGGACGAGGCGTTGTGGCTGTGGGGTGTCAGGAGTTGTGGGGTGTCAGGGTACAGGGCACAGGGTGATGTGGGGTGGCAGAGGACGAGGTGTCGAGGTGGTGGGGTTTGGGTCTGTGGGAGTTTTGAGGTGATGCGGGGTGCTGGGGCTGTGGGGCTGGGGCTGTGGGGCTGGGTCCGTGGGTGACGTGGCGCCGTGGGTCCAGGTTCCCCCCGCAGCACTTCGGGAAGCTGTACGGGCTGGCCATGGCGCTGTCGGTGCTGGTGGCCCTGCTGCAGTACCCGTGCCTCGCCCTGGTGCGCGGGCCCCTGCGCCAGGACCCCTTCTACGTGAGTGACGCCCCACGGGGGGACGGGGGTCCCGCCCCATGGGGATGTGGGTCTTGTACCACAGGGGAAAGGGGCTCAGCCCCACAGGGATTTGGGTCCTGCCCCATGAAGGGAAGGGTCCTGCCCCATGGAGGGATGGGAGTCCTGCCCCATGGGGAGAGATGAGGGTCCTGCCCCATGGGGAGAGATGGGGGTCCTGCCCCATGGGGAGGGATGGGGGTCCTGCCCCGTGGGGAGGGATGGGGGTCCTGCCCCGTGGGGAGCAGCGGGGGTCGTGCTCTAGGGAGCGATGGGGTCCTGCCCCACGGGGTTGGGGTCCCGCCCTGGGAGACGGGGGTGGCTGTGGGGCAGACCGTGCCCCTGCCCCACACGGTGTCCCCCCCGCAGGTGAACGTGGCGATGGTGGCCGTGGTGCTCGTGGCCTTCGTCAGCCCCGTGGTCGTGGCCCGCGAGTGCCGCCGCCGGGCCAAGGAGCTGGAGGCGGCCGGGACCCCCCTGGCCGAGCCCCCCGCGCCCCACTGAGCCCCACTGAGCCCCACGGATCCATGGGGCAGAGGGTGCTGGGCTGGTGGGGGCGACTGGGGTGGGGAATAAAGCTTGCCCCCCTCCGGCTTGCTGTGCTGCTTCTCCCAGTGCCCCCTCCCAGTGTCCAGTACCCTTCCCAGTGCCCCCTCCCAGTGTCCAGTACCCTTCCCAGTGCTCCCTCCCAGTGTCCAGTACCCTTCCCAGTGCTCCCTCCCAGTGTCCAGTACCCTTCCCAGTGCCCCCTCCCAGTGTCCAGTACCCTTCCCAGTGCCCCCTCCCAGTGTCCAGTTCCCTTCCCAGTGCTCCCTCCCACCGTCCTTCCCCAGTGCCCCCATTACTCCTTCCACTGCCCCCTCCCAGTGACCCCACTGCCCCTTCCATTGCTCCCTCCCAGTACTCCAACTGCCTCCCCCCAGCGCCTTGGCCCCCCTCCCAGAGTCCCCAGTGTCCCCCTGCCCTTCCATTACCCCCTCCCAGTGTCCTGGGCTCCTCCCCAGTGCCCGTTGCCCCCTCCCAGTGCCTCCCGTCCCCCCGGCCACTGGGATTCCCGGTGGCTGCTGTGGGGCTGGGGCTCAGCCCCCCTCCCGGCACACACGGACACGGGGCTCAGGCAGCACTGGTTTTACTGGGGAGGCGTCGGGGCCCCTCAATACTCGCAGATGAACGGGCGCAGCTCCAGGCAGGGGTGGCTCTGCCAGATCCCATCTGGGGGGCAGCGTTGGGGGGGCCGTGACACCAGTGTCACCAGTGACCCTCCCAGTCCCCCTTCCCAGTGCCCCCAGTGCCCTCTGCCCCCACCCTGTGCTCCTTCCTAGTGCCCCGTGCCCCCCTCCCAGTGTCCCCAGTGCTCTGCGCATCTCCCAGTGCCCCGTGTGCCCCCCAGCACCCCTCCCAGTGTCCCCAGTGCCCCCAGTGCCCCCAGTGCCCCCAGTGCCCTGTGTGCCTCCCAGTGCCCCCTCCCTGCTCCCTCCCAGTGCGCCCAATAGCCCAGTGTAGTCCCACTGCCCTGTGCCCCCGCCCCAGTTCCCCCAGTTCCCCCAGTCCCTCACTTCTGATGCTGAGTGTGGTGCAGGTGGGGATGAAGTGCCAGGGCTGTCCGAAGCCCCAGTTTGCGTAGTTCCAGGCGCTCCCGTCCGCCCAGTACGACCTCCAGTTCCCGAACTGTGCAGGGTGCTCTGTGCCTGACACCCCAACACACCCCACCCCCCCCCAAGCACCCTAAAACCCCACCTGGTACCCCAAAAACCTGCCCCAACCCCGCCCAAGCACCCACCCGGCACCCTAAAAACCCACCCCAATCCCCTCCAAGCACCCTAAAACCCACCCCACACCCCAAACCCCCACATCTCACCCCCCTAACCCCACCCCAGCCCCCTCATATCCAGCCCCTCATCCCAGAAGCAGCCCCCAGCCCCCCCATATCCAGCCCCTCACCCCAGAACCAGCCCCCAGGCCCTCACCGTTCTGTAGGTGCGCGCCCCGATCCAGGGCCCGTGGCACCCATGGGTGCGAGCGAGGGCGCGGAGATGTGTGTTGATCCCCACGCTGTGCACCGACGCCAGGTTCCCTCCCAGAGCCGTGCGGCAGTAGTTCTGCACCACAGAGCGTCGGCACCAGTGCCCACCAGTACCCGCCAGCACCCAGCGGGCACCCTACTGGGGACCCACCCACAGCCCCCGCTCCCACCAGCACCCTCTGTGACCAACCGGGGACCCCCCTGCTCCCAGTGGGCACCCAACAACACCCCGTCTGCTCCCCCAGCACCCACTGGTACCAGTACCAGCACCCACCAACACCCACCAATATCCCCCAGTACCCACTGCATCCACCCCCCAGCATCCACTAGGCACCCACCAACACCCCTCTGCTCCCCCAGCACCCACTGGTACCAGTACCAGCACCCACTGGGAAGCCACTGGGTACCCCGCTGCACCCACCATTTCCCACCAGCACCCACTGGGAACCCACTGGGCACCCCCCAACATCCACTGGGCACCCCGCTGCCCCCCCCAGTGCCCACCAGCACCCACTGGACCGCCCCAGGACCCCCCCCAACACCAACTGGGCACCCCACTGCCCCCCCAGTATAACCAGTGCCCCCCCGTGCCCCCACCTCGGCGCCGCTGAAGGTGAGCAGCTGGGTGATCACCACGTAGAAGATGTAGGTGCCGTTGGCGTTGGGCGCAGGGAACGCCGCCCGTGGGGCAGGGGCTGCCACCGAGTCCCTTTGTCACCACCACGGGCACCCGCAGAGGGAGCAGGGGGGCCCCAGGGGTCCCATGGTGTCCCCAAGGTGTCCCAGGGTATCCCCATGATGTCCCCATGGTGTCCCCAGGCTGTCCCCAGGTGTCTCCAAGGTGTCCCAAGGGTGTCCCAGGGATCCTAGGGGTCCCAGGGTGTCCCCAAGGTGTCCCAGGGTTATCCCCATGATGTCTCTATGGTGTCCCTAGGCTGTCCCCAGGTGTCTCCAAGGTGTCCCAAGGGTGTCCCAGGGATCCTAGGCGTCCCAGGGTGTCCCCAGGCTGTCCCCATTGTGTCCCAGGTGTCCCCAGGTGTCTCCAAGGTGTCCCAAGGGTGTCCCAGGGTGTCCCCAAGGTGTCCCAGGGTGTCCCCAAGGTGTCCCAGGGTGTCCCGGGGTCCCCAGGGTGTCCGCAGGGGCACTCACCAGGGTGGCAGGTGGTGGCCATGCCCAGCAGGGCGAGGGCGAGGAGCAGGCAAGGACGCATGTTGGAGCTGGGGACACGGCACCCGCGATGACCACGGCCACCCCGGACCCCCTCCATGTCCCCAGCCCCCCTCGGCCACCCCCAGTGTCCCCAGTCCCCACCCTGCGCCCCCCTGCCACCCCCAGTGCCCCCATCCCCACCCTGCACCCCCCTGCCACCCCCAGTGTCCCCAGTCCCCACCCTGCGCACCCTTGCCACCCCCAGTGTCCCCAGTCCCCACCCTGCACCCCCTTGCCACCCCAAGTGTCCCCAGTCCCCCCCTGCCACCCCCAGTGCCCCCCATCCTCCCCTCGTCCATCCGTGTCCCCCGCTGCCCCTGCTCTCACCTGGTCCTTGGGGGGCTCTGCTCGCTGCCCCCTTTATAGCCGGGACGCGTGTCCCCAACCGCCCCCTTGCGACACCGGGGGACGGGGGGAGAGGGGGTGTTGGGGTGCAGAGACCTGGGGGTGGGGCGCGGGGGGGCTGGTTTGGGGGGGGCTGGTTTGGGAGAGCGGTTTGGGGGTTCAGTTTGGGGGGCTGGTTTCAGGGGCCCGTTTTGGGGTGGGGGGGCTGGTTTTGGGGGGACCAATTTTGGGGGGGTGATCTGGGGGGCTGGTTTGAGGGGGTTCAGTTTGAAGGGCTCGGGGATGGGGGCTAATTTTGGGGGAACAGTTTTGGGGGGCTGGTTTGGAAAGCTGTTTTCAGGGGTTGGTTCAGGGGGGGCTGGTTTTGGGGTGTGGGGGCTGGTTTTGGGGGGGGCGATTTGGGAGGCTGTTTTCAGGATGGTGGTTTTGGGGGGCTGGTTTTGGGGGGCAACGTTAGGGGCTCAGTTTGGGGAAGCAGTTTTGGGGTCTGGTTTTGGGGGGCGGACTGGAGGTCCCGTTTCAGGGGCTGGTTTTGGGGTGTGGGGGCTGGTCTGGGGGGCGGTTCCAGGGGTTCGGGTTTGGGGACCGTTTTTGGGGTGCCGATAGCATCTCCCACGGGCAGCGCTTGCCCAAGGGCCTCTTCCTGCCCAACGGCCGCTGCCCACAGGCCCCCCACACCCCACGACCCCCCCAGAGCATCACCCCTCAGCCCCTGCCCCCCATCCCTCCCACCAGAGCCCCCAAACCTCCCCAAAGACCCCAAAATCACACCCCCACCTTGCAGTGATGGGGAACGAAAGGTGCTGGGAGCGAGGGTTTATTGGGGGGCACTGGGAACACTGTGGGGGGGGCACTGGGAGGGGACTGGGGCAGCTGGGAGGGGGGCACTGGGGACACCGGGATGGGGCTGGGACCCCCATGTCCCCCATCACCACTAGTGATCACCCCAGCGTCCCCCCCGCCGCCCCCCGCGCCCCCTGAGCCCCCTGGGCTGGGGGTGGCGGCCGTGGGGCAGGGTCCCCGCCGTGGGGCGCGGGCAGGGGGTCCCCCCACGGCGCAGGCCTAGGGCGCGGGGGAGCGGGGGGCCGCGTCGCTGCAGCGCCGGCCGAGGGGGCCGGGGGCCGGGGGGCCGCCGTGGGGCGCGGGCTCGGCCGCCGCGGGCACCTGTGGGGCAGGGGGCGGTTATGGGGGTACGGGGGGTGCCGAGGGGCGGGGGGCACAGCCCCACGGCGACCCCAGCCCCACAGCTCACCTCCTCGAACTTGTGGGCCTTGTAGCGCTCAGCACCCTCGAGGAAGTTGAGCAGGATGATGTCGCACAGCACCGTGCCCTGGGGGCAGCGATGGCACCGTGGGGCACCCCAAACCCTGCTGGGGTCACGCCATGGGGCACCCCACACCCCGCTGGGGTCACGCCATGGGGCACCCCAAAGCCTCCACTGGGGCTCACGCCATGGGGCACCCCAAACCCCACTGGGGCTCAGGCTATGGGGCACCCCACAGCCCCCACTGGGGCTCACGCCATGGGGCACCCCACACCCCGCTGCCCCCATGGAGACAGGCTGCCCCCCCCCTCACTGCCCCACACTTGTGGGGCGCACGGGGCCTCTCCGAAGCCCCCCACCCCGCGGGCTGCCCCCGCCCCATCTCACCAGCCCGATGGAGGTTAACGCGGCCACCGCGTTGACGAGGGTGGGGACGATGGCGAACTTCCCGGCCTGGGGGGACAGGGACCCCGTGGGTGGGGGGCGTCGCACCCCATGGCTGCCCCACGGCCGCCCCACACCTACGCTGCCGTAGACCAGGACGTCGAAGCGGATGCCAAAGGCTTTGGTGAGCGTGCGGCGCTCGGTGCCGTCCGGCCAGCGGTAATAGCGGGCGTGCCTGGGGACACGGCACGGCTGCCACACGCGTGTCCGGGGTGAGGACGGGGCCGCGTGCATGCCTGTGACACGCGTGTCTGGGTGGTGTTGGTCCCACAGGTGTGTCTGAGTGGTGTCAGGGCCGCACACGCGTGTCTGGGGCTGCACACGCGTGTCTGGGCGGTGTCAGTCCCCCTCTATACATGTCTGGGGTGGTGTCGTGGCCACACACGTGTGTCAGGGCTGCACACACGTGTCTGTGCGGTGTCGGGGCCGCACACGCGTGCCGGGGCGGTACCTGAAGTTGTAGCCGGGGGCGGGCGCGCGGCCCAGCCCGTCGAGGCGTGTGAAGGAGTAGCGGGGCAGGCACCGCTCGGCGCCGCGGTCCAGGTCACAGATCCACGCGATCTTGATGCCCAGCACTGCGCCCTGCGGGGGGACAGCACCGTGACACCGCGTCCCCACACACGTGTCCCTGCATCTCCGTGTCCCTGTGTTCCTGTGTCCCCACACCCTGTGTCCTCTTGTCCCATTGCCTGATGTCCTCACATTCCATGTTCTCTGTCCCGTGTCCCCATGTCCTGTGTCCCTGTGCTCCCGTGTCCCCTGTCCTCACATCCCACGTCTCGCATCCCAGTGCCCCCAGTCCCAAGTCCACATGTCCCTGTCCCCATGTCCCACTCATGGTGGCAGCCACCGTGGCAGAGTCCTGCCCCTGTCTCTGTGTCTCCCTGTCCCTGTCCCCACTTATGGTGGTGGCCAGCGTGGTGTGTGCCCGGTGAGGCGCACAATGTCCTGTATCTCACATTCCCATGTCCCCACGTCCCTGTCCCTATTCCCGTGTCCCCAGTCCCTTGTCCCTATTCCCGTATCCCCAGTCCCCTGTCCCTGTCCCTATTCCCGTGTCCCCAATCCCCTGTCCCTGTACCTATTTCTGTGTCCCCAGTCCCTTGTCCCTATTCCCGTGTCCCCAGTCCCCTGTCCCTATTCCTGTGTCCCCACATCCCTGTCCCCACTGATGGTGGCAGCCAGCATGGCAAAGTCGTGCCCGGAGAGGTGCATGATGTCCCCTGTCCCTATTCCTGTGTCCCCACATCCCTGTCCCCATGTCCCTATTCCTGTGTCCCCACGTCCCCTGTCCCTGTCCCTATTTCTGTGTCCCCACATCCCTGTCCCCATGTCCCTATTCCTGTTTCCCATCCCCATGTCCCTATTCCCATGTCCCCTGTCCCTATTCCCGTGTCCCCACATCCCCATGTCCCTGTCCCTATTCCTACGTCCCCTGCCCCTGTCCCTATTTCTGTGTCCCCATGTCCCTGTCCCCATGTCCCTATTCCTGTGTCCCCTGTCCCCATGTCCCTATTCCCATGTCCCCTGCCCCTATTCCCGTGTCCCCTCTCCGTGTCCCTGTCCCCACTCACGGTGGCGGCCAGCGTGGCGAAGTCGTGCCCGGCGAGGCTCACGATGTCCCCGAGGCGCAGGATGGGGCACAGGGGCTCTCGCTCGGGGTGGAAGCGGCATCGTCCCAGCCCAGCGCTGCTGCCGGGGGGCGGCAGGTTGGCCCTGGGGGGACACGGGGGGGACACGGGGCTCAGCCCGCGGCGCTGGGGGGACACACGGCCCCCTCATCCCCCGTCACCCACTTCTCGAAGCCGAAGAGCGGGAAGCGGATGCTGTTCTTGATGAAGAGCGTGAAGTTCTCGGCCTCCAGCATCACGGGTCTGGGGGGCAGGGGGTGGCACTGGGGACTCGGGGGGACACACGCGGCCCCCCCGGGACCCGCGGGTCACTCACGCGTCCACTGTGTCCTCCTCGGGTGGGCACCAGCCCCGCATCTCGCAGGTGCGCAGCGTGAGGTTGTAGGGGACGCAGCGCCCCGTCAGCAGCCCTGGGGGCACGAGGTCGGACCCGGACCCCAAAAACAGGGACGGGGACCCATGCGACACCCCAGGCCCCAAAACAGGGATGGGGATCCACTCATACCCCCCCCCGAACACAAAACAGGGATGGGGATCCACTCATACCCCCCCCGAACACAAAACAGGGATGGGGTCCCACTCATTCCCCCCCAGACCCCAAAATAGGGACAGAGACCCATGCCCCAAACCCCCCGGACTCCAGAAAAGGGATGGGGATGCATGGGGTCCCCAAAACAGGGACAGGGACCTATGGAGACCCCCTGGATCCCAGAACAGGGATGGGAACCCCTCATGTCCCACGTTGGACACCGAAACAGGGATGAAGATCAGATCCCTCCCCTCAAACTCCCAACAGGGATGGGACCCTCAGGGACTCCCCCTCTGCCGAGCCCCAAATCAGGGATGGGCCCCCTCTCTGCCCCCCAATCCAGGGATGGGACCCCCTGAACCCCCAAAACCAGTGATGGAGACCCTGTCCCCCCTCACCGCTGCCCAGGGGGGCGCTCGGCCGGCGGCAGTCGCGGTCGCTGCTGCAGCGGAAGGCGGCTTCGCTCTGGGGGGAGTGGGGGCTGTGGGGACCCTGGGGGGACCCCGACACCCCCCGAAACCCCCCGACACTCCCAGACCCCCTGTACCTCGGGGCAGACGCCCTGCGCCTGGTTCTCCGTCAGGATCTGCTTGGTGACCACCACGAACACCGAGGTGCCCTGGGGGGGGGGGGGGTCATCATGGGGTACAGCACCCGCAGACCCCCCTGCGCCCCATAACCTCTGTGCCCCCCATAACCTGTGGCCCCCCTGTCCCCCCATAACCTCTGTCTCCCCCCTGTACCCCCCATAACCTCTGTGTCCCTCTTGTACCACCTGTACCCCCATAACCTTTGTGTCCCCCCTGTACCCCCCATACCCCCGTAACCCCCATAACCTCTGCGCCCCCCCTGTCCCCCCCGTACCCCCATAACCTCTGTGTCCCCCCGTAGCCCCCATAATCTCTGTGTCCCCCCTGTACCACCTGTACCCCCGTAACCTCTGTGCCCCCCCGTACCCTGTACCCCCCATACCCCCATAACCTCTGTGTCCCCCCTGTCCCCCCCGTACCCCCATAACCACTGTGTCCCCCCTGTCCCCCCCATAATCTCTGCATCCCCCCAGTCCCCTGTGGCCCCCATAACCTCTGTGTCCCCCCCAAATCCCCCGTACCCCACCTGCGGGGGGGTGACGTAGTCGGCGGTGTCCAGCACTCGCCCCGCGTAGCGCCCCACACCCTTCACCTTGGTGACCACTGAGGACTCGATGACCGAGTCCCGCACCTGATACGCCTTCTCGTGCAGGAACACCCACCTGGGGCGCGGGTGAGAGGGCACCCCAAAACCCCGCACCCCAATACCCCCTGCACCCCTCCCCCCAGCCCCGTCCTGCACCCGTGGGGGACACAGACCCCCCAGACCGCCCCCCCCGACCCATCTTCTACATCTACAGGACATGAACCCCAAAACCCCCAGACCAGGGGGGCCCAGGGAAGTGGGGGGCCAGGGGGTTGGGGGTCCCAGGATGGGTTCCCGAGGGGGTTTCAGGGTGGGGGTCCTGCGGAGTTCCAGGGTTGGGGGTGCTGGGGGCGTCCCGATGTGGGGGTCTCAGGGCGGGTTCCCAGGGGGGTTTTGAGGTGGGGGTTCTGGGAGTCCGGGAGTTGGGGGTCAGTGGTGGTTCCAGGGTCCAAGGCCAGGGGTCCTGGGAGGGGGGTTCAGGATGGGTTCCTGGGTTGGGGGTCCTGGAGGGTCCCAGGATGGGGGTCCTGGGTCTGGGGGTTGGGGGTCCCGGGGTGTGTCCCATGCCTGTGGATCCTGGGAGTTGGGGGTCCTAGGGTGGGTTCTCATGGGGTCCCGGGTTGGGGCTCCCGATATGGAGATCCCAGGGAGGGTTCTCGGGGGGGGTCCTGTGTTGGGGGTCCCGGGAGTTCCATGGTTTGGGGTGCCGGGGGGGGGATTCCGATGTGGGGGTCCCAGGGTGGGTTCCCGGGGGGTCCTGGGTTGGGAGTGCCAGGGAGTTCCCGTGTTGGGGGTGCCGGGGGGGGTGTCCCAGGGTGGGTTCCCGGGGGGTCCCGTGTTGGGGGTGCCGGGGGGGGGGTCCCAGGGTGGGTTCTTGGGGGGTCCCGGGGGGTTCCCGTGTTGGATGTGCCAGAGGGGTCCCGATGTGGGGGTCCCAGGGAGGGGTCCCGGGGGTCTCACCCGAGGAAGTAGGCGAGCACGAGCAGCTGCAGGGCGCGGTGCGCGCCCCCCACCACCCCGCTGCGCACAACCAGCGCCTTGGGGGTCTCGTAGGAGAAGAGAGCGGCCGGGCAGCGGGGGGGGCGCCGGCACGGCATGGGGGGCGGGGGGTGAGGGTGGAGGGATGAGGGATGGAGGGATGAGGGATGAAGGGATGAGGGATGGAGGGATGAGGGATGGAGGGATGGAGGGATGCAGGCGTCGAGGGCTTGGTGGGCAGGGCGGGGTGGGAGGGGCGGGGGGGCTCGGGGAGGGGCCGGACCCCCCGCCTTGGGGAAGGGAGGGGCAGGACCCCGGCTGGAGGGGGTTGGGGGGTTGGGGAGGGGGCCAGAACCCCGGCTGGGGGTGTGGGGGTGTTGGGGAGGTGGACAGGACCCCGGCTGAGGGGTGGGTTGGGGAGGGGGGCAGGACCCCGGCTGAGGGTGTGGGGGTGTTGGGGGGGGGGGGGGCAGGACCCCTGCTGGGGGGTCTGGGGGTGCTGGGGAGGGGGCTGGTGGGAGGAATGGGGGGCATTGGGAGGGGAGCAGTCAGACCTCCACTTTCTTAGGGGGGGCCAAGACCCTGACTGGGAGGGTCAGGGGGAGGAAAGGGGGCATTGGGAGGGATGAGGGGGTTGTCGGACCTTCCTTCCTTGAGGGGTAGGCAGGGTATGGGGTGGCAGGACCCCAATTCGGGGGAGCAGGGGGGTACTGGGGGATATCACCCTTCTTAGGGGTGATGGGGGGAGGGAGGGGCAATTGGGGGTGCGAGGGGGAGCACCTGCTGCAGCCCCCCCTCCCCTGGTGGAGCTTGAGGCCATTCCCTCTCGTCCTGTCCCCTGTCCCTTGGGAGAAGAGCCCAGCTCCCTCCTCTCCACAACCTCCTCTCAGGGAGTTGCAGAGAGCAATGAGGTCTCCCCTCAGCCTCCTCTTCTCCAGGCTGAACCCCCCCAGCTCTCTCAGCCGCTCCTCTTCTTCTCCAGCCCCTTCCCCAGCTCCGTTCTCTCCTCTGGACTCGCTCCAGAGCCTCAACATCCTTCTTGTGGGGAGGGGCCCAGCACTGACCCCAGGATTCGAGGAGCGCTCTCCCCAGGGCCGAGGCCAGAGGGAGAAGAACCTCCCTGGCCCTGCTGGCCACGCCGAGTCTGATCCAAGCCAAGATGCCCTTGGCCTTCTTGGCCCCCTGGGCCCCTGCTGGCTCCTGTTCAACCAGCCCCCCCAGGTCCCTCTCCTCCAGGCAGTTTCCAGCCATCTCCCACTCTGGAGCTGCTCGGGGTTTTGTTCCCCAAGGCCACGACGCTGCCTCCATTTTTTGAGGCGTCACTTTTCCGGGTTCCTCCGTTTTGGGGCTCCCCACAGTTTCGGGGTGTCCCAGACCCGGAGTGCCCCCGCTTTGGGGGTGCCCCCTTTTTGAGATGCTTCTTTCTCGAGGTGCTCGGTTTCGGGGGAGCCCCCGTTTCGGGGTCGCTGCGCTGACCAATGGCGCCCCCGCCCCCCCCGGAGGTCTTCCGCATCTCTATGTTGCGCGGCGAGGCAGCGCGGCCCGAGCGTCGGCCGTTCCGCCCCTCAGCCCCACGTCTATGGCTTGGCGGGTGCGCGACGCCGCGTCCTCTCTAGGCAGAGCCTTGCAGACGCTCTATGGTCGCGCGCTCTCTCTGTGGTACCTGCCGCTTCTTCGCGCGCTCCGCCCGGCGCCTAGAGCGGCTCCAGGCTGGGCCGGAAGTGAGGGCGGCTTCCGGCCCTGGCGGCGGCAGCCGGGGGGGAGGCTCCGCGTGGGGTTCGTGCTGCGCAGGCGGGAAAAGTGAGGGGGAGGGGGGGCAGGTCTGGGGGGAGGGGGGGGAGAGGGTCGGGGGGGAGGGGGGCAGATGTGGGGGGGAGGGGGTAGAAGAGGGTCGGGGGAGGGGGGCAGTTCTGGGGAGTGGGGGGTGGGAGAGAAGCAGGACCGTGGGGGGCACAATGGCCTGGAGGGGGGACGGGGGGGGCGGGAGGGGAAGGATACTGGGGGGCAGAGAGGGGCAGGGGGGCTGCAGCGGGGACGGAGGAGCCGGGGGGGAGGATGGGGAGGGGCTGGAGGTGCTAAAAGCTTGGAGAAGGGGGCGGGGGCTCCACCGGGGCGGGGGGGGGAGGGGCAGGGTCTCGGTTTGGCATGGGGGTTCGGTTTGGAGTGGCAGAAGTTTAATCTGGGGCTTGAGACTTTGGGTTTGGGTTCATTTTGGGGCTCAGAGGTGGAGTTTAGTGGGCCAGGGGTTCAGTTTGGGAGAGCAGAGGTTTCGTTTAGGGGTCGGGGGGTTGGTTTTGGGGTCAGGAGTTCAGTTTAGGGGCTCAGGCTTCATTTTGGATCTCAAGGCTGCAGTTTAGGGGGTCAAGAGGCCCAGTTTGGGAGAGCAGAGGCTTCGTTTAGGGGGTTGTGTGTTCATTTTGGGAGTGAGATTAGGTTTGTGGAGGTTCAGGAGTTCAGTTTAGATGTTCAGGACTCACTTGGAGGGGTCAGGGGCTCAGTTTGGAGGGGCAGAATTTCATTTGAGGGGACAGGTCTTTGGTTTTGGGCTCACTGTGCTGACCACACTCTCCCTGCAGCAGCTCCGTGCTCCCTTGGGAATGGGGCTGAGCTGAGCCCGGCTGTGCTCGTCGCCCGCCCCTCCTGGTGCCTTCGCCATGGCTGAGACGCTGGAGTTCAATGAGATCTACCAGGAGGTGAAGGGATCCATGGTGAGCGATCCCGGGGGGCCTGGCACAGCGCTGCGGGGCGCTTCCCCCTCGGGAGCTTTGGCTGCTCTTGCCTGGAAGTGGGGAGCGGAGGCGCCTCCTTTCCGGAGCTGGAGTGTTTTGGAGTGTTGATGGGGGCTTTTAGTGTGTCCCAACGCGGAGTGAGCGAGGCTGTGGTCAGGAACGCTGCCAGGAGCAGGGGGAAGGGAACCGTGGCTGCGGCGTTGAAGGCTCCGTGACCGTGGCATCGAGGGCTCCGTGGCTGCGGTGCTGGCTCCATATCAGCCATTCCCTCTCTGGGGCAGTCAGGGCGGTGCTGGGTGTTCCTGGGTCACCCCCAACCTTCGGGATTTTGGGATTTTGTTCCCCAAATCCTGACAGACCAGCAGCGGCACTGAGGGCCGCTTGAATCCTGAATTAAGCTGCTGGGGAGCGTGTAGGGGCAAAGGGTGGTGGGTGGGTGGGGAAAGGGCTTTGTTTCTCTGGGAGGAGCTGCACCTGTGGCACTCGGAGGACGCAATTCCCTGCTCCGGAGCAGCTGGTGCAGTTGGGATGCGCCTCGTCGTGGGGACGAGCCACCTGCTCCCACCTCACACCCTCCTCTCCTGGCAGAACGATGGGCGACTCCGGCTCAGCCGCCAGGGCGTCATCTTCAAGAACAGCAAAACGGGAAAAGTGGACAACATCCAGGCCTCGGAGCTGGCCGAGGGCGTCTGGCGGCGCGTGGCGCTGGGCCACGGCCTCAAGCTGCTCACCAAGAACGGGCACGTCTACAAGTACGACGGATTCCGGGAGTCGGTGAGTCTCAGCTGGCCCGGGGCGCTGCTCTGGCTAGGATTGTGCTCATCCTGCATCGAACTGCAGTCCCCGCGACTCTTGTGGTGCTGTCCCCTGCCCAGAGTGTGCTGATCCCTCCGGAACAGTTCTATCCCCTTTCTCCCCGCTGTTCCTGCGTGCTGGGGTCATGTCTCAGCTCTGGGCTCTGGCTGTGCCTGCTGTGCCTTGTGGTTCCTGGTGGTTCCTGATGGCTATTTCTGGTGGTTCCCAGTGGTTCCCAATTGCCATGCCCCCTGGTTCCCAGTGGTTCCTGCTGGTTTCCAGTGGCTGTTCCCGGTAGTGTCTTATGGTTCCCAGTGGTTGCTGATGATTCCTGCTGGTTCCCGGTGGCTATTCCCCCAGCTCCCCATCATTCTTGCTGGTTCCTGATGCTGTTCCCTCTCCCAGGAGTTCGACAAGCTCTCGGAGTTCTTTCGTGCCCACTACCGGCTGGAGCTGGCGGAGAAGGACCTGTGCGTGAAGGGCTGGAACTGGGGCACCGTGCGCTTCGGAGGTGAGCAGGGGGGCCGGGGAGCTCCGTGCTGGAGCCGAGGCCCTGGAGCTGGCAGCATTTGCAGGCAGCGTGGCTGTTCCTGGGGTCTGCGTTCCGGCCCCGCCGTGACGGCCGCCTCTCCCCTCCCTTTCCCGCTCCGCAGGGCAGCTCCTCTCCTTTGATATCGGGGAGCAGCCGGTGTTCGAGATCCCGCTGAGCAACGTCTCTCAGTGCACCACGGGCAAGAACGAGGTGACGCTGGAGTTCCACCAGAACGATGACGCCGAGGTCTCCCTCATGGAGGTTCGCTTCTACGTGCCCCCGACCCAGGAGGATGGCGTCGACCCCGTGGAGGTGAGCGGCATCTGGGGCCGGTGGAGCGGGAAGGGGGTGCCCTCCGCCGTCTGTAACTCCTTTCCCTTCCAGGCCTTTGCGCAGAACGTCCTCTCCAAGGCAGACGTGATCCAGGCCACCGGAGATGCCATCTGCATCTTCCGGGAGCTGCAGTGCCTAACGCCGCGTGGGCGCTACGATATCCGCATCTACCCCACCTTCCTGCACCTCCACGGCAAGACCTTCGACTACAAGATCCCCTACACCACCGTGCTCCGGCTCTTCCTGCTGCCGCACAAGGACCAACGCCAGATGTTCTTCGTGGTGAGGAGGGCATGAAGGATTTTCCCGGGAAGCGGAAGGTGCTGTGGGGTGGGATTGGGCGTGTCGGACCCTTGCCTCCTCTCTTTGCAGATCAGCCTGGATCCCCCGATAAAGCAGGGCCAGACCCGCTACCACTTCCTCATCCTGCTCTTCTCCAAGGATGAGGACATCTCCCTCACCCTCAACATGAACGAGTGAGTTCTTGCCCTGCTGGGCTGCTCCCTCCACCCCCTCCCTGGCTGTGGGTGCTGCAGGGAGCCGGAGGGTGGTGCTGAACCTCCATGGTTCCCGTTCCCACTGTTATCCGCTCCTTTGGCTGCACAGGGAGGAGGTGGAGAAACGCTTCGAGGGGCGCCTCACCAAGAACATGTCGGGCTCCCTCTACGAGATGGTCAGCCGCGTCATGAAGGCGCTGGTGAACCGCAAGATCACTGTGCCTGGAAACTTCCAGGGGTGAGGCTGCTCCCTGCTCCTCTTCCCCTCCTGTTCCTGTGCTCAGGGAGAAGTGGGTTGGTGACGCGGTGGCAGTGGAGGTGGCTCCAGGCCACCGGGGTCCCTGCGTTTGCTCCTGGCAGGCGTGGGACATCCGCGTTGCCCCTCGCAGGCACTCGGGAGCGCAGTGCATCACCTGCTCCTACAAGGCGAGCTCTGGGCTGCTCTACCCTCTGGAGCGGGGTTTCATCTACGTCCACAAGCCGCCTGTTCACATCCGCTTCGACGAGATCTCCTTCGTCAACTTCGCCCGTGGCACCACCACCACCCGCTCCTTCGACTTCGAGATCGAGACCAAGCAGGGCACGCAATACACCTTCAGCAGCATCGAGAGGTGGGGGCGCGGGGCGGGCGCCGGGCCTCCCCTCCTTCCCCCCTGCACCCCACGCGCCCCTCACCGCCCTGCCGCCCCGCAGGGAGGAGTATGGGAAGCTCTTCGACTTCGTCAACGCCAAGAAGCTGAACATCAAGAACCGGGGGCTGAAGGAGGTACCTGCGAGGGCGGGGAGCGCGCTGCGGGCTCGCTGCTCTCCTGTGTTTTTCCGCTTTTCCCTTCTTTTTCACCTCTCTTTTTCTCTCCTTACCCTTGTAGAGGAAAAAGGTCCGTGCGATATCCCTTCCTCTTCCTCTCCTCTTCCTCCTGGTGCAGGTTTCCTCTGCATGGCCATGGTTTTCCTTGACTAAATCCAGTAACCCTGGCGTGGTGTGCGAGAGGGGCCCTTCCTAACACAGATTAAACCTTCCTGCCCCGCTCTCCGGTCCCTGCTCCCCGTGTCCGGGAGCTGCTGTTTCCAGACGGGGAAGTCGCGTGTGCCAGTGCGTGAGGAGAGCGTCTTTCACGCCGTCTCTCCCGCAGGGCATGAAGCAGAGCTACGACGAGTATGCGGATTCTGACGAGGACCAGCACGACGCCTACTTGGAGCGGATGAAGGAGGAGGGAAAGATCCGGGAGGAGAACGCCAACGACAGCAGCGATGGCTCCGGGGAGGAGACAGGTGAGGGCTGGGGCTGGGGGGCCCTGTTTGGTGCTCAAGCTTCATCCCCCACTCTCTGGTGAGGTCCTGACTGTCCCTGCCATTCCATAACTCGATCCCTGTGCTCTCTCCTTCCAGATGAGTCCTTCAACCCCGGAGAAGAGGATGACGACGTGGCTGAGGAGTGAGTGGGGTCTGGGGGGACTCTTGGAAAGGGCTGTGTGGGTGCTGAGGGATGCGCCAGATGCAACCAGGATTGCTTTACGGATCCCTGGAGTTCAAAACCTTGGGAAGTAGGTGCGGTTCCGGGCTCGCTCAATCGTAATGACATTATACAGCCTGAAAGGGTTGGAGATGGCGATCAAATGGCTCCGGGCTGGGGCCTCGGCTGCTGAGCGGGAGGAGGATGGGATGCGGATCCGTAACCTCCTGAGCGGGGTGATGGGAACTGCAGCCTCTGCACTGGTGCCAAGAGCCCACCGGAGGGTTGGGTCGCGGTGGAGCCACGCTGCCAGGCGGTGCAAAAGCCCAAATTTACAGGAAGGCAGGGAACAACGAGCTGAGTTCGTGGAAGGAAAATCCCCTGGGAGCTGTTATGCACGAACACGGCAGCTCCAGCTTCAGAAGCTCCCAGTGATGGGTGCCGGAGGCTGGGAGAGTGCAGGGCTGGGCCTTGCCACATCCCCCCCACCTCGTGCTTCCCAGTTTTGGTGCCGGGGTCCAGAGCTGGTGCTGGGTTTGTCTGCGCAGGTTTGACAGCAATGCCTCAGCCAGCTCCTCCAGCGGAGACGGAGACAGCGACCGGGATGAGAAGAAGCCAGCCAAGAAGGCCAAGATAGTCAAGGACCGCAAGCCCCGAAAGAAGCAGCCGGAGGTGAGGGGCTGGAAATGGGAAAGTGGGAGCTGCTCCCTGAGCGAGGCTGTGGCTCCCCGTTGGGAGGAGCAGTGTAGAGACACCGGTCGCAGCTCAAACTGGACGGGTTTGGGATGAGTCTTTTCCAGAGGGTTTATTGAGTCCAGTCCTTCCCATTGCCGGAGGCTGTGTCCCTGACCTTGCCCTTCTGGCTCCTGTCTGCCCTGCAGCCTGTATTCCCTCAGGGAATGGCTGGGATGCAGGAGGTGCCCATTTTCCCCTAGGGAACGGCCGATGGGGTTCAGGTCACGAGCTGCAACCCCGCCCCTCGCTGTGAGGCTCCCCTGCTCCCGAGATCCAGAGGGAGCGGTGCCATCCAAGGCTTTCATCTGTGTTCTCTCCCTTCTCTACATCCCAGAACAAGAAAGGGAAAGACCCTAACGCTCCGAAGCGGCCAATGTCAGCTTACATGCTCTGGCTGAATGCCAACCGGGATAAGATCAAGTCGGATCATCCCGGGATCAGCATCACAGATCTATCCAAGAAGGCTGGGGAGCTCTGGAAAGCCATGTCCAAGGAGAAGAAGGAGGTGAGGGATGGGGTGTCCGGGGTGCTGCGCTGGCAGCAGGGCCTGAATCCATCCTTGGAGCGTGAGGCTGGAGCAGTGGACGCCTGGCTGGCTCTTCTGGGCTCAGGAACGCGGCGTTCCGCAGGCCAGGAAGCGAGAGCGGCCGTGGGGAGGTGGTGGGTGATCCCAGGTGGGAAGTGGAGGTGGAAGAGGAGGATGGGAGGCCCCGCTGAGCCCCTGCCATTGCCACAGGAATGGGATCGCAAGGCGGAGGACGCACGGCGGGACTACGAGAAGGCCATGAAGGAATACAGCGTGGGCGGCCGGTCCGAGAGCTCCCGGACGTGAGTACGCTGGGCCAAGAGGGGCGGCACAGCTTTCCCACCCTGGAATCTTGGTGCTCCTTGGCTGCCACGGAGTCGGAGCCTCGTCTCCAGCCCAGGGGGTGGGAAAAGCATCCCTGACTCGTGGGTTATCAGTGGGAAAACGCTTCTCCTGTCCTTTCTGCCCTCCGGATGTGCAGGGATAGATCCAAGAAAAAGAAGAAGAAGCAGGAGAAGCAGATGAAGGGGAAGGTGGAGAAGAAAGGCACCTCCTCCAAGTCCTCGTCCTCCACCAAATCCCCGGCCAAGAACTCAAGCGAGACCTTCAAGAGCAAGGAATTCGTCTCCAGTGACGAGAGCTCGTCCGGAGAGAGCAAGAAGGAGGTGGGGATGTGGGTGGGATGGCAGGGGCGGTCTGCCGCTCCGGTTCATTGCCTGCTTTCCCAACCTCATAATCCCGATGTCATTTCCCTCTTTTCCTGACATCATTCCCTGCTGCCCAACCTCATCCCCTGCTTTCCTGACCTCATTCCCTCCTTTTCTGACATCATCCTCTGCTGCCCAGCCTCATTCCCTCTTTTCCCGAGGTCCTTCCCTCTCCTGACCTCATTCTCCACTGCCTGCAGGATTCTGACGAGGAGGGAGCCGCCAGCCCGGCCCGCAGCTCCGAGGACTCCGCGTCCGGCTCGGATTAGGGCGCTGCAGGCTGGTACCCGGATCGGTGCAGGATGGGGCCAGGATTCCCGGGGCAGGGATGTGGCTCCGGCTGCTCCTGACACCCCACGTCCTCCTGCCCGGGGCTGGGACACGGTGGGGATTCTGGCCGGACTGGGAGCAGCAGGATCGGAGCCCCTGGCCCCACCGAACCCGGGCTCCTAGCCCCTGGATTTTTTTTATCTACGCAGGATTGTTCCCTTTTTCCTTGTTTTGTTTGGGTTTGGTTTTGTATTTTGGGTCCGTTCACCTGAAAATGTGATTGAATAAAAAACCAACTGAGGGCCGGAGTCCGGTGCGGAGCCGGGGCGGGGATGGGGCCAGGACCCCTGCGTCCTTCCTTATCCGGGGCACCACTGGGGTCTCTCTGGGGCTAAGAGTCCCACTGGATTCGGGTCTCCATGGGTCTGGGATCTCCTTGATGTGGGGAACCTCTCGATCCAGGGGGTCCTCAAGGGTCTGGGGTCTCTGTGGTTTTGGGTCTTCATGAAGCGGGGTTCTCCGTGATGTGGGCGTCTCCGTGATCCATGGGGTGTCGCGGGGTGTCCCTGGGTCTCTGGGGCTGGGGGTCTCCATGGGTCCAGGGGTCTCTGTGGGGCTGAGGGTCCCCACGGCCCCGGGTTCCCCATGGCCGCCTTCTCCCGCCTGGCGCCGCTCTGCCCCCTCCTCTCTATGGTCCCTCCCTCCTCTCTATGGTCCCGCCCCGCCCAGGCCACGCGGCGCCGGGAGCCGCTCTGGCCGCGCCTCTCGTTGGTCACCGAGAGGGCGGGGGCGTGTCGGGGCGCGGCGGAGGGTGAGCGGGGGTCGCGGCGGGGATCCCCGGGGCTCGGGCCCGTTGTGCCCGCAGGGACCGAAGCCGCGGGGAACCCCCTGCGGGCACAACGCGCCCGGGAGCCTTAAATCGGACTGGGGGCTTCGTTGCCACGGTAATAGGGCTAGGCCTCGTCCCGGCCGGCTACGCGAGCGCAGGCTTTGGGGGGAGCAGTAGGCCGCGGGGGGGGGGACGACAAAGGGGGGAAGGGAGGGAGGGGGAGGGAACGGGGGAAAAGGGGGAGCTGGGGGGCAGGAGGGGGGACGGGGGGAACAGGAGGGAGCAGGGAGGGGGAAGAAAGGAGTAGAATGTGGGGACAAAGAGGGGTGAGGGGGCAGGAGGGAGAGGGGAGGATGGAGGTGATGGGAGGGAGCAGGGAGGGAGAGGGGACGAGGGGAGAAGGAAAGAGGGACCTGGGGGGGCGGGGGAGAAGATGGGGGAAGATGGGAGGGTGAAAGGTGGGACGGGAGGGAGCGGAGAGGGGAACGAGGGGGGCGTGGGGGACGGGAGAGAGGGGGGAATAGGAGGAGATACGGGATGGGGGAGAACGGGAGAGAGAGGTAGGCAGGAGGAGAGAGGGGACAGGAGGGCAGAGGGAGGGTGACAGAGGGAATGGGAGGGGTGGTGGAGGGCAGGGCCAGGAGGAGGCACGGAGCGGGTTTTTCCTGTCCCCGCAGCCCCGGTGACTCACGGCAGCCTCCCCCGCCCTCAGCCGTGTCCCCCAGCCATGGCGGTGCTGGGGGCAAGGTGAGCAGGGACCGGGGGGGGGGCTGGCAGGGCCTGGGGGGGCTGTCACCGGCCAAAGGGGCTACAGGGAGGAGCTGGGGGCTGGCGGTGGCCAAAGGAGCTGGTATGGCTACTGGGGGGAACTGGGGGCGGGCAGCGGCCAAAGGGGCTGATGTGGCTGCTGAAGTGAGCTGGGGGCTCACACTGGCCAGAGGGGCTGCTGTGGCCACTGGGGTTAGCTGGGGGCTGGCAGGGCCCGGGCAAGGAGCTGACATCGGCTGAAGGGGCTGATGTGGCCGCCAGGGCAAGCTGGGGGCTGGCAAGGCCTGGGTGAGGGGCTGGCACCAGCCAAAGGGGGTGATGTGGCTACTGGGTTGAGCTGCGGCTGGTACCGGGGGGTCTATAGGGCTGGGGCAGCTGTGGTGGTGAGCGTGGGCGGGAGCGGGAAGGGAGCGGCAGCGGTTTGGCACACGTTCCGGCACGGGCGTGAGGGTTCGGCACAGGGCCGGGAGCTTGGGGCCACCGGGAAGGACCTGGGGCCAAGGCCCGGGCGTGCCCTGCAGCGCCGGCACCACCTGGAATTACTGAAGCTCCCCAGAACGCTGACGCTGCCCGTAACGCTTCTCCCCGTTTCCTCTCTCCGCAGGAGCTGACGCCGTGCTGCACCCGCTGACCCCCGGCCTCGCCATGGCCTCGCAGCCGCAGCCGCTGTGCCCCGCTGTGCCCCGCGCCGCTGGCGGAGCCGCGCTGGCAGCCGGCAGCCCCGAGAAAGGTCAGTTCCCTGGAAAAAACGGGCCTGGGGGGTCTGGCAATGGGAAAGTGCCGCCGGGATGCCAGGCTGGTGCCCGGGACACACTCTCAGCCCGCCCCGGCGCTCTGTGTGCCGCTCCAACACGGTGTTTCCCCTCTCCTCGCTTCTCCTGCAGGCGCCACTCGCCCCAAGCCGCCCCTCCGGCCCAAGCCCCATGTGCTGCCGAAGCCGGCCCTGCCCGCCAAGCCCTCGGTGCCGCCGGCATCGCGGCGCCCGGAGCTGCCCTCGGCCGAGAAGCTGAACCGCCTGGCCGGGCCCCAGCCCTACGGCGCGGGGGGAGCCCTTGGCCGCCCCCTCCTCGCCCCCAAAATGCCCGAGACCCCTAACGGGAAGGGGCTGACGTCCCCGCTGGTGGCCGTGATGGAACCGGCATCGCCACCCACCCCAGCGACTCCCTTGCGCAAGGGCCCGGCTCCCTTCAAGGTGACGCCGGTGCCTGTGGCAGCCAAACCAGAGCGATTTCCCGGCACCACCGTGGAGGAGATCCTGGCCAAAATGGACAGCAGGGAGAGCCCAGGGAGCCCGGACCGAGCGCGGCGCTCGCCCTTCTGTGCTGAACCCTCCTCCCGCTTCGGCTCCAAGGCCTTTGCGGCATTCCGGAGGCAGCCCAGCAGCGAGCCGGAGTCATTCCCTGCTGGAGAAGCCCACCGCCCTGCGGTGGGTGAGGATGGATGCCCTGTTGCTGAGACGAGGTGAGGGGCTGTGGGGACGGAAGAGGATGTTGCTCCAAATGGGAATAACGGAGCTGAGGTCCGTGGGAATGCCGGGGCGGCCACTGCAGCGCCGGGTGGTTCGTCCTGGCCACAGGAACCGGTTGAGGAGCCTGCGGCCCCTGAGGGCCGGGACGTGAGCCAGCCGCCATGCTCTGCTGCTGCTCGCCCTGCGGCCGGGAATAGCGGCGTGGGGGTCTCTCCCTCAGGGAAACGCTCCCATTTTCTTAACCTGCCAGTTTTTCCCTCTGTAATGGATCTGTGGCGCTCCTGGCCACTGGATGCCCTGGGTCAGAGCCGGGAGTGTGAGCTGGGGGCTGCTTTAAACCAGGGAGTAAAAAACTCGCTCTCCAAAGGGCGGAAAGCTTTCCGGAAGTGGGATCGCAGCTGGTTTGGCTCCTTCCCGATGTGGTCACAGCCTCATTGGTGGCTCGTGCGCGGCTGCGGTGACAGAAGGGCCACTTGTGGTTCAACGAGCCCACCCCGTGGGCAGCGCTGGTGGTTTGGGGCTGAGTGGAGCCTGGGCAGGTGCCAGAATTGGGAAGCGTGTGGTGGGAATTGACCCTTCTTTCCGCTTTCTCCCCGGCAGTGGCTCCCCCCGAGCCGGCCCGAGCTGTGCCGGGGATCCCCGTGGATGCTGGAGGCCGCCGTCCCCCCCTGACGTGAGTTCTGGCTGCGCCGTCCCGCGCCGCGGTGGCTCCGCTCCTGGGCTCTCTCCTTCGGGGCTCTCCTGTCTCCTCCGGGGCTCCCTCTCGGCGCGGTGCGTCTCTCTCCGTTCTCCGTGGGGCGGCGGCCTGTGGGAATCGGGACGTGAATCGGGAGCGGGGGACGCGTGCCGGGGCACGGGACATGGCAGGATGGCGGGGGTCCGGGCTAGGAGTGCCCCGCTTCCTCCTCTCAGTTCCTCTTCTCCGTCTGTGCTGGTGCTGCCGGAGGGTGGGCGCTGGCTGGGGTCGTGGGGGGCCTGGGTTTCGGAGGGGGTGTGGCGGGAGGGACCCTCACCGGAGCGGGGCCGCGGTGTGGGAGTGTCACCGGTGGTTCCGCACAAGTGACAGGATCCCCGGCTCTTTCTGCAGCTCTCCTCGCTCCAGCCGGCTGCCCTCGGACCCCCTGGCTCCCCACGGGTCCCCTTCCAGCCCACTGAACCCCCTGCCCCGGCCCCCGGCTCTCCCGAAGCCCCCCTGGTGCTCTGGGACCCCGGATCCCCCACTCTGGCCCCTGGCTCCCCCAAATCCCCGGCTCTGCCACCGGCCGCCCTCTCAGCTCCCTCCATCCCAGCCCCGGGTGCTCCCTCTTCCCCCTCCTCCTCCTCCCGGCTGGGCACTTCTCGGTCTCCTGGGTCTCCCCATGTCCCCGGAGAGGGGTCCCCAGACTCTGCCAGCCCCCCTGACACCCCCGTGCCCCCCTGTGCTGCTGGTCCCCCCGGCTCTCCCGAGGCAGCTGAGTGCCCCGGACCCCCCAGTCCCCTGCCAGAGTCCCCTGCTAAGGCTGCTGGCCCCCCCGGCTCCCCAGAGCCCCCCAAACCCCCCGAGGGGCCTGGTTCCAGCCCCGCTGACAGGGATCGGGGGCTCCAGCCTGCCTTGGAGCAGGGGTCCTGGCCCCTGGGCGCGGGGCAGGAGCCGGGGAGCTTGCTGAACACCCAGCCCATGGAGCCCCCGGAGTCCGTCTGGAGCCCCTCTCGGTCCCCGGAGCCGCCGTTCCCCTTGCAGCGGGCGCAGTGGGCAGTGTCCCACCCCAGGCCCCCCATCCCAGAGGCGGCCAGCTTGGGGGTCTCCGCAGAGGGCGAGGTGGCCAGGGGGGATCTGGACCCCTGTGCCCCACGCTCGTGCCGGGACAGTGAAGCCGAAGGGCCCGGCAGCCGCGGAGCAGAGGGGGCTGCGTGTCCGGGGGGGCCCGTGGCGCAGCCGGAGGAGGAGGAAGGGGAAGCAGAGCGGGATGGCAGCGTTCCCAACTCCCCTCTCGGTGTGGCGGAGCCCGGCTGGGACCCGACCGAGCCTGAGATCCCGGCGGCTCTGGACCCTCTGGATGTGGCCAGCACACCCGGCTCGACCTGGGTGCCGGCGGGTGACTCTCCCGGGGGGCCGGGCCCGGCCGAAGGCTCCTCGGACCCGCACGCCGACCCGGGCTGGCTGGCGGACCTGCTGGCGTCGCCCGGGGCCCGTGCTGCGCAGCGCGGCTCCCCTGAGGGGCCGGAGGTGAGGGGCCACGCGGCCAGTGTGGGGCTGGGGTCCTGCCGAGGGGCTGCAGGGTGTGAGGGGGGTGGGTGGCAGCCGAGTGGGGACGTCCCATGCCAGCAGGGAGTGCTGGGCTGTACCAGCCACGGAGCCTCGGCCCGTAAGCCAGGGCACACGGCCGTTGTCTGGTGCCTGCTGGCCAGTCTGGAGCCACGGGATCGGCCGGGAAGGGCTCGGCACGTGCGGGGGCTGGGAGGGCTCTGTGGGGTGGGGAGGTCATGCTGTAGGATCTGTGCTGTGCCCCAAGCATCTGAGGATGCTTCCCCCTCTCTTCCCCTCTCCGGCTCCTCAGTGCTGCGGGTGCTGGTGCCGCGACCCCTCTGACCCCTCTCTCCCCACCAGGGCCTGCTGGGCTGGTCACGGAAGGACCTGCGCAGCGAATTCGGTGTCGGCAGCCCTCGCTGTGCTGGCACCTTCGACTGGACCCAAGATGCGGGCAGGGATTGTGGCTGGGCTGCCCAGATGGAGCAGAACCGGGAATTCGTGACCAAGTCCAGCTGGGACGGTGACCGGGACCGGCAGGACAGACCCTTCGGTGCAGCCAGCCGGGACTGGGGCAGCAGCGACCGAGGGACAGAGGGGATCGGGGAAGTGCAGCCGGGCTGTGGCGACTGGTCTGGATCCCACGGTGGTGCAGAAAGCTGCTCGCAAGATCCAGGCTTTGGGGCTGGCAAAGGCAGGTGGAGCACAGGCTACAGCCTAGCGGGCGAGATCGGCTCCAGGAAGGCTGCCAGCAGCGGCGGCTACGGCACGGGACACGGCCGGCAGCAGGACCAGGAGCCAAGCTGGGCCAGCGGCTACGGCACTGGAGATGTGGAGGCAGGGGACAGGGAGCTCACCCCGGACCGGGCCAGCGAGTACAGCAGCAGCGATGCCGAGACCAGGGGCAAGGATTTGACGCTGGGCTGGGCTGGCAGATCCAGCACCAGGGACATGGGGAGCCAGGACCGAGAATTCAGCCCCAGCCGACCGGCCCAGGATAGCAAGCGCCGCGCCAAGGACATGGAGAGCCAGGACCGGGAATTCAGCCCCAGCCGGCCGGCCTGGAATAGCGAGCGCTGCAGCAGGGACGTGGAGAGCCAGGACCGGGAATTCAGCCCCAGTCGACTGGCCTGGGATAGCAGATACAGCGCTGAGGACACAGGGACTCAGGGCCAGGAGTTCAGCCCTGGCAGAGCAGCCTGGCCCAGCGAGCACAGCACCAGGGACACGGAGAGCCAGGAGAGCGGGTTCGGAGCCAACAGACGCGTCTGGGATGATAAATACAGCATGAGGGACATGGAGAGCCAGGGACCGGGAATTCAGCTCCAGCAGGGATATGGAGCACCAGAACCAGGAGTTCAGTCTCCACAGACCAGCCTGGGCCAGCAACAGGGATGTGGAGAGCCAGGAGAGTGTGTTTGGATCTAAGAGACCTGTCTGGGATAACCAGTACAGCACAAGGGACGTGGAGAGCCAGGAGCAGGGATTCAGCCCCCACCACTCAGCCTGGGATGGCAAATACAGTGCCGGGGACACGGAGAGCCACGATCAGGAGTTCAGCCACTGCCACCCGGCCTGGAGTGATGAGCACAGTGCCAGGGATACGGAGAGCCAGGACCGGGAATTCAGCCCCAGCCGGCCAGCCCGGGACAGTGAATGCTGTGCCAGGGACACAGAGAGCCAGGAGAGCGGGTTCGGAACCAACAGACTCATCTGGGATGATGCGTATAGAATGAGGGACATGGGACTCGGGACCAGGAATTTGGCTCCAGCTGTTCAGCCTGGCACGATGAGCACAGCACCAGGGACACAGAGAGACAGGACCGGGAATTTGGCCCCAGCAAACCAGCCCGGGGTAGCGAGCGCCACAGCAGGGACATGGAGAGCCAGGACTGGGAATTCAGTCCCAGCAAACCGGCCCGGGATAGTGAGCGCCACAGCAGGGACATGGAGAGCCAGGACTGGGAATTCAGTCCCAGCAAACCGGCCCGGGATAGTGACGCGCCACAGCAGGGACGTGGAGAGCTGGGACCAGGAATTTAGCCCCAGCTGTGCAGCTGAGGCCAGTGAATGCAGCATGAGGGACATGGAGAGCCAGGACCAGGATTCAGTCCCCACAGATCAGTCTGGAATGACGAGCACAACAGCAGGGATGTGGAGAGCCAGGAGAGCGGGTTCGGAGCTAGCAGAGCGGTCTGGAATGATGAGCACAGAATGAGGGACATGGGGATGCGGGACCAGGAATCCAGCCCCATCAGAATACCCTGGGACAGTAAGCACAATGCCAAGGACACAGAGAGCCAGGAGAGCGTGTTCGGAGCCAACAGACCCGTCTGGGATGACAGATACAGAATGAGGGACACGGAGAGCCAGGACTGGGAATTCAGCTCCAGCAGGGACACGGAGCACCAGGACCAGGAGTTCAGTCCTCACAGACCAGCCTGGCCCAGCAACAGGGATGTGGAGAGCCAGGAGAGTGTGTTTGGAGCCAACAGACCTGTCTGGGGTAACCAGTACAGCACAAGGGACATGGAGAGCCAGGAGCAGGAATTTGGCTTCAGCAGGGACACAGAGAGCCAGGACAGGGAATTCAGCCCTGAAGGGACACGGAGAGCAGGAGCGGGAATTCAGCCCCAGCAGGGACACGGGGAGCCAGGACAGGGAATTCAGCCCCAGCAGGGACACAGGGAGCCAGGAGCGGGAATTTGTCCCCAGCAAGGACACGGGGAGCCAGGAGCGGGAATTTGGTCCTGTCTGGCTGAACCGGGCTAGTGAGCGTGGCGCTGCCCGTACTGAGCTGGTGGAAGCGTTTGCCAGTGGAAATGATGCTGGCCCCTCTGCCCCTGATCCCGTGTCCCCGGGTCCCGGCTGGGGCAGCAGTGCCACCGAGAGCAAGGACGGGGCAGAAGGGCTCGGAGGAGCCGAGTGCCACAACCAGTTTGATGTTACTGGGACACAGCAGGCGCCGGGTCCCTCCTGCACCAGAGCGTTTGCAGATGCTGGTGGGACGAAGGAAGAGCTGCCAGAGCTGCTGGGAGACGGGCACAGGCGTCTCTCCTTCGGCTGTGCGGGCACTGGTGATGCCGGTGTGGGCCAGCTGGCTGGGGATGAGGGTCTGGGCAGCGCCGGGTACCGGGACACGGCGATGTCAGAGCCAGACTGGAGCGCGGAGCTGCCGTGCGATGCTGAGACCAAGCGCCACGAGTGGGCCAGCGCGATCGGTGCCCCCAGCCAGGACCTTGGCAGCAGGGAGCCGAGCTCGGGAGGCGATGCCAGTGCCGTGGATGGGTAAGGATGGTGCTGGTGGTCCCAGGGAGGGGTCTGTTCCCTCGGGTGCCATCCCGCAGGGCTTTCCAATGCCGTGGGCCCCATGCTGGCGTCCTGCTGTGCCTCGCAGCTGGAGTTGTGCTGCCTCTGGGCACCTGAGCTCTTCTTCCCCGCGGTTCCTGTGTGGCCTCCAGTGCCACAAGTGGAGCAGGAACTTCCCGAGGAGCTGGGGTTTTGCCTTGTCCCTAGGGGTCTCGGGATGGTGTGTGGTGTTCCACAGGCCTCCCCATGCCTCAGTTTCCCCTGGAGGTGCTGGTGGGGTGGCACTGGGGGCTTGGAAAAGGGTTACGTTTGCTGCAGCTGGGGGAACTGGGGTCTCCTTTCCCCCGTGTAGGAGCCCCTGCCCTTCGGACCCCAGCCCCACTGACGAGGACAGGGACCCCTCGGCACTGGACACGGGGAGCCCAGGACCCCCCTCAGACCATCCCGATGGGAAGAGACCTCCAGGCTGGGAGGGGGAGCAGGAATTTGCCTTCCTAGAGGTGAGTGGGGAGGGGGCCGTGCTCACCCTATTGTGGGGCCCTGGGGGCCCAGATGGGGGCTTCACCCCTTGCCCCAGCTTCCCCCAGGGACACGGTGTGGGTTTGGGGACCCGTGTGCTCTTGAGGGGATCCCTGGGTGGGTGGGTGCATGGGGGGTCCCTGGGCACTCTGGCTGGGTGGGTGGGAGGAGGGGTCTCGGGGCTCTTGGGGGATCCCTCTGTGTGTTGGGTGGAGGTCCCTGGGTCCTTGGGGGCGCAAGTTGTGTGGTTGAGGGTCCCGGGATGTGGTTCGCAGTCCTATGCCCCACTCTTCAGACCCTCTGAGGTGCGGAGGGACATGATTTAGTGTTGGATAAGAATGGTTGGACTTGATGATCCGATGGGTCTTTTCCAACCTGTGATTCTATGATTCTCTTGGTCCCTGCAGGCTGTGGAGCTGCTGGACGTGGGCGCGTGCCGCAGCAAAGCCGTGCTGGGCCGCCAGCGCCGTCACCGTGCCCCGTCCCTGCGCCCCGACGACACCTCCTGGGCCTTCTGCCACGGCTCCGGTGAGTCCCGCGCCCCTGGGGGTCCCGACACCCCCTCGAGCGTCCCGCTGACCCCTCTCCTCCCTCAGAGTCACCCCTGGTGGCCAATGATGAGGAGCCCCGCGGCCGGCGCCCGCGCGCAGCACCTGCCAGCAAGAGCCCCAGGGTCCCGCTCTTCCCCAGCCTCAGCGCCGCCGCCATCAAGGTGGGACCTCCTCCCTGCCTCAGTTTCCCCGTGTCGGCGGGGGTCCTGGGGCTCCCCCTGCTGCTGGGGGGGGTCCCTGGGTGTCCATGTGCTCTTGGAGGGGGATGCTGGGCACACTGGGCGAGTGGGGTGGGGGTCTTGGGGAACATGGGGCGTGCTGTGTGGATGGGTGGGGGTCTTGGGTTGTGCTGGGTGAGGGGGGAGGGAGGGCATCCCGGGGGTCCCTGTGTTGTTGGGAGGGGTTGTTGTATGGGCTCCCCATACAGCCATGAATCCTGGGATTGGGGAGGTGAAACTGAGGCAGGGAGGGAGTTGGGGGTTGGGGAGGGGGCAGTGGGAGGATTTGGGGAGGGGGCCGAGCCTCGGTGCCGCCTGAGCCCCCTCTGCGCGCAGGCCAAGCTGCGGGGCCGGAACCGCTCGTCGGAGGAGGGGGCAGCGGCAGGAGGGGACAGCAGGGCCACCCCCCCCAAGGACCCCCACGTGCAGCGCTCCAAGTCCTGCCGGACCCCCGGCTGCAGCGGGAGGGGTCCCCCCCTGCCCCCCCGGCCCGAGAGACCCCCGGCGTGAGTGGGGCAGCAGGGCTGGGATTGGGGTCTGGGGGGTCTGGAATTTGGGGAGCAGCGGGGCTGGGATTGGGGTCTGGGGCGGCTGGGATTTGGGGGGCAGTGGGACCCTCTCATGGGGTGGGGACCAGGGCTCTGGGTGATGAGGGGAGGGCTGGGGGGTGCTGGGGGACAGCAGGGGGTGGGAAATGGGGCTCTGGGTGGGATTGGGGGGTGTGGGGCTGGGGTCGGGGTGCTGGGGGGCAGCAGGGCTGGGATCAGGGGGCGCGGGGCTGGGGTTTGGGGTTCTGGGGTTGGGGGTCTGTGCCCCACGTCGCGGTGCCCGCAGGCCGGAGGCGCCCCCCCCACACTGGCTGCAGGCGCTGAAGCTGAGGAAGAAGAAGCCGTGAGCGAGTGAGGGGGACACTCGGGGGGCAGGCCCGGCCCCCCTGTGCCCCCCAGCACCCTCGGCTGCGGAGACCCCTCCCCACATCCCCTCTGCGTACAGGGGGGACAGGGGGGACAGACCCTGTGCCCCCCAGGTCAGTGGGTCCCCCCCACGTCCCCTCTGTGTCCGGGGAGGCACATGGGATGGATCCTGCCCCCCCTGTGCTCCCTCCGCGCCTGGAGCTGTGGGTCCTGCTCCCCACATCCCGCACAGGGGGGGCTGTGGGTTGGGGTTGAGGGGGGGCCGTGTCCCCCGTTCCGCAGTCCCTCACCCCGTCCCTGCTCCGGTGCTGCCGGACGCCTCGCGGGACGCCCCGTCTATGCACTTTGTACCTGCTCGCAGGGGCCCCGGCCCCCACCCTGTACTCTGGGATGGGGGGAGGCAGGGACCCCCCCTCGCCCCCCTCCCCACATCCCGGGCTGGGGGGCGGCAGGGAGCCCCCTCTTTTCCCCGTCCCTACTCCTGCCCGCCCCCCCGGCAGCCCCCGGTCAGGATTTGGTGCCACTTCCACAATAAACAGCGTTGGTTGGGGTGGGGGAACCGTGTTCTCTTCTCGGCGTGCGTGGGGCAGGGGAGGATTGGGGGGCAGAGGCTGCTGTGGGGCTGGGGGGGACATCCATGTGGGGCAGGGGGAGAGGACGGTGTGGGGCGAGAGGCGGGATGCTGGTGTGGGGGCTGCTGTGGGGCAGAGGGGTCGCTGCGGGGGGGGATTCTGGTGTGGGGCTGGGGGTGGAGACCGATGTGGGGCAGAGAGAGACGATGTGGGGCGGGGGGGAAGCTGGCGTGGGCCCTGCCAGCAGGAGGAGCTGCTGCTCATGCGTGTGAACACGCCTCTGTCCCTGCGGAGCACACGCGTGTGAGCCCTCCTCCACCCTCTGAGCACACGCGTGTGAACCCACCTCTGTGCCCTCTGAGCACACGCGTGTGAACCTGCCTCTGTGCCCTCTGAGCACACGCATGTGCTCGTCACTGTCCTTGCTGAGCACATGTATGTGACCCCAGCTGTCCCCGCGAGCACACGCGTGTGCACCCGCCTCTGCCCAAGCTTCCTCCTCCAATAACTGGGAATAGCATGGGCGATGCCCGTCGGCGCTGGGAGGCACTGGGATCCCTGCTCCCGCTGCTCCGGCCTCGCTGCCGCCGGGTCGGTGCCACCAGTGCCACCACAGCCACGTCGCGGGCACGCGGGACACCCAGGCTGGTTCCTCCTGTCGGGACGCGGGATTCCCGCGGGGGACAGAGCGAGGGTGTTGATTCCCGGGTGCGTCCCAGCGCCATCCCCGCCGGAGCAGCTGCTGCTGTGCGTCCCAGGGTGGATTTGATCCGCATGGATCCACGCCAAGGAACCCAACGGAACCCAACTCTCCGGGCTGCGCTTTTCCTGGCACAGCTCCGCGCTGTGAGCCATCGCTGCGTCCCTCGGCATCGTCTTGGAACCTTGGCCTCTTCCTTCTGCGCGCGTCCGTCCAGAGTGGGTGGGGATGGACATGGATGGACACAGATGGACAGATGGACGCAGGCTCCCGTGGGACCAGGAGCGAAGGTCCCAGACCCCCGTGCAGCTGCGGTGGGTGGTGCTGGGGGGAGCCCACCTCCTCGTCACCCCCTCCCTGTGCCCCCCCTGGCCACATTCTCTCTGCTGAGATAACGGAGCCCTAATCGAGTTCGTTATCAGACGAGATAACGCCGGGGGCCACCTCAGAGCCACCCTTCCCACCAGAGGAGGGACCCCAGGCTGGCACCGAGCGGAGGGGGCGTCACGGACCCTTCAGCCCTCGAAATCGCCGCTGGCGTTGGGGAAGGGGCTGGAAAGGTTCCTGATTCCCGGCGCTGCCCGCGGGAGCCCAGAATAGCGAGGCAGTTATTAATAGCGGTTATTAGTAGCGATTATTAATAGTGGTTATAAATAGTGATCCTCGTTCCCCAGGGGGGAACAGCTCCCTTTGAGCCGTTCCTGGCGACACCGAGGGGATAATTATCGTTCCTTTTATTCCCCCAGTTTATTCCCTTTCTCAGCCTGGAGCTGTGACTGCGGCGGGGGCTGCGCGGGGGCTGAACCCCCACACCCGCAGCTCTGGGAGCTCCAAGCTCGGTGGCTCTCGCTGTGTCCCCGGGATCCGGGGTTTGTCCCTCCTGTCCCTGTCCCGGGATGGGGGCTCCAGCCCCTCTTTAGGTGCTGGTTTGGTGGTCTCAGCCCCCCCCTCCTCTGGGGGTTCCCATTTTCGGACCCCTGTGCGCTGCCCCCAGTTCTCGCCCGCGTGGTCCCTCCGGTTTCCCCCCTCGGAGACCCTTCCCCTCCAGGTTTACCAAATCCAGGACCCCGCGGCACCTCCGCTCCCCAGCCCAGGGAGAGCCCCCCAGTGTTCCACCCCCCCCAGGACCAGACCTCCCTTCCCAGACCTCACTTTTTGTCCGGTCCCACTCAGCTTCTCCCCAAATCCATCGCGGTGAGGGCTCAGCGCCCATGGGACGCCCCCATCCCATGGCTCCGCCATGCTGGGAGCCCCCCCGCTCCCTCCAGACAGTTTTGGGGTGGGGGCTCTGGCTCCTCTTCCAGCGCTGCTGTGTCCGGTTCCTTCCCTGGACGCCGGAGCCAGCGCGGAGCCAGGACACAGCGTGGGATCCCCGTCTCCATCTGAGCCTTCAGCAGGCGATGCCTTAAAATAGATATTTTGGGGACCCGGGGGATCCCCGCCCTCCCCAGAGTTTTGGTAAATGCATAAAGTTCTCCCCAGCTCCTCATACCTGGAGCTTGGACTCGGCAGTTCGGGGCTCTCCCGGTGCCGGGGTGGTTGCCAAATGCAAAATCTGGGAAGCAAAAGGCAGAATCCCAAAAGCAAGATGTAAAATTGCGAGGGTAAAATGTAAATTTCCAAAACCAAAGTGTAAAATCCCAACTGTAGACTGTAACACCCCACGTCAAATGTAGGATTCCAAGTGTAAAATGCAAAATCCTGAGTGTAAAATGTAAAATTCCAAGTGTCAAACACCAAACGCCTCATCCCGAACGCCAAATGCCTCATCCCAAACACCAAACGCGTCTTCTCAAACACCAGCCCCCGCATTCTGACGCCCTCCTGCAATCCCGAGGGGCAGCGCCTGCAGAGAGACCCCGAGACCCCAGGCTAGGGGGGTGCAGGGTGGCAGCTCCCCCGTCCCCCAGGGCTGAATTGCTGGCCCCGGAGCCACCGAATCCCCCGGGGTCACCGAACCCCCCGGGGTCACCGAATCCCCCGGGGTCGGGGTTATCGCGGCGTTGACACTTGGGTGAGAGCTTGGCCAACCCCCCGGGAAGGAGCAGATGGAGGCGGAGAGGGGGTGTGAAATTTCCCACGGGGACCCCCCCCATCCCACCCACCCTGGGGGAGGAGGGCGGGGAGGAGGAGGAAGGGGAGGTAACGGGTGGGATGCCTCGGTCCGGGCTCAGAGGCGCTGGGCGAGCGCGGGATGAGCTGAGCTGAGGCGAGCATGGAGGAGGCGACGGACGCCTACGCCTACGGGGACAACGAGACGGAGTGCGAGTACTCGGAGTGGGGCCCCTCGCTGTCCCTGCTCCCCACCATCTACCTGCTGGTCTTCCTGCTGGGCACCGCGGGCAACGGGCTCGTCCTCTGGACCGTCTTCAAGGGCGGCCGCGACCGCCGGCGCTCGGCCGACACCTTCATCGCCAACCTGGCCGCCGCCGACCTCGCCTTCGTGGTCACCCTGCCGCTCTGGGCCGCCTACGCCTGGCTGGGCTACCACTGGCCCTTCGGCACGGCCGCCTGCAAGGTCAGCAGCTACCTGGTCTTCGTCAACATGTACGCCAGCGTCTTCTGCCTGACGGGGCTGAGCTTCGACCGCTACCTGGCCATCGTGCGGCCCCTGGCCACGGCCAAGCTGCGCTCGCGGGTCAGCGGGCTGGTGGCCACGGTGGCTCTGTGGGCGCTGGCGGCGCTGCTGGCCCTGCCGGCGCTGGTGCTGCGGCGCGCGGCCGCCCTGGGGGGCGACGCCAAGATCACCTGCTACATGGACTACGGGGGCCTGGCCACCCCGGGCACCGAGGGCGCGTGGGAGGTGGGGCTGGGGCTCTCGTCCACCGCCCTGGGCTTCGTGGCCCCCTTCGCCGTCATGCTGACCTGCTACTTCTTCATCGCGCGCACCGTGGCCAGCCACTTCCACCGGGAGCGCGCCGAGGGCCCTCGCAAGCGCAAGCGGCTCCTGACCATCATCACGGTGCTGGTGGCCGCTTTCGGGGGCTGCTGGCTGCCCTTCCACCTGGTCAAGACCCTCTACGTCCTGATGGACCTGGAGGTGCTGCCCTGGTCCTGCAGCCTCCACGCCTTCCTCAACAACCTCCATCCCTACTGCACGGGCATCGCCTATGTCAACAGCTGCCTCAACCCCTTCCTCTACGCCTTCTTCGACCCCCGGTTCCGCCACGCGTGTGCCGCGCTGCTGTGCTGCCGGCCCCCCGGCCCCGGCTGCGACCGCTCGGGCAGCTACTCCTCGGGGCACAGCCCCCCCGCCAAGGCCGGCCCCGCCGCGGGGGGCAAGCTGGACCCCGCCACCCAGGAGACGCTTTTCCGTGGATGAGACACCCCTCTGCGCCCCCCGAGCTGGTCTCCTCGGGGGGACCCCCCGCCCCGGAGCCTGGATTGCTTTGGGGCCCCCCCTCCCGCTGGAGAACCCCGCTCGCGGGAAGGGGAAACTGAGGCAGGGGCTGCGGAGCTCCCGGGGTGCTGGGGCAGGGGTGGCTCCCCCCCACCCCGACACCCGCAGGGCTTTGTGTTTGGTGACAAATAAATGAGGTTTTGGTTAATAAAAAGGATCTGTGTGTGTGTGGTTCCCTGGGAGAGGGGGAGTGGGGATGGGGGATGTGGTGTGGGGCGCCGTGGGGGGGTTGGCTGGGTTTTGGGGTGTGCGTGTGTATTACGGGGTGTCGCTGCACCCCTCCTGAGAGCCCCTCCAGCCCCACCAGGGGCTCAGCCCAGGGCCAACGCTGCCCAGTCTCTTCCCCAGACTTTGGGAAACAAGAATTCCCGTCCCAGCGCCGGGATGGGGGTTTAACACCCAAACCCTCCAGCTTCCCCCCACCCCGCTGAGTCCTGCCCAGCCCCTTCCCCCCAGTCCCAGCCGCTCTGATTGCATCAACCCCCGCCCTGCCCCACCAAATCCCATTTTCCCGTCACCAAATCCCATTTTCGGGCTCTTCGCCTCCTTATCTGCGGGTGGGGAATGCGGCGCGAGAAAGGGGGTGGACGCAGTGGAACCCCCGCAGCGCGGTCGTGGGGTCGGGATGGGGGTCGGGATGGGGGTCTGGGATGGGGATCTGGAATTGGGGTTGGCATAGAGGTCTGGGATGCAGCCCACGCCATCCCTGCTCTGGATGAGGCATCAAATGGCTCTGCTCCCATTTTCCGCTTCCTGAGGCTCTGCTCTAAATAAACCTTGCCCCGTTTGTTATTTGCATCCTTCATTGACTTGTGATGAACTCTCCTGTCCCCTCGGCCTTTGTTCCCACTTGGAAAGGATGCGGGATCATTTCTGGGATCCTTGATACGCTTCCCGTTGCGGGGGGGGCTGCGGCCACCTTGCCTCCTGCTCGGTTTTGGAGCCAGCCCAGAGGAGCTGGCGGGGATCGGCTTTGTCCCCGCGAGGCAGCAGGAGGAGGTGGCCGCGGGGCTGTGGTTGGGGGTCACCTGGGCGGGGGTGACCCATGATTCTGGGTTGTTTTAAGGGAAGGGGGATGGAAATCCTGCGTCCTGGGACATGATCCATATGAGGGACAAGGCTGTTGGCATCCAGGGAGCCTTCCAGGCTCGCTTGCCCTAGAGGGACCCCTTGTTACTGCTCATCCATCTGTCTGTCCATCCATCAATCCATCTCTCCTTCCTCCCATCCAGCCCTCTCTCCATCCACTTCCCTCTCTCCATAGCTCCCTCTCTCCTTCTCTCTCACTTTCTTTATCCCTCCATCCTGCCATCCTCCCCCCCTCTATCCATTCATCATCCCACCTCTCTGTCCCTCTCTCTATCCTTCCATCCCTCCATCCTTCTGTCCTTCCATCACTCTAATTTGTTTTTTCATTCTTCCATCCTTCTACCTCTCCATCCCATCCATCCCTCCCTCCCTCCCTCCCTCCCTCCATCCATCCATCCATCCATCCATCCATCCATCCATCCATCCATCCATCCACCCATCCATCCATCCCTCTACCTTTTCTTCCTCTTCATCTTCCATCCTTCCACCCTCCCATCCATCTCTCGCCCCTCCACCCCTGAGTGTTTCCACCCCTCTGTCCCTCATGGCTCCATCCATCCCCCCATCCCACCCCAACCCCAATTAACCCATCGGGGCCGCGGTTCTGGCCGGGATCCGAGCGGGGGGCTTCCTCCCCAGCGCGGAAATGGCTGCAGGGCTCCCTGCCAGCGGAGACGGGAGCCGCCGACTTTCTTTCCGCCTCTTGGAGATTTCCCTTTCCCTTGCAGGAGGGAAATGTTTGGCCGTGGAGTCTCTTGGGGCAAAGGCAGGGATGCAGCACAAAAACACTGGAGGCAGGGGGGGAAGGGGCAGCGGGGCCCGGACCACCCGTCGGAAGGAGATAAGGAAGGTGGTGCCTTCCTGCGGGAGCCAGGAGGGAAGATGGGGAGGGAAGATAGAGGGGGACAGGGGGATGGGAGCATCCTTGGAAACCTTGGGGAGGCTGGGATGCGCTGGGATGAGCTTAGCAGGGAGCGCAGGGGCGCGGAGACGGGGAACGGCTTCAATCAGCATGGAATCACGGAATGGTTTGGGTTGGAAGGGACCCCAAAGCCCACCCAGTCCCCCCACTGCCATGGGCAGGGACACCTCCCACTGGATCAGGGGCTCCAAGCCCCATCCAGCCTGGCCTGGAACCCCTCCAGGGATGGGGCAGCCACCCCTGCCTTCTCTTCCCCCCAACGCAAAGATGAAAGAGGGGAGATTGAGATGAAATCTCAGCAATAAATGTTTTGCTGTGAGGGTGGGGACGCCCTGGCCCAGGCTGCCCAGAGAAGTGGGGAAAAACTGGATGGGCTTTGAAGTCCCTTCCAGCCCAAACCATTCTGTGATTCTGTGAATTTGGGACCCTCAGTCCTCAAAAAGTGACGCTGAGCGGCACCCGTGGTGGGTCCCGGCTTCGGGGGGCTGCTGGGCACGGCTGGTGTCCCCAAATCCTGGGTGGTGAGGACCAGGTGCTGGGAAAAAAGGAGATTTCTCCATGCTGGGACCTTTGGTTGGAGCCCAGTGTGTGTGTGTTTGAGTGTGTCTGTGTGTCTGTGTGTCTGTGTGTCTGTGTGTGGAGACATGGGGTGATGGGTGGAGCAGCGCGGCCAGCGGGGAGGGAACGGAGATGGGAACAGGGACAGGAATGGGGAGAGGGAGAAGGACAGAGAGGGGAACAGGAATCGGGGTGGGAAAAAGGATGGGGACAGGGAGGGGGACAAGGATGGTGATGGGGACAGGGATGAGGGGGAGGACAGGAGCTCGCAGGAGCCGCTGTCCCAGGCCACCAAACGGCGCAGCGGGGGGCCCAGCGCCCCATCCCACCCCAGGGTGCCGGAGCGATTTGGCTGCTGAGCCGGCCGGTGTCCCCGGGTGTCCCCTTTGAAGTCACCTCCCTGTTTACAGCCCAGCTCTGGCCGCTTCTCACGTCCCACCCCCAGCAAACGGGACCCCGCGCCCCGGCACGCAGGGGGGTCTGCGTGGGAAAAGACGGATTTGCCAAAGCCACCCAGGGGCTCACGGCTTGGAAATAGCCGAGAAAATAACCATGGGATGGGAGATGGTGGCTCTCGGGGTGGTGATGGAGGGGGCAGTGTGAGACAAAACGGGGAGAAGGGGAGAAGAGGAAGGGGAGAGCTTGGGGTGTTTGCTCCCCTGGGTTCCCAGAGGTTCAGTCACCTTCGTCCAGCCAAACCTTGGGAAGAGCTGAGGCACAGGGAGACCGAGGGTCCCCACATCCCATCGTGAGCCTCAGGTTGGAAGGGGATGGAGGGAGGAGAGAGGAAAGGATGGAAAAGGTGTGTGTGGGAGGTTAGGAATGGAGGTGGAGATGGAGAGTGTGGATGGATGGATGGATGGATGGATGGATGGATGGATGGATGGATGGAGGGATGGATGGAGGGAGGGATGGAGGGATGGATGTGTTGGGAGGGAGGGAGAGCTGGGTGCATGCATAGAGGGATGGGAGGGGTTGAGGGGTGAGTGAGAGGATGGATGGACGGACAGACAGAGAGGTATTGGGAAGCAAGGCGGGATGGATGAGTGTGTAGAGGGATGGAGGATGGACAGGCTGAAAGGATGGACAGACAGAAAGTTGGAGGGGTGGTGAGGCAGCTGGAAGGGTGGATGGAGGTGCTGGGAGGGAGACAAAGACAGTTGTGTGAATAGAGGGATGGGAGGGGTTGAGGGGTGAAAAGATGGATGGACAGAGGGACAGATCAATGGACGGATGGAGAGATGAATTGGTGGACAGACAAATATTGGGATGCAGAGGGAGACGAGTGTGGATAGAGGGATGGGGGGGATGTCTGGAAGGATGAACAGACAGAGGGATGGCTGGAGGGATGGAAGGATGGAGGGGTGGAAGGACACATGGACAGCTGGAGGGAGGGGTGGAAGGACGCAGGGATGAAGGTTTGGGTGGGTGGGCAGAGCAGCGATGCGGGAGGCGGCAGGATGGTGCGGAGCCCCTGCCCGCTGCCCCGGCTCAGCCTGCGCTGGGGGTCCCGGAGCGAGGTGACCTGCGGTGACCCGGCTGCCGGCTGCGAGGCCCCGCGGGACCCCGGCAGCGGCCGGAGGAAAAACAGGATGCGCGGGAAGGGAAAAACACCCCTGATGCCTTCTGCAGGCTCCGGGCCCCACCAGCGGCCGCACACGCATGTGGCTGCCAGGCATGTGTGTCCTGCACACGTGTGTGGCTGCTGCACATACGTGTGCCCTGC
Source organism: Phaenicophaeus curvirostris (assembly GCF_032191515.1). Classification (NCBI taxonomy): domain Eukaryota; kingdom Metazoa; phylum Chordata; class Aves; order Cuculiformes; family Cuculidae; genus Phaenicophaeus; species Phaenicophaeus curvirostris. The sequence continues at coordinate 211,926 of NC_091396.1, forward strand.
ACCTGTGAGTGGCTGCTGCACATGCGAGTGGCTGCTGTGCATGTCCCCTGCACACGTGTGTGGCTGATGAACATACATGTGTCCTGCACACGCGTGTGGCTGCTGCACATATGTGTGCCCTGCATGTGAATGGTTGTCATGCATGTGCGTCCTGAGCATGTGAATGGCTGCCAGGCATGTGTGTCCTGCACACATGTGTGGCTGCTGCACATATGTGTGCTCTGCACATGCAAGTGGCTTGTGCAGGAGAGGAGAGGAGAGGAGAGGAGAGGAGAGGAGAGGAGAGGAGAGGAGAGGAGAAAAAGGATAGGGAAGGCATAAAGAGACAGATGAAAAGACAAATCAGAAAAAAAGAAAATACTAAACTGAATAAGAATAAGGAAAAATGAAAAATAAATGAAAAAGAGACAGAAAAAGGAAAAGAAAAAGCGAGTGATGGTGAGGGGAGGGATGGAGAAGCCACAAAGCTGGTGTGACCCACACACGGGAATGCGGCCAACCTGGTGAACAGAGGGCTCAGGGCCTTGCTTGGTTTTTTTTTTCTTATTTTTTCTTTTTTTTTGTCTCTTTTTCGGCGTTCCTCTTGCCTCCCCACGTCGGGAGCAGGGATGGGGTAACAGGGTCTCGCAGCTGACGGGCGACACGCGGTGCCCGGTTTGTCCCCAAACCCGCGCGACGCTTCGGAAGAGAAAGGCCAGGATGGAAATCCAGGAATTCCACCCCCGGGAGGTGCTGGCAGCGTGGCACCCGTCCCCGGTGTCACCGGCAAGGCGCCGGCGTCCCGCGGAAGCAGTGATGCTGAGCTGGGCGCGGGCACCGGGTCCCCAGCTTGGACACCCCGATCCTTTCGGGAAGGTTGGCGAGGGCGTCAGCAGCTGAAGAAGCTCCCCCGGTGCTGCTTTGGGGTCAAAAGCAGGGATTTCTGTGCCTATCCGGGGTCTCACTCCCAGCTGCAGCCCCCGGTCCCACTGGCACAGCCCGCGGAGCGTGAGCAAGAGGGGTCCCAGCGCCTACTGAGGCGAAAACTCCGCGTTTTGGAGCAAAAGCAGGAGGTTCTGTCCCCCGGCGTCGCCCGCTGGCACCTCGAGGGCCACCCCGGCGCGAGGACAAGGCACGGTCAGCGTCCCCGCGGGGTTGTCCGGCGCGGGGGCCGCCGGCGGTGGCCGCGGGACCTAAACGTCCTCGTCCTCGCTGGCCTTGCTCCAGCGGTGGCAGCAGTTGGCGGTGATGCCCAGCAGGAAGTTGGTGGCCACCGAGGCGATGGAGACGACGAAGCCGACGAAGGCGATGAAGAGATAGTCGTCCAGCGTCAGGGTGAGGTGGCAGGCCTGGAAGCTCTCCTCGGTCAGCGACAGCAGCGGGGCGCCCGCCACCTCGGGGGGGGCTCGGCACTCGGCCGCCTGCGAATCTGCAGGAGAGGGGGGTCAGCGGCCAGAATGAGGGGTACGGGGAGGGTTTTGGGGGGACCCGATGCTTGCCTGCCTGCAAATCTGCTGGGGAACGGGGGGTCAGTGGCCAGAATGGGGGTACAGGGTGGGTTTGGGGGGACCCGGCGCTTGCCCACTTGTGAATCTGTCCAGGACGGGGGGTCAGAGGTTGGAATGTGGGGTATGGGGGTGTCTGGGGGGGGAACACTCAGCCACCTGTGATCCTGCTGGGGAAGCGGGGTCAGTGCTGGCTGGAATTTGGGGTACGGGGTCATAACTGGCTGGAATTTGGGGTAGAGGGAGTGGAACCATCACTGGTTGGGCTGTGGGTTATGGGGGAGCGGGGTCAGTGCCAGCCAGAACTGGGGGTGCAGGGGAGCAAGGTCAGTGCTGGCTGGAATTTAGGGTACAGGACAGTGGGGTCATCACTGGTTGGCATGTGGGGTGCAGGGGAGCAGGGTCATCACTGGTCAGGGCGTGGGGTGCGGGGGAGCGGGGTCAGTGCCATCCAGAACTCGGGGTACGGGGTGTTTCGGGGCCCCCGGCACCTACCCGAGGCGCAGCGCTGGATGCGTCCCCGCAGCCACTTGAGGAAGGGCTCCATGGCGCAGCCGCAGAGCCAGGGGTTGCCGCCGAGGCGCAGCCCCACGAGCCCGGGCAGCCCCTCGAGCGCCTCGAGGCTGATGGCCACCAGCGCCCCGTGGCTGAGGTCGAGCTCGCGCAGCTGCGCCAGCCCGCGGAAGGCCAGCGGGTGCACGCGCCGCAGCCCCGGGTTGTGGCTGAGGTCGAGGCGCAGCAGCCCGCTGGCCTCGCGGAACATGTCTGCGGGCACCAGGCTGAAGTTGTTGTAGCTGAGGTCGAGGTGCGCCAGGCGCCGCGCGCCCAGGAACAGCCCGGCGGGCAGCGCGGCCAGCGAGTTGTTGCGCAGGTCGAGGGCGCGCAGCTGCCCGTAGCACGCCAGGTAGCCGGGCGGGATGCTGGCGATGCGGTTGTGCGCCAGGCTGAGGTTCCCGGTGTCCAGCGGCAGCTCGGCTGGCACCGAGAAGAGCCGCTGCCCGCTGCAGTCCACCGCCTGCCCGCGGCACGAGCACAGCGCCGGGCAGCCCGCCCCGGCGCCCGCCGCCACCGCCGCCGCCGCCGCCGCCACCAGCCAGGGGCCCAGCAGCATGGCGGGGCGGCGGCCGGGCCCCCACGCGCCCAGCCTCGCGCCCTCACGGGGCGCCGGGGGCCATGGTGCCGCGGCCACGCCGCGCTCACGCCGAGGGCTGCCGGCGGCGGGGGTCAGCGCCGCGCTCCCACCTAGCGCATCCCGGCGGCATCCGGGGGGCACGCGGGATCGCCCCCCGGCACACGGCGCTCGGCGAGCCCGGGGGTGACGGCGGGGCTGGACGGGGGCTCTGGGCAGTCGCCTGCGAGGAAGAGGAGCGGGAGACAGCCATGCTGGCCACACGGCCTGCGAGGGCCGCGGCTCGTGCCGTGTCACCCGTGCCATCCCCAGACCCCTCGCCGGGGCCACCCCGTGCCCCCAAGCCCTCGCCCGGGATTTTGGCCGGACCAGAACCCTCCAGCCCTGCTGACAGAGCCCCCCAGCCTGGACAGCGGTGGCCGCATCGCGCCCGCTGCCCAGCATCCCCCCAGACCCCGGTGCTGCCGGCACAGCCAGTGCCGTGGACGCCCTCCCCACCCATCCCCACACCCCTGGCACCCACCCGGGGTCCCCTCGGCACAGTGTCCCCGCACCCCCAGCCCTCGCCCTGCATCCCTGGCCACCCCTGTGCCCCTCCCTTCCCCAGCTCCATCCTCTGCACCGCGCGGGGGGCACGCGGCCACCGTCCCCTGCCGCCCCCAACCCGCCACCTGCCACCCTCGGGTGACACCGGGGTCCCCAGGTACTCACGCCAGGCAGGGACGAGTGGGGCTGGGCGCCCCACAGCTGCGGGGTCCCGGCAATGGGGTCGGGGTCCCCCGGTGGCCACCCTGGCACCCGGGGCCACCACGTTGGGCGAGCGGCTCCCGCGGCCACGGCCCAGGCTGCTGCAGAGCTGGCAATGGGAGAAGGTCTTTCCCCACCTCCTTCCTCCCCTCCTCCTCCTCGTCCTCCCTTGTCTCTCTCTTTCTCTGTCTCTTTTTTTCCTTGAGGGCCAGATACTGACGTTTCGGTGTCTCTTAGCAACTGCCTCCACATCTCTGAGCAACAGGAGAGCGGGATGCGGAGCCGCCAGAGCGATGGAGATGGCGCGGGGTGGAAATGCCCCCGCCCTGGGGACCCCCAGCCTGGGGGGACCCGCGCCCGAGCCCCCCGAGTCCTGCGGGTGGGATGGAGCGGGACGAGGGGCGGCATCCAACGCCCCAACCGCCGGCTCGGCGGGTCCCCATCCATCCCCGCGCCCCCCGCTACGGGCAGCATCCCCCGTGGGATGGGGTGAATCAGGATTTCCCAGGCTCTGGGAGCAGAAACAGATTACGTATGGGCAGAGGGGGAAAACAAGGCAGCGGGAGCGATGTTCCCCGGCTGCTTGCACTCCAGGCCCCGGGGATGGCAGCATTCCCTGAAAATCAGCATTCCCTGAAAATCAGCGTTCCCTGTCACTCAATATTCCCTGCAACTTGGTGTTCCCTGCACAGCCCCCGGTCCCAGCCCCCTCCAGCCTGCAGGGAGCTCCAACCTGGGCTGGTTTTCTTTTTCCCTGCTTGAAGACCTGGAAAACGCCCCAGGTTGACACTGATTGTTTTGCTCCACACAAGCTGAATAATTCTGTCTCCCTTCTCCTCCTGAATGGGAGGGGATGTGGGGGTTGGAGTGAGCTACCCCTCTCCCCACAGCCGGCTTTTCCCATTAAAACAGCTGCTTTGGGTCACGAGGATGCTCGTATTTTGCTCTGGGAGTGTTGCAGCCCCAGGGCTGCGCTGCTTTGGGAAAGAAGCCCCTTCCAAGCCCCTCTTGTCCCCGCATTTGGGGTTGTGAGTTCCCTTGTTTCCCTTTTCTCCCCTTTTCCCAGCTGGCAGCTCCAGCCCCGTCCCGTTTGTGCCCCACGTCCCGCGGGACGGATCCTCTCCCGCAGACGGCGTGCAGCCGCCTCTCCCCGCGCTGGGACTCATCGACGCTGCTCGAAGCTCCCAGGGAATCACTGGGCATCGAATACGCCCCGACATCCCCGGAGCCAGCGCGGCGCACACCTAATTAGCGATAACACCCGGGCCTGGCTGCTGCTCTCTGCCAGCGCCGAGGGCGTTGCCAGTCCCCTGGCAAGCCAGGCAAATAAATAAACCCACACATTATCCCAACGGGGACTCAGTGGCCTCGGGGCCAGCGGCCCAGCAGAGCCCAGCTCGTGGCCCCCTCGCCAACCCCGCAGCGGCCGGGCAGCATCCCTGGGGTAGCCGGGATGAGGATGCAGCCGTGGCGTGGTCTGCCCCCCACCAGCGCACCCACAGAGCCCCCTGAGACCCAGCCCTGCCGAAAATGCATGTGTGGGACCAAACCGCAGGCTGGGCGATTGCTCCATCCTGACTTTCTGTCCCCCTTTTCACTTTTCCCCCACCTTGCCCTTCCTGGGAGCCACTGGCTGCCCCGCTCCAGCTCTCCGAGGTTTGGTCCCAGGCTCAGCCTGGTGGCCAGGAGCCTGGGTTGGCTCCACGCAGCCTGGCTCGATAAATCTGCTTTCCATCCAGGGCTTTATCTCTTCCAGGGCAGCAGCGTCTGCCAGCGCCTTTGTTTACTCTGCGTGCGCTCAGGTTTTGGCGAGCAGGAGGAGCAGAGGAAGGGATCTACCGCTCGCTTCGCAGGGTGGCCAAGCACATGAGGAGCTGCGGCTGTTCCCGTCCTCCAGCCCTCGGCGCTGAATCCCGGGCAGGGATAGAATCATGGAATCATTGCAGGTGGAAAAGCCCATTCAGCTCACCCACTCCAACCTCAGCCGAACCCCAGCGTGACAACTGAACCGTGTCCCCAAGTCCCACGGCCACCTGGTTTTTGGACCCCTCCAGGGACGGAGGCTCCACCACAGCCTGTGCCAGGGCTTCACCGCTGGGTCAGGGAAGGAATCTTCCCTCGTGCAACCTGGGGCTGTTTCCTCTTGTCTAATCACTCTTTCCTTGGGAGCAGAGCCCAGCACCCACCTCACCACAACCTCCTTTCAGGAGCTGCAGAGAACCACGTCCCGGGCAGTGGCTCCGGCTCCTCAGGATCACACAGGGTTCATGGTGTCACCTCCTGCGCCAGCGCTCGGGGATGAATTGGGGCTGCAGGTGATGCTGGTGGCCGGGCGCCTCCCCACACCAGGGAGAAACGGGGAGAGCTGGAGCAGGAGAGCTGGGGGGCACGTCCCCTCCTGGTCCTGCTGTCCGCGGGTCTCACCGCCGGCGTGTGCCGCGCGGCAGAGCTGGGTGGCAGCCGGCACGGGCACAAGGTGGTTTCGTTTCTGTTTGCTGCTGGGGCAGGAAGTTCATGGCCAGGGCAGGCGGTGAGAACCCGAGCACCACGCTGCCACGGGCTCTCTCCACCCAGGGCTCCTTTTCCTCGTGGCTGATGCTCTCTGTAACCATGGAATAGAATCACGGAATGATTTAGGTGGGAAGGGACCTCAAAGCCCATCCAGTTCCAACACCTCCCACGGGATCAGGGGCTCCAAGCCCCATCCAACCTGGCCTTGAACCCCTCCAGGGATGGGGCAGCCACCCCTGCTCTGGGCAGCCTGGGCCAGGGCCTCCCCACCCTCACAGCAAAACATTTCTGCCTAAGAACTCACCTCAATCTCTCCTCTTGCAGCTCAAAACCCTTCCCCTTCATCCTATCCCTGCCCTCCCTGATCCAGACCCCGCGCGGTGCCTCCATGCCAAGGTGAGGGGTCCCGGCTTCGCAGGGCTTTGCTGTCACTTGAGCAGGTTTTGCCCCTGGGGGTTGTTCTCCCCCCTGCATGGATGCAGCAGGGGTGGCCGCAGCTCCCCAGACTCCCCCCTTTTCCTCCGCCCTGAGCACCGGTGCCGTGGGGCAGGTGGGAGCCGGCGGTGGGGCAGCCCCCAAGCTCCGTTTCCTTTCACACCCCACCCTGTCGTCACCCACAAAGCTGCTCTGGAGGCATTTTCTGCAGTTTCAGTCTGAGAAAGCGCTGGAGGTTTTTGTGCCTGACGCCTGCGCCTCCCAGGGCACTCAGGCCCCCTCGCCGCGGTGCGAACCACCTTCACCCTGTGCTGACAGAGATGCTCACAGCTCTTTGATTCCACCTCATTTTCACTGCCAGGAGCCTGCAAAGCGCTGGCGTTGGGGACTGCACCCCGGATCCAGCCCAGATTCCACCTGCTCCTGCCCTGTCCCCTTCCCCTGGCAGGGGGATCCCCTGGATCCCTCTGTGGATCCCGCTGGATTTTACGTCTGTTTTTATTACGGGAGCTCAAGATTTTGAAGCTTTTTGATTCACCAGGGTGCTCGTGATGTGACCTGTGCTGCTGCAGAGCCACCTTCCCCATCTGGTGGAGCCGGTGATGGGCCAGCAGACCAGAGCCCTGTGGGGAGCTGGGACACCAGGACCAGCGTGCAGCCCTGGGGCAGGATGAATTCCAAGGAGAAGTGGCAAAAACCACCTCCTGCCCTCAATCATTTCATCTCACCAGCGTGTCCGTCACCGAGGACAACAAGCTGAGCCGCCACAGTCTCCATGCCTTCAGCACAGTGGAGGAAAGAGCCAGCACGAAGAAGAAAAGAGAAGAGAAGGACAAAATAAACAAGGTGTGGAAAGGACACACAGTGTGAGAAGCTTGACCTGAGAGGGAAGGAAACGGTGGCACGCTTTGAAAGCGAAACCCTACCCGTACGGGAAATTGGAGCTCGTGCAACTCACCGGCTCAGTTCTGTCACACAATGTCAGTCCCCTGGTGTCCCTGCAAACCTGGCCAGTGCGGTGGAGCCGCACGTGGGTCCCACACCAGCTGACGCAGCCTTGCTCCGGAGCAGGACGGGGATCCTAGGGGGACGCTGGTTCTTCTGGTGGGGATATGGCTCTCCTGGCGAGAACCCCGACCTCCAGGTAGGGACACTGCTCTCCTGGTGGGGATGCAGCTCTGGTGGTGAGGATGATGCTCTCCCGGTGAGGACATTGCTCTTCGGGTGGGGACACTGCTCTCCTGGTAGGTCCACGGCATTCCTGGTGGGGACATCACTCTGCTGGTGGGGGTATGGCTCTCCCAGCGGGGACATTGCCCTGGTGATGGGGACATCGCTCCCCCAGCGGGGACGCTGCTCGCGTGGTGGGATGTAGCTCCAGCGAGGCTTTGATGGGAAGCCCTTACACCGCTGCCCCTCGTGCTGGTGGGTCTGGTTTGGGCTGGACCAGAGTGCCTGGTTGGGGACAACCATCCCCAGAGCCGTGTGGGGTGCAGAGCTGGGAGGATGAGGCTGGGGGCGGCGGGGGGCAGGGATAGCACGGCGGGGCTGGGGCTGGGCTGCGGAGTGGGAAGGTGATGCCCCAACCCTCATCCCATCGCGGCAGGCGCAGAGCTGTGGGATAGCCGGGTGCCGGGGCGCTCCCCATGGGCGTGTGCGGCAGCAGGAGCCGCGCTCGGAGCAGAACCCGCGCCCAGGGCTGCTGCGCCGGGGAGCTGCTGCTCCATGCCCTCGAGGACCTTTCCGCACTGGACTTTAAAAAATTCCGGGATGCGCTGGCACACGGAGACCTGCAGGGCAGGAGCCGCATCCCCTGGGGGCAGCTGGAGAAGGCCGACTGGACGGACACCAAGAACCTCATGCTGGATTTCTACGGCAAGGAGGACGCCCTGGATGTGGCGATCTACGTCCTGGAGCGCATCCATCTCCTCAACGCCGCTGCCACGCTCCGGGAAAGCAGGGAGAAAGGTGGGAAGGCGGAGCAGGTCCCCAGCAAGGGCAGCATCCCCGGGGGTCCTGGGCACCGTGTGGAGGGGGTGGTGGCTCTGAGGGCCCACGTCTGGGGCCAGGAGGGCGCTACGGAAAGGGCAGTGGGATGGGGGTCCTCGTGGCAGCGTGTGGGGAGTTCCTCGGGGAGGAGGAGGAGATGAATGAGGATTTGGGGGTGCTGGGGGCTCAGGGACGCTGCCCACCAACACTCCTTTCTCTTCCAGCCCTGGTGTCGGCTTCTTCGCTGGGTTTGTCATCTTCAGGTAGGTGCCGGCAGGGAGAAGCGCAGGGGGCGTGTGCCGCAGACGCGTGAGGTGGCCTCCTGCCCTTGCAGATCACCGGAGGAGCTACAAGAAGGCCGTTCGGCAGGTGTACAGCCACATCAAGGACCAGAACTCCCGCGTGGGCGACAGCGTGAGCCTCAACGCCCGCTACTCGAAGCTGGTCATCGTCAACAAGCACCGCGACGAAGAGGAGCGCGAGCATGAGATCGTGGCCATGGGCCGGCGGCACGCGGAGATCATGAAGGAGCAAGCCAACTCCTCCATCGCTGTCGCTGACCTCTTCAAGCCCGGCCCCGACGGCTGGATCCCCAAGGTGGTCGTGCTCCTGGGAGCCGCGGGCGTGGGCAAGACGATGACAGCCAGGAAGATCATGCTGGACTGGGCGTCCGACGAGGTCTTCACGGAGTTCGACTACGTCTTCTACATCCACTGCCGCGAGGGCAACCTCCTCACCGGCCAGGCCAGCGTGGCCGACCTCATCGCCCGGTGCTATCCCGGCAGCTCCCCACCGCTCGCCGAGATGCTGCGGGACCCGGAGAGGCTCCTCTTCGTGATCGACGGCTTCGACGAGCTCCGCTTTTCCTTCGACCGGCCCCAGTGCGAGCTGTGCTCCCAGCCCTGGGAGCAGCGGCCGGTGGAGATCACCCTGAGCAGCCTCTTGCGCCGGCGGCTCCTGCCCGAGAGCTCCCTGCTGGTCACCACGAGGCCGGCCGCCCTGTGGAAGCTGGGAAAGTGCCTGGAGTGCGAGCGCTACGCCGAGATCCTGGGCTTCTCGGAGGCTGAGAGGAAGGATTACTTCCACAGGTTCTTCGAGAACGCGGAGCAGGCGGCTGCCGCCTTCCAGCTCGTCAGAGACAACGAGACGCTCTTCACCATGTGCCTGGTGCCCATCGTCTGCTGGATCGTCTGCACCGTCATGAAGCAGCAGCTCCGCCGCGCAGGGGGGCTCGCCCAGAGCCCCAAGACCACGACAGGGATCTACATCCTCTACCTCTCCGCGCTGCTCGGGTCCCTGAGCGGCCGGCTGAAGCGAAGCGTGCCCGGGGTGCTCCGCAGGCTCTGCTGTCTGGCGGCCGATGGCATCTGGAAGCAGAAGGTCCTCTTCGAGGAGAAGGAGGTGCAGGGCTACGCGCTGGACCAGCGAGAAGAGCTCCCGCTCCTCCTCAACGAGCACCTCTTCCAGAGGGACATCTCCTGCGTCAGCACCTACAGCTTCATCCACCTCAGCTTCCAGGAGTTCTTTGCGGCACTGTTTTACCTTCTGGAGGATGAAGAGGTGCAGGAACCACTCGCCGGTCCCACCAGGGACGTGAAGAAGCTGCTGGAGAGCTACGGCAACTCCAGGAACTACTTCATGCTCACCGTGCGGTTCCTCTTCGGGCTCCTGAATGAGGATCGCCGGAGGGAGCTGGAGGAGGCGCTGGGGTGCAGGATCGCACCCCGGGTCACGCAGGAGCTGCTGTCCTGGCTCCAGAGCAGCCAGAAGACGGCCTTGGCCCTCCTGACGCAGGAGACGGGGGTGATCCGCGAGCTGGAGCTCTGCCACTGCCTGTACGAGCTGCAGGACGCGCGGCTGGTGGCGGCCGCCCTGGACCCCTTCACCGGCCTGTGCCTGCGCGGGCTCAACCTCAACCTCTTCGACCAGACGGTTCTTGCCTTCAGCCTCGGCAGCTTCCCCCACCTCGAGGCCCTTGACCTGGGCCACTGCTCCTTCCTGCGGGACGGCCCCGAGGGCTGCGCCGGCCCGCAGCCCCCCACGCTGCCGCACCGGTGCGTCCGCGGCCCCCGGAGCCGCCCGCGGAGAGGCTGGTGCTGCCGGAGCACCGGGCATGGGAGAGGGAATAAACTGGGACAGCAACCAGCTGGGAGAGGGATGGGATGGGATGGGATGGGATGGGATGGGATGGGATGGGATGGGATGGGATGGGATAAGGATAGGAATAAACTAGGACAGCAACCACCTGGGGGAGGAATAGGGGTAGGGACAGGGATAGGGATAGGGGTAGGAACAGGGATAGGGATAGGGATAGGGTAGTATATGAATACAGATGAGATTAGGATGGGATAGGATGGGATAGGATAGGATAGGATAGGATAGGATAGGATAGGATAGGATAGGATAGGAATAAACTAGGACAGCAACCAGCTGGGAGAGGAATATGGGTAGGGATAGGGATAGGGATAGGGATAGGGATAGGGATAGGGATAGGGATAGGGAAAGGGTAGTATACGAATACAGATGAGATTAGGATAGGATAGGATAGGATAGGATAGGATAGGATAGGATAGGATAGGATAGGATAGGATAGGATAGGAATAGACTGGGATAGGAGTGGGAACAGGAGCAGGAATAGGCTTCATCTCCTCTCTGTTGCAGGGACAAGCAGCCAGAGGAGGGGAAGCCGTCCCCCCTCCGCCTGCTCTGCCAAGCCCTGGTGAGGTCGGGCTGTGAGCTGCAGACGCTGAGGTGACGCTTGGTGCCGGTCGGAACGGGAGAGCGACCAAAGCCTTTGGTAGCGGGGTGGGGGCTGCCCCGCAGAGCCCTGAGGGGCTGTCACCGCCCGGCTCTGCGGGCGCTGCTGGTCGTGGGGAGGGTGACCAAATGCCCCCATGGAGGGACCGGCTCATGGGAGGCCGAGCTTGGTCCGCGGCCATCAACGGCGGTGACCGTGTCGGCCAGGGCTTGGCCAGGCGCTCCGCGTGATGCTGGTGGCTGTGGGTGAAGGGATGGTCAGGGGCTCCACGTGCCAAACCCCAAGGCTCCTCACCGCGTCTCTCCTGCAGGTTTGACCAGTGCCAGCTCTCTGCCACCTGCTGCGCGGCTCTGGGCTCCGTCCTGGGCACCAAACCCACCCTGAGGGAGCTGGACCTCTCCGGGAACGCGGAGCTGGGGGACGGCGGCGTGCGGATGCTGTGCGAGGGGCTGCGCCGCGGCGCCTGCCAGCTGCAGACGTTGCGGTAAGGGAGATCACCCGCATTCGGAGGCTGCGGGGCCGATGGTGCCTTCGCCTGGCGAGCCTGGGAGAGGGAGGAAGGAAGAAAGAGATATGGAAAGGGCACCTTTACTGATGCTCCCGCAGCTAAAGGGAGCTCAAGGCATCTCAGCCCCCATTGCGGGGGCCTGACAATGGGATTTGAGAGAGGGAAAATCTCTCTGGGACCCCAAAAGTAGAGCGGACAGCTCTCCCCATCCAAGCAGCACTTATTGTTGCCCCCAGACCTTCACTCCCTGCTGTCTGGTGGCCTCGCCTCTCCATTCCCTCGCTCCGGCACAGCGGGATCGCTGCTGGGCACTGCCTTGCCACCGCACTGGGGAGTTTTGTCCTGCAGACTTTGTGGATTTGGGTTGCGTTTCACACTCTGGGGTGTGTTGGAGGGGCTGCTGGACAAGGAAAGCCGGCCGCAAACACCCGTGGATGCTGGATATCGGCATATGGATATGGGGAGAGGGCAGGGAGCTGCTCCCAGCTCTCGTCCAAGGCAGCATCGCTGTGAGAGCCACCGCCACGCCTGGGCTCGGGCAGGGGGCACCAGCCGGGTCCCCTCCACCCTTGGGCGAAGGAGGCTCGGGCAGCGGCCTCAGCACCGTCCCTCCCGCAGGCTGAGCTGCTGCAACCTGACGGCCACGGGCTGCCGGGAGCTGGCGGCCACGCTGGGCACCGCGGGCAGCCTGGAGCAGCTGGACCTGAGCGACAACCCTGTGGAGGACAGCGGCCTGCGGGAGCTGTGCCAGGCGCTCGCGGCACCCGGCTGCGGCGTGCAGAAGCTCTGGTACAGGGGAGGGGGGGTTGGAGGGTCCCTCTTTGCTCCAGCTTGCTTGCAGCTGGCTGGGCAGGACGCAACTCGTGCCCCATTGCTCCCCGGAGCTCCCTGGAGCCACGCGGGCGGCTCAGCCGGCCACGTCCCGGGGTCAGGGTGACTTTCGGAGGGCAGTGGCTGCCGGGGTGTCGAGTGGGGCTCGGCCACGGCTCTGTCCTCACGCAGGCTGTGGCGGTGCCGGCTGACGGAGGCGAGCGGCGAGGCTCTCGGGGCGATGCTCCCCACCAGCCCCAACCTGCGGGAGCTGCACCTGGGGGACAACGCGCTGGGGGACAGCGCGATGCGGCCGCTGAGCGAGGGGCTGCGGCATCCCGGCTGCCAGCTGCGGGTGCTGAGGTGAGCGGGGCTGCGGGCATCGCCGGGTGGGCTCTGAGGGTGTCATTCAGCAGGCACTGAGGGCATTGGGGGCTTCTACAAGCAGGGCGGCTGCAAATCAAACGGAGAGAGCGATTCCTGCCGAGCACTCGGCCACATCACGCTCCTGGGCTGCACAGAACCATGCTGGCTACCCTTGAAGCCCCCCAGAGCCATGAGGATTTCCCTCCTTCCTCCAGGGCCACCAGCACTGTGCTGCTCCAGTGTCCCCATCTGCTTTTAAATGAGGTTTTTACCCCCTTCTCCTGTGGTGCTGCGGGTGAGCCCCATCCCAGCGCCCCACGAACAGGGACAGGGAGGGACAGGCAGGAGGATGGAGCCGTAGAACTGGGGTCAAGTGGTCAAGTCCCAGGGCTTGGCTGGTGGAGGCAACAGCAACAGGGCAGCCAAACGGGGAGTGAGCAGCACCTTGGGGTCCAACCGCACTGGAGCCAGGGAGGAGGGAGCTGGGGATGCAGGATGGGAGCTCCTGAGTCTCGGCAGCGATGCTGAGCCAGGAGCAGGGGGCTGCAGGGCCCCTGGCAGGAGAAAGGGCAGCTCTGAGGTGTGAGGGACCTGAGAAACCCCTCATGGGCAGCCAGAGCCTGCAGGGACTGTGACTGCGGGCACCAGAGGGAAAAGGTCTGTGTTTAGGAGGATGTAGAGAAGTGAGGTGCCTCAGGAGAGGGGTGGGTTCTCTCCGTTGAGATGCCCTCCCCCCATGGGCATCAGAGCGATGCTGCGGCCAGGGTGGAAGGGGCTGAGGGCACGGTTTCGATGGATCAGCTGGTTGCAGGGTGGCCACAGCGATGCCCTCCCCTCTGCTGTCCCCGCGCAGGCTGTGGCGGTGCCGGCTGACGAGGGCGAGCGGCGAGGCGCTCGGGGCGATACTCCCCACCAGCCCCAACCTGCAGGAGCTGCACCTGGGGGACAACGCGCTGGGGGACGGCGCGATGTGGCCGCTGAGCGAGGGGCTGCGGCATCCCGGCTGCCGGCTGCAGGTGCTGAGGTGAGGGGCACTGGGGGGATGCAGGGACCATCCCTTGACGAGGATGACCAGATGTGACACTCACCTTCAGGTGGGTGGCAGGAGCTTCCACGGGTGGGGTGGTACCAGCTTAAAAATAGGAGAGCATTTATTTATCTGCTAGATGAGGTTATTTGCTGTCACCCAGAGGTGATAACCAGATGGAAAGCTCTCCTGGGTGAAGGGGCAGCGCGGTCTGAGCCCCAGCTGCCCTTACCCCACGCATCAGGTGCTCACACATGGATCTGTGCTCCTGAAATCCCACCCTGGTTGTAGTTTGGGGTTGAGAAAAGGAATCAGAGGGACCCCAGGCAAGAGGACGCTCAGTCCTGCCCATTGAAGGGACATTCTCCACCCTGGGGAGCTCATATCCAGCACCAGGGGCCTCACAGAGAGCGGAGCGAGGCTTTGGGGCAAACCTCCCCAGGGAGGATCTCCAGGCACCAAGCTGGGCGCTTGGCAGCGGAGGGGAGGGTTCTGGCTGGGAGGGACCCTGGATGAAAAGTCCAACCACCTCCTTTCTCCACCAAAGCCTTCGTCAGAGCCAGCTCACGGGCGCCTGCTGCGCCGACCTCTGCGCCGCGCTCAGCACCAGCCGGAGCCTGGAGCACCTGGACCTGAGCGAGAACGACCTGGGGGACGAGGGCGTGAGGCTGCTGAGCGAGGCGCTCGGGCAGCCCTCCTGCACCCTGCAGCGGCTCTGGTAAGGGGCTCGGGGACCCCGGCAGCTGCTCCGGACACGGCAGCTGCAACAGACCCAGCAGGACGCAAGCTCCCAGCTGCCCTGCGAGACCGGAGAGCGGTTGCAGCTACAGCTGCTCCCAGTGCCCTTCTCCGAGGCACCCAGGATGGGGAGATGCTGGGGGCAGCGGGGCTGGCCGAGCCTCCTGCCCGTGTGCAGCTGCCCTCGCGCCCTCCACGCCTCTGGAACCTGGGCGACCGGACCCACCGCAGCGTGCGGTGACGTCTCCTGACCCACGGCTCATGCAGGGAACCAGGGAAGGTGGTTTGCCCACCCCAGCGTGGGCAGCAGAGCTGGTTGCTCCCCATATCGGCACTTTTTTCACTTTGAGGCTGGCTCCAACACCAGGTTCTTGGCCGGACCCAGCTGGAACCGTGCAGCCCAGCTCATGGTGCCCAGCGCGATGCTGGAGCTGTGGTTGCCCAGCTCAGGGGTCTCTACGGAGAAGCCCCAGCCTCCCCCTGCTTGGTCAGGGGCCGAGCAGCACCAGAGAGAATCCACACCAGCTGCTTCTTGTCCTTTTGGCCTGTGCGATGTCACAGCCAACGGTATCTCGGGGGGCTTCAACCTCTTCCCTTCTCCTCTCCAAAGGCTGAAGAAATCTGGATTAAGTGAAGCGACACTGCAGAAGCTGGATGCTCTCAGAGAGGTGAAACCCAGCCTGAACATCAGCTACATCTGACTCGCGGGACTTGCTTCAGCGAGGGGCTCTGGCTCAGCTCTGGTCACAAAGAGGAGATGAGAGGTCTGGGAGGTGATTCTGCTATTTAGGAAAGGTCCAACAGACCCAGACAGGCTCTGCCTGAGCACCCGGGGTAGCTTGGGAATTACCACCTAGAGCAGAGGTGGTGGTGGTGGGTTTCACGTCCAGCAGGGCCCCCCTGTAAGGTCCTGGGTGGGTGGAAAGGACCAGGATGAGATGATGGAGGACTCTGACACCCCTGTGTTTGATTCGGCTGCTGGGAGCACCCAAGCACCGTGGCTGCAGGGATGTTTATTCACAACCCCCTCTTCCTTCGCTGCAGTCTGCACACTGAGGAGGGTTTCTGTGTTTCTGCGGGAACCGCATTCCAACACCATCTCCCTTGCCTTTTTGGTCTCTTATTTATTTTTTGGAACGCTGGTAGCACAGCCATATCCAATAAAGGCTCCTGGAGGGGATCTCTTCACGCTGTGGCATTGCCATTCACTCCTAGCTTGCAGCGATGTCCCAGGCTCTGTCTGGGCACCCCGGGATGTTCTTGGGGCAGGGAGCATCTCTGGGCAGCTGGAGAAACGCAGCCCAGATCCATTGAGCCTCCCCTTCTCCCTGGGGAGCAGCCTGGGGCAAGGACATCGCTCCTTTTCCTGCCCATACCCCCAGCTCTGGCTCTCAGCCCCAATCCCCCTCTCTGCTGAGGTGACACCGGGGACCCCCTGTCCCTGTCCCGCAGTCCCACTGGGTGCAGGGAGCCCTGCAGCAGCAGGACCAGCCGCTCTTCCCACCAGGCGCTGGGAATGCGGAGATGGAGAGGCGGCAGCGCCAGCTCCCAGACCCCTCTCCTGGTGCCCGAGCTGCTCAGGGCACCCCAGCTCCCCTGCCCAGGGCAGCCTCTCCTTGACCCAGCAGGTTTCACGCCCTCCACAGTTACTTCATGGCTTTCCTTATTACCCGTCCCCGGAAACGCTCCGACAGCAGCTGCGGTTACAGCAAGGGCCAAACGGCAAGCGCCTGTGGTTTGGCTGGTGCTGCTTGTGCCAGCGCGGGGCTGCAAACCCTGCTCGCCCCCAAAACCCCAACCAAGGGGCTCCATCCCCTCCTGCCATCGGGCAGCTCCACCAGCGACCCCCGCCTCCCGCCCCCAGCCTCTACCAGGGTCCGGAATTCACTGTCTGATCAGGAAATTTGAGGATTGTGATGAGGGAGAGAAGGCAGCTGGCAGGGAGCAGCCCAGGAACACCAGGGGAGCCTGGGGGAACGGGCAGCTCAGGCAACCCAGGCTGCAGGGACAAAGCTCAGAGGTGCCAAAACCACGATGAAAGCACCTAAGAAAGGCATGAGAAAGAAAAAGAGGTGAAGGGAGTTCAAAAATCTCAGATAGACTAGGGAAAAAGAACCACCAGGGAGCTCGTGTGGTGCCAAAACAGCCCCAGAGAGAGAAGGAAAGCCTTGGTGAACCCCAGAGGGCCCCCAAACACCCCCAGCAAAGCTATCAAGCGGGTGACCAAGGGGGCAACTGCCACACAGGGAAAAAAACCAGCTCTGAGCAACCTCAGCTGAGAGGAAGGAGCGAGCGCAGCTGGATTGGGAGCAAGGGAGAGGTCAGAATGCAGCAAGGTGACCACAGGAGATGTGAGACAAGCTGGACCCTGCAGTGCTGCCAGCACCCCAGCCCCGGAGCGCTGATAAGGAGGGGGACAGATCCCCCACCCAGGTCTGAGCACAACTCCCTTCCAGCTGGATCAGCCTCTTGCAGGAAAAGCCAAGTCAAAAGTTTTGTTTCAGGTTTTTTTTTTTTGTTTGTTTGGGTTTTTTTACACGAGCTGTGGCTTTGAGTGACACTACTGAGAGGCTGCATGACCCAAGGGTCCAAGAGAGCCCCAAAGGTACTGGGATAACACTGGAGGGCTCATGGGGAGCCAAGAGAGCAGCCAGAAGAGAAAGAGTCACTAAGAGCCCCACAGAAAACAGGGGAGCCCAGGATGAACAGGAAAGCTGAGGGGATACCGGGGTGCAGAGCTCATGGCAGGCAGTGTTGAACCCCTATTGGCTGCTGCCGAGCTCTGCTCTCCTCAGAGCTGCCTGGGACTCTGCAAAGCTCATCTCAACCCCTACCACAGACTCTGCAGTGCTCAGCACTCCAATGGTTCAGCAAGAGCTCTGACTTCCTCCCCCAAGGCTCTGACACCGAGACACCACAGCTCTTCTGAACCGCTCCAACCCTGCCACAAAGCTCTGAGAAGTAGCAACCAGCACAAAACCTCTGCTGACTGGAGGAGAGCATCACTGTGCCTGCTGGTCTGTAGAACATAGAACAGTTTGGGTGGGAAGGGACCTCAAAGCCCATCCAGTCCCCCCGCTGTCACGAGCAGGGACACCTCCCACTGGATCAGGGAGGGGCTCCAAGCCCCATCCAACCTGGCCTTGAACCCCTCCAGGGATGGGGCAGCCTGGAGCACACCAGGGGTGCACAGGGGTAGGGGAGGGAAACCTTACCCTTTCCAAGCCACAACATCCAAATGGACACTGACTGTGCTTATTGGAAGGGGATTTTATTCAATATTTCTGTAAAAAAAAAAAGAAAGCTTAAAAGACTAGATGTGCTGCATTCTAAGAAAACAAACTGACATAACACATCACTATAAAATGGGTTTCTTTGCGCTCTCAGCTGCTGAAGTAGCAAGATGGACCAAAGGTGGACAAGGTCCCCGGCGGGGAGTGCCAAACTGCTGAGCTCGTGCGCTTGAAGTACCGGGGCTTGCTCTTCCCAAAAATATCCTCCAGCTTCGGGCTCGGAATGAGCCCAAAGAGCTCATCAACATTCACCGGGTGGTAGTACTGGTGTATGATGGCTTGGTTGAGCTGAGCCCCTGTGGAAAGAATCACGTTTAGAGAGGCAGAGCTACTCTAAATGACGTCTGAGTGCTCTGCTTTGAGCACCTGTTCCTTAGTGCCTGCACAACAGGACTCTTCTCCTTGCCTGGAGAACTCTTACAGGGAGTGCCCCATCCCTGGAGGGGTTCAAGGACAGGCTGGATGGGGCTGGGAGCCCCTGATCCAGTGGGAGGTGTCCCTCCCCATGGCAGGGGGTGGAACTGGATGGGCTTTGAGGTCCAACCCAAACCATTCCATGATTCAATGATAACAGCTTCCCTCCTCACCACAAAGCTCTAAGCCCCACACACCTCCTGCAGCTGCCCCAGTGCTGCTTTTCAGCTCCAGTATACACCAAACCTGTTCTAAACCCACCACACCTCCATTTCCCTTGGGAGAACGAGCTGCCTCAGCACCATGAGCCCCCACCCATCTTCTCACACCCACAAACACACGCATGGAGGACTTTGGTTTCATTTCTACACAACAGCTCTTGCAAGAAGGCAGCTCAGTTCCACTCTGCACCCAGTCAGCAGCTCCAGCACTGCTGAAGCCTCACACGCTCCTGGGCTGCACTTTGGGGAGCTGAAATTGCACCAACAGCATCTGGAAAGCTCCAGCTTACCAGGGGAGGGATCTCAGGAAGCCGAACCAAGCTTGGCACCTACCATCAGCCCAGGCAGGGACAGGCTTCCGAGGCTCGTTCTCATCATCTGTAGAGTCATCACTTTTCAGGTCCATCCCATAGTTATTTTCATTCGCTGTTGGGGACCTGGGTTCCTCTGTGCCCTTGGAGGGCCCTGAGCAGGATGCAGAGATGGATTTCTGCAACCAGAGAGCAGCGATTAGTGCAGGAAACAGACATTCCAGCCTGGCAGGAGAGCTCGCTTTGCCAGGGGAGGCTGGCAAGATCCAAGCACTCTGACCCTTGCAGGCAGGCAGAGCTCCAGCACCAGAGAACCAGGCTCTGCTGAAGCCCCAGCCCGGGTCCCACCACCAGATCAGGGCATCACCCTCACATTGAAGGGAAGCTGTGAGTTAAGGGAAGAGCTCCCAGTGCCGCAGGGACTCCCCTGGCATGGGAAGGCAGCCAGAAGGCAGACCTGACAGGGGCCTTGCTGGAGCAGGCGCATCCCTCACAATCATTTTCATCCCTAGTCCAAAGAACCCCCCTTTCATATGTTTCATGGCTGAGCTGGTTTTCATTCTCTCGAGCTCCGACATGAGTCACAGCGTGGAGCTGCTCAGCCCCAAGAGGCAGAGGCAGCACTGAAGTCTGTCTCCATCTGAGCAGCCTCCCCCCACTGCTCCCAGTACCAGGCCTCCAATCCAGCCAGGATCCAGCAGCAGGCTGGGATCAGAGCTGCCACAGGCGATGGCTCACGACAGGCTGCCATCCTGCAGCCGCTTCCAGCGTCCTCACCAAGCGAAACCACTTGTTTTCCCTTTGGGATCCCCCATGCTGAGCTCTCAGCCGCCAGCCCCGTCCTCGGCACAGACGCCTGTCGAGCCCCAGCAGCCCGCACTTCGGGAGCTCATTTCCCGCTCCACCGCTGACGGATCATAAATCTGCAGGCTGGCTCCAGACCCCAGGAGCCAATTAGGCACTGCAGGCTCATTACATCCGAGGGCTCTGCTGGAGCCAGGGCTCACCTGCACGGTTTTGCTCAGCCATGTGCCAGAGGCAGCAGTCAACGCTTCTGGCTGCTTCATCTTCTTCCCCTCTCCCAGCTCCTGCAGACCACCCTCCTCCTGCAAAAGCATGAGGATTAAGTCACTTATTCACGTTCATCCAAGCAGAACAGATCTCTGGAACCAAGCCACAGTGGCTTGGGACCTTGCAAGAAAATCCTCAGTCCCTCCAGAAAAAAGCCCAAACGCCAAGATAAAGCAACTCCTGCCTTTCCTCAGATCCACATTGAGGTCTCTAGAGCCCACGCTCACCTTTGCTGCTTTGAGCCAGGGATTGGAAGCTACAGCAATGGATTCCGGTTGCTTGGCTTTCTTCTCCTGCCCAGGGTGCTGCTGCAGCACTTTTGGGCTCTCCTCCTAATAAAAAGATAAAACTGTCAGTGCTTAAACTTCTTTTCAGCCCAATCCAGGCATTTTTTCTCCAGCACTATTCAGCAGGGAAGAGCCAAGAACTGCAGGCACTGAGTTACATTCGGCTTCTCTCATCTGGAGGGGCTTCACTGCAGCTCACTCAGCCCAGAGCTTCACCACACACGAGCAATTGAGACCTTCATTAAAATTGTGCAGCACAACTAGGAGTCTGAATGTCAGGGACCTGGTGAGTAAGAGCAGCAAAGACAGGAGGAGGAATTTATTCTTAAGAATAGCATTTAGGAGGCTGGTTTTTCACTAAGGAAAAGGCAGAAGGAAGAGTGATGTTAAGAGTAAAAAGGAAATGTTACTATGATGTTTTGAGACAAGCTGCCTTGACTTCAAGGCACAACATTCCTTGCATGAGCGCAGCTGGAATCACATGAAACCACAATACCTGAAGATTATGGGGATTGCATCCTCCAAACACAGTAAGCAAACGTAGCAGGGGAAAAGACAGATCTCTTACTAATTTCCACATTGATTTAAGCGTCAGTGAACACTCTTTGGAGGGGCTCTTCAAACTGCCACTGTACAGCTGCCATCCCGCTGGAGGAGGCTGGGGAAGCTCACTCACGAACAAGAAAACAGCCAGCCTCAACGCTATCAGCAGAGCTGGCTTGATCCTGCACAGCCCTAGCTCTGTACAATAACATATTTGGCCTATAATTGGTTTTATTGCACTTGTTCCTCTAAATAGCATGGTAGTGAATGTTAAAACATTAACACAGCACGTGGAAAACAAGCATGATCTTAAAACAAGTCCGTGCCTCCTGTGCCTCACTGGTCCACAACAGAGAAGGTCCCAAGCCCACTCCAGCTCTCACCTTCCTGTTCTTTTCAGCAGGCACTGCTGACTCCAGCTGAGATTGGGTGCCCTTCTTCTCTCGCTGTCTGTGATCCCTGGGGAAGAAAGAATGGTTTAGTTCTAGAGGAGAACACATCTGTGCCCCCCCAATCCCCAGCATTCAGCCCCACCTTGAGCACTGGGGGCAGCTTTGGACCCCATGGGATAAAAAGGATCTAAAGCTGCTGGAGAGCATCCAGAGGAGGGCATGGAGCTGGGGAAGGGTTGAGGGGGAAGCGTGTGAGCAGTGGCTGAAGCCACTTGGTCTGTTCAGCCTGGAGAAGAGGAGAGTGAGACCTCACTGCACGTGGCAGCTTCCTCACACAGGGAGGAGGAAGAGCAGGCGCTGAGCTCTTCTCTGACCACAGGGAATGGCAGGAAGATGCCAGGGGAGTGTGAGGTTGGACATTAGGAGGTTCCTCATCCAGAGGGTGGTGGAGCACTGGAACAGTCCCAATCCAGCAGCACTGTTTATCTTTACTGCCTCACCACATTTCCAGGTCCCCTCCTCCAGAGCAGGACAAGCCAATACCTCTCCTTCCCTTGTTCCACCTGCTGCTGCTCTGCCAGATTTCTCAGTTCCCAGACTCTCTTTCCTTTTTCTTTCATCTCATCCTCTCTCCTTCTCTGCAGGGACTCTTGCTGCTCAAGTTCACCTTCCTCCTGACAGAGAAAGAAATCCCTCGTAACGCTTCAGATCCCGTGAGAAGAGATTGGAGGATATGAAAAATACTCTGAGACAGCCTGTACCTGTTGCATCATTCCCATCTCCCCTGGTGTGACCACTGTGGAGAAATCCCTCCCTCCTGTCCCAACAGGTGCCTTTGTGCTCAAACCTAACACCGACTGTCCAGGCAGAAATCTTGCAGCATGGACCCCAATCCCCACAGCGGGAGAGGCAGGAACCTCTCCCTGTCCCATCAATTGGAACAGGGCACAGGTTCCCTGCTGTTCCTCTCCATTTCTACACACAGCAGGGACCCAGAGTTGCTCTTACCACCTTTGGTGCTTTCTGCTTCTGGGCATCAACTTCCCTGTGCTTCTTGGACAGCTTTTTCTTGCTCCGCTCCTCAGGCACTTTCTCTTCTCGCCCTTGTGGGAGATGCACCTGAGGGAGCCACAGGTTTGAAGCAGAAAGAGTGTAGATCGAGATAAGATCTTAGGAAGAAATGTTTTCCTGTCAGGGTGGGGAGGTTGCCCAGAGAAGTGGTGGCTACTCCATCCCTGGAGGTGTTCAGGGGGGAACCATCCCCTTCCCACAGGCTGCCAAGGCTCCAGGTTGATCAGGTGCAGCCCCCTTAATCCTGCAGAACCTGCACAGAGCTGCACAAGCAGCCAGCAACAGCCCCTCTTACCATGCTCCTCGTCTGCTACCTGATCCCAAGAGGGCCAGATAAGGCTTTCAAAGCCTAACACAGTACAGACACAAAGCCCACTCGCTATCAGCACCCCTTTGTGTGCTTGGGATCTACTCCTTCCCACCACACTGAGTGCCAACGGCTCACTCTGAGCGTGCTGTACACTGAGTAAGGCTGCCTGAGCAAAGGACACCAGAGATGCTGCCACATTCCTTGAACACAGCACCACAAACACTGCATGTTGGAACAGGAACGTCTAGAGCCACCACAGAGGTAGGGAGAGCAAAAGCCTTCTCTTATCAGAGTACTTCAGTGTCTCTGATGCAGCTACCCACCAGCAGCAACCCTGTGCTCACACGCACCGTGCTGGTGGCCTCCCTGCACCCCCATGGCCTCACAGCTCACCGAGAGAGCATCACCGTACTGCACAGTCCAAAGGCTTCTCACCTTCTCATCACTCTGTAAAATCTTCTGCTCCATCCGCTTCTTCTTCTCTTCTTCCATCTGTTCCACCCGCTCCCGAGCCTGCAGTGCCTTCCTCAGGCGCTCTTCCCTCCTCCTGGGCAGCAAAGGTGCAAGAGGGGCTGCTAAGCTGTCTGCTCCAGCCCAGAGGCTGATGGGGAACAGGGACTTGTCATGGGAACTGCAGAAACCTGTTCCTGTGCCTGCCTTGCTCTGGCTGAGCATCATTTCAGCTCACATCTGGATTAAGAGCAGGCATTGGCAGGGGTTTTGTATCAATGCAGCCCCTATGGCAGCAAGATACGAACAACACGGGCCAGGCAGCATCACTCACTAAATGCTCCTTCCACAGAGGAGGCGCAGAGCAGGGCACAGCCTGTCAGGAAAGGCTCTGAGGCACCTCTGCAGAGCCAGGGAAGGAGCAAGAGTAAAGTGACCCAACTCACTGCTTCATCTCTGCCTGCCGCCGCCTCTTTTCCTCCTCCACTTTCTTCCTCCTCTCCTCCTCAGCCTCCTGCTTCCTCCTGAGGCTTTCCAGCCTCTGCCGCTCCTTCTCCTGAGGGGAAGAGGAGTTCAGGCTGTACGGATCGCTGGGACCCATTTCTGCCCCCAGGCTGCAGGTGCCCAGGCAGCAACTCCACAACAGTCACCTTAGAGTCATTCCCCCCCACCAAGAGGGAAAGGAACAGCAGGGAATAAACGCCAGTTTGGCAATAGTGCTTATTCAACTAATCCAAGCAGGAGAGTCATGGGGACAGGAGGGAATTGCCCCAGCCCTCCAGCTGTGGATGATATATCTGTGCAAAGAACAGCACAGCCCCACTGCAGTGACCTCCCGTAGCGATTGCTCTGCGCCTGGGACAGCGCTACCTACACCTGCGGCTGGGAGAGTTAAGGAGAAGGAGCACAGTGCAAGGGGTCTTATTTAGAGGCCAAAGGTTTCCCTGCAGCTCCCAGCCCCAGCAGAACACACCCACAAAGAGGTCTGGCCACCTCACTGCTGTGTGGCTGTGGGTTTATTTGGAGCGAGCTGTGTGGGATCCAGGATGAGAGGAAAGAGCTGCCAGTGCTGTGAGACAGTCCTTACAGCCTTCAGGCCCCACAGGAAAGGGTGTCATTACTTACAACAAAGTCTCCCTGTAGAGAAGAGACAAAACAAATGATTAATGGTTTGGAAGTAACACTAAAACTCCCTTTACAACACAAACACCTCATTCTCAGCCACAGCTCCTTACCCACATGTGGCAGAGACGCCCCAGCCTGACCCCTCAGTGCCTCCCGTGCAGCCCTGTGGCCACCAGCCATGCCAGGCAAGGGCAGATCCCACTGCAGGGAGAAAAGCTTCCCATTTCCCTAGGGTTCAGCACTCCCAGAACATAAACTGTTCCTGATAACTACAGCTAGAGCAGTGAGACTCCTTGGCGTGTGAGGAAGGTTTGAGAATTGATGCCCTGGTCAACTGCATGTCTGGACAGACAAGGCGAGGCAACACCAGCTACAGAATCACAGAAAGGTTGGAAAGGACCTCAAAGCCCATCCAATTCCATCTCCCACTGGACCAGGGGCTCCAAGCCCCATCCAACCTGGCCTGGAACCCCTCCAGGGATGGGGCAGCCACCACTGCTCTGGGCAACCTGGGCCAAGGCCTCCCTCCCTCCCAACAAAACATTTCTGCCTAAAATCTCATCTCAATCTCCCCTCTTTCAGCCTAAAACCATTCCCCCTCATTCTGTCCCTGCACTTCCTGACACAGAGCCCCTCCCCAGCTTTCCTGGAGCCCCTTTCAGTCCTAGAAGCTGCTCTAAGGTGTCACTGCAGCCTTCTCTTCTCCAGGCTGAAGAACCCCAACTCTGTCAGGCTATCCTTACACAGGAGGTGCTCCCGTGTGCATCATCTCCACAGCCCTTCTCCAGGGAGGCTGAAGCAGAATCAGGTTCAGTTTGCTACAAGGACCCATGTCAGCAGAAAGAACCAGGAATATGTTTATGCTCATCAAAGCAACAGTCCCTCCTGCTACTCCCTCCTCCATCCCTACAAGGAAAGGTGGGACCCGGACACACCTTTGGAGCAGGCCGGGAGGGAGTGTTGCGTTTGATGAAGTTCTTTATGACTCCCCCATGTCCGGTGGGCCCCGGGCTCGCCAGCAGCTGGTTTTGCTGCACAGCCTGCAGGAAGTTCTTCAATGGTCTAACAACCTAAGAGGAGGAGACATCGGGAATTCAGTATCTGTCAGGGAAAGGGAGGGAGAGGACTGTGACACCCGCTCACCTTGCTGGCAGAAGAGAAAGAAGGTGGAGCCTGGTTCGATGAGTTCTTCTGCTTTTCATCCACTGGGGAAAGGGTGTGAGCCCCCGGCTGCTGCCCATTCCATAGGGCACCCATTGCTTGTTTGTAGCTTCTTGTCCTGCAGGGATTAGCAAAAAGCACATTAGGGGACACTTGCTCCACACACTGAAGGCCAGGTCCAGGTCCTTCCAGACCACAGGTTCCTCACAAGTGTCTCCTACCAGACGCCTGAGCGGTTCTCCCAAGTCTTGACACAGTGGGGCTTCCCCTGGTTCTCGTTCCGAGCTTCACTGGTTGGGTTCATAGAGTTTCCTGTGAAGAAACCTGGAGTTAGCACCATGTTCAAAGCATCCAGTGGGGCTCCAATTCCCATTTCCAGCCTCTAACCAAACAGAGAAACCAGGAGCCTGGGGCTCCCTGGAACATCAGCACCCACAGTGTGCGTCCTGTACAGACCCAGCCTGCCCCACCTCTGGCTGCTCTTCCCTCTGCCCTGCTGGGCAGATCCTACAGCTCCACAGGGAACAATCAAAGCCTTCATCTCTCCCTCTCCTTGCACAGTAAATCAACAGGACCCACGGATCCTCCTGCAGCACAAACCCAGGAGAAAGGGACATTGCTCCTATACGAGCCCCACATTGTCCACAATCCCTCACAATGAATCCCCCTGCCCCATGTGTCTGTGGGGCCTCACGCAAGGAAAGCAAGACCAACTCCTAGGTACCTTTGTTGCTCCCTGCCTGCTGCTCAGGAGGAGCTAAGGGCGGTGTGGAAGGGTTGGCAGCCTGTGTACTTCTGCTTGAAGCAAGGGTCTCCTCAGGAGCCTGCAGGAGGAAGAAACACGCATTCTCTTATCACCAAAGAGCACAGCTATCACGGCCCCGCTGCCCTGAGAAAGCCAGTCACTTCTAACCCACAATCCACTGCCAGGCTAGGGCCTGTTCTCCCCCAGCTAGAGCTGTGCGGGCACCAACTGGTTTATTTCAGGGGTCTGCTGAGGGACCACTGGCCTCTGCAGGAGATTTGCCCAGCACTTCTCAACCACAGCAGAAGCTCTGTGAGCCCGGACTCCAAAGCCACCGCGCCTCGAGGACAGGCAGCTCCTACCCACCTTGAAGACAATTTCAAGCATCTCAGTCCTGAAAGAGGACTGTCAAGTGTCTCAGGTTACAGGATCGTAGGCACATGAAGCACCATATCTTCACAGGACAACAAGCAAAACCACCACAGCACAACACCCTCGCGTGTTGCGAGGTTGCCTGCACAGGCTGCGCTTTCTTTGCTTGTCATCCCCTACCTGCTGCGCTGCTACCACCACCCACAGCAGAGCCACTCGCCTGTTCCCACTGCTGCTCCCCAACAGCACCAGAGCTCTTCTGAAGCAGAGCCCGCCCCTCTGCTGGGCTGGTTTTCACCTCTGCTGACACACAACACAACCACACAAGATGTTTTTTGGGTTTCTCTTCCCTCACCACAGGCTCACGCTGGCCCCTGTGGCCCAGGAAAGCACATTAACTTGAACTGCCCTCCTGATTTCTGGAGCTAGACCAGCCTTGCAGCAGAGAGAGGCTAAGAATACAGTCAATTCCCATGCCCGGCTGACAGGGAACAGCTTGCCAGCTCCTGGGAATCTGGCCAGGCACTTCCAAACACTCCATCCTGAAGAAACCTTATCGAGGCACCCAACGCCTCTGCCCACCAGGAGCCAGAGCACCAACTGGCTCAGCTGGCTGCGTTGCGTTACACGGGCAGCGCTGCTCGGCTCGGCTGTGCCTTCACTCAACTCGGAGGGACGTGACGGAACCATCCTTGGCTGCCTTCCCTGCTTCCAGTGGCAACAATCAGCAAAGGTACCAAGAAGATGCCCAGAGACACGCTTGTGGGTTGTTCCTTAGAACTTACCTTTCCACCTGGGGGATCCAGCTCTGGTCCAGGCCTGCAAATAAAGAGCCGTTTTAATTATTTTGACTCTGATGGAACCAGCATAGAGACCCCAAGGAAAGCACAAAGATCTAAACACATCCAGAGGCACAAGGTTTTTTCAGCCAGGCCACAGAGGCAAAGCTGAGAACCCTTCAGATGGGCTGTTCCACCACATCGTTGATCAACATGCTGCTGAGCTTGGTGTCCTCCTGTAGAACTTGGACCTCTGTTGGAGTCTCACCCATCCAGGTCAGAGCACCACTGACCACCCTCCAGCACCTGCGGGCATTCGGAGGCTGGCTACAGCCAGGAGTGCCTCCTCGACACCACCACTCTGGTCCAGGATGGACCTCACCATGCTCAAAACGGGTTTGTGGAAAGGAAGGGGTGTGTCTGGGCAGCACACACTGAAATATCAACAACCTAGGTGACACCAGCACCCAAACAGCCCGTTACAAAACCAGTCCTATCACAGGAACACAAAAGCCACCCCGAGAGCTTCCCTGCAGGGGTTTCTGTGGCTTCTTCCTGCCTGCTCTGCATGGGAACCTCACCTTGTGCTGCTGGTCGCATCTTCTTCCACAAAATCCTCCAAGGATCTTTGACCTGGAGGAGAAAACACAAGCTTGAGGATTCCATTCCGAGGCCTCCCAGCAGCAGCAGGGTGTGTGGTAGAGCTCAGGGCTCCGAGCAGGCTTTGCGCAGAGGAACACTGCTCATCCCTGCTCTCCACACCAGCACTGCCACCTCCCCCAGGTGCCACTGACAAACCGGAGTGGGCTGGGAAGGAAGAGCTGCAGAGCTGCAGCTCCTCTGCCTGCAGGCTGCTCCAGCTGCACAAACACTCCTGCCTGTGCCGGGGACAGCATTTCCCGGTCAATTGACTGCAGCTCCTGCCTCCCCACACAGCTTCGCGCCGAGATTGGGTCTATTTAGGCTGATTTCATACCCCCAACACCACTTTGCTGGAAGTGTTAGAGCAAACGCCTGGATACAGCATGACTCAAAGCTGACAAAGGCAAACACTGAAGGCCTTGGCGCTTTATTAGCAGCCAATCTGCCTCCAGAGCAGTGATTTTATAAAGTCCTGATGGCAAAACCTCCCCAGGAGCAGTGGGAACAGAGGATATGGGGAGCTTAATGCTACCAGCAACAGCCCGCATCTTGTTTCCTTCAATGACTGTGCTGTTTGGTCCTCAGTCCATCCACATCTCTGCCTTCCCCCAGAAACTATTTAAGCTCCTCTGCCAACACCAGCCAAATTTCAGGGGTGGAGACATTCAGCTCCGATAGATTTTGAGAGTTGGCAGAAAACATGGAAATCAAAGCCCATCCCCAGGGAATGCAAGAGTCTCTGATCAGCCAAACTGCACACATGGCTGCAACCAGACAGATCATGTTTTCCTTGGTGCTCAGGGTTTCTCCACCTACCCACAACCTATGGAACCCATTACCTGGCCCCTGCGCCTCAGCAGACTCAGTCTGACAGCAGGCGAGGACCTGAAGATCACACCCCAAAGGGGTAGAAGCCACAGGGCCAATCCACAAGGAGCCAGAGAGTTACTATGGGTGCACTGCTCCACATGCGCTTCCTCCCCACACCAAAGCCGATTTAACCAAATGAACGTACTTGGCAACTTTAAGGCACTTACAGCTCGCTCTGCTGGAGGCAGAGGAGGACGCCTGTGCCACTGCCTTCTTCAGGATGGCCCTGCTGACAGATCTCCGGATCATGCTCTCCCTCTTGCTGGCCAGAGAGTACTTTGCTGCCAAGGAGGCTCTGCGGCTCTTGTGGGAGCCACCAGCACTGCTCCGGCGCCCAGAGCAGCGGCACGCTTTGGATCTTGCTGTCATCATCTTGCTGTCAGAGTCCTGGAAAAGCACCTCTTCAAGGCCTTGCAGAGATGGGTCTCCTTGGAGCACGGCAGGATCTCTGTCCCCAGCAGCCTGGGCAACAGAGGGGCTCACTGTTCTTTTCAGGGGCTGCTCCTCTTCCTCCTCCAGTGCTGCTCGGGCAGCAGGAACCAGAGTGGAACAAGATGCATCACCAGCGTGCGCAGTGCCTGCGTTTCCCTGGGGTGACAGCTGCTCCACGCGGGCTGCGCTGCTGCTGTTGGCTTCCCAAAGGCTGCCCTGACAGCTCGCCTTCTCCACGGGATCCTGTGCCTCTGCCAGCCCTTTCCCAGCCGGCCCAGGGAGCTCGATTTTCACACCAGCTTCAGACCCCACTGCACAGTCTGGCACAGCCACCTCTTCCCCCCGATGGCCAGGGCCCTGGGGCTGCTCCTTGCTCTGGCGCCTTTGGGAACTCGGCTTGGAAGATGCTGGTTTGACACTGCTTCTTCTTCTGGACAACCTTAAATAAAGACAATTTTAAATGAAGCAATGAAGTCTCCAAGTCCCAAACAACTTTTAAAGGAAAAAGAGCAGACAAAGTTTTGAAGTGAGCCTGCAGGCTTCTTCCCTCCTCCATTCCCTTGCAACCCATGTCCTACCACTGGTGAAACACAGGAGCTGGACCTTGAGGGCTTAGATTTAGCCAGAAGAGCTTAGGAATTGCTCCTTGCTGCTCTCTACTGCCTGCAAGATGGATTTTCACTAGATGTCACCACTGCCGCAGGCAGGAACTCTGGGCATGTGCCCTCCCTGTCCAGCTGGCTGTGCCAGGTGGATCCACAAAGGCTGGAGAACACCAACTGCAGGACCTGAGACTGCTCTTTGCACCTACAGCCCCAGGCAGAGCTGACACTGGGTCAGCAAAGCCACACTGGCACAGTCAACTCCACTCCATCCACATGGAGCAAGGCACAGACACCCACGTAGGGAGGGATTCTGGAATGAAGGTGTTGCAGGCTGCCATGATCAGCTTGGTGTGGAAGCCTCCTTACAAGGTCCCAGCTAGAAACAGCAGGGTTTGCTGCTTTCAGCAGGCTGCACAACGTGAAGCAGATCCTAAACGCTGGGGAAGGACTCAAGCACTGGGAAAATATCCATGGATCTAAACGCTGGGTTTGAACAGAATGGGAAACAGCAGCACTGCCGTACACAGGGTACGAGACAGTGCAATCGCAAAGAACACCTAAAAATCCCACTAGTACAGCCAGGACTCAGGAATTCTTTGAGTTCCTGCTATTTAAAAGCAGAATTACCAGGAACAGTAAAGTTTTCCGCTCTATCGCTTCAGTTAAACCTGACCAACTACACAGTTTTCAGCAGAGAAATCCTCTTTGGGGTTAGTAAACTTGCTGCAAGAGAATGGAGCCACACATGGGCTCAACAAGTCAAGGAGAGCAGCTGGACAAATCCACAGCCAAAGGACAAAGCTGGTTGCAGAGAAAAGCAGTTTCTGATGCTGAAGGGGGCCAGAGGGTTGAGGCTGGAGGCAAATATGAATCAGTTGATGTGGAAGAGCTCGACGCGCTGGACTGCAGCGGGAGCTTCCTGCTGCCAAACACCCGCCCAGGCATTGTCACATCAGCAGGGCTTCCTCAAGACAGTTTACATGAGGAAAAACAGATGTAAGACCCGTTTTCCTCAGGGGAGCAAAGCAGCTGCTACCCGAAAACCAGCAGCATGTCCCAGGAGCTCCCTGCTTCTCGCTGCAGCGTGTTCTCCTGCCCTCCCCCACCGCACACGCATGAACTGCTCACACTGCCGTGCTATTCTTGCTCTTCTCTCCATGTCCACTTTCTGAGAGCCTTTAGTTCTTCCCATCCAGCTCATGTGGGTTTTCCACCATGGTTATCAACATTTAAGTGCCTTTATCACACGAGTGGTTTGGGTCACGCTGCCAGCATCCCTGCCCTTGGCTCGCAGGGTGCCCTTCTCCAGAGGGAGGATTCCGCAGCCACCGCCGGCCACAGGAGAGGGGAAGGAGCGGCATCAAGGAAGTTAATGAGAATTGCAGCCACCCCTAATTACACACACAATTAAATCTCACCGACACTGCCCCGCCTTGACATCCGTTTGCAGGGAACTGTTGCCTGTTCAGGACTAGCTTTAAAAAGCTTAAGTACAGTTTGGAATTGCTTAGAATTGCCACTTCTGTTTCACCACTGATCCCTTTGAGCCTTCCTGCCCACCAGTTCAAACCACAACCAGTTCAGATTGCTGGTGGCCAGTCCTACCCCTGGTTCTCCCATCTCAGGCACTAGCACAAAGGTTTAGGGAGTGAACGCCAGGAGCAACCTCAGGCCAAAACAAATCAAAAACCCAAATGCAAATAAGGCAAGAAAACAGGGTATTTGTTATTCTTTGTTTATAACCAGAAAAAAACAAGAATAGGAGAGAAGGAAACTGACCACCTCCATCCCCAATGTTCACCAGAGCAAGAAAGAGTTGATTGGTCTCTATGTGCCCTTTTAAATGTATTTTCTAACTCGGGGAATAAAGTGGCTATTTTATGTCCTGGTGCACGTGGAGACAGTCAGTGTTTTGCTTTACTCTTAAACGAGCCAGGACAAAGGGACTCACCCACCTCCTCCTGTTGGGCTCCTTGATCTCCTCTTTGAGGCAGGAGGATTGCCTTTTCCTGGAACGCCTCCTCTGCGACGGCGTTTTGGGCATCAGAGTGGGTTCAGCCCCGAAGCTGCTGTTGAGCAAAGGCACAAGACAGCGGTCGCTTCCCCTACTGCCTGCAGCAACGCTACCACAACCCATCCCGCACGGGGCACTCGCTGCGGAGCGCTGGGTGAAAAAGAAGAGTGAAAAGCACCGAAACCTGGCAGCCAGGTTCAAACCCAGGTGCTGAGTCCAGAGTCACGGAACCCAGTGCCCGCCGGCCCTCGTGCCGGGGCTGGGCACACGCAGGGCCTCACGCGCAGGGGCTTTGGGATCACCCAGCTCCCCGGACGCAGCCCCTACCTCTCGAGCAGCCTCATGCCCTGCTCCTCCACCTCCCGCAGCCAGGCCAGGTGCTTGTGCTTGGCATTGTGGAGGAACCGGGAGAACCGCTGCCCGCACACCTCCAGCAGCCGCGTGGGACCATCGGCCTCCGCCATGGCCCTGCCTGGAACAGAGGGAGAGGCAGCGGCTCGGGGGCGCCCAGGGAGGTCCGACCAGCACCAGCATCGCTCCCACCTTGGGGCAGGGCGTGAGGGCCAGAGGTGAACCCCAAAGCTGCAACCTGGGCAGGCACAAGCCCCCATTTTGCTTCAAAGGGCCCCAAATCCACTCTGCCTGCTCCCCCCTTGAGGCTCAAGCCCACTCCCACTTCAGGGCAGGGTGCAAGCAGCAAAGAGGAGTAGATGATGGGTAAAAGGGGTTGGGGAACAACCTAATGCTGCACCCTGGCGAGACACAAGCCCACACTTCACCTCCAAGAGCCCCCAGACCCCTCTGCACATCCCCAAGGCTCAAATCCCCTACCACTTCAGGGCAGGGCCAAAAAGGGGGTGACCCATTACTGCACCCTGGGTAGGTAGAAACACACGCTCCATCCCAAGAGCCCCCAGGACCCTCTGCCTGCTCCTACGAGCTCAAACCCGCTCCCACCTCAGAGCTAGGGTGCGAGGGGCAAAAAGGGGGGGGCAAGAGGGGGTGGTGCAGCCCAGCAGAAGCCCGCACTGTGGCTCCGAGGGGCCCCAGACCCCTCTGCCTGCTTCCCCCGACGCTCAAGCCCGCGGCCACTGCAGGGCAGGGGACAAGAACAAGGAGAGGGGACCAAAGGACGCTCTGTCCGCACCCCAACGCGCCCCAACCCTGAGCCCCCCCGCGGCGCCGCCTTTTATAGGCTGCTGGCCCCCCGCCGCCGCCGCCCATTGGCTGCTGGCCCCGCGCCGGCGCCGCCCATTGGCCGCTGGCCCCGCCCATCACTCGCCGTTAACGCCCCCCCCGCAGCGCCTTGGCCCGAGGCGGAGTCCTCCCCGACCACAGAGACGGGCGAGCGGAGCGGCGCCCCCATTTTGAGCGGTCCCGCGCGGCGCGGCAGCCAATGGGCAGCGGCGGGCTGGCGGCGCGCCGCGCGCGGATTGGCCGTCGCGGCGGTGACGTCACCGGGTTTGAGCGGCGCGCGCGGGCGGTTGTGCCGGCGATGGCGGCGATGGCGGCGATGGGGATCGGGGCCGGGGCCGAGGCCGAGCCCGGGGACGGGCTGGCGCGGCTGCCCGCGCTCTGCAACCGCCGGCTGGCCGAGGTGCTGCGGCGGGTGGACAGCGTCGACCTGGTGTGGCTGCGGGAGATCCGCGAGGAGGCGGCCCTGATGTTCGGCAGGTACCGCCCCCCCCCGCCCCAGGCCCAGGCCCAGGCCGCCCCGGGCGGCCCCGGCCCCTGAGCACCCCCCGCTCCTTCCCCTCGCAGCCGCTGCAGCAACGAGCCCGAGCTGATGCCCAAGACGCCGTCGCAGAAGAAGAGGCCGCGGAGAAAGCGGATGTCCAACCTGCGGGAGGAGGGCTGGGAGACGGGCAGGAAGAGGTAGGCGCGATGGGGGAGACTGGGAGCGGGACTGGGGAAGGGCTGGGGCTGGCAGGGGACCGGGAAGGACTGGGGAAAGGTTGGAGCTGATGAGAGGCCGAAAAGCGTCTCTGCAACAGGTCTAGGGAGTCCCCCTCCTGCTGTGACATCCCTGTGATGTCCCTATGCCATCTTCACGTTAAAGGTGCAGCGTGACATCAGGTTGCAGAGCACTCAACCTGGTGTTGTGACAGCTTAGTTCGTGGGATAAGCAATAAGCTCTGCTCCTCGGTGCATTTTCCATCCTGGCATTTCCCCTCTCTCCTAATCCCTCTGCTCTGAAGCGATGGCACATGTTGGGTGTCCTTTGGCACCATTTCCATCCCAGCATTTCCCCTCTCTCGTGATCCCTCTGCTCTGAAACAATGACCGTGTTGGGTGCTTTCTGTGTCAGCCACTTCCCACAGCTATGTCCGTGCTGTGCTCCCAGAAGGCTCATCCCAGACATTCTAGCCTTGTTTCTCTGTGTTCCCGTTTCCGCATGGAAGGGCTCGATGTGTTCCCCAATCCCATCCCAGTCTAACATGCTGGTTCCCTCGTTAGATTATCTAGAAGGAAGAACAGCAGCCTCAAGGTGGTGTCCTCCACACGACGCTCTCAGCGATTCCAAAATAAGGAGAACCTGGAACCAGCCGGGGCTGGGGTCAGTCAAGACTCTCCACCTCAACGTGTGACAAGGTCCCAGGCTGCGATAGCCAAAAGATCCGAGGCCCTTCCTGAGATGCCTCCTGCCCAGCGAGTAGTAGAGAAGGTTCTCTTGGTCGGAGTCGGTGCCAGCGATCGCATCAGTGCTGAGCTGCACCTCCAGAAGAGCACAGCCGAACCAGCGGAGCCGCTCTCCACCACTGTCCTGAGCTCGGACGATGCCTCTCCCAGGGAAAGCAAGGTTGATGCGTCTCCACCAATGACACCAAAGGCTGCTAACGCTACCTTCGTTCTAAGCGAAGAGTCTGTGTGCAATGAGGTGGGCAGCTCTGCTCTGGTCCAGGAAGCTCCCCAGCACCTGAGGGACAGCCCCGGGACTCCGACGGGCTCCCGGATGAGCCGGCGCTCCGTGCGCAGAAGCCTGTTGGGTAAAACATCCACAATTCACCGAACGTCCTTGGCAGAGAAGTACTCGCTGGCCAGCAAGAGGAATAGTGTGATTCGGAAATCCATTGCCAAGACAACGGCCAAGAGGAGGACGGCGCGGAAGTCCTCCGTGTCTGCCGGGCACGCGGATGGTAAGTTTGAATGTCACTAGGCTTGTCATCCCCTACTGCTTTTTGCTGCTGAAGGAAAGTGTTCTGGGGCTGGGTCTTCGGTCTGGGCGCAGCAGCTGACCGTCCTCAGCTGGGCAAGCTGCAATTAAGCGCATGTGTTCTAACAGGCTTCCTAGAGGCATGAATAGGGAAACTCAGGAAGCGCTACTCGTTCCCATCCTAGGAATCCAGCCTTGTAAATCACTGGGAGAAGAGCCTTAACATCGCTGCAGTGGGAACTTGCGGAGTCAGAGGGGAAGCTGTGAGCAGGCTTTGTGGTTTGGCAGATCTTGCATGGGGCACACGCTAGAGCCACAGGCGGTGACAGGAGGCAGAGCTGCCGCAGCATTCCTGAGGGAACCGCGCTCCTGCAGGGCCCTGGCCTTTGCCTGTCTGGTATAACACCAGCGTTTTCTCTTCCCCTGCAGCCCCCAGCTCTGGAGAGGTGCTGGAGCATGAGGAAGCAGTTGCTGAAACCGAGTGAGACCACTTTAAGTTCTTTCTTTACCCTTGCTTTCCTGCTGGGGGGATGTTATACGGTGCCACTCTTGGTACAAAGCACACTGTCTGCAGATATGACTTATGCCCCCAAGATACCAAGGGCCCTCCTACTTTCCTCGATGTTATTAAACACAACTGCCATTGTTTCTTGTTCTAGGCCTCCTCCTGGACTGTGTACCCCCTCCAAGTCGGTAAGATTTGAGCAGAGATTAAAAACATCTACGTTTGTGCGGACCCGTGAGCCAAATGCCCCCCCGAGGAATAAACCCCTGGATTACGGCAGTGTTTGCTCCCAGATAATTTTAATAAGCCAAGACCGCACCAATGGAGTGGAGCGCGGTGGCCTTCTGTAAATAAGAACAGGCTTGGACAAGCATTCTTGGTTGGGCTTGTCAGCAAATCTGAGGCAGCTCAAACAAACTCCGTTCTTCTGGTGCCGCTGGATTCTTAGCGTGCCTGAGGTGCAGTTGGAAAAAGCTCAAAGGGGAAGCGGAGAGAGGAGGAAAATGAATGGATGGCTCTGCAGATCAGTGCTGGGAGGGCTCGCATCTCTTCTTTCTGTAAGGACAGAACCTGCCTGCGGGCTGTCACGTAAAGATCAGGTTCTTCTTGGCCTGATTTTGAATTAATCAGATCTATGTTCAGCTCCCTGTACCTTGCCGAGGGGTAAGACCCTACGGAAGCCTATGGGAAAGTAGTTTCCACACTTTGTTGTTCCTCTCCCAGCTCCGTTGTGCCTTGCACCTGCCAACGAGGGCTTGGGGAGGGGAGTCAGCGTCTGTGATGCCAGCAGAGTGCAGCTTCCAGAAGCCACTGCTTGCTCTCTTGGGCACATAAACCCATTATCACAGCAGGAGTAACTTTATACCGGTGTTAAGTGCAAAGCAGCAAAGAGCAGTGCATATCACGTAACAGGAATGGGTAAATGGAGGGAATGAGCTGTTTGGCTTTGCTCTCTCTCTGTTTCTCTGCTCAGCGCTGCCTGATTCCTTGCCAGAAGCCCAGCCAGCATAAACAGGTTTCTGACTCAGAATGCTTCTGTCCCTCACAGTGTATGAGTTTGTGTTCAAGCAGTTGCTCCCTCCTTGCCCATACCTGTGTGCTGTTACTGTCTGTGCCTCTGTTTAATTCCTTCATCAAGGAGTTCACCACGATGATGCCCTGAGGTGTTTTCCACCCCTGGAGGTCAGGGCTTTGCTCTGGTACCAGTCAGTACCAGTGCTCTCTGCTGTGCCTGTGGGTTTGCATTCCCTGGCGACACCACAGTGTCCTTGTCAGAAACATTTAAACCATAACGGGCTGTTTCTGTATACAAGTTGTGCTGAAACCAGTTTGCTTTTCCCACAGAGTCCCCAAAGTCTGCGAATGTCGCTTCGCTCTCAAACCGTCACCCGAAATGATGAGCTGGCGAGCAGCAATGGTAGTTCTGGGGGACACTGGGGCAGCGTTTTAAAGCCATCGCTGTTGGGAGCCATCCCATGGCTGGGAAGTTGGAAGAAGTGGCCAGTTAATTTAAGAACCCAGTGTGAAAGGCTAATCCAGTCTTTGACAAGCGAGGATGTGTGTCAGGAGATCAGCAGTTAGGAAATCCACTGCTGGGGTTACTTCCCACCCTGGGAAGCGATGGGAATAGATGTAATGGGGATGGAGGGTTGCACATTCCCTGGGTTGCGGGGGGGCCAGTGGAACCCCGTTTCTGGAGCAAGCAGTTGCTGTGTGTCCGTGCAGAACACAACCACAGGGGTGGTTTGGCTGTTTGAGGAGCTGCTAAATCTGCTGCCAAAGCAGCACTGAAAGGGTTTTTTTTTCCCTAGAACAAACTGTAACTGTGTTTTCTTTCAGAAAGCAAAGCAAATAAGAACGAGGAGATGCTGGAACCACCTCAGAGTGCCAGGTACGTTCACAGGGTCGCTCTGCTCAGGTGCCTCAAGATCTGTAGCGCAGCTCAGAGCAAGTTCAGTGCTGAGATGCTGCTAGACGGTGTCGGTGTTTTCTGACTATGAAACTTGTGCAGGAAGGTTCCTCTTCCTCCACGAGGAGAGGGTTTGGGTTGTATTTTCTGCCACATTAGAAGTGTTTGATTTGACAATTGCCTGTGCGTACACAACAGAACGTCTTTGGAGCTAGGATGGGTTTGTGACCCTGACTATGAGACAGTTGGATGTGCCATGGTTGCTGGACTCTCTTCTTCTCCCAGGAGGAAGCCAAGCTACAAGAGAGCTGTGGATGAATGCTATGACAATCAGCAGGCAGTGGATGGAGGGCTTTCTCCTCTGAGAAGGAAGACTCCGTCCCCTGTCTTTCCAGCCAGCAAGGTAAGAGTATTGTGACCCTGCTGCAATTCCCCAGGCCTCGTTCCTCCCTCCCGCTCCTGAGGATCGTTTCTGGAATTGCCCTCTCAGGTCGTGCGTCCTTTCAAAACGTTCCTGCACACAGTGCAGAAGAACCAACTCCTCATGACGCCGAGCTCCGTGGGGAGGAACGGAGTAATAAAGTCTTTTATCCGATACAACACTCCTGTCCGAGCTGATCCCAAGGTAAGAGGAGGCTGTTGTGAGCTTGTGCACGATGGTCTGCTGAGTGTCCAGGTTAAAGCACCAACAGGAAGGGAAATTTTCAGCCCATATTAAACGAAGAAGTAACTTTAAGCTGTCTCTTTTTGCATGTATATTAAATAAATAACATTGTGATTAGGCAGCTTCCTAAAGATTTCTAATTTGGACTCCAGGCTCTGTTACTGGAGCGTTCCCCTGTGTATAAGCAAGTAACAGTCAGGAATGAGAGTTGGGAAAGGAAACTCAAGGGGATTTTGAATAGTGCAGTGATGTGTGTGTGTAACTGGAGTCCGCACACCCAAAATCTCCATTCTAGGGTGTTTCTAACTAGATCTGAGCAAAGGCCTCTTAATCCCAGGCTTCTGATGTGCTGAAGTTTGAGACCTTTGAAGCAGGAAGAGCCATGAGCCTGTTCTTGTCCATGAGACTGAGCTTCAGTCTCACTGTGTTCTGCTGGCATCAGTGCCTGCGTTGGCAGAGATGTGGTTGGGGATGCTCTTTAAAACTGACACCACTGCCTTGCTTTCCATGGCCTCTGTTCCCAGCCATCCCCAGCCACATTGCAGGCTGCCTGAGCTCCATTTCAGGCTTGTTGCCATCCTTTGCTTCTGGGCCCTGACTGTCATCTCTGGGCCCTGACTTAACCTGAGCAAGCTGAGGCGGAAGGAATCCCTGGCAGGCAGGTATAATCCCATTTCAATCTACCTCAGGAAAAGGAGAGGCAAAAGCTGGAGACTCTGCGCAGAAAGCAAGAGGCTGAGCAGCTGAGGAAAGAAAAACTGGAGGAGGAGAAGAAACGGCGACTGGAAGAGGCCAGGCTGTGAGTATTCGCTTCCTCTCTTGTCCATGCTGCGCTCCCAGCACCTGCAGGTCTCTAGTTCTGGCTCTTCCAGCTTGTAGAGTCCATGCATCCAGCAAAAAGTCTTGTCTGCTTGCTCTCACCCCAAGGACAGTATTTATTCTCCCCGTGTCTGTCCAGAACGCTCACAAACAGTTTGCTATCCCAGCTGGCTGCTGCTTCAGCTTTTGTCTTGAGTTCTCTTTCAGATGGAGCTAAAAAGCATTCCTAATATTTAAATGAATGGTGTGTTTGGTTCATTGAATTTCGTGCTGCCCACGCGTCTCTTGGCCTTGCGTCAAGCTGGAAGGAGCTTCGTGGAGTGACAAGGTGGGGCTGTTGTCCTGCAGGAAGCGTGAGGAGCGCCTGCGCAAAGTGCTGCAAGCTCGAGAACGGGCAGAACAACTGGAGGAGGAGAGGAAGAAGCGCATAGAGCAGAAGATAGCTCTGTTTGAGAAGAGCGAGAAGGTAAGGGCCAGTGTCCCTGTGGAATCTGTGTGGGAGAAGGGATAATCCCTTGAGGTAGATGATGACATGTGAGTGTGCCTGTCAGAGAGAGAGGAACTGAGGCTGCTGGAGAAGGGGGAAATGAACTGGAGAACAGTGGAATAGAGATCTTTCCAGAAACTCAGTGATTCTGAGTGACCACCTCTCTCTTGGTTACAGCAAATGGCAGATGAAACCCCTTATTTTCCTGAATTATGAGTCTAAATGGGCTTTACTTAAGCTGCGCTCATCAGGTGGGAGAAAAGCTCCACGTTGATAAAGCCAGCCTAATGGCCCCAAGGCTTTATCTACTCAAAGCTGTTCTCCCATGTGAATAATAGATGGAGGTAGAAGTCTGTGCATCCTCTGGCCCTTTCTGGTAGCTGAGACTTTCAATTTCCACACACGACCACAGCAGCCATTTATCTGCTTTAATTACCTCCGTTTGCTCCTCTTGTTTCATGATTCTGAGCATGTATTATGATGGTTTTTGTGATATGAAATGTTGAAACACCAGGACAGGGTCAATTCTTCCTGTAGAGGAAGGTAGTTGCCCTAAATGTTACTTTTTTAAAAACAAAGCACAGGTCCTATTGGCTCCTCCTGGCAGAAAAAAGCTTTTGCCCCGTGAGAGGGTGGGAGCTCAGCATCGTTGAGCCTCACCGTGATGATCTTTCCCCTGCACGGAGAGATGTCCCATCCCGAGCTGGGTATTCACCCAGCTGCACGTGTTCCGTAGGTGCGGGAAGAAAGGCTGGCGGAGGAGATCAAAAAGAAAGCAGCGGCCAAGAAGAGAGAAGAAGCGGAGGCCCGTCGCAGGCAGGAGGAGGAGGCCAGGAAGCAGAGAGCACTGCAGCAGGTCTGCACCGGCGCCCGCCCCGCTGTCTGCCAACCACCGTGGCCGTTGGGAGCCAGCGGGAGGACTGACACGGACCAACAGAGCGAGCAGAGAGGCTTTGTCCTTAAAGCTCTGCGCTTCCTCTTGCAGCGTGGGAGCTGCTGGTGGTTGTAATCCATGATTCTGCTGTAGCTCTGGGCGGATTCTTACTTAATTTGTACTAAAATGACCCTGTTAAACCCGTGTCTTGGAGATCCAGAGCGTGGTGGCCTTCAGGGTAGGCTGTGGGCAAGGAAAGGGCAGCAGTGGAATAGCAGGAGGGACGATGCTCCTACCTCTGCAACACGGGGACTTCAGCCCCGCACGGTTTCTCTGATGGGTTAGGGTCAAATAACGCCTCCCTGCTCCTCTATTCTGCAGCCTGGTCCTGGACCTGCTGAGGTGAGTAACTGCCTTGTCTGCTTACAGGAAGAGGAGGAACGTCGGCGCAGAGAGCTGATGCAGAAGAGAAAGGAAGAGGAGCAGGAACGTGCCAAGAAAATTGCTGAGCAGAGACGGGCAGAACAGGAGCGAGAGAAGCGTCTGGCTGCCGAGAGAGACCTGGAGAGGAAGAAGGAGCAGGAGAGGATCCAGGCAGAGAAGTAAGGCAATATCCACCTGTGTACTGGATTCTGTGCTGGGGCTCGGAAAAGAAGCAGGAAGAGAGGGTACTAGTGAAACGCCCAAGCAGGGAAGGGCTGTTTTGTGCTGCCAGAACAACCCTGCTCCACTGTGGTCTGAGCTGCCCAGGAATTCTGGACTCAACAATGGGCAGAGCATCCTGGAAAGCTGTGGGACAAGAGGGATTTGCAGCCAGCGCAGGCTGGGAGGGTGCTTCCAGGTGGGTTTGAGAGTAAAAGGTCTGTTCTTTGGTGCTCAGGGTACGGGAACAGCAGGAGAAGGCTGCTCACCTGCAGAAGGAAGTGTTGGCTAAAGAACAGCTCCAGAAGGAGACGGAGAAGAAAGAAGTAAGTACTTTGCTTGTGAATGGGTAGAGCTGCATGGATCCAATTTCAGCAGCCGCTATGGTCAGGAGCAGCTGAGCTGTGAAGCCAAGATCCGTGGTGTAGCCTCGTGCTGCTGGTTTGTGATGTTTCTATCCTGAAGACAGGGTCAGCAGCAGGTTTTCCCAGCTGTGAGGTTGCTGCGTTATCCGAGGAAGCACCTAATGTTCTAAGAGGGAAGGCCGGTGTGTTGGTGCTGCTTTGAGGGGCGCTCAGGCTGTTGAGCTGTGTTTGTTCGCCGCCTGTGTTGTGCTCCAAGTGTTCCTCAGCACCACAAACAAAGGCTGGCAATTAGGGCCTTAAGTTTCCATTTTACCTATCAGAATAATGGATCCCTGGATTAACCGCACAGTGCAGTTCCTAAAATTAATCCCTCTGTGATGTCGGCTTGCCAGGAGGAGGAGCAGAGGCTGGCAGAGCTGAAGAGGCAGAGGCAGGAGCAGGAGCAGAAGGAGCTGGCAGAGGAGCAAAAGGCTAAGGAGAGAGAACAAGCTCAGCACCTAGAAAGCAAGGAGGTAACTCGGCTCTCTGAAACGTCTTCAGGGCTGACAGAGAACTGGGGCTCCAGCACTAACGTGCTGTTAGAGCCGGCACCTTCACATGGTGGCCTGGAGCGTTTAAATCATAGAATCATAGATGATTTGGGTTGGAAGGGACCTCACAGCCCATCCAGTCCCACCTCTGCCATGGGCAGGGACACCTCCCACGGGATCAGGTTGATCAAAGCCCCATCCAACCTGGCCTTGAACCCCTCCAGGGATGGGGCAGCCACCCCTGCTCTGGGCAGCCTGGGCCAGGGCCTCCCCACCCTCACAGTGAAGAATTTCTTCCTAATGTCTCATCTCAATCTTCCCCTCGTGCTGTCCCTGCTCTCCCTGATCCAGAGCCCCTCCCCAGCTTTCCTGGAGCCCCTTTCAGCCCTGGAAGCTGCTCTAAGGTCTCCCCACAGCCTTCTCTTCTCCAGGCTGAACAACCCCAACTCTCTCAGCCTGTCAGTGTGTGGGAGGTTCTCCAGCTCTTGGATCATCTCTGTGGCCTCCACCAACACTCACTCCAACAGCTCAATGTCCTCCCTGTGCTGAGGACTCCAGATCTGAACTTGTTTTGATTTCAGGGAGTTACAAGGAGGGGAGGGAAGCAGCAAGTGTCTGCCAGGGTTTTTTTACTGTCAGGGTAAGGCAGTGGCTGTTAAAGGCCTCGCCTTTCCACGCTCCTTCCCTTTAAACACTGGCTGTGCCTCCCAGGCAGAAGAGATGCTGGAAGCGTTTATGATCAGAGCTGCCACGGGACGGCAGCAGAGCCTGGAACAGCCTTGGATTCAGCCTCAGCGCTGATAGACCTGGGAAAAACCTGCAAGGGGGGCGCTGAAACCAGAAGTGGCTGTTTCATTGCTTGCAAAGTGATGCATTTTAACCTTTAAATGCAAAAAACCCCAGTGAAATATGAGTTGGTGGGCACAGAGCCGTGAGGGCAGCCTCTTAGGGGCAGGAAAACTCTTCCCAGCTCGCTAGAGATATTTTGTGGCTGGTGAAATTTGTGGTTTTAAGGTTTTAGTCCTCGTGACTCAGTTTAAACCTGTCTCAAACTGAGCAGAACTGCTGCCTGTCTGGAGGTGCCTCCATTGCTGACTTGTTTGTAGCCAATTAAGCAGCCTAATTAAACAGCAGAAGGCAAAGCAAAGGCATAATCGGGTCAAAACTTTAGAGCCACCCATCCTCCAATTTTGCTGCTAGGGGATGAGGCAGGAGGTGGATATTGAGGTGATTGGGAGGACAAATGTCTCGGGCAGCTCGGAAGCGCAGCCGTGCTCGCACCTAATGCCCGGGGAATGTGTTTCTCTTCCAGAATTCGCGTGCCTGCACCTCCTACCAGATGACTCCGCAGCCCCCGAAGGAGCCAAAGCCCACCACGGAAAATCCCAACAACTACGGGCTGGACCTGAACAGCGACGATTCCACGGATGACGAAAGTCACCCTCGCAAGCCCATCCCCGCCTGGGCCAGCGGTAGGTGTCCGTGGGTCGGGATCCATCCCGAGATTGGACAGCGAGGCCTGGAGCGCGATCTCGGCTGTTCCTCCTGCTCAAATCTCGATCAGCGCGGCAGAGGTGCCGAGCCGAGGGCTCCCCCGCCCCTGCGGGACCCGTGGCAGCGTTGGGGAGCAAACACCCCTTCTTGCAGCCTCAGCGTTGGCTGCTGGTGTCATTTGTTAGTGTGAAAAGAGTAATTAAGAGCCAGGACTCCCGCTGTGAGCCTGCTCGACAATGATTTGGCTCTAAAAAGCACAGGAATGCTGGTGTCCTGTGCCCAGTTCTGGAATTCCCAACATAAGAAGGATATGGGTCTGTTGGAGCGAGTGGTGGTGGTGGACAGGGACAACAGACTGATCTCAAACCTCTTTTCCAACCGATTCTGTGATTCCCTGATTTTTATTTTTTTTTTTTCCATAGGAAACCTGCTCAGCCAGGCCGTGATCCGCCAGTACTACAACCCGCCCAACATCGACGAGCTCTTCGGAGCGATCCCCAGCCCCAAGCTGGAGGACATATTCTACAAAAACAAACCGCGCTACTTCAAGCGCACCAGCTCTGCCGTCTGGAACTCGCCGCCCTTCCCGGGCACCAAGGCGGCGCTGGGGCTGCCGTACGGCCTGAAGAAGCACTGAGGGGCCGCACCGTTCCCTGTTGAGTATCTTTGTCTCGTGGGTGCGCGCTCCCGTCTCTCTAGGGGAGAAAAAAGCCACTGTCTGGCGTCTGTGAAGCTGTAGGTATTGGCATTGAATAAAAAAAATCTTTTCTTTTACTGAACCTCTGGCATTTTCCAGAGGCAGATGTTGACAGATGTGCTCCTTCACCTCCTCCAGTGCAGTTCTGCGCGTAAGCCAGGACGGTGCCACTGTTATTAATTCCCTGAGGGTTTTCCTGACCAGGAAGCGGCAGAGCCTGCATGTCCCAACAAGATCCTCCCCTGGGAATGTGGCGCTGGCCCGGAGCGGCCGAGGAGGGAGCAGGTGACACAGCCACGACCGTAAAAGCAGCTTTGCTGGGTAGGGGGGAGGCCGGGTGTAAAACAGGTGCCAAATCCTTTCATTTTCACATCCTCTCCTGCTCTGGTCCTGATTTGCCCCCTCCTGGGCACACGCAGGGAGAGGCTGCTGTCCCTGAGCTGCTGGGACACGATCCAAAGGCTTTCCAGCAAAGTCTGGACCCCGACTTTCCTTTGGGATTGTTCAGGGATCATCTGGAACATTTTATTACTAAATAAACTGGATTCTGGTGCCTTGCTCACTCCAATGTCACCAGCAGGAGAAAACCACCAAAACACGCACTTTTAGTTAAATCCCCCATGCCAGTAAGTAGCTTATGGGGAAAATCCAGCTCAGAGGCCCTTGCCAGGGGCTCTGTGTTCA
The DNA here is from genome assembly GCF_032191515.1 of Phaenicophaeus curvirostris. Taxonomy (NCBI): domain Eukaryota; kingdom Metazoa; phylum Chordata; class Aves; order Cuculiformes; family Cuculidae; genus Phaenicophaeus; species Phaenicophaeus curvirostris. The sequence continues at coordinate 256,360 of NC_091396.1, forward strand.
AACTCTGCCTCCAGGGCCACGGCAGCTCCCTTCAAGGGCTGGGGATGCTCATTTTCATCCAAATGCAGCTTTTGGGGGAGTTTCTTCTCCCTGGGGTCATGAGGAACAGGACAGTGGATTTTCACAGCCTCCCCCCTTTGGAGAGCACAGAACCCTCGGCACCGCTGGGAAGGGGCTGCCGGAGGGCGCCTGGCACCTCGAGCCGCTGGCCCAGGACCCCGTCCATGTGGTGTTTGGTTTTCTCCAGTGCTGGAGACTCCACAAGCTCCCAGGGTAGCGGGAAAGGCTTTCCAGGGGCACCTCCTGTGCGTCCCTACCTGCCCGCTAGCACCGGGCACCCCGGACCAGAGCTCAGCTCCGGTGACCTGCAGGCACAGCAACCCCAGGCGGCTTCGCTTCGGGATTAGCTCTTTGCTTCTCCGTGTGTTCCCCCATTTCCCAGAAACTCACCCCAAATGCCTTTTGTCTCTGGGCAGAACGGCCCCCAGGGCCTCCGTGTGCGCTCAGGGGAGCAGCTGGCGGCTTGTGCCCGACGCTTGCGCCCGAGTTTGAGGTGGGGGAGAAAAAAAGCCCCTCCGTGGGGACACTCGTGCATCCCCGTGTGCCACCTCCAGGCCCGCAGCCTCTGTCCCCATCTGTGTCCCACCCTCCCCAGTCCCAGGCAGGGGACACGAGGCACAGCTCACAATGCACTTTATTTATCGTCCCTGAGGGGCCGTGCCCAGGGTGTCACCGCGGTGGGGGTGTCACTGGGGCCACAGGGAAACACAGGGAGGGGGACAGCACACAGTGAGGGTGGCCCTGGGGTGGGGGGTTCCCAGGAAAAGGTGATGACATGGGGTGGGGACAGGGAACATCCCTGTGTGCACCATGCAAGGGAGGACACGCGGAGCAGCCCCCTGTCCAGGCGGGGACTCGCGGGGCACAGCCGCGGCCCCCAGGGCCTCGGACACGTCCCTCTCCCCACGATGTCCCCGCACCCCGTGTCCTACCCACGCTCGCAGATGAGCTCGACGACGCTGTGCTCCATGGGGACGGGGTCGAGGCAGCGGTGGGCGGCGCTGGCTGCCACCTCGTCCAGCAGCCCCTGCACGATGCGCTCGTCGGCGGCGAAGCGCCACAGGTAGAGCTGCAGGTAGTGCCCGTCCACCTGCACCTGCTGCAGCCCGAAGCGGCCCAGCGTCCGCAGCCGCACGCACTCCAGCAGCGTCTTCAGGCTGATCTTGATGATCCCGGTCAGCACTGACACCTGCGACACGGGGACGGCCCCAGACACATCAGCACCCACAGGTGGGGACGCTGGCGACAGCCCTCGCCGGATCCCAGGCGCCCAGGGAGTCCCCCAAGTCCCCACACGGGATGTGGGGACAACTCTCCAGGCCCCCGGCTCCTAGGATGCTGCCATCCCCCTCCCCAGGGATCCCAAGTCCTGACACATGGGATGCGGGGACTCTGGGGACAACCTTCCCCAGCTCCCTAGGATGCTCCCACCCTGGTCCACAGTCCCCAGGGATTCCCTGACTCCTGGCACACCGGCTGCGGGGACACTGGTGCCTTCAACTCGGATTATTCCAGCATGGGGAAGTCCCAAATCCCATCAGCATGGGGACACAGGGACATCCTTGTCCTGGTGCCACTTCCAAGGAGCCCCTGAACCCCAGCACCAGGGCTACAGGGACACCAGCCAGGAAAGGGGGCAGCTTAGGGACATGGGGACGTCTGGTGACACCCCCACGGCCTCACCTTGTTGAACTCAACAGGGCTGAAGATGTCAATGCGCTCGGAGAAGAGCTTCTGGATGTTGCTGAGCAGGTGGGTGTCCATGGGGGCACTGGGAGACACGGTGACACGAGGAGAGTCAGGAACACGGTGACAGCCAGGGGACATGGGGATGGGGACACTGAGGTGGCCAGAGGAGGCAGGGACAGTCGGGGGACACAGGGATGGGGACAAAGATGGGAACCTGGGGATGGGTTGTGGACGTGGAGAGAGCGAGGGGATGCGGGGAGAGCCAAAGACACAGAGATACAATTGTGGGACACAAGGGACACGGGGGTCATCGGGGACACTGGGACAGCCTGGGGACATGGTGAGGGACATGGGGAGGGGGTGGCGGTGACAGCAGGGGGGACACGGGGGTGGTGTGGGCTCACCTGGGGGTGTAGCTGGGGGCGTAGCGCCCCGGCGCCCGCGAGCTGCTGTAGACGGAGAAGGCGCGACGGCTGGAGTCGCTGCTCTGCGCCCGCCGCACACCCTCCTCGAAGAGCTGCCCCACCTGCAGCACCGACCCCTCAGCGTCTGCGGCCCCCGGGCCCCAACCACCAACCACTCCCAGATCCTTCTGGAACCCCCAGAGGTCCTCAAAGACCACTCAGCAACCCCAGGCATCACCTCTTGACCCTTTGGGGTCTTCAGCCCCTGCCACGGACCCTCTGGGACACCTGGAAATCGTGACGGAACTCCAGGGATCCCCGCAGGACCCCCTCTGTGGGCATCCTGAAGTCCTCAAGGACCTGATGGGGACCTCAGGCCTCTCTAGGGACCCTGTGGGACATCTAGGAACTGTGGGAGGGCCTCAGAGATCCCCACAGGGCCCCTCTGTGGGCATCCTGAAGTCCTCAAGGACCCGATGGGACCTCAGGGCCTCTCCAGGGACATCTGGAACCCCCCCGCCCCAGCCCGGGGCTGCGCCTACCTGGAGGTCGATGGCGGTGATGTCCTCCACCACGCGCTTCATGACGGCGCGGACGTTGCGGGGCTCGACGGTGCCGAGCCAGTCGCGCGTCTCCACGCTTTTCCTCAGCATCTGAGCCACCGCGGCGCCCTGGACCTGCACGTAGTGGTCGAGCAGCCGCTGCGCCGCCCCCCGCGCCTCGGCGCACAGAGCCAGCCCCGGTGTCACCGTGGGGCCCGCGTCCTGCGAGGCAAGGGACAATGAGACACGTGGAGATGTGCAGCGCTGTCCCCACAGCCTGGGGACACGAGGGGACATGCCCTGGGCCACCACCTGGTGTCCTGGGGGCACAGGGACCTCAGGGGACACCCAGAATGCTCTCCAGGCCATCCCACCGCAGCTTCACCACCATCTTCATATCCTTGGGGACAGGCAGGGACACCCCCCCCGTGCCTCCACATTCAGGGTGGACACAGAGGAACTTGGGGTGATTCAGGCCCTCCCTGGGGCTGTTTTGGGGGACACGGACAGAAGGATCTGCCCCACTCTCCCCCTGTCACTGTCCCACTGCCACCTCCTGGGTGGACAGAGGGCCACGGAAGAACTTGGGGCCACCTGAGGTCCCACAGGGCCATCTGGGCCTCCCTTAGGGTTGTTTTGGGCCCCGGTTTTGGGGGACACGGACAGAAGGGAGCACCCCACACCTCCCAGTCCCCATCGCTGCATCCGGGGCCCCTCGGGGTGCAGTGGGGCTGTTTCGGAGCCAGTCAAGGCAGGTTTCGGGGCTCACCGGTGGAGGGAACTGCTCGTCGGTCAGCGTGAGGATGTAGCCGATGGTGGTGGCCTCGTAGTCGAGGCAGAGGCGGGCAAGGAGCAGCAGCAGGGCCGGGGGCGCCGCGGGGGCCCCCTTCTCGGCTGGGCCCTCGGCGAAGCTGCGCGCCGTGCGGCACAGCCAGCGCACGAAGGCCACCACCAGCCCCTCGCGCACGGCTGCCACGCAGAACTCCCCCTGCGCCAGAAACGGCGGGGGTTACACGCTCAAGTCACAATACTGACCCCCAAACCACCCCGTGCCAACCCTAGATTGTACCAGGAACCCCCAGACTACCCCGGTGCCCCTTCAGCCAACGCCAGGAACCCCAAAACCGCTCCAAGGATCTCCAGATTGCCCCAGGGACCCCCAAACTGCCCTGTGCTGACACCAAAGCATCCCAGGAACCCTCAAACTGCCCCGTGCTGACCCCAAATTGCCCCAGGGAGCCCCAAACCACCCCAGGGAGCTCCAGGTCATTCCAGGAATCCCCAAACTGCCCTGTGCCGAAACCAGCTTGCCTCAGAGACCCTCAGACTGCCCCGCGCTGCCCCCAGACCACCCTGTAGCTACCTTGAAGTAGGGCAGGCTGGCGAAGGCGACGTCCTTGGCGGTGAAGAGCTGCACGTAGGCCAGCACGGCCTTGAGCTGGCCCAGCACCGAGGAGGCCAGCGTGGCCAGCAGGTCGGGCAGCCCGGGCCCCTCCTTGCCGGGTGGCCGCGGCGCCGCCAGCGCCTGCCGCACGTCGCCCAGGCAGCCCAGGAAGAAGGTCTGGAGCGCCCGCAGGTAGCGGTCGACCCTCTCGCGCGCGGCGCGGGCCACCAGCTCGGCGGCCGCCTCGGCCCCGGCTGCGGGCAGGAGCTGGAGGAGGGCGCGCAGGCGGCGGTGGAAGCGGTCGAGCGCCCGCACCAGCAGCGAGGTGTCGCCCAGCCCGCGCTCCAGCGCCAGGCGCCGCTCCAGCAGCGCAAAGTAGCGCCCGGTGAGCGTGGCGGTGAAGGCCTCCAGGCGGCCCTCGACCACGCCGGGGCGGCCCTCGAAGAGGCTGCGGTACGAGCCCGCCAGCACGCACAGGTTGCCCACGAAGGCCGAGCTGCCGCGGTCGACGAAGTCGAGGATGTCGGAGGCGGGCGGCGGCGGCGTGGAGGCGGCGCTGGGGCCGGAGGGGTCGGCCGGGGGCAGCTCGGCCTCCAGCGTGGCCAGCTCGGCATCGAGGCGGGCGCCGGCGCGGGTCAGGAACTCCTCGCTCAGCTCTGCCGGAGGCGCCTCCAGCTGCAGCAGCATCGACACGCACTCCGCCAGCTCCTTGGGGTCCAACGGGTCCTCCCTGCGGGGCAGTAAAGCTGCGATTAGTGGGGGACAGCAGGGTGGGGAGCAGCCATCAGTAGGGGCCAGAGTGAACAGCCCCAGATCCCTGTTTCCCCATTGTCATCAGCGGGCTCCAGACCGAACACCCCCTAACTCCTGTTTCCAAGAGTTGCCATCCTTAGGCTCCAGAGTGAACACCCCCGAGCCCCTGTTTCCCAGAGCTGCCATCCTTAGGCTCCAGAGTGAACACAGGCACACAACACCCCCCGACTCCTGTCCCCACAGAGCTGCCATCAACAGGTTCTAGGGTCAACACCCTTGATGTTCCTTAAAGCCACTGTCAGTAGGCCCCAGAGTGAATGCCCCCAACCCCCCATTGCCCATGGCTGCTGTCAGTAGGCCCCAGAGTGAACACCCCCAACACCCCATTGCCCGTGGCCGCTGTCAGTAGGCCCCAGAGTGAACGCCCCCAACCCCCATTGCCCATGGCCGCTGTCAGTAGGCCCCAGAGTGAACGCCCCCAACCCCCCATTGCGCGTGGCCGCTGTCAGTAGGCCCCAGAGTGAACGCACCGTAGCTGTGTGCGCAGGCGCTGGGCCAGGTCAGCCATGATGGCGTGGCTCTCGTCCTCGATGGCGCAGAAGGAGGGCAGGTGCCGGTAGTGCCGCAGCACCGCGCGGGCACGGGCGTAACAGCGCAGGGCACGCGCCGGCTCCCCCCCTGGTGCCGCCCAGCGCCGCAGCCGCCCCGGCACCTCCACCAGTGACTGCAGCTTCCGCAGCAGGGCCTGCACCCCTGGGGGACAGAGGGCGTGAGGAGGGGTGGGACTGGACCCCAATCTGCCCCCCTGGGTCCTGCCCACACCCTAGACCCCCCACCCCATTATCTGCCCTCAAAACCTCAGATTGGCCCTGCTGGCATCTTCCCACCCCCCTAGATTTTCCCCTGACCCCTAGATCTGCCCCCTTCGGGGCCTACCTGCCCCTTCTATCTGTCCCAACACCCCAGATCTGCCCCCCTTGGGGCCTCCTGAACCCTTGGATCTGCCCCCAGTCCCACAGATCTAACTCCCAGGGCCTCCCTGCCCCCCTGGATTTGCCCGTGACCGCCAGATCAGCCCCAGAGGGTCCCTTCAACCCTGATACCTGCCCCGCAGCCCCCCAGATCTCACCCCCAGGGTGTCCCCCAGCCCCCCCTGTACCGGCGAGCTGGGCGCCGCGGCGGTGCCGGTCCTGGAGCGCAGCGCTGACGCGGGCACTCGAGGTGCTGATCGCGGACATGTTGGCGGCCAGGTCAGCCATCTCGGCCTCCATGCGACGGAAGTCGACCTTCATCTTGCGGATTGTATCTGGGGAGAGGGCAGATCCCCCGGGGTCCCTCAGCTGCCCGGATTCTCCTAGGTCCCTTGGCTGCCTAAGTTCCCCCAGGGATCTCCCCAGATGCCCAGGATCCCCCCAGATCCTCAGATGAGTGGGTCCCTTGGCTACCTGGGACCCTCCAAGACCCCCCGGATACCTGGAGTCCCTCGACTGCCCAGGACCGCCCCCCTGCGCCCCCCCAAGCCGCCTCACCAGTGGCAGAGATGAACTTGTTGTAGTTCTCGTAGAGCAGAGTCTGCATGTCGCTGTCGAGGGCGCGGATCTCCCGCCCCAGCGCGGCCTCACGCGCCAGCAGCTGCCCCAGGGGGCACTCGCTGCGCACCTTGGGGGGGGACACAACAGTGGCACAACAGCCCCACACAAGGCCCCCCCCTTACCCCCCAGGAGTCTCCCATTGCCCCCCTCTTGGGCCCCAGCTGCCCCGGAACCCCTAACTGCTCCCCAGGAGCCTGAACAACCCCTCAGTTTCTGCCAGCCCTCCCCAGCTGCTCCCGAGGGTCCCAAGAGTGTCCCTGCAGAGACCCACACGGCACCTTCGGGAGCCCCTACGGAATGAGACCTACAGGGCCCGGCAGAGCCGCTTGGGGGGCGCCGCCAGGTCCTCGGGCCCCCCGGCTCCCACGCTTTCCCCCCCAGGCTCTCCGTGGGGTCAGAGCCCTAGCAGCGGGGCCCGGCCCGCGGCTCCCCGTGCTGGGGGAGTGTCCCTGGGAGGGGGCCCCGGCAGAGGGAGGCTCCGGAGGCCTCTCGGGGCTGTCCTGGCGCCGCCGCGGGGCCCGAGCTCGCCTTGTTGAGGAACGCCTCGGGGTCGAAGTGGGGGCTGTCGATGTCGGTGGGGTCCGGGGCCGCCTCTGGCGCCGCCTCCGCCGCGCCGGGCCCGTAGTAGCGCTGGAGGGGCCCGTGCGGCCGCCGCCACCCGCCGCCCCCGGCCTCGGGGCTGCCCGCGGCCCCGCCGCCCGCCGCCTCCACCTCCGCCATCGCGCCGCGCTTCCGGGCTCTGCGCCCGCTTCCGGCCCTCCCGCCGACGTCACATCCGGTCCGCCCCGGCGCTGCGGCCCCAGACCTTCCCCTCGCGGCTACTTCCGGCCCCTCCTTGAACGTCACTTCCGGCGCGGCGCCCGCCGTTGCCGGGGTAACCGGGAGCCGGGGCCGCCGCCCCCCGATAATTAACGGCGGCGGTAATTGCCGTGCGGGGGTCCCGCGAGCGACCCCGCGATCCGGAGACCCTGCGAGCGATCCTGCGAGCCCGTGATGGGTGCTGCGATTGATCCTGCGATCAATCAATCCCCTGATCGATCCCGTGATTGATCCCGTGATTTCTTCTGCTCCGCCACGTGACCCACGTGAACCTGAGATCGATCCCATGCTCCATGTGAGCCCAGGACCCTGCGACTGATCCCTGTGAGCTTGGGATCGATCCCATAACCCCGTGACTGATCCTGGGATCAATCCCATGATCCTGTGACTGATCCTGGGATCGATTCCACAATCCCGTGACCGATCCTGGGATCAATCCCATAACCCCGTGATCGATCCCATAACCCTGTGACTGATCCTGGGATCAATCCCATAACCCCGTGATCGATCCCATAACCCTGTGACCGATCCTGGGATCAATCCCATAACCCCGGCACTGACCCTGGGATCGCTCCAGCAATGCGTGTGACCCTGTGAGCGCTGCCCCGGAGCTTCTCCTCCATCCGCACCTTCCCAACTGCTCCAACACCAGGGGCCAAAGTAACCAAATGCAGCCGGGCCTTTCCCTTGTGCCGGATCCACGGCCCAACGGAGCCACTTGGGATCGCGGGGGAAGGGGCTGGGAGGCCACGCAGGTCTGTAAATCAGACCAGATTCACCCAGGAGGACAACAGAGACAACCAAGCCAGCATTTCCACAGAGCCCTGCTCCTCTCCCGCTCCTCACAGACCCAGCCGGAGCGCACCACGATCCGGACGCACCGCTGATCCCGTTCCAAAGCAGCAGGATTGCATTACAGCCCAGGGACACTGGGATATCAGGGAAGGCTGGGGCCTGGCACTGAGTGGCCACACTGGATGTACGTCACATTCCTGCTTCTGAATCCCATAAATCAGCATCCAGAACAAATGCGGGAGAAAGGACCCCTAATCCGGTTTGAATTAGCAGTTTGGTACAGACACCACAAGCCGTTTATGGAGCTGGATCTGGGACAGCTCAAGGATGAAGGCATTTCTAATAGAAATTAGGAATTCCGAGGGGAAACTCCCAGTTCTCGGCGGGTTTATTAAACCTGGGAGCACCGATGTGACTCCGATCACCACCCACAGCCCAGCAGGAGCCGAGCCCCAGGCATCAGCACGGGCGGTCACGTGAAAGCGGCCCCTAAACCGGGCCACGAGATGCAGGCGACGAGGTGACAGATAAAGCTGCCAGTATTTAACAACACTGAAATCATGTTGGATGTGGAAATCCACCTGGAATGAAGTACACTCAAGGTCTAGAGACGTCGGAGCGTGGAACAGCGGAATGCTGGCCGAAGGGAAAGCGGTTTGGCAAGTGCCTGGCAGATCCCAGCCTGCCCCACGCGTGGAGCGAAAGAGGCGCCCAGTGAGTCCGGCAGCCGTCCCGGCTTTGTTGGAAAAGCCTGCGGAGCGCCAGGCTCAGGTCCCTGCTTTAGACACCAGGAAGTAGAGGATGAAGAAAACAACGACCAGTCCCACTGAAACCCAGCAGAGCACCTTGCGGTTATCCCTGCCGGAGCGCGCCATGGTGGAGAAACGCTTCACACTGCCGCTCAGCAGGCCAGTCACACTCAGGAAATCCGAATCCTGGAAGGGGAAGCAAGTGAAAATGGAGGCATTATACATGGACGAGGGTATCCATGCAGAATCTCCGACTCCCTGGCTTTGAACCTGGAGCTGCACAGTCGCTGCCTGTCTCCGCACCCATCCCGTCTCCCTCAGGTCCTCCCCAGCCCTCGGGCTCCAGGAGCGGCGCCATTCCCGCCCTGCTCAAAGCAGAGACACAGAAAGGACAGGGAAGGCCTGTTCCAAACACAACCGGAGCTGCCTCCCATTCCTAAAATGCGGCACAGGCCTTGCTGCCAGGCTGCTCCATGGAACCCATGCAGTTCCCATTGCTGTCCACACACACTGTTATTGTGCTTCCAAGCTGAGCTCCCACCTCTGGCTCAGCCCATTTCCACACAATTCCCTTTCCTCTGGCTTCTACACGCTGGCTCTACATCACCTGGCACACACAGAAGGGGCTCTCCAAGCACCGGGGTTATGGGATCTCCTCCTCACATCCCTGCGCTGGAAATGGGCTGAGTCCCATTCCCTCATTCCTAAACCACCCGCTGGGATCTACCTGGCTCTGCTGACTGGGAACGGCTCTTTCCATCCCACCAGCGCCTTACCATGCCATCCAGGTACCGGTTCTGCTCCTCAGCATCCTTGTCGATATCCAGAGCCAGCTGCGCAGTGAGGAAATGGGTGTTAACCAACTTAAAGCCCTGCACGTGCCCTACTGCTGCTAAAACTGGGAATGCACCTTCGGAAAGCATGGATGCAGCCCAGGACACAGTTGATTTCTGAGTGCATTTTGCTGGTTCATGTCCAGCTTCTCACCCACTAACACCCCAAGTCCTTTTCCTCAGGGCCGGTCCTAATCCATTCTCCTCCCACCCTGCGTCTGTGGTTGGGATTGCCCAGACCACGGACACTTACACAGAAACCAATTTTCAAACCCAATTCCCCTGCCCTTCTACTGCACCTTTTATCCAAGGAGCAGCGCATCACAACACTCCTCCATGCAGCTTTTTTCTTCCTTTCTGCACCCAAACCTCCTCCCCCGAGTGCCACAAAACCACACTGTCCCCGTGAGGCGACGTCACCGAACCACCAAAGGGACGTGGAAATCCACGTAGCCATCCCTGGTGTCCCACAAGTGACCGTCACCCGCTGGATCACCACAATGAGGAGTCGGGAATGCGTGGGAACCCCTCTGCGTCACGTCTCCCGCAAACCCCCTGTGTGAACAGGCTGGATAAGCGCTGCTGGTCGTTTCCTCGCCGCAGTGCCGGCCACTCACCGCCTTCAGCCGGGTGACCTTGGTGGCGAGGCTGTCCGCCATCCGCTTGTTCTCCACATCCAGCAGATCCTCCATGGTGCTCGGACTCCGGCCTGGACAAAGAGAGCAGACAGTTCTACCTGGCCCAGGACCAGCATCCCTGCTCACAGTGCGGCGTCCACCTCGTCTGGCTGGTGCCCTCCTTGCCACGACGGCCAGACCCACCCTTTGGGGACCCCAGCCCCTCTGTTTTGGGTCCCCCTCACCTGTCACTTTAGGGTCCACAGCCCCTCACTCTGAGGCCCTCCAACCCCACCCTTTGAGGACCCCAGTCCCTCACTTTGGGGTCCCTTTCACTCCTCACTTGGGGGACCCCTATCCCTCACTTTGGAGACTCTCACCTCACACTTTAGGGTCCCCCTCACTCCTCACTTGGGGGACCCCTATCCCTCACTTTGGAGACTCTCACCTCAGACTTTAGGGTCCCCCTCACCTCACACTTTAGGGTCCCCCTCACCTGTCACTTTAGGGTCTCCAGCCTCTCACTTTGGGAACACTGACCTCTGACTTTGGGGATCCCCAATCCCTCCCTTTAGGGACCCCAGCCCCTCACTTTAGGGTCCCCCTCACCTGTCACTTTAGGGTCCCCAGCCCCACACTTTGTGGTCTCCCAGTCTCTCACTTTGGGGTCCCCCTCACCTTGGGATTCCCAGCTCCTCACCCCTCAGTTTGGGGCCTTCCAGCCCCACACTTCGGGGACCCCAAGCCCCACACTTTAGGGACCCCAGCCTCTCACTTTCGGGTCCCCATCACTTGTCACTTTAGGGTCCCTTTCACCCCTCCCTTTCGGGTCCCCCTCACCTGTCACTTTAGGATCCCTCTCACCCCTCGGTTTGGGAACCCTGACCTCTGACTTTGGGGCCCCCCAGTCTCTCCCTCTGGGGGATCCCATCCCCTGACTTTGGGGCCCCCCAGTCTCTCACTTTGGGGCCCCCCTCACCCCAGTCTGGGGTCCTCCTCCCCCCTCGCCCTGGGGTCCCCCTCCCCTGTCACTGAGGGGCCCCCATGCCCACGCTCCGAGGCGCCATCCCGGCCCCCCGGGCCCCTCACCCTCCCTGGGCTCCCGCCGGGCGGAGCCGCGGAGCCGCCGCCCCTTCCCGTTCCGCCGGGCGGCGCGGGGCCGGCTGGGCCCACGGTAACGGGCGGCCGGGGGCCCCTCCCGGCTCTCCCCGGCCCTCCCTGCCCTGCCCCGCTCCCCGACCCGCTCCCCGACCCGCTCCCCGGCTCTTCCAGACCCGCTTCCCGGCTCTTCCCGGCTCTCCCCGGCCCTCTCTTCCCTGCCCTGCTTCCCGACCCACTTCCCAGCTCTTCCCGGCTCTTCCCATCCCCACTTCCCGGCTCTTCCTAACCCACTTCTTGGCTCTTCCCAGCTCTTCTCATCCCCACTTCATAGCTCTATTCCCAACCCCACTTTCCAGCTCTTCCCATCCCTTCCCATCCCCACTTCCTAGCTCTCTTCCCGACCCTGTTTCCTGGCTCTTCCCAGCTCTTCCCATCCCCACTTCATAGCTCTATTCCCGACCCTGCTTCCCAGCTCTTCCCATCCCTTCCTATCCCTGCTTCCTAGCTCTCTTCCCGACCCTATTTCCTGGCTCTTCCCAGCTCTTCCCATCCCCACTTCATAGCTCTATTCCCGACCCTGCTTCCCGGCTCTTCCCATCCCTTCCCATCCCTGCTTCCTAGCTCTCTTCCCAACCCTGTTTCCTGGCTCTTCCCAGCTCTTTGCATCCCCACTTCCTGGCTTTCTTCCCGACCCTGCTTCCCAGCTCTTCCCATCCCTGCTTCCTATTTCTTTTCCCCATCCTGCTTCCCAGCTCTTCCCATCCCTGCTTCCCAGCTCTCTTCCCGACCCTGCTTCCCAGCTCTTCCCATCCCTGCTTCCCATTTCTTTTCCCCATCCTGCTTCCCAGTTCTTCCCATACCCGCTTCCTAGCTCTCTTCCCAACCCTGCTTCCTAATTCTCTTCCCAGCCCTGCTTCCCAGCTCTTCCCAGCTCTTGCCATCCCCGCTTCCTGGCTCTCTTCCCAGCCCTGTTTTCCATCTCTTCCCAAACCACTTCCCAACTCCCCTCTCAAGCCTTCTCAGCTCTTCCTGATCCCACTTGTCAGTTCTTCCCGATGCCACTTCCCTGCTTTTCCCAGGCCCATTTCCCGGCTCCCCCCGACCTGCTTCCCGGCTCCCCTGGGCTGTGTGGGGCAGGAGGGGGTTCCCTTTAACCCCGAAACGGGGCCTGGCTCTTGTCCCGGCTCAGCTGTTCCGCAGGGATGCTCCCATCATGGACACAACTCGGTTCTCCTGGATTTTCCACCACTGGGAGTTGTTCTCCCACGTGGCTGTGAAACGTGCCCCTGTGTCTAAAACAGCCCCGTCCCCCACGCATCCGCTGTGTACGGCTTTCCAAGGAGCGCGTTCTCTCCCACAGCGGTGCTGAGCCCCGAGCCGTGGTGTCCGTCTGTCTGTCTGTCCAGCCCTATGCCGTGATCCAATGCGCTGACCGCCCAGACCAAGACCACCCGGATCAGACCCCTCGTCACCTCCTCTTCTCCTCCAACTGGAAAGGTAGCTCTGCCTCCAGCCAGGAGGATGCTTTCCTCCCCATCTGTTTCCCTCTCCAGCCCTTTTCACTCCCGGGAATGTTTCTGGATGTGTTTATTTGCCTCCGTGCGGCAGCAGGAATCAGGGCAGCGGGGAGGAGGAGGAGGCAGGGAGCTATTTTGGGGAGCGGCTGTCATCTGCTCCGTGCTAATCCCTGGCTGGGGAGGGGGGGGATGCTTTCTCGGAGTGCTTTACCAGGAGGGCAGATATTAAACATGGAAAAGCAAAGAGAGGAAAAAGAGGATTAGCGGGAGAGAGAGGAACCTGGATGCTGGTTTTACTGGGGTTGTCCATCTGTTCGGCTTCTATGGATGCAGCAGCGTGAGCAACCTCACGGGGGATTTTGTGCTGTTTTCCTTTCCCCACCCCTTTCTCTCTCTCTCAGCTCGCTGTGTGTTGAGGGCCTTTTGCATCGCTGCGATCCAGCAGCCCTGGAATCCCGCTCCTCCTGGCATCACCTCCAGCTGGAGCTGAGCTGCTGCAGTAATGGAGCTGAGGAGCGTGGTCGCCAGTGTGGAAAGCGGCGAGCAGGACACGGTTCTCAGGGTGCTTCAGATCTACAACCGGGAGGTGAGTGAACACCGTGCCTGTGCCTGCTGGCGGTGGAGGCTCTTTGCCAGCCTGGAAGCAGGTTGGCTGCGCTGGGAATTCCTGTGCCATCCATTCTGGCTCCTCGGAGCACGTCTGCCTGCGTGCTGCTGCCGTAACACTACAAGCTGCTTGGTTGTGCAGATACCTTATTGCTTGGAGTTTTGCTAGGATGCAGCCTCACAGCCTCGCTCTGTCTTGGTTCCTTTGTGTGCTGGAAGGAAAGCGTAGAGAAGGGATTTCTATTATTATTATTATTAATCTTCATCATTATCATTGTTATCATCATCATTATTGTAGTTATCGTCATCCAGATCCCAAGTAAAACCTGGCAGGGAAATAGGCCTCTGTGTGCAGTAGCAGGAGGAGCTTTGCCATTAAGGAAAGCTTGGAGGTTACCAGCCTGAGCTGCAGGTGGAATGGTTGTCGTGATTTGCAAGTAAAAGACCATTAGAGGCGGCCAGCGATGGGCTTCTGGAATCTGATACCAGTGCCAGATCTGGAAGCTGACAGTAAGAAGCAATATGGAATATCAAAAAGGAGTGGTTGGGAAGCAGAGCTGAAAGCATTTCAAGCCTTAAAGAGGCAAGAGATTATCTGTGGGGTAAATCCCTTTTGGAATGGGCTCTGGTTGTCAGGGGAATTCCCTCCTGAGGGTTTCTGCCGAGCCCTGCGGCTCCCCGTGACTCATTCTGCACCACTCAGGAGTGGGTGGGAATCCGGAGGGAAACCTGTGGATGTTCTGGACGAGGGAGAGCGTGTGGCACCTGGCAGCAGTCAGATCTGCGCCGGGGAGATCCGAGCGAAGGAGGAGCAGGTCCCTGGTGGAGATGATCCGCAGGGTTTACAGCACCCGCAGCAGCCGTGGTGCTGGAGGGACTCGGGGTGCAAGTGGAGCTGGATGTGGTGTGGGCCTGAGGCACCAACCCACAGGGATTTGGGTGGGATTCCTCCAGCTGGAGCCTCGGTCGGGGCATGGAGCGCAGGGACCGTGTGGGAACGTCAGGTGTTGGCTACCCTCTCTGAAAGAAACAGAGCAAATCAAATGGATTATGAAACCACAGAGAAGCCGAGCAACTCGCTTGCATTGTTTGTCACTGTGAAAACTGACAGTACCGTTTGCAGTTTTGGGGGATATGTTCTGCTTTGCTATTCCATACACACACACTTTTGGATGGCCAGGACAGCTAAAGCAAAAACACAGGGATGGCAAAAATCCATGAGTGAGGTGACAGGAGCCCACAAAGAGCACTGAGCCGCTGGTTTCTCCTGCTGTGGTGTCACAGCCTGTGCATGGTTCTGAGGAGGGGGCTTGTTTGCAGTGTGTTTTTGGACCTGCTGCTTCCCAGCCGAGCACCCCTCCTCTGGCTGGGGGACATGATTTATGGATTTTTAACCTACTACTTGTTCTGATTGATTTTGTTTCGCACCCGTAGAAATCTCAGTGCTTCACCTTTGACGATGAAGAGCGGGAAGAGCGGAAGGTGGGTGTCCTCTTTGCTCTCTTCCTCCCACGGGGTATAGCGTGTGTCCCTGCCCATGGCAGGGGGGTTGGAACTAGAAGGTCTTTAAGGTCCCTTCCAAGCCAAACTATTCTATGATTCTAACCCTGGCCACCCAGAGGCTTGGGATACTTATGGCTGTGCCCATAGCTCCCGTGTCTCTGTCTCCTCGTATGGAAGGAGCAGGGAAATGCCTTGTACTTTCTCACTTCCCCAGGGTGTGATTGTGGGATTACTTCATCACAGAGTCATGGAATGGTTTGAGTTAGAAAGGACCTTAAAGCCCATCCAGTTCCACCCCCCGTGCCGTGTGCGGAGCAGGACAGGGTGGTGGGAAGTGCTCTGATGTGTTACCGCACGAGTGTTCCTTGTTTCCAACCGCACAGAAAATGGCCCAGCTGCTGATCAAGTTCTTGGAGAGGGAGCTCCAGCCATCCTGCCAGGTGACGTGTCTGGAGAGCATCCGCATCCTCTCCCGGGACAAACACTGCCTCGACCCGTTCACCACCAAGGAAGGCCTGAAGACCCTCTCCAGGCACGCCGGCATTGACTACTCGGAGGAGCTTATCCGGGAAGTGCCAGACTTGGATGTCATCCTGGAATCTCTCAAATGCCTCTGCAACATTGTCTTCAGCAGCCCCAGGGCGCAGGAGCTGACGGCCGAAGCCCGGCTGGTGGTGGGGCTGGCCAAGCGCATCAAACTGTACAACGAGGGGAGCCTTCCTCACGAGGTCAAGTTCTTCGACCTGCGTCTTCTCTTCCTGCTGACGGCGCTGAGGGTCGACATCCGGCAGCAGCTTGCCCAGGAGCTCCGGGGCATCAGCCTGATGACGGACACCTTGGAGCTGACGCTGGGTGTGAAGTGGATGGACCCCTACGAAGTTGCCACCGAGGAGGGACCTCTCCCGCCTTTGCCTTGGCAGGAGACGGAGCGAGCCATGGAGATCCTGAAAGTGCTCTTCAACATCACCTTTGATTCCAGCAAGAGGGAGGTGGATGAGGTAAGGTGTCCCAAGATGTGGCATCCGCGTATCTCCAGGCTGTGCTTTGACTGCTGGCTTCTCCTCCGGTTCCTGGTGTTCCGTACTGGCCCTCCTGCAGCCCTGGGTACACGTAAGGGGATCAGAAACTTCTGTGTCCCGACCTTCCTCCCCAGAGCGCTGCCTCTGTCCAGTGCATTCTTAAACCTTAAGGCTTTTAGAGCATTTAAGTTTAAAAGTTGTGTATTTTCCCTTCTAGCAATGTGATTCATTGTGCAAGTAGGAGAGCAGAGTCCCTAGGTAATCCTAGAATCCTGGAATGGTTTGGGTTGGAAGGGACCTCAAAGCCCATCCAGTCCCACCCCTGCCATGGGCAGGGACACCTCCCACTGCATCAGGGGCTCCAAGCCCCATCCAGCCTGGCCTTGAACCCCTCCAGGGATGGGGCAGCCACCCCTGCTCTGGGCAGGCCGGGCCAGGGCCTCCCCAGCCTCTCAGCAAAACATTTCTGCCTAGGATCTCATCTCCATCTCCCCTCTTGCAGCTTCACACCATTCCCCTTGTCTTGTCCGTGCTCTCCCTGATCCAGAGCCCCTCCCCAGCTTTCCCGTAGCCCCTTTCTGTACTGGAAGGTAACTCCCTTCCGAGTGTGGCCTATTAGTGCTTCACCTGGACAAGGCCAAAGGGTGGTGGGATGGAGAACATCTCCAGCTGATCCATGGGCTGGTTCTGGGGCCTCTTCCAGCCCCTGACTCGGTGCTGTGGAGTGAGGGGAAGGTATCAGGTGGCAGGAAGGCTGTGGATTGACTTCCAGAGGGGAATGGGAAGGCTGCTTCTGCTGGAACAGCCACTGGAGGGTGGGATGGGCTGGATGCTGCTGGGACAGCAGGCTCTGGGGTGCGTGGGGTCCCCTGTCCTGATGGAGGCTTTCGCTCTCTCTTTGGGGACCAGGAAGATGCCGCGCTGTACCGGCACCTGGGTGCCCTCCTGCGCCACTGCCTGATGATCTCTGCCGACGGAGAGGACCGGACGGAGGAATTCCACAGGTCACTGTCGGGTAACAGGGTCGAGAGCCCCAGCAGAAACGAGTCTCCCCAGGGCAGATCCTGCCCAGCCTCGGCACTGGCAACCTTGTTCATTTGGTGATTGCCAAGGTTGCTGGCTGGGTTCTGGTTTGGCCCTGGTGCTTCTGGAGCTCTGGAATGGCCCTGCCCTGGCACAGTCGTGTCACTTGCAAGGGGGCCACGGCCTGATCCACAGGAGGAAGCGTTGGCTCTGAGCCTCCCTGAGCCCAAGGGTACCACTCAATACCCTGCAATATTGATTTTCAGTATTAATCTTCAATATTGATATCAGGCCTTCGTGGCAGTGCCACCCACATCAGCACACCGCTTGCCAGAGCAGATGTTTGGTGCTTTAATTAGAGAGTCCTTAATTAACTGTGTGTCTCTTGATGAGAAATTGCGTGTGACACTGCTGAGCTTCGGTGGCCACAAGGTGTCAGCTTTGGGCAGGGACATTGTCCTGTCCCCAGGAAAAACCCGAAGATCCTTGGTTTCTCGGTTGTCAATGAGTCTCTTCAGACTCCCAGAAAATAGTTCAGCCACCCAAAACGCAGTTTAATTTCCCTTTTAGTGGTGTGAGAAGCTTGGGATGCGGCCCAAGAGCAGCTTGGATCTCAGGGTCCTCACACTCCTGGAAGTTCATAGAATCATGGAATGGTTTGGGCTGGAAGGGACCTCAAAGCCCATCCAGTCCCACCCCTGCCATGGGCAGGGACACCTCCCACGGGATCAGGGGCTCCAAGCCCCATCCAACCTGGCCTTGAGCTCCTCCAGCTCTTGGATCATCTCCTTGGCCTCTTCCTCATGCCATTAATGAACCTTCATTTCTGGGTGGCAGAAGAACCTCTGTGAGCAGAGATCCCTGACGCTGTGTTCTTGTCTCTTTCATACCTTTAGTCACACAGTGAACCTCCTGGGCAACCTGCCCCTGAAGTGTCTGGATGTCCTCCTGACCCCAAAAGTCCGGCCGGGCTCGCTCGAGTACATGGGTGTCAACATGGATGCAGTCAGCATCCTCCTGGATTTCCTGGAGCGACGCCTCGACAGGGTGAGTCGAGAGGCTGCTGTGTGATGTTGTCACCACTTGTTTTCCAAGCTCACTGGGTGAGTGGAATTCTGCTCAACTCAGCAGCGATCCAGTGGGATCCTTGCATTATTGCCAAGCTGGCTGTGCATTTCAGCCTCTGGAGTTACTCCAAAGGGCCTCCAAATCTTACCACTGTGCTTCTCCACTCCGGATACCCCACATAACTTTTTCTAGCACTTTGTGGCTCAGAGTGGGGCTTGGAGAACCATTTGGAGTGCTGAAGCGCTGGAATTCCTGTAGCAGGGGCTGGGTTCCTGTTTCCCTGTCCATACTCCTGTTCTCCAGCAGGAGCCAAACTGGTCGTCCTTGGTGTGACCAACGAGGTGTTTGTTTGTGGTGCTTCTGCAGGGACACAAGCTGAAGGAGAGTTTGACCCCTGTGCTGAACCTGCTGACTGAGAGTGCCCGTGTCCACCGCCAGACGAGGAAGTTCCTGAAGGCCAAGGTACGCTGAGGGCCAGGCAGGAGTGGGATGGTGCCGCTTGGAGGACGCGGGAGCACAGCAAACCTCCAACCAGACCCCCTCTGTCCCTGCTGGGTTCTGACACGCAGCAGGTGAGGCTGTTGGTGCCCACCGTGCTTTTCCACGTGCTTTGTGGATTTATTGGTTTTCATAGAATCATGGAATGTTTTGGGTCGGAAGGCGCCTCAAAGCCCCTCCACTCCCACCCCTGCCCTGGGCAGGGACCCCTCCTACTGGATCAGGGGCTCCAAGCCCCATCCAACCTGGCCTGGAACCCCTCCAGGGATGGGGCAGCCACTGCTTCTCTGGGCAACCCGTTCCTGTTCCTAGCCCTGTTTTAGCTGCTTTGTGGGCCACCCCTCCGTGTTCTGACCTGCCGCTGCTGTTCCAGCTCCCCTGACTGCCCTCACTGTGGCCCTGTAGGTGCTGCCACCGCTCCGGGACGTCAGGAATCGGCCGGAGGTGGGGAACTCGCTGCGGAACAAGCTGGTGCGCTTGATGACTCACATCGACACTGACGTGAAGCACTGCGCGGCAGAGTTCCTCTTTGTGCTCTGCAAGGAGAGTGGTGAGCTGCAGGGGCTCCCTGTGCACCTCAGGGACGGGGAATCCTGGAGTGTGGCCTCCAGCCAGGCTGGAGAGCGTGGGGTGGGTGACCCCTGGCAGCCAGCAGGAATTCCTGCCTCCCCTTGGGCTGGATACACTGAGAAAGGAAAAGCAGAGAGCATCCAGGTGCTCTGTGGGAAGGAGTCACTGTCTCTGCTGTCAGAAGAGAGTGGAAAGCTCTGCTGGGACACCCCATCACCCCGCACGCAGCCTGGTCTGTGTGCAGACCTCATCCCAGGGTGTTATCCCTGCCCTTCCTGGTCTGTAGTGCCGGGGCCTCGCTCCCTGCCGCAGGGGTCAAAGAGGCATCGGCATTCCGGGTCTCCGTGGCCTTGCCCCGGTGTCGCTGTGGGACACGCGGGAGCAGATGGAGGGGAAGCACAGGGTGGTCTCTCTCCCCTCTCCGGCAGTGTCGCGCTTTGTGAAGTACACGGGCTATGGGAATGCGGCGGGGCTCCTGGCAGCACGAGGCCTCATGGCTGGTGGCCGGGAAGAGGGAGAGTACTCGGAAGATGAGGACACGGACACTGAGGAGTACAAGGAGGCAAAGCCCAAGTAAAGAAATCTGCTCCGCTCTTGCTACGCCTTCTTCCCCGGGAAGAAGCCTGGGAAGAAGCCTGGCAGAGGCTGCCCAGGGAGGGGGTTGAGTCCCCTTCCCTGGAGGGGTTTAAGGGACGGGTGGACGAGGTGCTGAGGGACATGGGTTAGTGATCGATGGGAATGGTTGGACTCGATGACCCGGTGGGTCTCTTCCAACCTGGTTATTCTGTGATTCTATGAATCTATGAAGTTGCCACCTGGGATTGGCAGGATGGGGGTGCTGCCCACGGCAGAGGGAAGGGAGGGATGGGTGAGGGCGGATGCCTGTGCGTCAGACGTACAGGAGTTCGGAAACACCACATCACACTGTGGTAGAACTTGGGACCAATGAGACAAGCAGCCCTGACCACCAGCCCTACCGTCGCATTCCTCTGCTCTGTGCAAGCACAGGAGGGTTTTAAATGCCCTTTTCTCCCTCCTCTGCTTCATCTCCCTCTGTTCTTTCCGCAGCATTAACCCCGTGACGGGACGCGTTGAGGAGAAACTTCCCAACCCCATGGAAGGGATGACAGAAGAGCAGAAGGAATATGAAGCCATGAAATTAGTCAACATGTTTGACAAGTTGTCCAGGTACTGCAAACCTGTGTTTGTTCCTGTCAACGTGAGCGCTTCCAGTTCAGACCTTTCCTTGAGCGCATTCCTGAGGCCACCACTGACTAAGGGATGTGAGAGGGAGTCGGGGAGACACATGGAGGATTTCCCTGAGCTGGGGGAAGGATTTCCCTGGAGCAGCGCAGGCTTTGCCAGTGGATTTGAGCACCCAGGGGGAGGGAGAAGGGCAGCGCGGTTCCTGCAGGGATTCCCATTGTGTGTTAGGGAGAGGAAGGCTGATGCTTGGCACTGGTTTTCCTCTGGGATTCCTGAACACTGAGAACAGGGCCCTAAACCTCAGCCTTTTTCCAGGGAACATGAAAATGGATGGTGCTTCCAGCCCCTGCCTCAGAGTGCTGGAGGCTTTAAGCCTGCTGCCCTGGCTTCTAAAATGGGGTTCTCGGTGGTGGGCAGGGCGGTTCGTGGCTGCGTTGGGGTGGCTCCCTCGAGCCCCGCATCCCTGCAACCTCGCGTTTCCTTCCCTGTTCCTCCCTGGCTGCAGAGAGCAGGTGATCCAGCCCATGGGCATCACGCCGAGCGGCAACCTGGCCCCCATGGAGAACGCCATCCGCGACATGGCTGACGAGCGGTCGTCCTCCGACTCTGACCTGGGCCTGGACTGATCCCGACCTCTTGCCCCCCGGCCTTGGAGAGCTGGGGAGCCTCCGTCCGCTCTCCCTCCGGAACTGGCGCTGCGCCCGGAGGCTCGAACTGGGCCAGAACCCTCCCTGCGGGATCTGGATCCAGCCTGGACCCCTCGCAGGCCACAAGGAACACCTCCTGCCTCCTTCCCAGCTCCATAACCACCTCTCCTTCCAGAGCGTCTTCATGGCCTGGCTCCACCTCGGTCACCTCTCGGCAGCCTTGAGGATTTCACACTCCACGTTGCTTCCAGGACTTCCCAGTAGGATTTTGATTTTAAATAGGTGATGTTTGAGCAGAAGCGGGGACGGGAGGATCTCTGTCACACCATCCCCGGCCTGCAGAGCATCTCACGTGTGTGCAGCTGCTGTGCCCGGCTGCGTGGGGAAGCTGCTCCCGGCAACGCTGTCGGGAAGCTGAGGCCACAGGAGACGGTGAGCGGTCGTTCACGGCGGCTTTGGGAGCGGTGCTGGCGCGGCAGGAGGCGGCTGTACACGTGCTCTGCGGGGCTGCGAGCGCCATGGACCCAGGGGCACGCAGGCCTGGGAGCGTGTCTGAGACAGAGGGAGCTGCGGGCTGGGAACGGAGCCTTTGTGGGGAGCTTCTGGCATTCCCGTGGGCCAAGGGAGGGAAACGTGGAGGTCTCGATGTCCCTGTGCCCGCAGAGTTCAGCTTCTGCCTCCAGCCTTGCCCCAGCTCTGCGTCTTCCGAAGGGCAGAGCCTGCGCTCCGCCTGCTGCCTCCACCCCTGCCCTCCCAGCTGCCTCTCACACCAGGCGCTGGCATCGCTCCTGCCCTTCGCTGTGGCTTAGATCTGGCTTTGGTTCTGTTTTTTTTTCTTTTTAAAGAAGATTGTTTTAAAGGAAATCGTCCGGTTCGTCTCCTGTAGCAGTGTTCCAGCTGTCCCGTCGCGAGTAGGAATGCAAGCGATGCTAGAATAAAGACAACCTGACATGGGGCACGTGGCGGCGATTCCTCACACATGATGGCTCGGGGCGAGTGAGGAGACAGCCTGGGCTTTCCGAGCACTGATTCCATCGGCTGGGGCTCATCTGGGGTAGGGCAGGACGTCCCTGCGGAGCTGAGCCACGCGGCCGCTCCAGGCCGGCTCAGGGGGAAGAACAGCACGGCGGGAAGGGGAAGCTGAGAAAATCAGAGGAGGGGGGACACATGGAGAGCACTGCAACATGTGGAGCTCAGAGAAAACCCTTGGGGCATGTCAGTGAAAGTGTTAGAGATCTTTATTAGTAAATAATTTAAAGTAATTAGCACTGGACCGATTGAAAAACCTTCCAGCAGCTCAAGCTGGTGTTCTAGAACGGGAATGGGGTGTAGTTTCCCCCTGCCAGGGGTTCCTGAATGGGAATAGGGAGCAGTTTCCCCCTGAAGGGTTTCTGAACAGGCTGGGGGGCAGCCCCCCATGACAGCTTTCACCCCTCAATCAGCAGTAATTTCACCTGAGGAATAATCACTCCAAGTCCACAACAGCCGAAGGATCGGGATCACAGAATCACAGAATCACAGAATAACCAGGTTGGAAGAGACCCACCGGATCACCGAGTCCAACCGTTAAAGCGAGTTCCCTGACCGGAGCAGAGTGGCTGAGGAGGAGCTGGGAGAGGCGTTGGTGGGGGAGCTGGAAAGCTCACTCCACACTGTCCTGCCCTAAGGCCTGACCTGTGCAGCGTTTCCAGCTCCAGCTCCTTGTTATCCAGACCCTCCAAGGGTCCAGGAGAGGGGTCCAAGTGGCACCTGCACAAGGAGGGAATGGTGCTCAGGGGCTCTGGCAGCGGCTCTGAAGTCTCCAGTAAGAAAGACTCAGTGGGCAGAACCAGAACCAGTTTGCAGCTTGGCATTTGGGCACCGATCCCTTTGTCCTCCTGTCCCTCGTGGGTGCCGGCCTCTGCTCTGCTTCCAGGATGAGCCACCAGCACCCTCTCCCTAGCGTTCCAGTCCCACATGGCTTTGCTGCTGCAGAGCTGTTGGCCTCTTCCGCGGCTCCCTGCCCTGATCCATGCTGGGCACCACACCGGCTCCTCCTCCAGGTACCCGTCGCTCTCCAGCCACTGGGAGCCGGCTCTGCTACCGGCCTTTTGCATCCAGCTGGGAACAGAAAGAGAACACGGCGTTTGCCAGGGTGTTGGAAACCTCCAAGCCCTGCAGTGATGGACACTGATGTCCCACACCCGGCGTGGGCTCTCCAGCTCTGACACATCATCCGTGTCCAGCGCCAACATCCACTCATGGATCTTGGACAGACGCAAACTGGTGTTGGTGGCCAATCAACATCCCCTGCTGAGGCTGATCATTCCCATTCCTTCCTACCCATGAGCTGGGGAAAGCAAGGACAGCCTGGATGCCAAAGAGCTACGTGAGGGAGATTCCTCTGCTGCGTACGGGACTGTACTGGGTTAGTGGGATGCAGGTGACGGGACTGTACTGGGTTAGTGGGATGCAGGTACGAGGGATTTCCTCGCTGCTTGCTTCCAGGTCCAGGAAATCCTGCCTGCCTCTGGAGGGCCTCTTCTGGTTTGGGATCCAACCAGAGAAAATCAGGACAAAGCCCTACAGTAACCGAGTGGGTTGCTGCTAAGAGGAAGCCCTGAAGTGCCCTCTCTCAGCCCAAAACTCAGCTTTTTCCCTGCTCTCTGTTTCCTCTGAGGCTGCCATATCCATATCCATATCCATATCCATATCCATATCCATATCCATATCCATATCCATATCCTTCCCTTCTGCATCCCTGCGCTCAGCAGCACGGCGCACCAGTTCTATGGCACCTTAGCTCCGAAACAGCAGAGCCTGGATTTTCATAGAATCACAGAACCATTTCGGTTGGGAGGGACCTCAAAGCTCATCCAGTCCCACCCCTGCCATGGGCAGGGACACCTCCCACTGGATCAGGGGCTCCAAGCCCCATCCAGCCTGGCCTTGAACCCCTCCAGGGATGGGGCAGCCACCCCTGCTCTGGGCAGCCTGGGCCAGGGCCTCCCCATTCTCCTAGGAAAACATTTCTCCCTAAGATCTCATCTCCATCTCCCCTCTATCAGCTCAAAACCGTTCCCTCTCAGCCTGTCACTGCAATCCTTTAACCTTCCTGCCCTTCCCTGTGGCCCTTTTTCCTGAACACAGGCTGCAGGCACAGACCTGCTCCCCCTGGAATAATTCCAGTGCATGGAATGAAGAGGCTGAGGGAAGGAGATGGGGCTCCGAGCCCCTTCTCACCTTTTCTTTCTCCTTCTGGATGAGCGCTTCCATCTCCACAGCCCAACCCAGCAGCTCCACCAGCTTTTCGACGCCGCTGACAACGTCCCCCAGCTGGGCCACGTCCTTGGAGCGCTGCTGCCAGGCGAAGGGGCCCACGAGGTCTCGGTTGATCAGGATGCGGGGGACGGAGCTGCGGACGGCTCCTGCCAGGCTGGCAAACGGCTCCACCTAAAGGAACGTGACCCCGAGGGACACAGAGCGCCCGTCACCCCGCTGCTGCGGTGGGAACGCGCTGCATGTGGAACTGGGATGGCTGGAAAAGTTCTCCTACCGCGGGATGAGCTTCCCAGCTGCGAGCAGGGCGTGGATGTCACCAAGAATCCAGTGGCCTTCCTGAAGGAAGCCACAAACCCCCTCTCTTGGGACAGGCAATCACCTTCACCAGGAGCACACCAGGGGTCGGAGGGGCTCTCAGAGTGCAGGCACCCCACTTCTTACTCTGCCACCTCAAATTGTACCCCCATAACCCACCTCAGCTCCTCTAAGCCCTCCCTCTTCTCCCAATTCCCCTCAGGCCTGTTCCCCGTGTGCCTTTTATTCCGTGTGAGTGGGTTTTTCCCTCGGTCCCAGACCTCCAGCGACGTCCCGATGACGAAGAGCAGGTCTGCCATGGGGAAGTCAGTCAGGTGGAGCCAGAAGCGCTGCGGGAGCTCCTCGCCGAAGAACACGATGTCAGGCTTGACGAGCCCGGTGCAGACAGAGCAGCGAGGGACCTTGTCTGCCATGACGTCCCCCTGGAGCAAGAGCACCAACACCGCTCGTTACGGGGCAGCGAGGGACACTGTCTGCCATGAATTCCCCTGGAGCAAGAGCACCAACACTGCTAATTAACAGCTCAAGCAGGGACAGAACCACGGCATCTCCTTGGAGGAGCATCCAGCCCCAGATCTGGTCTTTTCTAAGGAAGAGCCCTAGGCCATGCAGGCACAGCGTTAGCCCCACAGGCAGGTTCTCCCACGTACACCGAGTTGCCTCTCTGTGCCCACCTGCCACAACTCACCCGGAATTTCTCTCCTGGGAAGTTCCTTCGGCAGACGGTACACGTGGCAGTGGCAAAGGTGCCGTGGGCTTCCACCAGTTTATCGGGAGGGATCCCAGCAACTGGAACACAGCGCATGGGAGAGGAGCAGCTCAGCAGGAGGCGATTGGACCAGGAACTCCATGTTCCCCGGCCCACAGGAAAGCTGGGGAGGGCTCTTTCTCAGGGAGTGCAGGGATAGGACGAGGGAACGGTTTGAAGCTGCAAGAGGGGAGATTGAGATGAGCTCTTAGGAAGAAATGTTTTGCTGTGAGGGTGGGGAGGCCCTGGCCCAGGTTGCCCAGAGCAGGGGTGGCTGCCCCATCCCTGGAGGGGTTCAGGGCCAGGTTGGATGGGGCTTGGAGCCCCTGATCCAGTGGGAGGTGTCCCTGCCCGTGGCAGGGTGTAGGACTGGAGGGGTTTGAGGTCCCCTCCAATCCAACTAATTTCATGATTTCCCCAGCCCTGCCTCCCATCCTCCTCGCCCTCATCTCTTCCAGGGGCTCTGTGCCTGAGGGAAGGAGAACTCACCCCTCTCCAGCCCATCTATGTTCTGGGTGTAGAGGCGCAGGAGCTGCCCCTTCTCGTGCAGGAGCCTCAGGAAGTAGTGGGCGTAGTTGGGTCTGTAGTTGCCGGGGTAGAGCTCCTTGGCCAAGGTGAAGAAGGGCTTGGGGTTGGCGAAGAAATAGGCCAGTTCAAAGATGGCCTCAGGGTAGGGGATGTCGTACTGCTCCAGGTTGCTGTAGAGGCCACTCCCCGGCGACCTGCGAAGAGAGGGGAGCGGGGCTGGAGTTGGAATGCAGGGCAAGAGGCCTCCACCCCACACGCAGGACGGAGCGGACAGCTGGGCCCCCGGTGCTCTCTGGCTGCTCTGTGCTGTGCGCTGGGTGTCAAGAGAGCAGCCAAAACCGCCTCCACGCAGGAGAACCAGCCCGCAGCCCTGCTCCGCCGGCACCCAGGGCGGACACAGGCAGGGAAGGGTGAAGAAGAGCTCCCTGCCAGGCTCAGCACCCTGAGCCCACGCCACGGCCCATCGGCTCCTCTCCGAGGGCAGCAGGCACAGGGCCAAGCAGCAGGAATGGCTTCACCATCCTGAACTCCTGGGGACCCAGAGCCTGAGCGGCGATGCCTTTGACTGGAGAAGGCATGGAAATGCCTATGCCCAGTCTAGGCTGGCATGGATAAATAAAACAAAGGGATCAGAGGAGCAGCAGGCACTGGTGTTGTCCGAGCTGAAGATCCAAGCCCTCCCAGCACTGAGAAAGCACAAATAGAAAGAGGGAGGTGTTACCTGAAATCCGGGATGCCACTAGGTGTGCTGATCCCTGCGCCAGCCATCACCACCACCCGGCGACACTCCTTCTTCCGAATTAGCTCTGCCACATCCCGCAGGGAGAGCTTCTGCTTCCCACCGTCTCCTCCCCACTGGCCCGTTCCCAGAACGGCTCTGGCAGCAGCAGACAGCGAGAAGGACCGGGATCCCTGGCTCCTGCTGGGAATGGGGAGAAAGCAGGAGAGGTCGAGTATGGACAGTGGCTTTGGCTGGAAGCTGCTTGTGGGGAAGAGCCCACCCCATGGATTCCACAGAGAGCTCTCCTGGCTCAGTGCTAGCACCCAGTCCTGCTGAGAGCGCTCCGAGGAATCCCTGGCAGTGTTCCAGGCCAGGCTGGATGGGGCTTGGAGCCCCTGATCCAGTGGGAGGTGTCCCTGCCCGTGGCAGGGGTGGGACTGGAGGGGCTTTGAGGTCCCTTCCAACCCAAACCATTCCATGATTCTATGAATGTGGGGAACCAAGGGAGTTCTGGATATCAGCACTTGACAAGGAGCAATTACTGAGCTGTAAGTGCTGACCCAGTCCTGCAAGAACATGGCTCTGTCCTCGCCCCACCAGGTTCCCAGGAGCTAAGCTCACCCCGGCCAACACAACTCTGATTCCTCTGGCGATTTCCCTACTCCTCGAGCTCCCAGACCATGGAGACTGCAACCCATCCGCCTGGTGAGACAGGAGGGGTGACGTCCTCCATCCCGTCTTCCATTGCAATCGCTGGTTCCTTCCCTCCGGCAGCGCGGCGGGCACCAAGGGGCGCGTGAAGCCAGGCAGCTGTACCTCCCTGCTCCGGAGCCGGCTGTTCCTCCTCTGTCTGCAGGGCGAGGGGAGAGCCAGGCCGGGATCCCCGAGACCCCATTGCAGCCGCCGGGCCTGGGGCCGCGCTCCCACAGGCTCCTCCACGCTGTGGGAAAGCGGAGAGTGGGGAATGGGGGCGTGTGGGGAGAACTGGGGGACAGCAACGCGGTGGTGGGGTCTCTCCTGCCCCTCCATCCCCCCTCAGGGTCCACTTCTGCCCCTCAGCGTCCCCTCCTGCCACTTATCTCCCCTCTCAGGGCTTTCTTCTGACTCTCAGCTCCCGCTAAGGGTCCAACGCTGCCCCTCAGGGACCCCTCTTGCCCCTCATCCCCCCTCAGGACCCTCTCCCACCCCACAGCCCCTGCTTAGGGTCCAGTGCTGCCCCCTCAGGATCGACTTCTGCCCCTTAGACCCCGCTTAGAGTCCGATCCTGCCGCTCAGCCCCCCTCAGGCCACACTGCTGCTCCTCGGAGCCCTCTCCTGCCCCTCAGCTCCCCCCTCAGGACCCGCTCCTGCCCCTCACCCCCTTCAGGTCCCTCTCCCACCCCTCAGGACCCTCTCCTACCCCTTACCCCTCCCTTCAGACCCCGCACAGGATCCGATTCTGCCCCTCCGCGCCCCCTCCCGCCCCTCATAGGGTCTGATCCTGCCCCCTGGGGCCCTTTCCCACCCCCTCAGCCCCACACAGACCCCCCTCCCGGCCCTCCGCCCCCACCCGCCGCCAGCAGCCGCCGCCCCGCGCCGCGCTCCATGCCGGCCCCGGCCCCGCTCCCCGCCGCGGCGCTACCGTAACGCCCCGAGTAGCCGCGCCTCACCCCGCCGCCCCCACCCCCGCCGCGCCCCCCACCCCCTCTCCGACAGCATCTGGGGCCGTTTCGAGCCTTTGGTGTGCGGGGAGAGGGGGGGCAGGCGGGCAGCGCCGCGTCGCCGTGGTTACCGCGCGGTGTGAGGGGGCGGCGCCTCGCGGCATTACGGTACCCACAGTGCTCTGCGCGGCACACCAGGAACTACGATACCCACAGTGCTCCGCGCGGTACACCAGGAACTACTATACCCACAGTGCTCCGCGCGGTACACCAGGAACTACTATACCCACAGTGCTCTGCGCGGTATACAGGAACTACTATACTCACAGTGCTCCGCGCGGTACACCAGGAACTACTATACCCACAGTGCTCTGCGCGGTATACAGGAACTACTATACCCACAGTGCTCTGCGCGGTATACAGGAACTACTATACCCACAGTGCTCCGCGCGGTACACCAGGAACTACGATACCCATAGTGCTCTGCGCGGCACCTCCCGGCGCCGTTGTACCCATAACACCCCGCGCGCGGCGCCGGAAGTGAGTGCGCACTTCCGGCCGGTAGGGCCTGTGCCGCCGCCGCCGCCGCCATGAAGGACGTGCCGGGGTTTCTGCAGCAGAGCCAGAGCGCGGGGCCGGGCCAGGCCGCCGTCTGGCACCGCCTGGAGGAGCTCTATAACAAGAAGTGAGGCGGGGCGCCGGGGCGGGGGCTCTGCGCCGCTGCACCCCCTGGGGCCGGGCCCCGCTCCCGGCCGCCTCTCCGCGGTGCCCCCGGCGGCTGCAGCCTCGTTGCTTTCGGTGTGGCCAGCCCGGCTACCGGACAGGTCTCCCCAGTGTCCCCAGGCGCTGCTGCGGAGCCGCCCCGCTGCCCCGGGCTCTTTTGGTCCCGCTGCTCCCCAGCGGTCGTGTCCCAGCCCCGGTCCCGCTGCCCCCGTCTGGACCCTGTCCCGCTCCCAGCTGGTTTTCCCCGGTGCCCTTGGTGTCTTCCTGCCCCACAGCCCTCGGCCACCTCTCCCGGTGTTCCCGGTGGTTGTGGTCCCGCTGCCCCTCGGTGGGGCTGTGCTGTCCCAGCTCCCCGTGGGGGGGGCTGCCCTGGCTCCCTGCTGACTCTCCGCAGTGTCCTCAGGTGCTGCTGTGGGTCAGGCCCCCCAGACTCTCCATGTCCGAGTGGGTGCTGGCCTGTCCCATCCCCTGGGACAGGTGGCTCTGAGCTCTCAGTGTGGGATTGGCAGCTTCTGTGTCCCGGCAGTAGCTGGCAAGCGTTTATCTGGCAGCTTCAGAAAGCAGGGAGCTGATTCCCGAGCTGTTTTCTCTAAGGTTACTTTATCTTAGTGCTCCGGGGGTATCTGTGCTGCTGGTTTTCCTTTCTGGCTTGTCTCTAGGTTGAAGCCATGAGTGTGGGTTGCAGGACACAGCCAGAGCAGAGGTGCAAAGCATGAGCTCACCCGGTGCTCTTCTTGTATCTGTAGGCTCTGGCACCAGCTGACCCTGCAGGTGTTGGACTTCGTCCAGGACCCCTGCTTTGCCCAGGGAGATGGGCTCATCAAGGTGAGGAGGGGCTCACTGGGGCAACGAGGGGCTCATCAAGGTGAGGAGGGGCTCACTGGGGCAACGAGGGGCTCATCAAGGTGAGGAGGGGCTCACTGGGGCAACGAGGGATTTATTGGGATGACGCACTTGGCTTTTCCCGTAGCGAGGACGGGCAGTGGTGGTTTTGTACCAGTGAAAAACAAGCAGCCTGTGATTTGTTTCTGCAGAGTTGTGGGGAGGGAGGCAGGGACCTCAAAACCCACCCAGTTCCACCCCATCCAACCTGGCTGTGAACACCTCCAGGCCTGAGGCAGCTACAACTTCTCAGGGCACCCTGAGAAGATTTCTGCGCCCAGTGTGGGTGTGGGGGGCTTGGTTGGTGCACAGGGATCCTGCTGAAATCAAATGCATCCTTATTGGAAGCCTCAGATTGATTCCTTCATTTCTTTCACTGAGGTGGTTTTGGGAGAGGGTGCAGGGGATGCTTTTTTCTCTCCCTTTTGTAACGTGGGTTTCCATCTACAAGCTTGGGCTGGGCCATCAGGTGTTTAGGGACGCTCTGAGGGGTTTGGCTGGGTGTCCCAGGATGCTCCTGCCCTTTGTGAGGGGTTACTGTGTGCTCAGTCGAGTTGCCTGTTGGCTCTGTTATACAAGCAGTTATGCTCTCTGCCTTAGCTATTTAGGACAGAATTCAGTTTCCCAGGTGAGAGTTCTTTCTGTGTCCCCAGGACAATCTCTTCTTCAAATACGTGCAGGAGAAGTCTGGGAGCTGCAGGGCTGTGCTTATTGCCCAGCGCCTCCTGGAGATGCACCCCGGGCTGGACACTCGTAGTGGGTGTTGTGGTGTGGTACCCCCTGGCTTCTGAGCGTCTCAAATCCCTCCCTTCAGCTGGAAGGATTTTGCAGGGATTGGATTATGTAAAATGAGGGATTTGGGGTCCAGGGTCCTGTAGATGCGTAGCCGTGCCTGTGTGGGATGGCAACAGCTCTGGGACTGAGATAGAACGCAGCGCTTGTTGAACTGGACTCTGCCTTGCCCTGACTGTGGCTGTCTCTGTGCCCGCAGCTTTATGAGAACTTCATCAGCGAGTTTGAGCACAGGTGAGGGTGTTTTGGGGGGGGTCTGGGCCCCGTGGGGGGCTCGGGCTGTTCTGACGGGGGGTTGTTTTGCAGGGTGAACCCCCTGTCGCTGGTGGAGATCATCCTGCACGTCGTCAGGCAGATGACGGGTATGTGGCTTTGCCATTAATTAGCACTTTTTTAACTGGGGCTGGGGGAACGGTGACGGACTGATCTGCCTGCCCTGCTCTTGTCCTGTTGGGATATCGGAACAGGAAACAGCGACTTAGAGCTTCAACAACAACCATGATGTAGAGCGGCAGCTCTACTGCTGCCTGGGAACCAGCCAGAGGCAGAAAGCTGGATCCGTTCAAAAGGGGTTGGGGCGCAGAGATAGGGCTAATAGAGCAAATACAGCAAACCATTTTTTTTTTTTTTGGTGTCCTGTGGCGATTCTCTTGATTCCCACACAGGGAGATTTCTAAGATGACTTCTTCGGATGAACTCTCTCCAGTTCAGGCTTTCAGAGAATCCTGGAATGGATTCCTATCCAGTTCCACCCTCTGCCCTGGGATTTGTCTCTAGGCTGAGATTTGGCTCCATGGGAATTCCTGACATGGCTGCTATTTTTTTTCCTCTCCAGATCCCAATGTGGCCCTTACTTTTCTGGAAAAGACTCGAGAAAAGGTATGTTTGAAGTTGCCTTTTTTGATAGCCTGCCTGTAGGAATCGTTTTTAACGTGAGCACGTATCATAGAATCTTGCGATGGTTTGGGTTGGAAGGGACCTCAAAGCCCACCCAGTCCCACCCCTGCCATGGGCAGGGACACCTCCCACTGGATTAGGGGCTCCAAGCCCCATCCAACCTGGCCTTGAACCCCTCCAGGGATGGGGCAGCCACCCTTGCTCTGGGCAGCCTGGGCCAGGGCCTCCCCACCATCGTTTCTCTGTCAGATTTCATTTCGATCTCCTTTCTTTCAACTCAAAACTGTTCCCCTCATGCTATCCCTGCACTTCTAACTCAGGAGGTGGCTCCCTGAGTGTGTGTAAACCTGTGCTGCAGGATGCCTCCCGCTTTTCCCGGTGAACAGCTCAGTGCCGGAACGCCTTAAATGGGCTGCAGCCATCAATTCCGGGCTCTGTGAGCCTGCCTGGCTGCATGGTGACGGTCTCTCGACGTGTGTGTCTGTAACTGCAGGTCAAGAGCAGCGACGAAGCCGTCATCCTGTGCAAAACGGCCATCGGGGCGCTCAAGCTGAACATCGGGGACCTGCAGGTCACCAAGGTGAGGCTGTGCTGGGGCAGGCATTCGGATCCTTTGGGGCACCGTGACGTGCTCAGCAGTTACCGCAGTATGGATGTGCTTGTACCTCCGTTTGGGGTGACGTGACGATGAACCAGCAGCTCCTGGGGTTTCCAGGAAGAGCTGCGGTTCTGTTTTACATCCCACAGGCTGTGAAAACATGTGTGGTACTCGCGGCCGAGTCTCTGAAGCGTCAGTGAGGCTCTGATGTGAGCTTGTGTGGGGCTGGTGCTGTTTGCAGCCCACAGCCAATCACTGCAGCCGTTGGTGTTCCCGGAAAAGAGGGGAAATACCTGGATATATTCCAGTTTCCTGCTTGGAGAGGCTCTGGAATTCAGTATCAGTGCTGCTGATGGTGGCTGAACCAGGACGGCTTTTCATGTCCTGGCTTATTTTAGAGCTGGATCTCAAAGCTCAGTTTTTTTCATGTGGTGTGGCTTTACCTCTTAGAGCGAGTGTGTGGTCTGATGGTTTTGGGGGTCCTGGGTAAGTATGGCTGCAGGGTTGTCTTTGGGGCTTTTTTCTCCCCTTAACTACTTTGTGAAGGGAGAATCATAGAACCATTGATGTTGGAAAAGCTCTCCCAGCTCATCCAGTCCAACAGCCAGCCCAGCCCCACTGTTTTGCTATTATTCTGGATTTAGTGCAGTGGTGGTTTTGGCTGTGGCCTCATCCGCTTCCCTGCAGAGTGAGTGTTACCTCTTCCACCTTCCAGTGGTGAGCGGGAAGGCTTGGAGCGCAGGTATGTTAGAGCTGTGCCTCTACCTGCAACAGATGAGTTTCATGTTCCTCTAGGAGACCATCGAGGAGGTCGAGGAGATGCTGAACAACCTCCCTGGGGTGACTTCGGTCCACAGCCGCTTCTACGACCTCTCCAGCAAGTACTACCAGACGATTGGGAACCATGCCTCCTACTATAAAGATGCGCTGCGGTTTCTGGGGTGCATTGACGTGAAAGATCTACCGGGTAACTCCTCCTTTGCCCAGCACAGGCATTCCCCATGTTGTTTGGGGTCTGGTGTAGTTGGGCCAGGATCCAGCTAGGAAGAGGAGGAGCCTAGGAGGGGAATTGCTGAGTTGCATTCAGCTCCTAAGCTACGTGTAGGTGGTGGGAGGGAGCAGTGCCCCCACCAGAAGGGATGGTTTGTTCCAGTTCCCAACAATCTTCACTGCAGACACACAGTTTGGCCCCTTTGTGCTGTTGCTGACTCTGCGGACATCTGAATTTCAGGCTGGACAGAGGGCTGGGGATGATTTAATAAGGGCAGGGAGAGGAGGATGAGGCAGAGTTTGATGAGCTTAGGCTGCTGCTTCATCCAAATTATTTTTGTTGTTTTGGTTTTTTTTTTCCTGTGTTTTGGGGGTATTTTTAATGTATTTATTTATTTTTTTCAGTCTCGGAGCAGCAGGAGAGAGCCTTCACCCTGGGACTGGCCGGGCTCCTGGGAGAGGGCGTTTATAACTTTGGAGAGCTGGTAAGTCAAGGCTGGATTTGCCTGTGGAGTATCAGGACTTGGCTTTGCTTCATTAACACTGCCCTGCCCGGTTCCTGCAGCTGATGCACCCGGTCCTGGAGTCCCTGAGGAACACGGAGCAGCAGTGGCTGATTGACACCCTCTACGCCTTCAACAGCGGCAACGTGGAGACGTTCCAGTCTCTGAAGTCAGCTTGGGGTCAGCAGGTGAGCAGAGTCGCTGTGTTGCGTAAGGCCCAGGCTCCGGATTTACAGAGGACGCAGGTTCCGTCGGCCTTTTCCTTAGGAACTGCTGGCTCTGGCGTGTTGGTGTAACTGTAATTGGAGCACAGGAAATGTTTGTTTTTTCATGATGCATAACACCTGGTTTCTTTTGGCTTCCCGTGGTTGATGTGACGCAGTAAAGAGAAATCGGAGGGGAAAGCAAACAACGACACTGTGCAGGGAGATAATCCCTGCTTTAGTGTCTGTCATGCCATTCACTCCAGTGCTTGAACCGCTTCCAGTGTGGAATAGTGTCTCCTCCTTTGTGTTCTGGGAAGTTTGGGGAAAAGCTGTGGTGTTTGATAAAGGATTGCTCGCCTGTGTTTAATTGTTCAGTTGCTATGGATTGTTTTATGGATCCATTAAGGGTAGCAGGAGGGTTGTGATGCCTCCTCTATTGGAAAGAAAGGTGGCTCGGTCCTGTGTGCAGACTGCTGCTCTTCGCTGGGGAGAAACAAAAGCGATTGTGGACTTACCTGTTCCGTTTGATCCTCTCACAGCTGGATCTGGCCGCAAACGAAGCGCTCCTGCTGCAGAAGATCCAGCTGTTGTGTCTGATGGAGGTGAGCCCCAAGTGATGATGTGTTGGCTGTGGGGAATGGAGAGGGACTGCTCATCCCCTCTGCTCGCCAAAACCCATGAGTGTTAGTTGCCAGCTGCAGATTTTGCCTCCAGGTGGTGCCAAACGGCACAGGCTGCTCGGAAGAAGCCTGAGGAAGTGCTGTGAGTTTGTCTTTCCAGGGGAGGAGGAAGAGCTGAGCAAGCCCTGTCTTGAGGGTGCGGGTTGAAACAATAACTCTTACAGGATGTTCTGGTGTAACACAGGTTTCTAAAGCACTGTTAAAAGCTTGGTTTCCTCAGATACGAAAACCCTGGCCTTGATAGGAAACCACAAACATTTAAAGTTTCTTTCCCGTCGCTTGAATATTTCAGAGTCACAGAACGGTTTGGGTTGGGGAGGGACCTTTACAGGTCATCCAGTTCAACCCCTGTGCAGGAGCAGGGCCTTCTTTAGAATCATAGAATGCTTTGGGTTGGAAGGGACCTCAAAGCCCATCCAGTTCCACCTCTTGCTATGGGCAGGTGCACCTCCCACTGGATCAGGGGCTCCAAGCCCCATCCAACCTGGCCTTGAACCCCTCCAGGGATGGGGCAGCCTGGGCCTCACACCCTCGCAGCAAAACATTTCTCCCTAAGATCTCATCTCAGTCTCCCCTCTTTCTGTGGGAAGAACTTGGACTGTGTGGGGTTGATTTTGTTTGGTTTGTTTGCCTGATTTCAGATGACTTTCACCCGGCCGGCCAATCACAGACAGCTCACCTTCGAAGAGATTGCCAAGAGTGCCAAAGTCACTGTAAACGAGGTGAGTTCGGGGTCAGAAAAATGTGTTGATGTATAAATTGTGAAGGTCCAAAAATGCCTGGATAGACCCACTCGTAGAGGTGAACTCCAAGCAAGAATGTTTCCCCTATTCCTCTGCGTTTAAAGTCTTCATTTCTCAAGGAGTTAACCGCTCACTGCTCCTCTGTCGTGGTAGGTAGACTTTTGAAAATGCTTAGCCACGTTCTGAAGTTGGAAGAGAACCCAGTAGCTTATCTGTTTTCACCTGCTCTGGAATGCTGGCCTTGGGATAGCTTACTCAGGGCCCTGCTGAGCTGACTGGAGTATTTACAGTGAGCGGAGGCGTTGCTGGTGTGTAGTTTTTCTCACGGCGAAGAATTTCCGTCTGTTATCCAGATGGAATGCATGCTGAAGCAAATCCTGCCTGTAGTCTCTTGTCCTTCAACCCTCCATCCTTGTGAGAGCAGTGCCTCTTCTGAGTTGCCAAATTCCAGGAGAGAGAAGGTGATGAGGTGTCCCTAGCTCCCTCTTACCTAGGCTGAACAAATAGCTTATCTCTACGCTGCCAGGCTCTCAGCCTCTTGATCCTGGCCCCTTGGAAGGCTATGGTTTTGACCTTTCCCTATCAGTTTGGTGTCATCTGTGAAATTATCTGGCTGGCCTAAAGATGACTTGAGATAATTAAACACAGCCAGCCCCTAAGGAGCGCTGTTTGTGACAAGCTGTGAATTTCAGCTCCAAGCCACTAACCACTACCGCTGGAGCTCAGTAGATGAGCTGATTTTCCACTCCTCTTGTGGTCCTTCTGCCCTTTCCATAGCTCACCAGCTTGTCAACAAGGATGTGGTAGAAGATCTTGCAGAGCGCTTTGCTAAATAAAAGGAGCAGGGCAGTTGCAGAGCTCCCTTTGACCACAGAGTGAGTTACTTTAAAATGGCAATCATTGCTCAAGCGTGTCTCGCCCGTGGTAAATCCATCTTGACATCTTCAAGTTAACCAGTTGTTCCTGGGATTTCAGAGAAGAGAAAAATCAGCTCTTAGGGAGGAGAAATCCATGTATGTATTTAGACATTGAGTCTTCAGGCAGCGTTACAGCCTGAAAGAGGGTGGGTGAGAGGCCGCGGCTGCTCCTTCCGTGGTTGTGTGTGGTATTGAAATGCTTTGTTTACCTTGAGGAGGAAGCTGGGTGATGCTCAGTACTTCCATGTATTGTTTTCTTGCTGCAGGTGGAGCTGCTGGTGATGAAGGCTCTCTCAGTGGGCCTGGTAAAGGGCAGCATCGATGAAGTCGATAAGCGAGTGCACATGACGTGGGTGCAGCCACGCGTGCTGGATTTACAGCAGGTAACAGCCAGCTTGAAGTTTTTCTCTTGTGTGAGGTGTCCTAAAAGTTAAATGAGAGCTGTAAAGGGTCGTTGTCTGAGCACCCGTCTCCCTGAAGACACTTTGAGGAAGCTTATCAACCCTTCCTCATCCTCGCACGTTGCTGCCTGCAGCTCTTGCTGGGGGCGTGTGGTGCATTTTGTGTCTGTATTTCGCAGTGAGCAGTTAGAAACCTGCTGGGAGGTGGAACAGGGTGTTGGTGATGCTTCCCAAAGCCGTGCCAGCCCCCATCGAACAGGAGCACCGTGGCTGTGTCAGCCACGAGGCTGGTGTCTGCAGGCCTGAATCTGTGAAAAGGAATCTTGGAATTTCTGGGTTGTAGGCCAAATTGTCCTGGGAAGAGAGGAGTTTCGGGTGGAAAAGATGAGATGCTGAGCTTCACCAGTTCATCCTTCCAACATTTTAGGAGACACTATAGGTGCCTTTACCTTTAAGAAATCCATACTGGAATACTGGCTGCAAATAATTCCTTTTGTGCACTTCAGTTTAACTTCCATCGCTGCTGTTTTGGTGGTAAAAGATGTGAAGCAGCGTCTTTCTGGGATGTGTGGGGGTTGGGATCCCTGTTCGTAAGGGTGGATATCAGCGTTTCCAGGAGCTGCGGCACTGGAGTCGCTCTGGGCTTGCCTTGCAGATCAAGGGGATGAAGGACCGCCTGGAGTTCTGGTGCACGGATGTGAGGAGCATGGAGATGCTGGTGGAGCACCAAGCCCATGACATCCTGACATAGAGGACCTTGCGCCGCCCCTGGCGAGCGACTCCTGCTGCTGCGGGGGCCGGCAGCGCTCCGACCGCTGGCTCTGTGCTGGACTCTGGGGGGTGGGTGGGCAGAGGGTGGGGAGCTGCTTCCCGGCGTTCGGCCGGCTTTTTGTGTGCGACCTTTTGGTGCTTGGAGTCAAGACTTCCCTCTGCGCCGAGAGTTCCCGTCCTGCGCTCAGGAGAGGAGGACGAGGGCTCCGCGGTGGCTGGGTTATCGGTCTCGCTATCGAGCGGCTGTGGGAGGGTGCGGCGCAGGCGGCGTTTGCTGGTGAAGGGCCAGCAGAGGTGGCTCTGACAACGCGTCGGGGCGGTGCCTGATCCCTGCGTGCTGCTGGCCTGCGGAGCACGTGGCCTTTCCCAGCAGCCTCTCCCCAAAGGCAGCGTTCCCCAAGTCCCCTCCCTCCTTTTGCCTCGTTCTGCACTGCCCTCGCTCTGCATCTGCAGCAGGAGAGAGTGTTTACTCCATTTTTCCAGGGTTGCCGCGTGATGGATGGGATTCGGATGCGTTCGGGGTGGCTTTCTCTTAGGAACACGCTGTGCTGAAGTGAGGTGCAGCAGCATTTGCGGAATAAACTTCTCTGCCTTCCCTTCCCAGTGGTTCCATGTCTGTTACCGCCACAACCTGCCGCTGAGCCTCCAATCCATAAAAATGTGCTTCCTTTTGCGTTTTACCTCACAAGCCCCTCTATCCAAGCACCATGCGGATGCCAGCAGCCTGTTAGCCGCGGGCAGGCTCGGCGTGTGCTCTGCTTGGCGTGTGCCTTGCCATGAGTGTTACTGTCGAGCTCCGTGGGGAGCTGCGATCCTGCTGCTCCGGGTGATGCTGCTGTAAGAGCTGCCAGCAGGGAAATCCCTTTGCCCTGCTGGTGCTTTTATAGGATGGCAGATAATTGTGGATCCGAGGCAAATGCAGATCTAAATGGCTGCCTCCGAATATCCATTGGGATGCATAACCCTAATTACGAGGCAGTAATAATGAACCATGCTAAGGTTTGTAGTAGGAACTTTAAATTGTGTGGGGCCCTGTTCACATCTGGGATGTGAGTGGCTTTTCTAAACCCTGCTGTCCGTGTGTCCGTGCTCTGTTCTCGCTCGGCAGTGCCAGTGGGATTGCTGTGCGACTCAGGAGCTCGGATTATCGGTGTGGTTCTCTGGTCTCGCTCTGATGATCTGCAGAGCTGCAGTTGTGATTCTCTGCATGCCGTTTCTGCTTTGCTGCTTCAGAACTGTGGGTTGAATGTTCCACGAATGGAACAGGGAGAGCGTGGGGTGGTGCTGGGCAGCTGTGAGGATGCTGGGGTCTCTCAGCAAGGGAGACCCGAGCTCTTTAAAACCTGAACTGCTGAACCCTCCACCCTTCTGTCTCTGGTCACTTCTGGCCAAAACCTCCTCCTTGTTTCCCCTGCGATGCCTTCCTCTTCCCTGTCTGCCCCAATGTTTAGTGCTGCTTTGTTTGCTCAGCTCTCAGAGTGTGCGTTTGGCCACATCGCTTTCTCTTCCGCGGTGCTGCAATTTGACTTCCCCTGGTCCATGTTCCATCTTCCAGAGCTTGTTCTGGTGTGCCTTTCCCTTCCTTCGGAAGAATGTGTGGCAGAGGCAAAAGGTAAACATTCGTTTCACAGCCCAGGAGAGGAAAAGGGCTCAGGAAGGGCGATCTCCCCGGCAGCGTCGGGAGCAAACGCAACACCAGCCATGCACAAAGCTGGTGCCTTAGAGAGCATCGAGCACGCTGCAGCATCGCTGTTGGAGCGGAACCGAGGGCTGGTCCTGAGGTTGTGGCAGCCTTTGTGCTGCCAGGAGCACTCCCACGCCCGCGCAGCGCATTCCTGAGCAGCGTTCTGGCGTGTAGAGACCTTCAGCCTCTGAGTGGGACAGAGGAAACCCGGAAAACGCTTGCCTCCCAAACCTTCCTGTGCAGAGCAAGCGCTGTCTGCTTCCCCAGAACCACCAGTCGTGGAATCACAGACTGGATGGGGTTGAAAGGGACCTCAAAGCCCACCCAGTCCCACCCCTGCCGTGGGCAGGGACACCTCCCACTGGATCAGGGGCTCCAAGCCCCATCCAACCTGGCCTTGAACCCCTCTAGGGATGGGGCAGCCACCCCTGCTCTGGGCAACCTGGGCCAGGGCCTCCCCACCCTCACAGCAAAACATTTCTGCCTAAGATCTCATGTCAATCTTCCCTTGTTCAGCTCAAAACCCATCCTTTCCCTGCCCTCGCTGATCCAGAGCCCCTCCCCAGCTTTCCTGGAGCCCCTTTCAGCCCTGGAAGCTGCTCTAAGGTCTCCCTGCAGCCTTCTCTTCTCCAGGCTCAACAACCCCAACTCTCTCAGCCTGGCCTCATATGGGAGGTTCTCCAGCCCTTGCATCATCTCCGAGGCCTCCTCTGGACTCAATCCAACAGCTCCATGTCCTTCCTGAGGGCTCCAGCACTGGACGCAGGGCTCCAGGTGGGGTCTCACCAGAGGGGCAGTAAGGGTGTGTGTTTAGGGGTGGCGAGGCTCTCTGTGCGGGAAGAGGAGTGAGATATACAGCACCCAGACAGGGGTGCACTTTAAATGTCGCTTAGGACCTTTGAGGATTTTTCTCTCTAGGAATTTAACTTGAATTTGCTTCCCTGCCAGTGCCGTGAGTGCTTCCTCCATGCCTGCCCCCTGCTTTGCTGCAACTGTGTGAGGTAAAAGCTTGAGTGGCAAAAGTGCTTCCTCGCTGTGAGCTCGTGGAGGAGCACAGCGGGATTGCTGGGCGTTCTGGATGGATTGTGCATCCCTTCCCTATGGACACGGTGGAAGCAAAAGCCGCAGCCATTATGCTGAACGCTAATGTGGATTTTAATGACCAAACTCGGAGCGCTCCTTCCCAGTGAAGGTCTGTTCTGTGCTTCTATCCACACTCATACTTCAGCTCCCAGCGGGCTGCGCAAGGTCCGCGTGCTGCTTCTCACTCCGGTCTGCTCTTGTAGTGCTCCACGTGTGCCAGGATCCAGGCTGCGGGCAGCAGGAGGCAGGCGGACATCGCACCGAAGGCGATGGCTTGTTCCTGCCAGCAGAAAAAACAGGATTAGCAGGATGGCTGCACGACAGCCCCGCTGGATGCGGGTCCCTGGGATGGTCGCGCACCCGTGCTGCGCCTGGCGCTGCGGATCAAGCGCTCCTGTCCACATTCCTTGCCCTTCTCGGCCCTGCGCTGTTGACTGATGCACCTTGGGGCTGCAGGAGAAAGAGGTGGGTGAGCAGAGCCCTCTCCACTGACAGTGGTGCAAGCTGGGTGCTCCCTGGCTACGTTTCCATCGCTCTGTGGGTCTCTGCCATGATCCCCACAGGGAAACCAGAGCAGCTGGTGACCTTCAGGCAGCAGTAAGGCCCGCAGTGTTCCCAGAAGTCTGCTGTGCCTGACTTTCAGATGACTTTGAGGTGTGAATTACAACCAGCAGCAGCTTCTTATGTTTCTGGTGCACCAGGGCAGCGTTTAACCCCTCGCACTGCCACCTTTATTCCTTTTTTACTTGGCTAGAAAGAGTCTCTGGGCCCACGAAGGTCTTTGTTCCAGACCTTGGAGGTGAACTCTGCAAGCCAGGGGTGAGGAAGAACCCCAGTCGGGATTTCTGGTGAAGAACACCCCTTTCTTAGCTCACCCCAGCCAGCTCAGGAGGGTCTCGGCAGCCTGCGTGGTTGCTGGTTGGGTTGTGATCCTTCCTGGAGGAAGGGATGGTGGAGGGAGCTGCGTGCCCTGGCTCTGGTGGCAGCAGAGCCCGTCCTCCCCCCAGGGCTTTTGGGGTGAATGTCACATGGAATGGACATGCCCAGCTCTGTCCCCATGCTGGTGGGGTGCCTGGAGGGGCTCCCACCTCCTCCTTGAGGTCTTCAGCCCATTGAGAACCTCCCCAGGCTGCAGGGGACACTCAGGTACCCAGAACCCCAGAAAGTGAGGAAAGGATAAAATAACATGCAAGCAGGAGCCCCCTGTGGGTCTGCACAGCTCGGGGTGGGGGCTTTCCTCTTTCTCCCCCGTCCCCTCTTGCTTTCCCAACACAAATAATGTGGCTGTATTGCCCCTCTGACCAAGCGGCTCCCCTTTTTTTTCCCAGCCCCCCAAGCTACTCACAGCGGCAGAGAGGGGGTGTTCGGGTGGTTTGGAGGTGACGGGGGCGCGGGGGGCTCGGGGGACGCGCAGCGCGCTGGCCAGGAGCCGCGAGCCACGCTGGAGGCCCCACATGGCTGGCAGGGTGACACTGCTGTCACTCTGCGCTGCTGCAGCTGCTCAGCTGTCACCCCTGCTACCGCCCCTCGGCACCGGGCAGCCCTTAAAAGGCTCCCTACTTAATTGTTTTTCTTCCCATCAAGGTTGTCTTTTTGGGGTGTCCCCCCCCCAGCAGCACCCACATCCCCTCTACTCTGAGGTCAAAACCCATGTCCCCATCCAGCCCGATGAGATCTCTCTGCCATGGAGAGCAGACAACTTCTTCTCTCAGGCTTGTTAAGGTTTCTAACGCTCCAAAACCACAGTGGGCTTGGGTTTCAAACTGTTGTAGACGTGATGCTTGGCCACCTCCATGGGATCGCAGCGAGCAGAACCTTCCTCATTCTTTTGTACCAATAGTTTCTTCTTCAGCCTTTGTGGCTCGGCGTTCGTGCGGGCTCAAACCTGCAATTGCAGAGGCTCCTCCTTGCGTGGAGGTGTCTGCTCAGGGAGAGCGTTGGCCGTGGTCTGTGCGCGGTTGGGGTCTGATTGAGTTTTGCTCGGAGCAGGGGTGGCTGCCCCATCCCTGGAGGTGCCCAAGGCCAGGTTGGATGGGGCTTGGAGCCCCTGATCCAGTGGGAGGTGTTGGAATTAGATGATCTTTGAGGTCCCTTCCAATCAAACCGTTCCAGGATTCCAAGCTGGGCTGGGGTTTGCAAAAGCATCCTATGTTGGATGGGGCGTGCGGGGCCGCCGTCTCCCTTCGCTGAAGGGTGGGACACGGGGGGGTTCTGGCCCTTGCATTTGGCAGTTGGGATCTGCTCTTTGCTCACCTGCAAGGCAGCAGGAGCTGTGCCGGCTCCGAAAGGTCTGCAGGGAAAGGGACACTTGGAGCATTTTCACGGTGAGAGACACATACAGAGCAGTGGCTGCCGGCTGGCTCACGGTGTCACACCGGTCACGGATCCCTTTGGAGAACCCGGAGCTGTGCCCGAGGCTCTGTGGATTTGATGCTGGTGGACCTTGGCTCAGGGAAGCATGGAGAACCTGGCTCTGTTTGAGGACAGCCTGGGAAAACATTGCTCCATCCCCGGCTGGGTTTTGGAAGCGATGGGAGACGCTGGGGGCTGGAGGTGGACGTGACTGTGGGAGCCGGGGCAGGGTGCGTGACGGCACCCGCGCTGCGCTCAGGAAAGCGTGCGGCGGTGGGAGCAGAGGGCACGGGAAGGAAGCCAGGAGGAACGTGCTGGAGCTGCATCTGGATCTGTTCCCTCTGACAGCAGGTGAGGAGTGGGCTGGGAGCGCGGCTGGGGCTGAAGCGCAGCGCAGACCCATCTGTGAGTCCCGCTCTGGAGCCACGCACAGGAGAAGCTGCAGTTCCACCGCAGCCCTTCTGCCTTTCCTGGGCAGCTTTAGGTGATAAATCCCCAGTAACGGGTTTTTCTCTCCCAGTTCCTCTTTCCTGGGACGCCGGCACTCTGGCTGCGGGCGATGAGCTCTGCCTGGCAAACACCTGCTGGGCGAGGTTGGTTTTTTTTTTTAATGTTGTTATTTTTTCAAGGAGGGGGAAAAAAAAGTGATTTCCTTCCTTCTTTCTCTGTTGGGCAACTTCCGTCCTTCCCTGTGCGGGAGCCCCCGTGGCGCGGGCAGCGCGGCCGCTCAGCCCCAGGCAGGAGCTGATCCCCTGCCTGCACCCCAGGGTTCGACTTTCCTGAAGGCAAGAGGAGGAATTTCCTCACAATTCTATCCTGGCCTGGGGAAACCGAGCTGTCCCTGAGCCATCGGGAGGGATTCTGGGAACGCCAGCCCGGCTGGGCGCTGCTCTCGTGCTGCTCTCCAGCTCTGCTCAGCCAGCCTCTCCCTGTCTCGTCTTCCTCCTTCTACGTGATCCCGGTGCTCAGCGCGGCCGGGCGCCGGCTGCGGCTCAGTTTGCAAGGTGCTGATTAGAGATAGAGATAATTAACATGCATTTTTGGATATGCACTTATATAAATATGTCATTTTATATACTTTTATATACTTCAAATGAAAGAAAACGCTCCTACCCCCAGCAAGCAGTGACAAAGCTGCAGTAACCAGAGATGCAACAGTAAGAGGAGCCCAGGGACACAGCGAGCTGGGAGATGGGGAGTTTGCCCCATCACTGGAGGGGTTCAAGGCCAGGTTGGATGGGGCTTGGAGCCCCTGATCCAGTGGGAGGTGTCCCTGCCCATGACTGGATGGGCTTTGAGGTCCCTTCCAACCCAACCCATTCCATGGGGAGACAGTGAGGCCCCAGAGGGCGTTTGATAGCGTTGTGGGACAGCGATGCGAGGGAGGGGAGGGCAGAAGAAAGTGTCTGTGTTGTACTGGGAGAAACTGGTGACGTCCTGTCACAGAGTGGGGAGCAGAAGAGGAAAAGGGAGGAGAATCAGAGGAGCTGCAAAGCGGATGAGTTGGTGAGGTTTGGGTGAGCTGGAGGAGCACTGGACTGGGCTGGGAGGTGACAGGAGCAAAGCAGGAACCGGGGAAGCTGTAAGGGAGGAGATGAGCCCGGAGGGGAGCAGATCCAGCCCAGGCATGGGGTGGAAAGCTGGGATGGTGGAAAGCTGGGATGGTGGAAATCTGCTGGCAGAGGTGCTGGTGGTAAAGATGTAAAAGAAATGGAGACCCTAGGAACGTAGTGAGGCCACAGGCGCAGCGAGCAGCCGGCTTTGCTGATGTCTGGGGTGTTGCAGGTTATGGAGAGAGGTGCCGTGCGCAGCCCCTGCTCCAGCTGGCGTCCAGGAGGAGCGCGCTGGCTGCCCCGACCTGGTCCCTTCAAGCCTTGTACCCAACGCTGTCGTTGTCGTTGTGCAGCTGCGGTTGGTGAGGATGTGTGACGGCGACGAGGATCCCGCCGTGTTCACCTGCAGCTCCCTGCCCCCCGACCCGCGGCTCCTGGCTACGGTGACCAACGCCTACCTGGGCACCCGCGTCTACCGGGACATCCTCCACGTCGGCGGCGTCTACAACGGGGCCGTGGGTGACACGCACCGCGCTGACGTCCCCAGCCCCGTCAACGTGAGGATGGCGATGCCCGGGGTGGGCAACCTGGCTGAGACCTTCACCTTGAACACCCGCATCGGTAAAGAGCCGGGGTGGGCAGGAGCCTCGCGGTTCTGCTGCC
This sequence comes from Phaenicophaeus curvirostris, assembly GCF_032191515.1. NCBI lineage: Eukaryota > Metazoa > Chordata > Aves > Cuculiformes > Cuculidae > Phaenicophaeus > Phaenicophaeus curvirostris. The sequence continues at coordinate 301,006 of NC_091396.1, forward strand.
TCCTCCTAGAGCTCCGTCTTGCGCGCGCATTGCTCTTCCCTCTGACCACTGGTGACCCTCTTCTAGGAGTTAAACATCTCTTTGCCTGTCTTCCACAAGGTGGCATCTCTCATAGAATCCTGGAATGGTTTGGGTTGGAAGAGACCTCAAAGTCCATCCAGTCCCACACCTCCCACTGGACCAGGGGCTCCAAGCCCCATCCAACCTGGCCTTGAACCCCTCCAGGGATGGGGCAGCCACCCCTGCTCTGGGCAACCTGAGCCAGGTACCCCCCACCTCTCACAGCAAAACATTTCTCCCCAAGATCTCGTCTTAATGTCCTTTTTCACACTAAAACTGCTCCCCTTGTCCTATCCCGGCACCTTCCCCATTCTCCACTCACCCGTGGCTTGTTGTTCGTCTCGAGTTGTGCTGGAACAAGTGGAAAATCCCCCTTTCTTGTGAGAATAAGAGCGATTTCAGGCTGGAGCTCTATCCCTGCTGGAGCTGAGCTCGGCAAGCGCTGTTGAATCATGAAGCCTCAGAAAACGTTTTACAGCACGAATCATTCTTCCATCACTGAAAGGGGCTCCAGGGAGGGTGGTGAGGGGCTCTTGAGCAGGGAGTGCAGGGGTAGGATGAAAGGGAACGGTTTCTCTTGGGTTTACAGGAACCTTCATCCACGAGCTGCGGACAGCTGACTGCGCAGCCACCCAGCAGATCTACGCTCACCATGCCCTCGTCAACCTGATGGCCTTCAGCGTCACCCTCCGGCGATCGGCTCGCGCCACCCAGCCCATCACTGTCCAGCTCCAGACTCCTTTTGTGCCAAAGAGCCAGGACTTGGACCTGCACCGAGGAGCCGCGTTCCAGGGAGCGCAGTGAGTCGGGGTCACGGGGAGACCCCGTCCTGGGTGCCTCCTGCACGGGGAGCTGCAAGCTGCCCTGTTCACCGAGCGGCAAGCGATGGGACGAGGGGAAATGGCCTCAAGTTGCACCAGGGGAGGTTTGGATTAGATATGAGGAACAATTCCTTTCCTGACGGAGTGGAGAAGCCCTGGCAGAGGCTGCTCAGGGCCGTGGTGGAGTCCTCGTCCCCAGGAGGGTTCAAAAACCATGTGGCCGTGGCACTTGGGGACATGGTTTGGTTGGCATGGTGGGATTGGGCTGATGGTGGGACTGGATGAGCTGGGAGGACTTTTCCACCTTAACCATTCCGTGATTCTGCGCGTCCATCCTGGGTGGGAACGGGAGCCTGGTGCTCGGCTGCCTGGGGGGGCCCCTCGCGGCGGGTGGGCGCGCGGGGAGCCCCCCCAGCCCCGCTCTCCCTCTCCCCGTGTCCCACAGCTACGTCTACGGGCAGACGCTGGTTCCCGAGGTGGACGGGGGTCCCCGTCCCACGGTCCACATGCTCTGGACTCCGGTGCCGCCAGCCCTGACGCTGCGTGGGGAGGAGCGGGAGCGACGCTGGGAGTTCCTGACGGCCGTGGCTGAGAGCGAGGAGGAGGCAAAGAAGAGCTACAGCCAAGGACTGTCCCTCATCGCCGCCGGCTCCCTGCACGCCTCGCACGCCGGCGCGTGGGCTGCGCGGTGGCACGGCTGCTGCGTGGACCTGGAGGGGCCCCTGGCCCTGCGGCAGGCGCTCTACGGGTGCCTCTACTACCTGCTGAGCGCCATCCCGCCCCAGCGCAGCCCCGGATTCCTCTTCCACGGCATCAGCCCTGGCGGCTTGGCCAACGGCACGCAGGGCGAGGATTACTGGGGACACGTCTTCTGGGACCAGGTGGGTGCAGGCGGCGCCGGCTGCCAGCCTGGGGGCTTTGAACAGCGATGGGGATGGAGGAGGCTGAGCAGGAGGCTCTGGGACACCAGCTCCTTCTCACCCCCAGCAGAGGTAGCGTGGCACCAGCCCCTTCTTGGACAGCGTCGTATAATGATTTGGGTTGGAAAGGACTTTGAAGCCCATCCAGTCTCACCTCCCACTGGATCAGGGGCTCCAAGCCCCATCCAACCTGGCCTTGAACCCCTCCAGGGATGGGGCAGCCACCCCTGCTCTGGGCAGCCTGGGCCAGGGCCTCCCCACCCTCACAGCAAAACATTTCTGCCCAAGATCTCATCTCCATCTCCCCTCTTTCAGCTTCAAACTGTTCCCCTTGTTCTATCCCTGCATAAGGGACAGGGATTATGTAGCCTGGAGAAGAGGAGGCTGAGGGGAGACCTCATTGCTCTCTGCAACTCGTTGAGAGGAGGTTGTGGAGAGGAGGGAGCTGGGCTCTTCTCCCCAGGGACAGGGGACAGGACGAGAGGGAATGGCCTCAAGCTCAGCCAGGGGAGGTTCAGGCTGAATATCTGAAAAAAACTTTTCATGGAAAGGGAGGCAGATTGTTGAGGAGTTTTTAGATCAAAATGGGCACGGATATTTAGACGTGCACAACCCTGCTTTTGCACCTGAATACAGCTAGCCTTGCAAAAGAGTTAGTTACTGTAGAGGACACGTTGTCTTTAAGGTTTCTCTCTGTATCATTAGAAAGTTGCTCTGTCTCGTACTCCTCTCATTTCTCGGGAAGCTTCCCTCAGCAGTCCTTGACTTGTTCCTTTGTAGACCAGAGTGCTCACAGAGCCGCTTCTCATGGGAAAGCAAAATAATGTATGTAAACAATGATTGTTTACTGCTAAAAGTGAGGTGACGAGTCAGCTTGTAACACCATGGCTTCTCCTGCTAAAGAGAGGAAAAATGCATTGTGAACTCTGAATAAAACGGCTTCACTAGATCATATTGGTCGTGTGATCCCATGTCCCCTGCAGCAGGTTGAAGCCTGTCCTGCTCCTCCCAGCGCCAGGGGTGTTTGAAGCGCTTTTGTGCCTGAACCACTGGAAAACAGGGGTGGTTTGGTTTCTGTCATGAGCACCCTCGGCTTTTGAACGCGGGTTTGGTGCGCACTCAACGAGCCGTCCGGGAAGGGTGGCTTTGCCCCAGCCAGGAGCTCCCCTCTGCCCTGGTGGCCCCCACGCCGATGGGTGCGCAGCTCTGCGGCTCGACAGCGATTGCGTGACGTGAGCAGGGAGCTCCACTGGATGGTGTTGAGGCTCCTGGGCTAAACCCAGCCTGGTCTTTTGGTGGACACAGGCTTTTTGGTGCTGTGGACTCTGTGTGTTTTCCTTCTAGTGGCGCGGGTGGGTCTGAACCTCTCCAGAGCCTCTGGCTTTGGAGGATTCCTGTCTCCTTCCTCCTGCGTAATGGGATGTTTTGCTGAGCTCACCCTGCTGAGATACCAGAGAGCCGTGGGCATGGGCACAGTCCCTTGTGGACTTATGCCATCTAATGATCCCATGGGACAGCACTTTTATGGAGTAGAAAATCATGGTCAGAGAACTTGGGATGGGGTGGACCTGAAGGGTGAGACTGGTGGGAGCGTTTGAGTGCCCAATCCCACCATCCTGCCTTGCTTGGATGTTTCCAGGACACCTGGATGTTTCCAAACATCCTGCTGTTTTATCCTGAAGCTGCCCGTGCCATCCTGGAGTACCGGATCCGCACGCTGGAAGGAGCCTTACGGAATGCGCAGGAGCAAGGCTACCAGGTGATGGAGACGCTGGGCTGCGCTGTCGCTGGGGCTGTGACCTGGGCATGGTCCACAGGGTGTGGGCTGAGGTGAGGAGAGCATCTCGGGATGCTCAGCCGTCCCCTGGGTGCCTTCTCCTGGCAGGGTGCTAAGTTCCCATGGGAGAGTGCGGCCACTGGCCGGGAGGTTTGCCCCGAGGAGATCTACGGAGCTCAAGAAATCCACGTCAACGGGGACATCTTGGTGGCCTTTGAGCAGTATTATCGCACCACGCAGGTAATGGGAGCGCGTGCTGCCTGGATGGCGCGGTGGCAGGGCCTGTGGGTCCTCTTCTGACTGTCACTGTCCCTTCCCAGAGCAGCTCTGCCGTTGTCTGCTCCTCTTGGAACTGCTGGTAGCTCGCCAGGGTCCTTTCTCCAGCCCTGCAGCCTCTGTCCTCACTCTTCGTGGGCATCTCAGCATCCTCTTGGCTCAATCCAGGCCAGTTTTCTGACCTTTTCTGCTCCTACTTCCATCTCCTTAGAGCTCCTGTCCTCCTGCTGATTTCAGACCTGGCTGAGCCTCCCTCGCATCCCCGTTTTTCCCTGGCTTTGGCTCCCTGCAGGACCAGAAGCTGTTCAGGGAGGATGGAGCCTGGAGGCTGGTGGGTTCCGTGGCTCAGTACTGGTGCAGCAGGATGGTGTGGAGCGAGGAGGAGCAGTGCTACCACATCAAAGGTACTTCTGTGATTGCTCGGGGGCTCGGAGCCCCTCCAGCCAGACCTCGATGGGCGCTCTCCGCACTCCTGTCCCCTGGAATATCTCACAGCGTCCATCAAGAGATGGGACAAGATGCTCAGCCCCCTTCCAGTGCCGCAGTATTAGTGGGTTTGTCTCTCAGCCCCTTGCCACTCGCGGAACACCTCTAACGTCTCCTTCTGTGGTGGCACCAGCGAAGGGGAGGTGTTGGTGGGAGGAGGGTCTGGAGGAAAAGGCTGGATCAGGGCACAGGGTTCTCGATGCATCTGGGGCAATCAGGGCTGGAAGAGCCCCTGGGGTCGTTGCGGGCTCTTAGTGTGAAAGACCCCGTGCAGCAGCCCCAGAGGAGTCATAAATTTAAATATCTAATCTCATGTTTCTCTTGGGAAGCAGCCATCTCTCCTCCTGAGGAGGCACAAAAGCAGCGGAGGGGCTGAGCTGCTCGCTAGGGAGAGGTTTAATGACTTGGCTGGATGACTTGGAAGGATGAATGACCCGAATGTCACCTTGCTGGTGAAGTGAGGGAGGTGCCTTCAGGCTGGGGTAGCTGCTGCCCATCAGCCAACGCCGTCACCCAGGTTGTTTCCCCCTCACAGGCAGCACCGCTGTGTTCTCCCTCTCTCTGAGGTCGTGGTGGGATCCCACCAGAGGCAGAGAGGCAGCACCTCGCCGCGGGGGCAGGCGCTGCTGCACCGGGGTGGGGGGGATTCTCTTTCTCACGCCACCTCCCATGGCACAAAGCCGTGGCTGTGCTGTGAAGTGTCCCCGTCCTCTCCCTCCAGGTGTCATGCCCCCCGACGAGTATCATTCCCGGGTGGATAACTCCGTTTACACCAACGCCGTGGCCCAGCGCAGGTAACGCATGTGCCTTGTCCAAGCTCTGGCCCCTCTCGCTCTTCTCTCCTGCCCAGCAGGGGTAGGAGGCACTGGGGCTCCGGCGTGGGATCCACCTCTCCTCTCCATCCCAGGTGGTCTCCTTTACCCTTAGCGGGGAGAAGGAGGTGGTCCCGTGGTGCTTCATCAGGGATGGGAAAGGGAACGGAGATGGTGATGCTTAAAAACCACTGGGAGCTCACTCACTGCCTCGTGCTGGGATGGGCAGCAGGGCACGGTCACTCCACGTGAGACCGAGAGGGATTTCACATCTCAGGAGGGCTTCTCCCCTGCAGTTTGAGATGCCCGTGCAATGAGCCAGCTGGAGGCACGGATTCCCAGCTCCAGCGATAGAAGTGGTTTCCCCAAGGTGACTCAGAGTAGCTCTTTCTTTGTGGTTGTGGCTCAATTAGTGCTTTCTGTTCTCTTTCTTCTCTTCCTCTTTCCGATGGGGTCAGAGGCAACCAGACCTGACAGAAACCGTGGTTTCTTGCTGCTTTTCAGCTTAAAATTTGCAGCTGATGTTGCTCGGGACTTCTTCGTCCCCGTGCCAGAGCAGTGGGTGGACTGTGCAGAGAAAGTCAAAGTGCCCTTTGATGCGGAGAGGAAATATCACCCCGAGTACGACGGGTACAGCCCAGGTGAGCGGAGAGGCAGCGACAGACCTTTGAGCTGCATGCTGCTTGCCCTCACACAGCCTGCAAGACGTGGACACCCTGGTTTGGAGACGGGAGCAGCAGCTGGATTGCTTGGCCAGAGGCAAAATCTCTAGCGATGCTCTCCCAGTGGGGAATTTGTGTTGTTGGTGTGGAGAGTCCAACTCCTAGAGGTGTTTTCTGCCTCTTGGAGGAACTTCTCTCATTAGTGAGCTCATAAAATTAGGAAATTTAGGAACACAAAGTGAGGAGAGGCTTTTAGTATGGGGCTGCAGATGAGCCAGCAGCATCCTGGCTTGGATCAGGAATAGTGTGGCCAGCAGGAGCAGGGAAGGGATTTCCCCCCCTGGGCTCAGCGCTGGGGAGCCCACACCTCGAATCCTGGGTTTGGTTTTGGGCCCCTCACTCCAAGAAGGACATTGAGGGGCTGGAGCGCATCCAGAGAAGAGAACGGAGCTGGGGAAGGGGCTGGAGAACAGGGGTTATGAGAGGTGGGTGAGGGATCTGGGGGTGTTTAGCCTGGAGAAGAGGAGGCTGAGGGGAGACCTCATCGCTCTCTGCAGCTCCAAGAAAGGAGGTTGGAGCCAGGCAGGGGTGGATCTCTTCTCTCAGGAACAAGCAATAGAACAAGAGGAAATTGCCTCAAGTTGTGCCAGGGGAGGTTTAGGTGCGATATTAGGAAACATTTCCTTACTGACAATGGTAAAGTCCTGGCAGAGGCTGGCAGGGGTGGAGCCCCCGTCCCTGGAGATGTTAAAAAAGCACGTAGACATGGAGCTCTGCGACACGATTTAGGCAGGATTGGGCTGACAGTTGGGCTGGATGAGCTTGGAGGGCTTTTCCAGCCTCAGTGATTCTATGACGTGGTTGCTGTGAGCCCATTGCTGATGGGGAGCTCTGTCTTTCCAAGGCTGTGCCGCACGTTGCTTCCCTGCAATCCCTCGGGAAGCGAGGGGCAGCCTCCAGGGGAAGTGCATGCCCAGTTCCATGCTCCCTTTCTCCCAGTTAGGGGCAAGGTGGGTGCAGGGGACCATGGGACCTGTTCCTTTGCACCTGAAGTTTAAGTGACACCCCATCACGTCCTCGGTTTCTGGTTCTGTGTGAGCAGCCAGTGTGCGTTATTCCCAGCGGCACACGTGGTCTTGACCCTTCCCGCAGGAGAACCCGTGAAACAGGCTGATGTTGTCCTGCTTGGATACCCCCTGATGCTCCCCATGAGCCCTGAGGTCCGGAGAAATGACCTGGAGATGTACGAGCCCGTCACTGAGCGGCACGGGCCGGCCATGACCTGGGTAAGGAGAGAAGCAGCATCTCAGGTGGGATTCACCCACGAGGAGGGTGTTTCCACCTGAGTTGGTCCCTGCCAGCCCCAGCAGCGGGTGTGGAGACAGAGATAAGCCCTGAAGATTCCTGCTCTGGAGATGTTACGAGGGCTGGAGCATCTCCTGTATGAGGAGTTGGGGCTGTCCAGTCTGGAGGAGAGAAGGCTGCGGGGAGACCTTAGAGCAGCTTCCAGGGCTGAAAGGGGCTCCAGGAAAGCTGGGGAGGGCTCTGGATCAGGGGGGGCAGGGACAGGGAAAGGGTAATAGTTTGGAGCTGCAAGAGGGGAGATGGAGATGAGATCTTGGGGAGAAATGTTTTGCTGTGAGGGTGGGGAGGCCCTGGCCCAGGTTGCCCAGAGCAGGGGTGGCTGCCCCATCCCTGGAGGGGTTCAAGGCCAGGCTGGATGGGGCTTGGAGCCCCTGATCCAGTGGGAGGTGTCCCTGCCCATGGCAGGGGTGGGACTGGATGGGCTGTGAGGTCCCTTCCAACCCAACCCATGATTCTATGATTGTACGATTTGCTGCACTGTCACCTTTGGGGTAGGCAGGAGGTGGTGTAAAGCTGTTTTTCTCTCCTGCAGAGCATGTTTGCAGTGGGCTGGCTGGAGCTGAAGGAGGTGCAGAGAGCCCAGAGCCAACTGAACAAGTGTTTCGGCAACATCACAGAGCCCTTCAAGGTTAGTGGTGTGGCGTGGCTTCTTCCCTGTGCCAAAGACCTCTCGTTTTCCACCTTCCCTGTTCCCGAGTAGGTGTTATCATGCTGAGATATCACTTGGACCGGTGCCCATGCTGACTGCGCTTCTGGACACCACATTATTGGGTTATTGCTGTATTGAGGGAGGTGGTGGCACACCCTGTCTCTTCCCTGCTGCTTCCAAAAAGCAATAAGGAGGCATCTGCTTCGTGCCAGGAAATGCAAATCACAGCTCTGTGGTTGCCCCATGGGCTTCCTTCTGCTTGCCGGGGCTGGGAAAGGGAATGGAGGTGGCGATGCTTGCCCTGTACCTGTATAAAAAACCCCAATGCACCTGCTGAGTGGTTTTTCTTTCTCTTGCTGGGACAGATCTGGGTGGAGAACTCGGATGGGTCAGGAGCTGTGAACTTCTTGACTGGCATGGGGGGATTCCTGCAAGCCGTCCTCTTCGGCTACACAGGGTTCAGGTGAGACCTGCCTTCTCTCATTTAATTCTGAGGCACATACAGGTCGCTTGGATCCTTTCGCGGGAGCAGCGTGTTTTCCCTCGTGAAAAAGAAAGGAACTTGCTTCATTGAAAATAGCTTAGAAAAAGTTGTGCTAAAATAGCTTAGGAAAAACATTAACTGTTCCTATAATTTCAAAGCTGCCTCCCGAATCTGAAGCAGCCCAGTGGTTTGAGCCCTGGAGCAGCAGCCTCCGGAGCGTATTCTTAGTTTAATTGAGGAGGGATCAAGCTGAGGAGCCTTTTGATTCCCAGTGAAATCTTCCAGCGCTAACGACGGGCTTTTGCTCTGCGTGTGTGGCCAGGAGCTGCTGAGAAACCCACCAGTCTTGGTGGAGCTGGGTGTGAGCTGCCGTCCTCCCAGCTGGAACCCGTAATCTCAGTTTTTGCGGAACCCCTGGGTCCTCAGACGCTCCGCGGGTGCCGGGCTGGGCCCCTCTCAGTGCCAGCTCGAGCCGCAGGCTGTGGGGCTCCCGCCAGCTTTCCGCAGATGTCAAGGAGATGTTTGTGCAGCCCTCGAGGACCTTGCCCTGCGCTGGCTGGTGCATCGACTCTCCAGTCTCTTGAGCCTCTTTTGAGTCCTCTCCAGCCCCCTGAGCCCCCTCGCCCGCCCGCAAAAGCGGGTGACCCAGAAAGACCAACTGTCCATGAGGGTCGGCGCAGGTTCTCACAAATATTCTGAGGAGGAGGTCTTTCCAGTTGATTTAAGGAAAAAATGATGATGTTCAGGGTGCAAATCGGAAGCCGGCTTGTTTTATCTGTTCTGCTCTACCTGGGCGTTTGACAAGGCGAAGACATTCATTTCTCTTCCCAACTCAGCACGAGTCTTGGCATGGAAGCCACCGACAGGCAGCACCCCAAGACAGGGGCTTGGTGGGATCCCATCCTCAGGAGCCTGTGGGCTTCCTGAGCCCCCTCAGCAGGCTGGAGGTGATGGTCAAGGGCTCTCAGGTTTGAGTAGGAGGTCACAGTGACCTTTTTCCTTTTTAATCCAAAGCTAAACTGTGCTAAAGAGCTGTATTTGGCTTTGGGTGAATGCTTGGAGAAAGGATTCAGGCTGTCTGCGTGGTTTTTAACTTCTGGAGCTGAGTGTAAAGCCCTCCAGACAGGAGCAGGACTGATGTGGGTTTTGGAATGTCACCTCGCCCGAGCCGCTTTGGTCACAGCCGAGAGGGAGCGTGGAAACCGAGCTGTGCAGACACATCTCTGCTGAGATGCGAAATTACAGAGGAGACGGGCAGTGCCAGCGGTCAGGCTCATGGTTTAACGGGGCGGCGCTTCCACCAGCATCTCCAGGAGGTGCGAGGCGAGCTCCCAGCAGCGCGGTGTCGCTCCCAGAGCCGTGGCAGGTGACAACAGACACTTGCTGCCAGGTGTTTTGCCTGAAGCTGGACTTGCATCCTAACCCTCTCAGCTCCGGCCACCTCCCGGACTGCCCCCGTGCCTGGGGTTTGGTCCAAAGCCTCCACCTGTGGGCTCGTGTGACCAGATCGCAACGGCAATTCCTGCCTGGGGTCCGTGGGTCCCTCTGCTCCCTCCAGTGCCCCGTTCCCTGCCCCTGCCAGAGCCTTTATTCCTTCGCTGACGAGCTCCTGCCTTTCCAGGATCACCAAGACCGGCCTCCGCTTCAACCCTGCCCTTCCCCAGGACATCGACAAGTTGAAAATCACCGGCGTCTCCTACTTCGGCAACAAACTGGAGTTCGCCATCGCCAAAGAGGAGATCAGGATCAAAGTGACCGAGTCTCCACCGAACCCTCCGGCGTCTCCCCTGGAAGCTGTGCTGGAGGAGTCAGGGCAGCGGGTTCTTCTGCGTGAAGGTACCGAGGCACCACCTGGGTCTGGGAGAATTTAGAGTCGTTTAGGTCAGAAAAGAGCTCTAAGATCAACCAGTCCATTTGGGGGGAGGCTGTTCCCGTCCTTCTCACAGGCTGGTTTGTGTTGCAGGGCAGAGCATCTCCCTCCCTGTGGTGGCTGGCTGGATCCAGAGATCATCCACCAGCGCGGGTTAATCCGTGGCTGGTCTGGGTTTTACGCGATGGACACTAAACCGATCAAATAGCAGAAACGAGTTGATGTCAGCAGAGGTGGAAGGTAAAAGCGAGGTGGAAGGTGGGGCTCCCAGGCTGGACCATACACCCTGTGCCCCGTGGGACTGCGCTGTCTCTGTGTGGCGCTGGGGAGGGGTGGTGGCACCACGGCTGGGGTGGCAGCGGCTCTCCCAGCGATGCTGAGCATCCCCGTCTGTGCTGGGGGCACTGAACTGCATTCATGGGCCTCCAACATCTCTCGTTCAGGAGGGGAAAGAATTCAACCCTGAAAAAGGCTGCTTCAAATGAGTTTTCTAGACACCAATGGCTTGTTTATGCTTTCAACATCCCTGTTTATAAGGATGCTCCTAGCTGATAAATCCATGTTTAGTCCAGCCTGCTTGTGTGCTGATCCCCAGGTCCTCAGCGGATCCTGCCCTGATCCTCCCCTTCTCCCAGCCCCCTGCATCATTCCAGGGGCTCAAAGGGCTTTGGAGGCTCAGGAAGGACATGGATCTGTTCGAGAGAGTTTGGAGGAGACCACAGAGATGATGTGAGGGCTGGAGCATCTCCTGTGTGGGGACAGGCTGAGAGAGCTGGGGAGAAGACAAGGCAGTGGGGGCTGCTCCATCCCTGGAGGGGTTCAAGGCCAGGTTGGATGGGGCTCGGAATTCCTGATCCAGTGGGAGGTGTCCCTGCCCAGGGCAGGGGTGGGACTGGAGGGGCTTTGAGGTCCTTTCCAACCCAAACCATTCCATGATGCTGTGAGTCAGCCCCCTCATCCCTCCCTCCTCCCAGCAAAGAGGGGGTTTGGGGGTCCCAGCCCTGCCCTCACCCCCCAGCATCCCCCGCTCAGGCGCCCCTCTCCAAACCCCAGGAATCTCAGCCGAGCCCGCGGGGTTTATAAAAAGCGCTGTGGCTGCTCCTTGCTGCAGTCAGCATGTGGGAACACTTAGGGACGGAGGCGAGGTGCCTCCTCCGCCTTATAATTACGCTGGCTGTCCCTCAACCCTCGTCCAAAGTCACCCAACCCCTAATTAGCAGCAGTTCTGGCTGCAGGGCAGGAGAAACGGACCCCTCCGTCCGCTCACCCCCCATCACAGCCCTGGCGGCTGCGCTGCCCTTGGGATTTGGGGGGGCTGGATTAAAGCCCAGCTCCAAGCCAGGTCCCAGTGGCACTGAAAGGGGTTGTTCCCCCCCAAAAAAGATCCTTCCAGCCCAGTTGCCAATGTGAGCTGGCTCCAGGAAGGGGGAGAATGCGCAGAGCAGCGGGATTGCGTCCCGTGCTTATCCCCTCCCTCCTCACCCGGAGCTGTGTTGGGAGATTTCTGCTTTACTGCAATGAGTTTGCAGGTCTCAGCTCACCTGGGGCTGTTTCAGGCTGGGTGGTTCTAGGGATCATGGAGATTATTCCTTCTCCTGGCTGCCAAGAGCGAGAGGAGAGTGGAAAAGCTGTATTTATGGTGTCTCCATAGCACCCCGCTGCCCTGCACACACGCACAGGGAGGACTTGTAGTGTGTAACATGGTTTAATGATTTAAATAGTAATCAGGGATGCTGGGGGGACGCTGCGCTCCACTTGGGGTCGAGGGAGATACACAAACACAGAGAGGATCGAGCTGGGAGCCAGAATTGGGTCCTGTGGGTCCAGGGGAGGGCACAGCGATGTGGGGAAAGCGGCTGCGTATTCCCAGCCCCACGCTGCCTGGTGGACGCGAGCGCGTGTGGACGTGGCCCTGGGCGGCAGAGCTGGCTGGTGGCCGGGTTATGCTGGACCAGTGGCCCCTTGGAGGGGGCCAGCGGCGACGCGAAGGAGCTTCCACGTGGCCCACCGGTCACTTGTCCTCATCGTCGCTGAACTGGTAGGTGAAGAAGCCGACGGACTCGTGGGCGAGCTTGGAGAGGTGGACGACGCCCGTGATGACCAGGGCGACCAGCAGAAGGGGCAGCAGCACGCTGGCCGCCGTGGCCAGGGTGTTGTAGCACCGCGCTTTGGAGCTGAAGCGCCGAGCGGCTTCCACGTCCCCAGCCACTTTGCGGTCCCGTGCCTGCAGCAGCAGAGAGACGGGGCAGCGGTGCCCAGGCGTGCCCGCAGCTCGCTCCCCGAGCCTCCTCCCAGCCTGGCGACGTGGCTCGGCGCCCTCGCAGCCCGCAATCTGCCCCTCCAGCCACACCGCTGGCCAGCCCCACCGGCCACGACCCCCCTCCATCCTCCCATCCCAGGCTGCTGCGTGCTCCCACCAGCCCTCCTGCCGCTGTGTTTCCCCTTCTACTTGTTTGGGAGCCTCGCTGGCTCCAGCCCTGGCTTTCCCTCGTCTCCCCACCCTGACTCAGTCCAGCTGGAGCTGCTCCTGCCAGAAGGTGTGTGGAGAGGCCAGGGACGCCGCGACCCGCAGCATCTTCGAGGGAGCAGGCAGCCCTCGGTCCCCAGGCGATGCCAGCCCCGGGGTGGTGAGGCTGGGGGTGCTCACAGGGCAGCTGGAAAACTGGTGGGGGCTCTACGGGGAGATGGCATCGCCTGCAACCAGCCTGTCAGAGGTGTTAGGCTCTTATCTCCCATCCCAGCCCTCCTGGGACGGGGAGGCTCCGTGCCTCCTCAGGAAGCCACCGGCGTGGAGAGGGCTCCAGGTGACCCCAAACCTTCACTCTCCCATCCCTGCTTGGCACCCAACCCTCTCCACCCCGCTCGCTGCCTGTACCTTGACGGAGAAGGCGAGCGCCACGAAGCCCAGGCAGCAGAAGTTCATGTAGATGGTGTTGAAGATGGACCAGACGAGGTGGTCGCGGGGCAGCAGGGACCCGCGGGCGGTGGACGGCGCGTCCCGCTTGTGAGCTGGCGCGGGTAAGTAATCCTCCCGCGGGTAGGACGTGTCCATGGCCACGGGCAGGGGCGCCGCGCGGCCCTCCGGCTCCAGCAGCGTGGCTGGGCAGCGCGGCCACCGGACCCTTTATATGGTCCCCGTCTCTGGCACGACCTCCCCTCCTCTATATATAAACCCGGGAAATTACAGCCCTCGGCGTGCTGTGGTTATCGGGGAGGCTTGGCTGGCAGCTATGAGAAACAGAGCTGGTTTCACGAGCCTGCAGGCTTTTTATATCCAGCCTTCCTCCCGCGATGAGGAGCGCAAAGGGCTCCAGCGTGAGCCAGTCTGGGGACCACCAGGATGGAGCCACGGGACGACTTTGGAAACAAGTGACGGTCACCTCGAGGGGCTGATACCTGGATCCCAGGTGCCAGGATGCCTTGAGCTGGTCATGGCTGGGGGGTCCCCTTATTCACAGCGCGTTTGGGCTGCATTAAATGGGAACTTAACGCTAAAAAGTGGAAGAGCTTCTGGGGAAGCTCTGTGGGGTTCTCTGGAGGGAGATGGGGCTGGGTGGTGGCCAGAGGAGCACGCAGATTTGGGGTTTGTTTGCTTCTGCCCTGCTTAAACCTCTAGGATGTGTTCTCGGTGGTCTGGGCTGGCGGAGCCGGGGAGCAGGAGGGGGGAGGCTGTCCCCGAGATGCACAAGGACCCTCTTTCCCACTGGGAATAAGGCAAGAGGCGAGGGGTTTGGGCAGGACAAGCTTTATTTGTGGCGGCAGCGATGCTGACACGCGGCGCAGCTGGGTTAGATGTGGGGAAGGGCTCTTGGTTCCCCACCTGGGGCACCCAGGGGTGCAGGCGGCGAGGGGACGAGGCCAAGGGGACATCGCGGGAGGAGGAGGAGGAGAAGCATCCCCCCCAGGGTGGCAGCCAGCAGGCTGGCGGCCGCGCCGTGGTCACCGGGAAGAGGCTACAAGGATGATGGCCAAGGCGATGGTGGACACCACGGCGATGACCATCAGCGTGGTGCAGATGATGTTCAACACCTTGGCGCGGAAACCGTGCCGCCGGGCACCCTCCAGGTCCCCCAGCAAGTTGCAGTCACGCGCCTGTGGGGGCAAACGGGGGGCTCAGAGACGGGGGGCTGGGTCGGGGTCCACGTGAGGTGACGGTGGCACCTTGGAGATGCATCGCCCTGGGTGGCAGGTGACGGCACACGGCTCTGGGAGGGCAGGACTGGGGGGTGGCTGGGTTGGAGGGACCCGATCGGGGGGTCCGGGGTGGGGGAGAACAGATGTGGAGTGTGAGGTCAGGCTGGGATGTGAGGTGGGGGTGTGGGATGGATCGAGGGGTCCAGACGGGGGGGTTCCAGCTCTGGCTGGGTCAGGGGGACAGGACTGGGGGGTTCTGGGTCTGTGGGGAGAAGCTGGGTCAGGGGAACGGGGAGGAGGGGGTGTCCAGATCTTTAGGGGGTCTGGGTTAGGCTGAACTGGGGGGGGACCAGGTGGGAAGGGGTCTGGGTCGGTGATGGGGGGGATGGGCTGGGAGAAACAGATTGGGGGGGGGGCTGGATCTGGGGAGGGGGTCTCAGTGCAGGGATGGGGTCGTGGGGGCTGGGTCAGGGGGTCCTGAGTGTTAGGGGGTCCCGAGGGGGCAGGTAGGGGGTCGGAGCCGAGTCGGGGGGTCCTGAGCTGGGGTTGCTGGTGTGGAGAGGGGGGTCCTGGGAGGGGAGGAGGGGGTGAGGGGGGGTCCTGGGATGGGGGTCCCGAGTCGGGGGGTCCAGTATGAGGTCCCAGGGCGGGTTGGGTTTTGAGTTGGGGGGTCCTCGGGTGGAGGGGGGTCCCTGTCGGGGGGTCCCGGGGGGGTCTCGGTTGGGGGGTCCCAGGGCGGGGGGGGGTCCCGGGGGGGGGGTCCCAGTCGGGGTCCCAGCCCAGCCCTCACCTTGATGGAGAGGAGCAGCGCGGGGAGGCAGAGGCAGCCCAGGTAGGCGAGGTGCCCCGCCAGGACGTTGAAGAAGGACCAGGCGAAATAGTCCTGGGGGCGCTGGTCGGGGGTCCCGGCCGGGTCCTGCCCGGGGGGCTGCAGCGGGATCGACACCTCCCCCCGCCGCGGCTTCATCGCCCCGAGAGAGCGGAGAAACGAAACCGGGGGCGGACGGACGGACGGACAGAGCCCTCCCCGCGGGCGGGGCCAGGGGCACGGAGCAGGGACCCCCCATCACCCCCTATCACCCCCTCCCTGTCACCCTCATCCATCACCCCCTCCCCGTCACCCCATCCATCACCCTCTTCCCTTCATGCTCCTCCATCATCCCCCCATCATCCCCCTCCATTCCCCCCATCATCCCCCGTCTCCCACCACCCCTTCCCCTTCCCCCTTGGTATCCCCCCCATCACCCTCTCTCCATCATCACCCCATCCATCCCCCCCATCCTCAGTGGGGGCGCTGCCATCCAAGGCACGGGACCCCCTATCCCATTACCCCCTCTCCAGCATTCCTCGTCCAGTCCCCTCCATCATTCCCTCCATCACCCCCTTTCTGCATCACCCCCTCTCTCCATCATCCCTTCCATCACCCCCTTCATCACTCCCCATCACCCCCTCTCCAGCATTCCCTGTCCGTTCCCCCCCATCACTCCCTCTCCAGCATTCCCTGTCCATTCCCCCCATCACCCCCTCTCTCCATCACCCCCCCTCCAGCATTCCCTGTCCGTTCCCCCCATCACCCCCTCTCTCCATCCCCCCCAGACCCTCACCGCGGCCACCCCCGCCTGGGGTGGTGGCTGCCCGGGGCAGGAGGGGGCACAGAAATTGGACCTGGAGGGTGTTTCTGTTTGACCGACAGCACTGTCACGGCACCACCTTTCCAAGCCCTTTTCCCACTGCTCTTCCTCGTCACCCCTGTCCCCCCCCAGAGCCCGAGTCCCCCCCAAGGTGGGGATGCTCGGGGCGAAATCAGCTCCCAGACCCCCAAAGCAGGACGTTTCCGAGGAGAACGGTGAAGAAGCAGCTTTATTTACTGTAAGGTCCGCCATGCGCTCATGCTGACGAGGGCGATCCCAGTCAGGGGGCTCCGGGAGGCTCCCCGAGGACACCCCCGCGGCTGGTGGGAGCGAGGAACAAGGTCCCACGGGCGCCGTACGTCTCTGTCACTAGCAAAGCGCGTGGGTCTGGGATGAGCGGAGGGGAGAGGAAGGAAACGCAAGGCCGCGGTGCCTCAGTAGGGTGGCCTGGTCAGAACAATGGTCCGGCTGGTGATGACCACCAGCACGATGCCGATGATGATGACGATGACGCCCAGGGAGGCCGCTGCGATGTTCAGACTCCTGGCTGTCTTCCCGAAGCCAACGGCGCCCGCCGGGTCCTGCGCGATTTTCCTGTCCCTGGCCTGCGGATTGGGAGAGCGAGATGTGGTGGGTGCGGAAACGGTGAGAGCCCGAGGGGCCGTGGGGGCTCTAGGGGGGCTCGGGGGACTCAAAAGGAACTTGAGGCATTCAAGGGGGTCTTGGAGGACTCAAAGAGGGATGTGGAGGACTTGGGGGACTCAAAAGGAATTTGAGGCACTCAAGGGGGTCTTGGGTGACTCAAAGGGGGATGTGAGGGAATCAAGGGGGACTTGGAGGACTCAAAGGGGCTCGAGACACTCAAGGAGGGCTTGGGGGAATCGAAAGGGACTTGGAGGACTCAAAGAGGGACGTGGGAGACTCAAAGGGAACTTGAGGCACTCAAGGGGAACTTGGGGGATTGGTGCCGATGGCCCAAGGGAACATCCCGTTGCGGCTGGGCAGACGGCATCGCCAAAGCCTGACGGACTCCCAAGAAACCCACCCCAACGCGGTGGAAATGGAGCTCACGGCAACCCGAAAGTGCTTTCCTAATGGCTTATTAAAAGCAATTACGCTTGGCTCCGCGTGCCCAGCGCTCTTGGGGCCGGGGCGGAAGAGGGGGGTCTGGGCGGGAGCGCCCGGCGAGGCGGTTGCGGCACTGCAGGCAGATGCCAACCTACGCTTCTCTCCGGTTATCAAGGTGCTCGTTAAAAATTATTTGCTTTCAAGATAATAAAGAAGAAGTGAGCAGGGAGCAGCTCTTCCTTATCTCAGGTAGGGGTGAGGTCTCGCTGCGGCTGTGGGCACGTCACGGGAGGGACCTGGGACCCGACTGCCTGTCTTGTCACCACGGCAGGAGATGTTTTCAGCTCCCTCAAGTCCGTGGGAGGAGATAGGGACCCACCACGCTGCTCGGGTCTCTCTTTCCCAAGGCACTGAAGGAAGGTGGGTGACCTTTGCCACCTTGATGGTGGCTTTGCTGGGGATGTTGGACGTGGCAGGAGGGAGCGAGGGGACATCTTGTGGATGGAAGGATGGGGAACGAGGTAGGGATGGGGCAGGATGGGACAGGGTGGAACAAGATGGGACAAGGTGGAATTGGACGGGACAGGCTGGGATTTGTTCAGGTGGAACAAGATGGAACAGGTTGAGACGGAGGGGAATACAATGGGACTTGATAGGGTGGGATTCAGTGGGGTGGAACTAGGTGGTGCAGGGTGAGATGGGGTGGAATAAGGTGGCAGAGGAAGAGATGGGATTACGGAGCCCCAATCCAAGCAGCAGGGTGCTGGGATGGGAGCGACTTCCCCCTTACCTTGATGGAGTAGGAAAGTGCGACGAAGCCCAGGCAGAAGACGTTGCAGAACAAGGTGTTGAAGAAGGACCACAGCACAAAGTCTGGAGGGCTGGGGACAGAGTCCTGCTGGACGTAGGTGGTGACCGTGGGGCCGAAGGCGGTGGCCGGGGCACCCCCCGTGTTCTTGCCGTAGGGCTGCATGTTGATGCTGACGGACTGCGGGGAGCTCTCCATGGCTGCGTGGTGGCACCGGCGCTGGGATCGGGCACCGGCGCCCACGCTTCTTATAGGCGAGGGGAAGGGTTTGCCAGGGTGGGGCGGCCTCGTGTGACACCACGCGGGACACCGGGGCGGGCGCGCTGGGTCTGCGGGGTGGGTCGTGGGGCACGGGCTGGGGGCAGGCGGAAGGGGATGCGCACGGGCTGGGCGATGCCATGGGTTGGGCGCCTCGCCCAGTCCTCTGGTTTATGTCCCCTCGGGCTGATAAGAGATATCTGCCCTGGGCAGAGCCGTGCGTGGGGGTTGCTCAGTGGCAGCGGGGACGCGCGGCAGCGGGGGGGACAGCAGGGAGGTGCCACCGGCCTCCTCGGAGCCCCTTCCCACCTGCAAAGCAGCACCAAGGGCTCCATCCCTGTCTGCGGAGGCTGAAGCCAGCAGGGATCACCCAACTGCTGGGTGTGCACGTTGGGTTTCCAGGCTTTCCTCTCCTTTTGGGTGCTGCAGCCTTGACGAGGGCTCGCGGCCACGGCGGAGGGGCTCGTTGGTGCCAAAAGATGTTTGGAGGTTGGAAAAAAAGCTTTAAAAAAGCATCAGGGAAGTGAAACCCAGTCTAAATCAAAAAAACCCACCAAGACTCAGAGCTATAAACACGGGTTTCAGAAACGTCAGCATCCTTCCTGCCTGGTGGCCGCTCCTCAAGGTGTGATAACGCGAAACCCCAGCCCTGACAGCGCTGGAAGAAACGGGGTTTTCCCTGCTTGGGAAGAGCAGAGGGGCTGGGGCACGAGGAGGCACGGGCACCCGTCACCTGCACCACACGGGTTGCTGGATCTGAAAATCCTGGTCCTGACGTCACTTGTGCCAGATCCACAGGAAGTGAAAGGTGTTTTGTTTTTTTTCCCTTTCCTCCCTTTTGAAGTTAATGAGGTTCGTTAGGTCACGGCGGCAATTAAGAAATCGCCACTGTGGGAAGCAGGGATGGGCGAGGGAATGGATGGAGGAGGGCGCGGTGGGGATGGTCTGAGGGATGGATGGAGGAGGATGTGGTGGGGACGTCAGAAGGCGTGGTGGGGATGGTCAAGGGGATGGATGGAGAAATCACAGTGGGGATGGCGGAGGGCACGGTGGGGATGTCAGTGGCAAGGGGATGGATGGATGAAGGAGACATGGTGGGGATGGATGGAGCAGGGCATGGTGGGGATATCAGGGGTGTTTGGTGTCAAAAATACTTGAATCCTGTGTTCAGTTCTGGGCCCCTCACCACAAGAAGGATGTTGAGGCTCTGGAACGAGTCCAGAGAAGAGAATTGAGCTGGGGAAGGGGCTAGAGAACAAGAGGAGCAGCTGAGAGAGCTGGGGGGGGTTAGCCTGGAGAAGAGGAGGCTGAGGGGAGACCTCATTGCTCTCTACAACTCCCTGAGAGGAGGGTGTGGAGAGGAGGGAGCTGGGCTTTTCTCCCAAGGGACAGGGGACAGGACGAGAGGGAATGGCCTCAAGCTCCACCAGGGGAGGGTCAGGATGGACAGCAGGAAAAAATATTTCCTGGAAAGGGTGATTGGGCAGTGTCCGAGGCTGCCCAGGGAGGGGGTTGAGTCCCCTTCCCTGGAGGGGTTTAAGGGCTGGGTAGACGAGGTGCTGAGGGACATGGGTTAGTGATTGATGGGGATGGTTGGACTCAATGATCCAGTGGGTCTCTTCCACCCTGGTGATTCTATGATTCTATGAAAACAGCTCCTTGCAGAGCCCGGTCGGGGTTGCCCGTCTTGGGGCGCTGGTTCCCTGCATGGGGCACCCCTCGCTGCACCCCTCGCCCCGCGGTGTCGGGATGCTGGTGGGGCACAGGGAGCAGCCACAAGGGTCGAGCGCAGCCGATGCGTTCCTTGTCCATCACTTCCAAGCATCCCTTTGGAGATCCCCCTTCCCGGCACCAGCGAGGTTGCAGCTCTCACGGAGCCGAGCTCGGGGACCAACTATCCCATGAAATTCTGGCTTCCCCACTTGCGTTCCCAGCTCTTGCACCAATTTGCTTTATCAGCTGAACAAACGAGAGGCTGGAGAGCAGGGAGGCAAAGTTCACCCCACGGTGCTGAACCTCGGGGCGCTGGATCAGTCCTTGGATGCTCCTGAGCGGGGCCGGACAGAAGGAAGGGGATGAGGTGGGTAACGACTTTTGGGGTGAGCACCGGAGGGAGGAAAGCGAAAGGCCGGGATGACGAGTGGGACACGGAGAGGGAAGGGTCTGCAAGGCGAATGCGGGACCTTGAGGTCTGGGGGAAGCTGGTTTGGTGGAGAGGAGCTCCCTGGGTTATGCGGTTCACGGGCGATTGGCACGACTCCGGCCTCTCCCTTCTGGCAGCGCGGTCGGGAGTTCAAGGACTCCGTGGCCACTTGCCAACAGCCTGAAGCAATTGCCATAACACCATAAACAGATTGTTCTCGTCCTCAGAACACCGCTACCCCTGCCCCTCCCCGCGCTGAACCCCTGGTTGTTCTTTGGGGAGGGGTTTGGGGCTGTGTGGAGGGCGAGGGGCTGCTTCTCTGTCTCCGACTCCATCCCGCTCCTAACAGGGACCGTGAGGACTTTGGCTGCAGAGCATCCCTTGGCACATGACTCCCAGGATTTTCTGCGTGTGTTGGCTGCTGCAAGGAGGGAGGCAGATCTCCGTGGGGTGCACAGTGATCCCACAGCCCTGTGGGCATCAAAACCTTCTGGAGCAGGGCTGTGTGGTGAGGGATTTGGGCAGAACGAGGCTGGATTTCTTGTTGTGTCAACAAGGGGTCAGGGAGAATGCGGGAAGAGGAGGGATAATGGGATGTGGCTGTTGCCAGTGCTGCCAAGAGCCTGAGAGCTTGATGCGAACAGGGCTTTGCTGCCCTTTTAAAAGGCTTCTCGCCGGCTGCTGGATGGGGCGTCGGGTCGTGCATCCCGCTGGCAGGAGCGTCGGTGGCCGGGCAGGCAGCGAGCAGCCCCGTCCCGCCCGGGACCGCACGCTTGGTTGCTCTTACGGGAAGAAGCGGTGGAATAAATGATTCACCCGGAGCCCGTGCCAAGGATCCTGCAACAAATATCCGCTCTGTTTCGTGGGCGGGATTTCTGACTTCTTACTCACGAGCAAGGCTCCTTGGCTGGAGCCCAGTGTTCTTGGGGAGAGGGAAACAAGAAAAGGCATTCTTCCCGTCCTCGTGGGGCTCCAGCGCCGAGGAGCCGAGGATGAGGAGCGCGGAGGCTTCCAGCACGCTAGGCAATGGGGAATCCAGGCCAACCGCGCACCAGAATCTCTGCCAGACGGGCTGCGGCCGAGATTCTGCGCAGGGTTGTGCATGGGTCACTTATAGAATCATGGAACAGTCAGGGTTGGAAGGGACATCCCACTAGATCAGGTCTCCCAAGCTCCATCCAGCCTGGCCTCGGACCCCTCCAGGGATGGGGCAGCCACAATCTCCCTGGGCAGCCTGTTCCAGCACCTCATCACCCTCACGGTGAAGAAATTCTTCCTAATGTCTAATCTAAATCTGCCCCTCTCCAGTTTATACCCGTTCCCCCTCCTCCTGTCGCCACAAGCCTTTATGAACAGTTCCTCTCCAGCTTTCTTGTAGCTCCTTTCAGGTACTGGAGGTTGCTATAAGGTCTCCCCACAGCTTCTCTCTTCTCTTCTCTTCTCTTCTCTTCTCTTCTCTTCTCTTCTCTTCTTTCTCTTCTCTTCTCTTCTCTTCTCTTCTCTTCTCTTCTCTTCTCTTCTCTTCTCTTCTCTTCTCTTCTTTCTCTTCTCTTCTCTTTCTCTTCTCTTCTCTTCTCTTTCTTCTCTTCTCTTCTCTTCTCTTCTCTTCTCTTCTCTTCTCTTCTCTTCTCTTCTCTTCTCTTCTTCTCTTCTCTTCTCTTCTCTTCTCTTCTCTCTCTCTCTTCTCTTCTCTTCTCTTTCTCTCTTCTCTTCTCTTCTCTTCTCTTCTCTTCTCTCTCTTCTCTTCTCCAGCCCTTGGATCATCCACTTGGGGCACCCTTGGAGCTGGGTGGCCAAGTGCTGACAGTCCCAAGGTGTGGGAATTGCTGCCCTTTTTCCCATCCATCTCTTCCATCGTGAAGGCTTGATGCTGGTAGAGCTGTGGAGATGGAGATCTGAGACAAGTGGTGTCCCTCAGGGGGTCTGTTCTAGGACCAGTGCTTGCTTGAAGGGTTCCAGTTGACGACAGATCTGACCGGAATGTTCTTGGTGGAATTTACAGCTGTCCTGACCATTTCCCTATGGATCAGGGGTTCCATGGGGCTCGCTCACCTCACCGTCCGTTAATGGTGCTCGTTAGCGGTGCTCATCAGCAGCTGCCTTTGGCCGTGGCTGTTGCCGGGACTCTGTGCCGCTATCACCCAACCCTGTGGTGCCCGCGATAACGGCGGCGGCCGTGCGCCAGGGCTGGCGGGCGGCCAGGGCATCGCCGCCGGGCTGGGCAGGACCGGGATCCGGTGGGAGCTCCAGTCGGAGGGACCGGGACCTATGGACACCCTGGTGGGGCTGGGGGAAAGTCCAGGTGGAGGGCAGGGTCATCTGGGAGCGCCCGTGGCTGCGGTTGTGCCACGATCCCTCCAAAGTGTGGTTGTGGCTGTGGAGAAGCCTCTGCTGCGGCAGAGCTGTCCAGGAAAGAGTGTGGCTCCAGGGAAGGCTCCGTGTGGAGCAGGGACACCTCGGAGACACCACGGGCTGTGGGTGCAGCCAAGCCGGACCAAGAGCTTGTTGCAAGGTTAAACCCTCTGGTCTGCTCCAAAGGGACCAGTGGTTGAGGTTGGTGTGGAACCACCCCTGCGTTGGCATAACTGGGATTTTGGGGCGCACGATGTGGGAATTACCATAGCAGGAGCCACCCTGTGCTGGCTGCGATGCCCGGGAACTCCACATGGTATCCCACCTCTCCCGTCCCGCGTGGCCTCCCGCAGAGGATGGGGCCCAAACTCATGGAGCAGATGAATGAGTGGGTGCTCTGGGACGGTGTGGACATCTGTGGTCTGTGTATGGTATCAAAAGATGGGAAGGGTAGGGGTTACTGAGGATCTACTGGGTCGTGTGGGACCCAACCATGGTATTAAAGATGTGGAATAGTGGCTGGAGAACATGAGGCTGGCTGGGATGGAGTTAATGTTCGTCCCAGCAGGCAGGATGGGGCTGGTTTGGGATCCGTGCAGGACACAGAGCTGGGAACACAGGGATGTTTTCGCTGAACCCAGCACCCAGGGCCTTTCCTGCTCCTCTCCCTCCCCACCAGCGAGTGGCCGGGACAGCCGACCCCAGCAGCCTCCAGGGATATTCCAGCCCCTCAACACCTGCTAATGGAGGTCAGAGGAGCAACTGCTTTTGCACCAAAAGAAATATATAAAAAGGGAGAGGAGCCGGGACCCGGGTGCGCCTCTGGCTAGATGCGGTGAGGCCTCAGCCATGCACCCAGTGCTGTACCCCTTGCTTTGCTGACTTTATTCCACAATAAAAGACTCTTGGAATTTTAGTTTCCAGAGTGTGCTTGTAACACCAGGAACCAGGCGTGACAGAGCCCTGCTGTCCAGAGATGGTGGAATGCCTGCCTGCCAATGGGAATTGAATGAACTCTTTCTTCTGCTTGGGTGCGTGGCTTTTCCTTTCCCTATCAAACTGTCATTATCTCAACCCATGAGCTCACTGCCTTTCATCTTTCCGATTCTCTCCCCCATCCCACCGTGGCGCGGACGGGCGAGCGGCTGCACGGGCTGAGGTTACTCCGTGACACCCGGGTTCACAAAGCCCAGTGTGCCCTTTGGCATCGTCTCCACGCCACGGGGCGATTCCCTTTTCCAGGTGCATCCTGGGGGCAGACCGCCGCTTCTCAGCCGGGATCCCCCCTTGCCAAAACGAAACGGAGCCGGGGTAAAAGTGAAAGAAACCTTTATTTGACCCAACTTCTCCCCAGAGGAGGCTTCTCCATGGGGTTACTCATAGAGGCACTTAGGGCTACAAAATGCGAGCAAAGCGGCAAGTGGGACAGCAAGCTCTTTGCCGTTGGTGGTGGGCACGCGGATCCTGCTGGAGGAGGGGGCTCTGCAGCTGCTTCCAGCGCGGGTGCCCCGTCAGGAAGGGCTCCCCACGGCTTGGAGGAGTGAGGGGACATCTCTGTGGACTCCTGTCGGGCACAGCGAGGGATGGGGCCCGGCGAGGGCTAAAACGGGCCACGGTCCCCATCGAAGCGGAAGGGGTTCACCCACGACGATGACGCCGGTCACGATCAGGATGATGACCAGGATGGTGAGGCTGAAGTTGAGCAGCTGCGTGGTGATGTTCAGGTACTTGGCGGTGGAGCCCGTAGCTGCGCGCCCCACTGTAGTCGCCCAGGAGTTTGCGGTCCCTGGACTAGGGGGAGGCAGAGAGCAGGGTCAGTGGGGATGGGGGCAGCAGAGGGGGTGCCCTGGGATGCATCTGTTGGGGCCCCCAACCCCCTATGGTACCCCATCCCCAGTCAGGACCCCCCAAGCTGGGATGCTCCCCCCTGGTTAAAACCTCCCTAGCTGAGACTCCCATCCTCTGCAGTTGGGACCCTTCTCCGGTGTGGATCCCCCCAGCTGGTAGCCCATCCCCAGTTGGGACCCCCCCCCAGTTAGGACCCCCATCCTCACCGAGACCCCCATCCCCCGATGGTGCCTCATCCACAGCTGGGACCCCCAAGCTGGGACCCTCCAGTTAACACCCCCCGAGCTGGGACCCTCCAGTTTGCCTCCCCAGCTCAGACCTCCATCTCCAGTTTGCCCCCTCCTTGCTCGGACCCTCATCTCCAGTTGGGACCCCCAACCTGGGACCCCCCAGTTTGCCCCCCCCCAAGCTGGGACCCCTCCCAGCTGGGACCCTCCAGTTTGCCCCCTCCTTGCTCAGACCCCCATCCCCAGCTGGGACCCCCCCAACCTGGGACCCCTCCCAGCTGGGACGCCCCAGTTTGCCCCCTCCTTGCTCAGACCCCCATCCCCAGCTGGGACCCCCCAACCTGGGACCCCTCCCAGCTGGACCCTCCAGTTTGCCCCCTCCTTGCTCAGACCCCCATCCCCAGCTGGGACCCCTCCTTGCTCGGACCCCCCAGTTAGCCCCCTCCTTGCTCGGGACCCCCCCTCCCCAGCTGGGACCCCCAACCTGGGACACCCCAGTTTGACCCCCCCCCAAGCCTGGGACCCCTCCAAGCTGAGACCCTCCAGTTTGCCCCCTTCCTTGCTCGGACCCTCATCTCCAGCTGGGACCCCCAAGCTGGGACCTCCCAGTTTGACCCCTCCTTGCTCGGACCCCCATCCCCAGCTGGGACCCCCAAGCTGGGACCCCTCAGTTTGCCCCCCCCTAAGCTGGGACCCCCCAGTTAGGCCCCCTCCTTGCTCAGACCCCCATCCCCACCTGGGACCCCCAACCTGGGACCCTCCCAGTTTGACCCCCAAGCTGGGACCCCTCCCAGCTGGGACCCCCCAGTTTAGCCCCCTCCTTGCTCGGACCCCCCTCCCCAGCTGGGACCCCCGAGCTGGGACCCCCCAGCTTGCCCCCCCCAGCCGGGACCCGTGTCCCCCACCTTGATGGAGAAGACGAGGGCGAGGAAGCCGAGGCAGCAGACGTTGGCGTAGAGCGCGGAGCAGAGGGACCAGGCGAGGTGGTCGCGGGGCGGGGGCTGCCGGGGGGCCTCCAGCAGCACCACGGTGCTCGGGCCCGTCCGCTCGGGCCCCGGCTGCTCGCCCAGCGGCTCGTAGGGCGGCGCCGCCGCGGGCCCCGGCCAGGCCACCCGCTCCATGGCCGCTTTCGATTCTCGAGACGGAGACGGCGGGGGGAGAGAAGGGCCCCCCCGGGGAGGAGCCGCCCCCGCCCCGGGCCGCCCCGGCTCCTCCTGCCCCGACCCGACCCGCCCTGAGCCCTTGGCCCCTTCTCTCTCGGCCCCTTCTCTCTCTGACCCCTCTGTCCCTTCTCTCCCTGATCCCTCGGCCCCTTCTCTTTGCCCCTCGGCCCTTTCTCTCTCTGCCCCCTTTGCCCCTTCTCTCTCTGCCCCTTGGCCCCTTCTCTCTGTCCCTTTTCCCCTTCTCTCTTGGCCCCTTCTCTCTCTGACCCCTCGGCCCCTTCTCTCTCTGACCCTTCTCTCTCTGACCCCTCGGCCCCTTCTCTCTCTGACCCTTCTCTCTCTGACCCCTCGGCCCCTTCTCTCTCTGTCCCTTTTCCCCTTCTCTCTCTGCCCCTCAGCCCCTTCTCTCTCTGCCCCCTTGGCCCCTTCTCTCTCTGCCCCGCTCTTTCCCTCTGCCTCACTCTTTCCTTCTGCCCCCTTTCTTTTTCCCCTTCTTTGTCCCCTTCTTTCTCTGCCCCGTCCCTGACCCCTTCTTGCCTCCTTCTTTGCCCCTTCTTGCCTTCTCCCCTCTTTCCTTCTCACCTTCTTTGCCCCCTTCTTTCTTCCCTTCTCCTCCTCTTTCATTCTTTCCTTCTTTCCTTGTCCCTTTCCTTGTCCCCGTCTTTACCCCTTTTTTTCTCTGCTCCTTTCTCTGTCCCACACTTTCCTTCTCCCCCTCTTTCGTTCTTCCCTTTTTTCCTTGTCCCCCTCTTTCCTCATCGCTTTCTTTCTTTGCCTCTTTCTCTCTCCCCCTCTTCCCTTCCACCCCTTTCCTTGTCCCCTTCTTTCTCTCCTTTCTGTTTGCCCCTTTCCTCGTCCCCCTTTCCCCATCTCTCTCTTTGCCTCCTTCTTTCCTTCTCCCCCTCTTTCCTTCTTCTTTCCTTCTCCTCCTTTACCCCCTCTTTATTTGCTCTACTCCTTCTTTTCCCCCTTTCTTGTTCCCGTCTTTCCCTAAACAAGCCCTGGGACCCCCTCCCTCTCTCTTTCCCCCCAAGCCCCCGCTCCCCGCTGCCAGCAGGTTGGTTTTTGGGGCTGTGTGAGCGTTCGAGGCGGATGGGAGCCGACTCCTCGAAGGTTCGGAGGAGGAAGGGTTTGCTGGCCGTGGTTATCATCCCCTTGGCACATCACCCATCACCACTCCCCTGATTTTTGGGATGAGGTTTCTGCTGCTGGTGCGGGCAGCGGGATGTCGTGTGAAGGGCTTGGGCTTGTGAAATTCCCCAAATCCCGCGGGTGCGGGGGTGAGGGCGGCTTCGAGCAGCACTGGCACCGCCTGGGGCTGGCTGCGAGCTTGGCTCCTCCAGCCCCGTCCCCCCTAAAGTGCCCCTTTATGGGGTCCGAGCAGCCGGGATCAAACCCAGCTCTTGTGGAGGAATCCAGCTCCGGAGGAGACCACGCAGAGGATCCAGGGCTGGAGAACCTCCCGTACGAGGCCAGGCTGAGAGAGTTGGGGTTGTTCAGCCTGGAGAAGAGAAGGCTGCGGGGAGACCTTAGAGCAGCTTCCAGGGCTGAAAGGGGCTCCAGGAAAGCTGGGGAGGGGCTCTGGATCAGGGAGGGCAGGGAGAGGACAAGGGGAATGGTTTTAAATTGGAAGGAGGAAGGTTCAGATTGGACATTAGGAAGAAATTCTTCACGATGAGGGTGGGGAGGCCCTGGCCCAGGTTGCCCAGAGCAGGGGTGGCTGCCCCATCCCTGGAGGGGTTCCAGGCCAGGTTGGATGGGGCTTGGAGCCCCTGATCCAGTGGGAGGTGTCCCTGCCCATGGCAGGGGTGGGACTGGATGGGCTTTGAAGTCCCTTCCAACCCAAACCATCCCAGGATTCTGTGCCCCAAGCCAGGCTCTGTGCCCCCCAAACACAGGATGAGGCTGGAAGATGCTGCTTGTTGGGCACCTGCTTTAGGAAAACCCCATGGGCACCACACCCCTTGTGATTATCCCGGTTTTAAATTCATTAAGGTTTCCCAAGTGTCATTCTACCTCGTTATATAACGTGGTAATAAACTTTTACTGGCCATTCTAGGAAGGTTCGTGTTTAAACAAAACAAATGGAAGGACAGCCTGGCCCTGGAAATGTGGACTTTGCTTCCCAGCAGCTTCGAGCTGTCCCATGGATTTGTTTATCCTTCACGGATGAACCGAGATAACGCTGCATCCAGGCCCCTCTGACGACACATCCCGCTGCCCTGGCGTCACGGCATCATGACTCCGGGGATTTCTGGAGCGAGACCCGATGGAGACGGAGCTGCACGCTTTTCCTGGGATGAATCATGGGCATCATCCTGGAACACGGGAGTGGAAAAAGCCCACCGGGTGCCAAGGGGCATTCGGGGCGCCCCGATTCCACCAGGACACTGTGAGCACATGGTTCTTCTGTACTTTGGGTCCCAGCCTCTCCCCTCGGTTGGCACGACGGGTTCTGACATCCCGCTGGCATTCCCAAAGCTCCGAAAGGAGCCGGGATGGGGAGGGGCTGAATTCTGTCCTCTGTGCCAACTGCTGCACCCTGCTCCCTGTGCTGGAGAGATGCAAAAACCAGGGAAAGAACAGCTGAATGTCCCTGGATGTGCGTCTTCTGCATCCATGGGGAGAGCATGTGTGGGGACACCCATCATCCCAGCCTCCTCCTCCTCCTCCCGGGCTGAGCATCCCCGCCACGGGCCTGGGGAGAGGTTTTGCTTCCTAGCCTCCCGCTTTCCCTGCCTATTTCTCTAAATTTGGCTTAATTGCTAGCTAATTAACCTTCCCAGCCCGTTAGGAAGCGGGGAAACAGAACCTGGAGCGCGGCTGCCCTCTAGTTTTCCCAACTGCGAATGTGGTTTGATCTTTAATAACTGATTTTTCGTCCCACGGCGGAGCGGCAGCGAGGTGGAGCCGCCTCCTCATCTGGGGGAAAGGACAGACCCCCCAATCCATGGGTTTTATCCCGCTCCGCGCAGGGAGAGCCCGGGGCGCCCATCAGTGCAGTGAGTTGTGTCCGGTCTCAGCCCCGGGGCGCGAGGCCGAGGTCACTGCCCGTGTAATTAAGCCTGATTGTTAATTACTGCTGGGCTTTGTGCGGGACGAGACGCAGCCCTCGCGATTCCAGAGGGACCCAGCGGCAGAAGGGGCCTCGGACCTGGGGATCCCTGTACCCAGGGAGGGGGATCCCGGGGGTCCCAGCCCTTGGGGGGTCCCCTGCACCCCAGGGAGGGGGATGCTGGGGGTCCCTGCACCCCAGGGAGGGGGATCCTGGGGGTCCCAGCCCTTGGGGGATCTCTGCAGCCAGGGAGGGGGATGCTGGGGGTCCCTGCACCCAGCAAGAGGGATCCCAAGGACCCCAGCCTTCGGGGGATCCCTGCGTCCAGGGAGGGGGGTCCCCGGGGGTCCCTACATCCAGGGAGGGGGGTCCCGGGGGTCCCTGCATCCAGGGAGGGGGGTCCCGGGGGGTCCCTGCATTCAGGGAGGGGGGTCCCGAGGGTTTCTACACCCAATGAGGGAGGATCACGGGGATTTCAGCCCCTATGAGATCCCTGCACCCAGCAAGGGGGGGTGAAGGAATCCAAGACCCCATGGGAACCCTGCACCCCTGTGAGGGGGCTCCTGGGGACTCCAGCCCCAAAGAAGGGGGTTCTGGGGACCCCAGCCTCCAAGGGACCCCAGCCCTAAAGAAGGGGCTCCTGGGGACTCCAGCCCCAAAGAAGGGGGTTCTGGGGACCCCCAGCCTCCAAGGGACCCCAGCCCTAAAGAAGGGGCTCCTGGGGACCCCAGCCCCATGGGACCCCATCCCTAAAGACGGGGCTCCTGGGGACCCCAGTCCCCAAAGAGGGGGCTCCTGGGGACCCCCAGCCCCCTGTGGGACCCCATCCTTAAAGACGGGGCTCCTGGGACCCCAGCCCCTGTGGGACCCCCAGTCCCCAAAGAGGGGGGCTCCAGGGGACCCCAGCCCCGTGGGATCCCAGCCCCAAAGAGGGGGCTCCTGGGGACCCCAGTCCTCCAAGGGACCCTAGCCTCAAAGAGGGGGCTCCAGGGGACCCCAGCCCCAAAGAAGGGGCTCCAGGGGACCCCAGCCTCCAAGGGACCCCAGCCCAAAAAGAGGGGGCTCCAGGGGACCCCAGTCCCCAAAGAGGGGCCTCCAGGGGACCCCAGCCTCCAAGGGACCCCCAGCCCTAAAGAGGGGGCTCCTGGGGACCCCAGTCCCCAAAGAGGGGGCTCCAGGGCACCCCAGCCCCGTGGGCCCCCAGCACCCAACGCTGCGATCCCGCCCCCCCTACCCCGGCCCCGCAGCCCCCGCCGCGGAACGCACCATCCCTGCCGCGGGGGGGGGATGCTCGGGGCCCGCCCCGCCGAAACCCGCGTCCGCCGCCCCGCCGACCCCGCCGAGCGCCGCGGCACGGAGACTCCCCCCCTCCCGCCACGCGGCCCCGCCCTCCCCGCCGCGCGGCGACACGGGTGGGAACGGAAACGGCGACGGGGACGAGGAGTGTGTCCCCCCCCCCGCGCCCCCGCATGGTCTCGCCCGCCACCCCCCCACCGGGCCCGTTGCCGTGGAGACGCGCGCCGCCTCCGCGGGCTCCTCCCATTGGCCGCCGCGCCGTCGCTCAGAGCGGGGGGGGCACGGACGAGGCCCCTCAGGCCCCTCCCTCCCTGTGCGCCGATTGGCTGCGGCGCCGCGCTGCTCGCATACGATTGGCTGTTGGCGCCGTCGCTCAGAGCGGGGGGGGGGGCGGCAGCGGCACCTCCTCAGGCCCCTCCCTCTCCGGGCGCCCATTGGCTGTCGGCGCCGTCGCTCAGAGCGGGGGGCGGGTCCTTGCGCGCGGGGCCCGGCGCTGATTGGCTGCCGGCGCCGCCGCTCCCGGGAGGGGGCGGGGCCTCGGGCCTCTCCCGCCGCGGCGCCCTCCGCTCATTCATTCGTTCCCCGCCCGCCGGTGCCGGGGCGGCGGCGATGCCCGGGCGGCCGGGGAGCAGCGCCCAGCCGCGCCGCCGCCCCGCTGCCCTCGCAGCCCTCGCCGCCGGCCCCTAGCGCGGGGGAGGCCCGGGCCGGGGGGCCCCGAGGGGCCGCGGGGGTGGGGGGGGCGCGGCGGCGGCGGCGGCGATGCGGGGTGCAGGATGCCGCGCCTGCCGGTGAAGAAGCTCCGCAAGCAGCTGAAGCTGCTGGTGCTGCTGGTGCTGCTCACCTTCGCCGGGTGGTTCACCTACCT
Source organism: Phaenicophaeus curvirostris (assembly GCF_032191515.1). Classification (NCBI taxonomy): domain Eukaryota; kingdom Metazoa; phylum Chordata; class Aves; order Cuculiformes; family Cuculidae; genus Phaenicophaeus; species Phaenicophaeus curvirostris. The sequence goes on from NC_091396.1 coordinate 332,036, forward strand.
CCACGTCAGCCTGGTGCGACAGGGCCGCGCCCTGCGCCTCCCCTTCGCCTACGGCAGAGGTAACGGGGGGGGGGGGGAGGGAGACGGGGGAGCACCCCCCCCCACCCACCCCAGAGCCCGGGGGGGCACCGGGGGGACCCCCTCGAGCCCCATCACCCGTCAGTGAGGGACCTCGGGGTCGGCTGGGGTGTCCTCTGCAAAGGGGGGGCCTCCCAGAGCATCCCCCGTGTCCCAGCATCCCCCAGCATCACAAGGTGGGGTCCCCCCGACAGCCCCTTCCCGCCCCCATCACCCCTCGTGGGGTTTGGGGTGTCCCCCCCCAAAGTGGGTGCTCTCAGAGCATCCCCCAAGCCCCAGCATGCGCAAAGTGGGGTCCCCCCGCCACCCCTTTCCGACCCCATCACCCCTCGGTGGGGTTTGGGGTGCGCCCCCCCCCCACGGTGGCTGCTTCCCGAGCATCCACAAGGTGGGGTCCCTCCGACACCCCCTCCCGACCCTGTAACCTTTCATTGGGGTTTGGGGTGTCCCCTCCAAGGTGGGTGCTTCCCAAGAATCCCCCAAGCCCCAGCATGCGCAAAGTGGGGTCCCCCTGGCCCCCCCCTTCCGACCCCGTAACCCTTCATTGAGGTTTGGGGTGACCCCCACAAAAGTGGGTGCTTCCTGAGCATCCCCCAAGCCCCAGCATCCACAAGGTGGGGTCCCTCCAACCCCCCCTTCCAACCCCGTAACCCCTCATTGAGGTTTGGGGTGACCCCCACAAAGGTGGGTGCTTCCTGAGCATCCCCCAAGCCCCAGCATCCACAAGGTGGGACCCCCGGGAACCCTCCCTGACCCCCTTGGTGTGAGGCCTCAATGGCATTTGAGGTGTTCCCCCCCAAAGGTACCCCCAGAGCATCCCCTGGGCCCCAGCATCCACGAGGTGGGACCCCCCAGGACACCCTCACACCCCCCATTACTACTTGGTGTGAAGCCTTGGTCGGATTTGGGGTGTGCCCCCTCATCATCGAGCCCCGGTGGGCTGGGACCCCGGGTGGGACCCTGACCCATCACCCCTTGGTGGGGTTTGGGGTGTCCCCCCACCTTGTGGGGGTCTCAGAGTGCCCCTTGGCTCCCGCTGTCACCCCGCCGCCCCGGGTGGGACCCCCATCCCAAGCGGGTTCGGGGTGAGCGGGACCCCACTGCATCCCGATTTTGTACCTCCAGGGACCAGGGTGACCGGAGGGGACCCAGGAGGGACCCCAATCCGGCTGGGGGGGTTCATTCCTCCCCCTTGAGCGGCTCCGTCCTCGTTTTTCCGCCCGCTGCCTTGGCTGCGCTGACAAAGAAAACCATTTAGAGCGTCTCCTCGCTGCCTGGCAGGGGCAATCCCAGCCCTCTCAGCCTTCCCAACGCTTTCCAGCCTGGGCTTCTCTATCGGAAAGAAATCTTTCCTCCTCCATCCCTCGGCTGATCCCTGGGGATGCGATCGGGGATGCTCCGGAGGAGCAGGCATGAGTGCTCGTCCTTCGGGGCAATCGCTCCTGGTTTCCCCCTTGCAGACCCCGTTGGGCTGGGATAAAGCTACGCAGAATCTTTACCAGATGGGACTTAAACCGCGATGTTTCTGGTCGGACTGAGCTCTTGTAACGGATTTGGTCCCCCCAAAATGGGAATTAGTGGGTTTTTAGGCACAAATGCCTTTCCCAGGCAGCTCCAAGCGGTTCTGGAGGGTGGTGAAAGCTAAAACCCAAAGTTTCTGATGGTAACAGCAGCAGGATCCTCTGATTTGGGGGCCTTATGGTTAAATTGGGGAACTGGGGCTAAGAGACGCATGGAGTTCACTTACATGGGGATGGACCTTAATCCTGCTGCTGTGACCCAGCTGGGATTGGAGAGCCTTGGAGCTGGTTTGGTTAGAAAAATATAGACAGGAATAAAAAAAAGAATTAAAAAAATATACCTGAAGGTCCGTGGTTTGGAGATGACGTTTGTGTTTTGGCCACCGGTTGGCGGAGGATGATGAAAAAGTGTTAATTACTCATTAAATGAGGTGCCACCCAAGAGATGTGATGTCCAGAGGCTGGACAAGCAGGGCACGAGGCTTTTTGGGGACTTGGGGGTGTAAGTTGTGATGGACCACGGGGTCTGCGTGTGTTGGGGAGCAGAGCAAAGGTGTGGGGGGAGGATTTGGGGGACCTGTGTCCCCTCACCCAGCCAGCATCCACACGTGGAGCTGGAGCATCTGGGGGTACCCGTGTCCTCACGCGGAGCTGGAGCATCCGAGGGCTTGGCTGGGAATCGTGCTGGTGCTGCATCCCTGATAAAATGTCCCCCTCCTTTTCTTATCTTCTACAAGTAGATAATTACCCTTCTCTGCCTAATTGAACACACAATTCCTCATCTGAAATAATGAGGCCATTACGGCGTTCTCCCGGCTGGAAACCGCTCAGTCTGTGGGGTGGAAATGCTGGCGTGCCAGGTGGAAGGGGAAAAAAGGAGGAAGAAAAGGGAAAAAATTACAGTGAAAACAGGACCTGGCTTTTAGCAGGGCTGTGGGGCTGCTCCTGCTCCTGGTCTATCCTACTTCTGTTGCTGCCTGTGGTCGTGGTTCTCATTCTGAATGCCAGGAGCAGGTAGGGAAGGGGATGAGAAAGAGCCCTTTGAAGAGGAGGAGCAGTGGGATTTCATAGAACCACGGAATGGTTTGGGTTGGAAGAGACCTTAAAACCCAGCTAGTTCCAACCTCCAGCTGTGGGCAGGGGGGCCGGGTGCTGCTTTCCTCCCTCTTGGCATCACCCCGCTCTCCTATCCCTGGAAAAGGCTGCTTTTCCGAGACGGACAAGCAGTCCTGGTGCCAGGGAAAGCTGATCCCATCCCCGCTGCCGAAAAAGGAGGTTTGGAGCCAGGGGATTGGGCTGTTTTGGTGTCACTGGTTCCATTTCTCTGGTCGGGGAGCCCCGAGCCTCCTCGTTCTCTCCCGGTCGCCCCGGGCTCCGTGCCCTGCTCCTCTCGGGTGCCCTCGCTGCCCTGAATCAGCCCTTTGTCCAGCCCTGCCCGGAGCCAGCCAGACGGAAAAGAAGGCGGATGGAGGGAGAAGAGAGCCCTGTCCCTTGGCCGGGAGGGGTGGTTTGGCAGGGGATGGAGGAGAAAAATGGGAAAACATTGGGAATCGCTTATTTTTTTGTTAACGCGGCAGCACGGCTGCCTCTGAACATCCCATGGCATCACCTCTCCCTGCCTGACCACCACTGCATCCTCTGGCTTGAGCGTCCAGGAAGGGGCTCCAAGCCCCATCCAACCTGGCCTTGAACCCCTCCAGGGATGGGGCAGCCACCCCTGCTCTGGGCAGCCTGTTCCAGGGCCTCCCCACCCTCACAGCAAAACATTTCTCCCCAAGATCTCATCTCAACCTCCCCTCTTTCAGCTCAAACCCATTATTTCTAGGGATGCTTCACCTTCTTGGTGCTGAATGGTCCCTCTGCAAGGAAAGGCTCTTGTGGACGCGTTCGTCCCTCCAGTCTCTGCAGAACCCCCAGGTCCCGGGCAGAGGGGGTGGTTTCAGCACGAGTGTCGGTGCAGGGTGTGCCAGCGGGTCCCTCTGGACCTCGGTGACAGCAGAAACGGAAGAGAGCAAAGCGCTCTGTCCCGTCACTGCGCCTCAGCCACGGAGGCTCTGCCGAGACCTGGCAGCTGGAGTCCTTTTAAAAACATGAAACCCGACATAAAACAAACCGATAAAAATTGTTCTCCATCCCCTTGAACGCGAGCGTTTGCTGCCAGTTGTTCCCTACACTGTTTTCCTCCTCCTGGGGCTTCGTTTGAAGTCTCCTTCAGCGCTGGAGCCACGGCTGCTCTGCAGCGAGCCGGGGGCACCGCTCTCCTCTGTGCTTGGGAGAAACGCGGATCCCTACGGAAGGGGCTCTGGAATCCAGGGCCTTTGGGCACACGGCATGCTGTGATCAGGTGAGCTGGGCAGCTTTTGGAGCATCCCGGCGAGGGCGCCGGAGGATCCACAGCTCTGCGCATCCCACACAGCATCCCAAGGGATCTGGTGTGACGGGGACCGTGGCTCGTGTCCACCTTGGGGATGTGAGGAGGTGAGCGCATCCGCAGCTGGGAGCTGGCTTCTGTCACAGCCCTCCCCGTGCCACCGACGTCAAGGGGGCGATTGAGGGAGTGCAGAGGGGCCGAGGGTCCTGGTGAGCCGGCTCTGGCCGCGGCATCGCGATGCGGAGGAGCCCTGAATCCCACCCAGCCCGTGCGTTTGGGAACTTGGCACTGGGTTACATCATTTCTCCTCTTGGTGGCTGGGCCCAAGCGCTTGGTGCCCTTCAGCGCCTGTCTTGGGGGGAACAGAGGGAGGAGAAGAGTCCCAGGAATCCTCAGCAGCTGCTAGAGGCTTCTCCTGAGGGAAGAAGTCCCAGCCCTGCAGCCTGAGGGCTTCCCATTGTGCACCAGGGCACGCAGCCTGGAGCAAAGCAGGGTCAGGCTCTGAGGATGGAGGGTGCTGTGAGGTCCTGGGCAGTCCTGGTCCTCCGTTGGCTCCATCCATTCCATACGATGGCCGAGACCAACCCATCCCACCCAGCTTCTGTGTGGGACCCTTCCCCTTGAGCAGCCTGAGCTGCTGGAGGGCAGGAGCTGGGGGTGTCGGGAATCCCTGATCCTTTTGCAGATGCTGTCCCGATCCGTGCCGAGGGAGCTGGGCTGGGTCTGCGTTTATCCTGGGGTGTCTGGTTTGGGAACACGGAGGATGAGAGCAGAGCTTGCTCTCAGCAAGTGGCTCGTTAGAAGCAATTGGGAGACGTGGGAGGAAGCGTGAGTGAGGGGCATCTCTGCCCACGCCGGAGCCTCTGGAGAGGGTCCAGGAAACTGCAGGAGAAACCCCGGCTCCGAAACCCACCCGAAGAAAGGGGCTGTGTTCGGGGCAAGCGAGCTGCGCGCTGCCAGCCGGGGAGAAGGGAGGCAGGGGTTTTGTGAAAGGCGCTCTGTGCTTCTCAGCGGAGCGGGGAGGCGGCACGAGGGGGTGGGAATGGCCAGGAGAGCGGATAACTCTTCTCTCCCAGGCGGGCATCGCCCTGGGCTCTGCGCCCTGTGGTGGGGTAGGTGCTTGGTCCCTTGCACCCATGGTCTCATGCTGAGGAGCTCCTGGTGTGGAGGCCGTGGTGACTCCGAGGTGGTTTGTGCGATGGAGTGAGCGTCTCCTGCCCCTGATTTGTGCTGTGCTGGAAGCATCCGCGTCGCTCGTGTGCTCGCTGGGGGAAGAGCTCTTAATGCATCCCTGCTGAGCATCCCCCCAACCCCGTAACGCCGTCCTCCAGCCCTTCCCAGCCCCTCACCCCTGCCACCCGCCTTTGTGCGGCTCTTTCTGCTCCTTGAAAGGGAGAAAGACTCAGCTTAGCAGAATGGGTGGATGCAGCGGGGCCGGCTGGGGGGTGCTGGGAGCTCCAGGAGGGTGCGGAGGAGGGAGCCAAGCCAAGGGGGAACCAAACCCCTTCCCTCCCAGCATTGCTCTCCCTTTCTCTTCTTGTGCCCCCTGACCTGCTTCTCTCTCCAGGGTGAGGTTCAGCCCAAAGGGACTCGGCTTTGGGCACAGAGAGATGCTCGCTGGTACGAGACGCCGGCCTTTCCCCCGTCAGGGATGGGATTTACCTCCCGTTCCCGCACAGGCTGATTAGCATCTGGGTGTCTGGCTGCGGCTGCCCTTGACTTTCCTACCCAATGTTTGAACTGCAGGAGAATAAACAGCGGCGCAGAAGCCTGGAAGCCTTTTTCCAGGGCTTTGCTCCTCTGCTTCTGCTCCTGCAGGGATGCGGGTGCCCCTCGGAGCGAGCGCTTGCCAAGATGAGAGAGGTTTTTTTGCTGAAGGTGTGTGGGTTTTCAGCCTCGGTGTTACCGAAACCCCCTCTGAGCAGCGGGGATGTTGAATTTCAGTGCAAATGGGGAGAACAGCCCTGTCCTGCTCCTTTGCTGTAGCTGACGAGTTGTGTGAGCTTGAGAGGGTCCTGGAAGAGGATGGAGGGAGCGATGGGGATGGAGAGTGAGCCAGGAGCTCACACCTTTGGGGTCTTGAGTTACAAATGGGATCCCCCAGGGCTCAGTGCTGGGTCCAGCCCCGTTCAGTGTCTTTATCAATGACCTGGATGAAGGCATCGAGTGCACCCTTAGCATGTTTGCAGATGACACTAAGCTGGGTGAAAGTGTCGATCTGCTGGAGGGTCGGGAGGCTCCAAAGGGATCTGAACAGGCTGGATCCATGGGCTGAGTCCAATGGGATGAGGTTTAACGAGGCCAAATGCCGGGTCCTGCACTTGGGGCACAACAACCCTGAGCAGCTACACACTAGGAGAAGTCTGGCTGGAAACTGCCTGGAGGAGAGGGACCTGGGGGTGTTGGTTGAACAGGAGCCAGCAGGGGCCCAGGGGGCCAAGAAGGCCAAGGGCATCTTGGCTTGGATCAGACCCGGCGTGGCCAGCAGGGCCAGGGAGGTTATCCTCCCTCTGGACTCGGCCCTGGGGAGACCGCTCCTCGAATCCTGGGGTCAGTGCTGGGCCCCTCCCCACAAGAAGGATGTTGAGGCTCTGGAGCGAGTCCAGAGGAGAGAACGGAGCTGGGGAAGGGGCTGGAGAAGAAGAGGAGCGGCTGAGAGAGCTGGGGGGGTTTAGCCTGGAGAAGAGGAGGCTGAGGGGAGACCTCATTGCTCTCTGCAACTCCCTGAGAGGAGGTTGTGGAGAGGAGGGAGCTGGGCTCTTCTCCCAAGGGCCAGGGGACAGGACGAGAGGGAATGGCCTCAAGCTCCACCAGGGGAGGTTCAGGCTGGATATTAGGCAAAAATTTTTCCCAGAAAGGGTGATTGGTCCCTGTCCGAGGCTGCCCAGGGATGGGGTTGAGTCCCCTTCCCTGGAGGGGTTTAAGGGACGGGTGGACGAGGTGCTGAGGGACATGGGTTAGTGATTGATGGGAACGGTTGGACTCGATGATCCTGTGGGTCTCTTCCAACCTGGTTATTTTATGATTCTATGATGCTGGAGCAGCGGCACAGATGCCTCGGCACGGTAGGAATTGGCTTTATTTCCCCGTCTGTGCTGGCAGGAGCATCCCTAGGAGCGACAGGGGCCTCGGGGGTGCAGGAGACCCCGCTCCTGCCTGCGATGCTCCCCATCACCCTTCTCTGGAGGAGATGAGGGGAGGAGGGAGGCAGGGAGCTGCCAGGAGCGAGATGGAGCTGCCAGGGGCTGAAGAATGGTTGAGAGCAGAAGAAGGGGCTTTAGAGCTTAATTTCCTGTCCCTGCGCTGGGGATGGGATTTGTGCTGCCATCTCCAAGGAGATGCCGGCTGCGTGGCCGCTGGAATACTAATGGGCTGCACGGCAAGTGGTGAGGGGCTCCGCGGCCACCCGAAGCCCTTCCTCGGCCGGGCCGTGGGGTCTGAAGCTGCCCCAGCATCTCCCACCGAGGCTGCTTCACTTCTGGGGAGTGGGAGCCCCCCAGGACTTGGGGTGCTCTGGAGAAGTTGGGGGCACCCACCCACTGGGGCCGAGAAGGAGGGGGTGCCCCCCCGAGAACAAATGCTTTTCCCCAGTTATTTGGGGAGAAGCTGGTTATTTCAATGCTGGGGAGCCAGGGTGGTTTAAAATAAACCCTCACAGCCCGAGGAGGATGGGTGTGAGGTGCAGGGGGGATCCATAGGTTGGGAATAATTAATTCAGCACACGGTAACGAAGGCTGTTAGTGAGGTCTTCGTGATGGTGCCTTTAGTTGGGGAGGATGGGTCTGGGGGGGCTCGGAGCCAAAGGATGCTCTGGGAGAGCCAGGGAGCAGGGATGTCCCCAAGGGTGAGATGCCACTGGAGCTAATCCTGCCCATCACTCCCATCAAGAGCCACGAGCTTGGCTGTGGGGCTGTAATTAAACCTAACGCTGATGAGCTGCCGCAAGCCGCTTAGGACAGATGTAACGAGGGGAATCGCAGCCAGAGCCCCCGCCATCATCCCTTAGGAGTTCCCTGTCCCCAAACAAAGAGGTGTTGGGGTGGGGGGGGCGCGGGAGGTGGCTGTGGTCTCACTCCTGCTGCTCCCCTCGCAGATGGCGAGAGGCTGGCAGAGGTGGCTGATCCCGGCAGGCGGCCGGTGGCGGCACGGCAGAGGACGGCCGAGGACTCCAGCGAGAGCCATGAGGAGGAGCTGATGGTAACGGAGAGTGGGAGCGCGGCTGGGTGGAAGGGGACCTGGAGCAGGGGGGCTCCAAGCCCTGGCCAGCTGAGCAGATCCAAGGATGGGACAGCACAGCTGCTCCGGTTCTGCTCAGCAGCCCTTGTGGTGGATCAAAAACCCCTAAAGTCCCACTGAAACGTCTCGTGTTGTGCCTCGTGCCTCATCACTGTGCTCCTCTGGGAAGGACCTGGTGTCGTAGAACCATGGAACGGTTTGTGTTGGAAGGGACCACAAAGCCCATCCAGTTCCACCCCGGCCATGGACCGGGACACCTCCCATTGGATCAGGGGCTCCAAGGCCCATCCCGCTGGGCGATCCCTGCTCTGATCCCTCCCAGCCCCTCATGAACCAGGGACAAAAGGGAAAAAAGAGAAGCCTGGAGGGAGCATGGGCTGGTGCAGGGTGAGGGACAGCAGGAATTGCGTCTTGGCTTCCCTGGTAGGAGGGTGGATCCTTCTAACAGGCACAGCACAATTACACCACCTCCCTAATAACGGCTTCTGAGGCCACCCCTCCCCTCCTCTGTGACGCTAATGAGTTCATTTAGGCAAAGTTTACTAATTATTTCTTATTAAGAAGCACAAGGGGCTGCGCTTTGTGGATGCTGTGCTTCCCACCTGCACTCGGAGCCGGGCTTTGCTTTTGGAGAGGTTTGGCTCTGCTCTTCAGGGTGGCATGGTCCTTCCCTCCTTGGCCGAGGCCACGGAGGACAATGTTGGTGGATCCTCCTGGGACAGGCAGCAGGGATGTCTGTCCCTCCTCGATCCCAGCCCCGGAGAGGACTGGTGCCAAAAGTGTGGGCACCACTGGGGTGCTGGATGGTTCTGGCCGTGTCCTTGTGGGACTGGCACAGCTTCCACCACCCCAACCGAGGGACAGGGTGCCAACTCAGTGCTCCCTTTGAAGATCTTGGTACCTCTTCCTTGCCCGTGTGCTCGCTGCTCCCTCATCCGCAGGATGGCAGAGTTGGGACAGTGCCCATGGGATGATGTGGCTTTGCTCCAGCTGCCAGTGTGGTGGAGGAGGAGGAAGATGCTCCAGGCGGGCTCCAGGAGCACCCGGATCTTCTTTACCACCCATCACCCTTTCGGCAAGCCAGGGGCACGTCCATGCTCACCTCATCCCTCTAAATTGCAAGACACAATCGATCGGATCCACCTCCTCCCCTTTAAAAGAAGAGGGGGAGCAGGAAGCCGCCTGTTCCCTCTGACCCTGTGTGGATGCAGAGGTTGCTTCTCCTCTTTCAGAGACGCAGCCCACGATGCTTCGTTTCCAGTTGCCCATCAGCCCAGATAAACGTGGCTGAACAGCAACCTCTCTGTTTGGGAGCAGATTGTCTCCTTGGCAGAGGAAGGGGAGCGAGTTTAGCTGAAACATTTTGGAACTCCACTCCCCAGGACACCTTGCCAACATTTCTCTACCTCCTCCTGCCCCTGCTTTCTGTTAGCCTGGAAAGCTTTCACCTCCGTTCGTCAGTACTTGGCGTCCCAAACGAGATGTTTGGATCTAGGGTGACCTCCTGCTGGCACAGCTGGGCTGATCACGATCCCACCATCTCATCTCATCTCATCTCTCTTGTTTCCTCAGCAGAGCGATAGGCAGGACTGGGACGGATGGTTTTCCCGAGGGCACCGATCGGACCGAGCCGCCACACACCCCAAACTCAACCTGACCAAGCAGGCTTTGCCCTGGAACGAGCAGGTAGGTGGGATGATGGAGCAGGAGGAGAAGGAGGTCCCTGCGGCCCATATCCCCTCAGGCTCCAAGGCACCTCCAGCCATTCTCATCCCCACTCTCCATCCTGGAGGCTCTACCTGATCCTGGGTCAACGTAGTGTTTGTGGGGATGGCTGTGTGCCAGCCCCCTCCTCAGTCTGTGTGGGTTTGCGAGGGGACATCTTGCCACGTGTCTTCTCCAGATGTTTTCACGCTGCACCCGTCTCCTGGTGGTGGCTGTGCTGGTGGGACGGATGCTGGGAGCGGGTGAAGGACGGGGTTGGGCTTTTGGTGCCGTATCCAGAAAAATATCCCTTGTCTAACAGTGCTCGGACCCTAAGGAGCAGCAGCAGGAGGGTTATCTCCTGGGGTTGATGCAGGGATGGGAGCTCAGCCCTTCCTCAGCATCACATAGGGCTTGATATCCATGTTTGTCCTGCACTACTGCTGTCCGTGGGAGGTAAGGTGGGATGTGAGGAGGACTCCCCGCTCATCTCCTTCTCTCCCCCCACAGTACAAAGGGAAGGCAAACCTGCACGTCTTTGAAGACTGGTGTGGAGGGGCTGTCAGGCACCTGAGGAAGAACCTCCATTTCCCACTCTTTCCCCATGTGAGTCCTGGGCCCGATGGTGGTGGGAGGCTCCGCTCGCCCCTCTCTGGGTGCTGCTGGATCTCCACTGGCTCTGGGCTTGGTCCTCAAGACCTTTGCTTGCAGGCGTTTGGGTTTGGTTCAGGTGTTTCCCAGCAGAGCAGGGATGAGGTGGGTGGTGATAGGACCTCCATGTCCTGGTTCCAGGGGCACGGGAGCCTGGGATGACAAGAAGGAGGTGGGCTGGGTGATGCTGGTGTGAGGCATGAGCCTGGGCATGACCTGTTTGTTCTTTCCCGTCCCCGCCTCTCCTCCGCAGACCCGCACCACGGTGAAGAAGCTGGCTGTGTCGCCCAAGTGGAAAAACTACGGGCTGAGGATTTTTGGCTACATCCACCCCTTCAAGGATGGTGAGTGATGGAGCTCAACCTCTTCTGCCCCCGCAACAATGTGGAGGAGCCGCCTCCTTCCCCCTTCTCAGGCCACGTGAGGACAGAAAGGCTCTTGGAGACGGCGCCCAAACCCCTGCTCCCACGCAGGAGGGGCCTTCTGGAGCAAACACCCTTTTCCCTGTTTGCTCCAAAGGGAGGCAAAGCCCTGGTCCATCCCAGAGCCCTGACGTGGGGTCCAGGGTGGCTCCGTCACCTCCACCTCCCTGTTTCCCCATCTCTCAGTGAGGGGCGGGTTGTGAGCCCTCAGCACCGGTGCTGCTGGCCCTCTGTGGTCACCTTCTCCTTTGCTTTCTGCAGGAGATTTCCAGTTTTCCGTGGCGTCCGATGACAATTCCGAATTCTGGCTCAGCTCCGACGAGAGTCCATCCAACGCCCATCTGGCTGCCTTCGTGGGCAAGGTACGACCCGTTGTCCTCAACTCTCTGCCTTGCACGCAACAGGGATGCTTGGGATCCCACTAAGAGAGATTTCCTCGCTCCTCACTTCTGTCCCTACCATCCGTTTCAGTCTGATCCCATCTCTGCCCCGGCCAGGCCTAGTTTGGCTTCTGAAGGACCATCTGCCTCTTGGTCCCATCCTCTACCAAAGACTAGCTGAGGTCCCAGAATAGGAAATATAATATTTGCCCCTGGATTTTCTGGGCGGTAACTAACTCTGTGGTCCATCATCACACACGTGCGTTTTGGTCATCGTGGTGTTGGCCAGTGAGATGTTCTTGTGATGGGAGTGGGAGCTGGGGACGAGCAGGCCCTGGGGCAGAGCTCCTGGGATGTTCTTCTGCCCGGGGAACCTCTCTGCAGCGTGACAGAGCGACCGATGGAGCTGGAGGAGGGGGTTTGGGCCTCCTGCCTGCTTGGCCTGTGGTGTCCTGGATGCTCTCACACACTCCTCCTTCCTTCCCCAGCTGGGCACCGAGTGGACGGCGCCAGGAGAGTTCACCAAATTCAGCTCACAGGTCTCCAAGCCGCTCCGGTGAGTGTGTCCTTCCTCCTGCTGCCCATCCTGGGTGGATGGAGCCAGAGGGACAGAGCTGCTGGCTCCACACTGACTCTGACCCGTTCCTCCTCCTCCCCAGGAGGCCGTGGGCTGTTCCCAAGAGGCGTGTGGGTTCTGGGTGGGACAGGAGCTCATCCAACTGTGCCCCCATGGCTCAAAGGGGCTGGGGGCTGCAGCCACCTCTGCAGACGGTGAGGTGGGGATGGGGCATCCCCCTGATCTCACATGGGATCCCCCCCTCATCTCCACATGGGATGGGAGGCAGATACACACACCCCGCTGCTGGTCTCCTTGTCCCATGAAGGTTTAGCCAGACGTGAGCGAGACAGAGAGGGTTTCCCGAGATGGCTCCTCCAGCAGGGGAGCTCCCGGCACCCTGGCAGGGGCAGCAGCTGGCGCAGCGATGGTTTCTAACTGGCTTCTTCCCCTCTCGACCAGCCTCATGTCCTCCAGGCGCTACTACTTTGAGCTGCTCCACAAACAAGATGACCGGGGTTCAGACCACGTGGAAGTTGGCGTGAGTACATGCCCTCATGCCGGCCTCCTTTCAAAGCTTGTCCTGCCGAGAGCCGGCGCTGGGGCTTCTCCCGGTGTGTGTTAAAACACTTTATCCTGGAGCAAAGCCAGGACTCCCCCTCCCTCGGCTGCCAGCCTGAAGAGGGGACGGAGGTGGTGTCACTGATGGAGCTGGGGCTCATCCCCACTTCTCCTGGTGCTGTTCCCGCTCAGGAGGCTTGCACGGGCTGCTTGGCTCTGCGCGTCCGAGCCGTTTGTGCCCGTGGCCTTTTGGGAGCAAAGACCCTGCCCCATCCCTCCCCTGTGCTCTGGCAGTGGATGCTAACGGAGCAGCCCCTCTTCTCCGGGCTCCAGGGGCGATGGGACACCCAGCTCTGCACGGCCAGTCCCATCCCTCCTTTCTCCTTGGCCTCCTGCAGGAGGGCTGGCAGAGGGAAGGCCCTCGATGGGCTCCTTCTCAGAGAGCCTTTTGCCACAGCAAGGAGAGACCCTTGAAAATCAGAGCAGGGAGGTCCCAGGCCACCGTCTGGAGCAGCAGCCCACCTTGTGTTCCAGGGGCAGTGGTGGGAGAGAGCCGAGGTGATGGAATTGGATCCCTTTTTTCTTTTCCCCCTTGGAGATGCCAGGAGTTTCAAATCTGGACTTGTCTGCCGTGGCTGCACAGCCCTGGCAGAGCCTGGAGCGTGCGTGTCGGGAGCGGGGCTGTCTCTGGGAGGGGAAGCTGCTGGCTTCTTAGCAAAGGTTTCCTCTCTCCCAAGCGCTCATTAATCACTGGAGCAGGACTGGTGCCAGCAAAGCATCAGAGAGGCTGACAACACCCCTTCCTCGCCCTCCCGGGGCTCCAGCTCCATCCCGATAAGATCTGCATTGCTGCGTGAAAAACAAATAGACTGGGGAGATGTTTTTATGCTGGAGGGAGGGAAACCTTTCAGATGTTCAGAAAGAAACAACAGCAGGAAGAAAGCAGGACCCTAATGCATCTCCCCCTGTGGGGATTGAAGGGCTTGTCCTGACAAAGGCTTAGGACACGCTTTTAAGATGTGTGTGGTTAGATGTGTGCAGGCAGCTCCAAGGACCCTGGGGCCAGCGTGCAGTGGCCCAGGTGGCCAAGAAAGCCAACAGCATCCTGGCTTGGATCAGCCACGGTGAGGCCAGCGGGAGAAGGGAAAGGATTGCTCCCTAGACTCCATGCGGATGAGGCCACACCTGGGATCCTGGGTTCAGTTCTGGATCCCTCACTCCAAGGACATTGAGGGGCTGGAGCACGTCCAGAGAAGGGAACAGAGCTGGGGAAGGGGCTGGAGAACAGAGGCCCTGGGGGTGTTTAGCCTGGAGAAAAGGAGGCTGAGGGGAGACCTCATCGCTCTCTGCAGCTCCTGAAAGGAGGTGAGGTGGGTGCTGGGCTCTGATCCCAGGTAATGAGGGATGGGATGTGGGGAAATGGCCTCAGGTTGTGCTGGGGGAGCTTAGACTGGATATCAGGGAAAATGTCTTTACTGACAGAGTGGTGAAGTCCCCATCCCTGAGGGGTTCAAAACCCATGTAGACACGGCACTTGGGGACAGGGATTAGCAGGCCCAGTGGGGTTGGTCTGGATGAGCCAAGAAGGCTTTTCCAGCCTTAATGATTCCTTGGTTCTAATGCGATCTCTGCTGTCCGTGTGCGCTCAGGCAGCAGCAGAGCCAGGCGAGGGGAGGACAGGAGGTGCCCTCGCTCCTCTCCTGCAGGGTCGGGGCTGGGGTCAGCTCAGGCGAGTTTCTGGGAGCTGATGGGGGTGGGGGACCCATCCTATGGGGCAGGCACGTCCTGACCCCTTGCCGCCCTCTCACCCGTTCCCCATCTCCTTTTGTTTTTTCCATAGTGGAGGGTTTTTCTCCCCAGCCTGAAGTTCGAGGTGATTGATTCCTCCTACATCTCTCTCTACACTGGTAAGGGTTGTGTGTGCATCCAGCTCCCAAGGGGCTGCACGGGTCGGTGCAGCTGGGGAGAGGCTTCAGGGCCCGGGAATGGAACCAGATCCTGGGAAACCAGCTCGTGGGGGAAGATCTCAGTCTCTCAAACCCAGCCGAGCTCCTCTTGGGTGTCAGAGGGGCGGCAAGGGGCTGCGGTGAGGAGGAGTGATGCTAGGAGTGTGCTGTGACCTTCCTAGAGGCAGAAGGATGTGCCGCGGAAAACAGCTCTCCCAGTGCTCCAGCCTCGTCCCTGCGGATGAGAACACGGAGCACTGGCTCCCTGGCCTGGCCCTGAGTTATGAGGAGCTGTCGCGTCAGCAGGGATGGATGGCGCAAGCTTTAATTAAATCTATAGATCTTCTGCTTCCTGCCCCTTCCCTGGCAGCAAGAAAGGATTTGATAGATGGATCCTGCCCCGGCGCTCAGCACCGGCCATCAAACACGCCCGGGAAGGTGTCGATAAGGCGGCAGGGGAGGCAGCAGGCGGGGATCAATGGGGAAAAGAGGGATGGAGGGGGATTTCTGGCATTGACACCCGTGAGATCGATAATGTGCAGATAAATCCCACCCCACCCCGGCTGCTTTCCCTCTTTTTGCTTCTCTTTCCCACTTTCCGGCTCCATTGGACCCCAGCATCCTGGGGTGAAGCCCCCTCCCTCGTGGGGAGCCCATCCTGTGGCGTGGGGGCTGCTGGCAGCACGCGGAGCATCCTCCTTCCCTCCCCTTTTCTAGGGGATGCAGCCCAGCCCCCCCAGCACCTGCACGGAGGCATCTGGGGAGCCTCTGCCCCCAACAAGCAGAGGAATTTGGGGTCAGGAAGGGGGTTCCTGCTTCCCTGCGGCTCGCTGGTGCTGGGGGCAGGCAGGTCCGAGCATGGCCAAGGTGACCAGAGCAAGGTGACCTCCCTCAGGGACGTCGGGGTGATCGCCAAGGGCGACACGCCACCCTCATCCCTGAGCAGGAGGCAAAACCAGCTCACGCGTCAGTTAACCTGCATCTCCGTGGGGATGAACGCTCACAGTTTAATTCCTGTGTCCTTGGGAATTAAAGCCCTGGCACGTTTCCACCCTTTGTCTTTGAGCACCGGGAGGGATGGTGCCTGGCTGAGATCGGTTTTGCTCTTGTCCTCTCGTGCTCATTAGCTGATGGCAATAATCATTAGGCTGATTAGTCACGGGGTCTGCAAGCGGGTGAAAGGGCTGGAGGGTGCAAATGCGTCGGCTCGGCTCCCCTCGTTCCCCTGGGAGCTGGAGGAATCCACGTTCCTCCAGGTCCTCTTGGTGGGAGGGAAGGAGAGGTTGGGAAGTGCTACCTCGGAGCGTGCTCCTAGGCCAATGCTCCGTGTGCCCCATCCTCGCCTCCTCCAGATGAATCATCCCTGAAGATGAACCACGTGGAGCACATCCCGCAGACCTTCGCTAGCCACAGTGGGAGCTACCTCTGGGAGGCCCAGCGAGACGAGCATGGGGCCGACATGCTGAAGCCCGACCCTAGGGACACCTTCTTCCTCAGTAAGTGGCTGGGAATGGACCTTTGCACATTTCCAGGGGATTCTGGGGGAGGAAAAAGGCAGGCAAAAGCAGACCTGGCTGCCACGGGCACCCAGAGCATCCCTCCTACCCATCTCCTGGGTGGGGGCATCTCTGCTGGCTCCGTGCTGGGCAAGCTGAGATGGTTTGGGCTGCCTGGTGGTCGGACACGGTTTGGGGTTAAGCAGCAGCTTCTTTTCCTCAGCCCCGGCGATCGAGGCCTCCCGAGTGGAGAACGTGCTGGTGCCCTGTGCCTACAGCCCCACCTACGTGGTGAAGGATTTCCCCATCGCCCGCTACCAGGGCCTGCAATTTGTGAGTGTTCCGTGTGATGATCGGGGCCGCGCTCCCACAGGAGACGCGGCGAAACCAAATGCTTTGCTCCCACCCCAGGGCAGGGATGTACCCACTTGGTTAAAATCCAGATGTCCCTCGCTGGGGGATCGGGCTGAGCTTTGCCGTCCTGACCTGAAGGGGTTGGGTTAAAGCCCCGTTGGGTGTTTGAGATGCTGGGGGTCACCTCGTTGCTGGGGGGTGATGCTGGTGGTCTCGGGTCCCTGGCTCCTAGCCCTGGTGGCCCTTCCCTCCTTGGAGCGAGCCCACTCTGCGCGGGGGTGACGGTGGTGTGGTCACCTTCCCAGGTCTACCTCTCGTTCGTGTACCCCAATGACTTCACACGCCTCACTCACATGGAGACAGAGAACAAGTGCTTCTACCGGGAGTCGCCCCTCTACCTGGAGAAGTGAGTGCCGGGCGCCTCGGGGTGGAGCGGGGATGGGGAGGACGGCACCGATGCCAACAGAGCACTCGGAGCTTGAGAGATGGTGCTGGGACGATGCAGCCTCTGCTGCGTGTCCCCACGTCCCGTCCCCCGTGGAAAGGCCACCTCCAGGCTGGCTCTTTCCCACCTCTGGGGCTGCAGCAGCTTGAGACCTGTCAGCGCTCCTGGATTTGGGAATCCCAGCTCCCTTCGGAGCCGAGCTGTGCCCAGGCAGCTGGAGATGTTCCTTGTGTGTGTGCAAGCATGTGCCATCACGCGTTCCCCCCTCCCTTATCTCCGTGCCCCCCTCTTTCCTCTCTGGCTCCCAGGTTTGGTTTTTATAAGTACATGAAGATGGATGAAGAGGAGGAGGATCCGCGCCACCGAGCCTTTCTCTTCCTCGGCTCCGACAGTGAGTCCCTGCTCCCGCTGGCGCCCTGTGCGGCTCTCCTTGCCCTGGCATGGGGCTGCCTTGCCCAGCCGCTTGGCGCTGCGGCTCGGGACGCCTGCGGTGACGCCACGGGCTGCGGGGAGAAGCGCCTCCGAGCTGTCCCGCGTGCTCCCCGGTCACGCATCCCGCTCGGCTCAGCCACAAAGTGCTGTGAGAGATGGGAATGGGGGTGTGAGGGGTGGGATTCACCCTCCCTGCTTCTGGAGGCGTCTCCTGGGTGGGGCTGGTCAGGGGCAGCAGGACAGGACGGGAGCGGGTGGGGAGCCTGGGGGTGCTGGGGTGTCAGGGATGCTGACGGGGTCCTGCAGGAGCCGGGATGAGCAGACCCTGCCTCGCTGTCGGTGTGCGGCTTGGCAAGGCCCTGGCCGGCTTGGTTTGCTCCCGGATGGACTAAGAGTGGTGCCAAGACGTGGCCAGGGTTTGGAGGGGTTACCGGGCAGAGCCGGGAGCTGCCAACCCTGGTGAGCATCAGTCGGTGCCCCGGGCTCTGCGTCTCCCTCACCCAGCACGTTAATCCTTTGCCTTGGACAAGCGTCGCCTCCTTGCCTCGCAGCCAGGACCCTCAGAGTGCTTATCTCTGCCTTTACGCCCTAGATTTCCTCGAGGATGAGGAGGAGGAGGAAGGAGTGGACAGCCCTGAGCCCACAGACCCGCCTCCTGAGGCCAAGGAGAAGAGCTTCGGGCTGGTTCCCGGAGCCAAAGGGAAAGAGACCCTGCTGGTCACCGGGGACTACGGAGACGACCTGGACTACTACAGCTTTCGCCGCAAGCGAGGTCAGGCCCGGGATGAGGTGACCGTGCCTGGACAGCCAGAAAGATGGAGCATGTCCCACCAGGCCAGCAGCAGCCCCGCGGCCGGCCCCGAGGAGCTCCGCGGTGAGGATGACCTGGGCCCCGCGCCGGAGCGGGTCCGTGGGCGGGGGCTCAGTTGGGTGCCCCAGGATCCCAGCGAGGAGGATGAACTGGGGATGCTGGCGTCTTCAAAGCGTGCAGGGACTCTGAGCCTCCAACCCCACCACTCTGTTCCCATCTTCGGGGGAAAAGCCAAAACGCCGGGTCCCAGCCAGGCCTCGGCACCCAGGGAGGACACGAAGCCCCAGAAAGCCCAGGAGAAGGTCTACGTGACCAGGCTGCAGCCAGGGAAGCGCAAAGCCCCGGCCCACGAGATGGTGTTCCCTGGCATATTCCTTTACCCGAAGCCTCTGAAGAAGATCCATCTTCACTCCAGGGCCCCTCAGAAGCATCCTGTTACCTCCAGCAAGCTCCGGGCCGTCCCTGGCCGCCGCACGCCCTGGCTCCTGAGCAACATCTCCAAGGAGAAGGACCCTGCCAGGCGGAAGAGCTCGCGGGCAGGTGGCAGGAGGTGGGAGCATCCACCCAAGCTGGAGACTGAGCGGCGAGAGCTGCCCGGCCTCCTCACCCTGGGGACCGAAGGGCTCTTCAGCCGGGAGACCCGTGAGGACACGACGCCTGCCCCGGGCAGGGCAGCAGCCACCACTGATTACAACTCCTCCGAGGCGACTCGCTCGGAGGGGACACGGGTGACATCCTTTCTGAAGGGGTCAGAAACAACAGCATCCCAGCAGGAGGAGGGAAAGGGCCAGGAGGAAGAGGAGGAGGAGGAAGAAGAGGTGTCAGACTACAGCTACGAGACCGGGGAGCTGCAGCAGAGCTGGCTGGAGGACTCCATCAACTGGCAGAGGACGTTCAGCGTCAGCTCGGTGGACTTTGAGCTCCTGCGCTCCGACTGGAACGACCTGCGCTGCAACGTGTCGGGCAACCTGCAGCTGAGCGAGAGCGAGGTGGTGGACGTGGTGGCACAGTACATGGAGAAGCTCAACGAGAAGAACGGAGGGTAGGGAGAGAGCGGAGCATGGGCAGGAGGCTGGGGGGGGACGCACCTTCACCCCACTCCTTGGGGCTGGGTGAGCTGGTGGTGGGTTCAGAGCAACCTCTTGAGTGGCGGGGAGCAGAGCTCACAGCAATGGTGCTTTCAAGTGGTTCTTTCCCCGTAGCATCTACACCCTCCTGAGGATCATCAACGTGGAGAAGCGTCGGGACACGGCGCGGGGGAACCGATACCTGCTGGAGCTGGAGCTGGCGGAGCGGGGCCAGCGCACGGTGCGGCTCTCCGAGTACGTCTACGTCCTCTTGCACCAGGGCAAGCAGGACGACAGCGCCGAGGCCAACCCTGAAGCGCCAGCTCTGGGGGCTACCGAGCCCCAGCCCAGCACCTGGAGCATCCTCTATGGGAGACCTGTCCTGTGCCGGCCCCTGCGGCTCAGCTGGAAGCAGGACGTCATGGTGCACTTCGTGGTACCCGGTAGGTGACAGCGGGATGTGCCTCCCCAGGGTCTCTGCCGCTCCCTCAGCATCCTCCAGCGGGAGGAAGGCTCCCCTGTTGCATGCTCCAAGCTGACCCTAGAAGCGTGAGATTTGCTCTCCGCATGAGATGCTGAGGTTCTCCCTTCTCATCAGGAGGGGCGTTGGGTTGGATGGGGCAAGGGGTTGGATGGGGCAAGGGGTGCTTGTGGGACCCCCGTGCTGAGCCTGAGGGACATTTGTGGCTGTTCCTGGCAGTGAAGAACCAAGCCCGCTGGGTCCAGCAGTTCATCTCGGACATGGCCCACCTGTACGGGGTCACGAAGGACGCCAACTTCAACGTCATCCTGGTGGACTTCGACAGCGACGACATGGATGTCGAGAAGGCCCTACGGGAAGCCCACCTGCCCCGGTAACCCACCCCACACAAGGTCTGGGTCCCATCCTACTCCTCCCAAGGCTTCCAGGGGCTCCTCGTGGTGTGATGGGCCATCCTGGTGCTGCTCACGCAACCCACCTCTCCTTCCCCAGCCCGGGTCTCTGCCTTGCTCCCTCTCTCCTCCTGTTGGGGAGTTTAAACTCATTTCCCACGTGAAGGAGACAGGGATACAGAAACCTCTGCATCTGTGAGGGGGCTGAACTCAAGTCATAGGTGCCTGCCCACCTTCTGAGAAGGTCCCATCTCCTCAAGGATGGTCCCTGTCCCCTCTTGGCTGTGTCCCTTTCAATCAGCACCACCAACCCCGCTGTCCTCTCCCCTCAGCTACCAATACCTGCGGCGCACGGGGAACTTTGAGCGCTCAGCGGGGCTGCAGGCTGGTGTGGACACGATTGAGGTGAGGAACCGCCTCTCACCTTGGTGCAGCTCCTCTCCCAGCGCGGTTTCACCTTGATCCTCCTGCTGGTGTGTGTCCCCTCCCGCAGGACGGGCACAGCATCGTGTTCCTCTGCGACCTGCACATCCATTTCCCTCCCAACATCCTGGACAGCATCCGCAAGCACTGCGTGGAGGGCAAGCTGGCCTATGCGCCCATCGTCATGAGGCTCAGCTGCGGCAGCTCCCCGCGGGAGCCCAACGGTGAGGGGGCTCCGCTCTGCTGTGACACCTTCCCAGCTGGAAAACATCCCCCTGCCTGCCCGGGGAAAGCCGCGGCGCCGGGGCTGGGGCACAGCCGGGCTGGGGCACGCAAGGGAGGGGTTTGCTTTGCTCCACCAAGCTGGGGTTCAAGCCCAGGGGTGCTGGGTGGGATGCCCCAAAACTGGGCTGTCACCCAGCACAACCCCTCAGGAGGTGGCAGTGATGGGGATGGACCTGAGGGAGGAAAGAGGATCGGGAGGAGGCATTCCTGTGGTTCTCAGAGAGCGTGGAGAGCACAGAGGTGATGGATCTGGGTTTTAGTGTCCCCTTCTCCTCATTGCTTTCTCTCCTCCAGGCTACTGGGAGGTGAACGGCTTCGGCCTCTTTGGCATCTACAAGTCGGACTTTGACCGCGTCGGGGGGATGAACACGGAGGAGTTCCGAGACCGCTGGGGCGGGGAGGACTGGGAGCTCCTGGACAGGTGAGGCTGGGGGTCCTGCAGCCCCACACCCGCCCTGGGCAGGGCTGGGCCCGTGGATCTCACAGCATCATGGAGTGGTTTGGGTTAGAAGGGACATCAAAGCCTCTCCAGTCCCACCCCTACCATGGGCAGGGACACCTCCTGCTGGATCAGGGGCTCCAAGCCCCATCCAACCTGGCTTTGAACACCTCAAAACCATCCCCCTTTCAGCTCCAAACCGTTCCCCTCATCCCATCCCTGCACTCCCTGATCCAGAGCCTCTCCCCAGCTTTCCTGCAGCCCCTTTCCAAGCTGGGAGGGTGCTTGGATTTGGGTGCATCCCTTGGGACCCCCTCTCTTTAGCTGGCTCCCAGCTGGGGCGAGGCGAAGGGGCAAAGCCTCCTTTTCGGGGCCGCATCCTGAGCGCTGTTCCCTCCGTCCGGCCGCAGGGTCCTTCAGAGCGGGCTGGAGGTGGAGCGCTTGCGTCTCAGGAACTTCTACCACTACTACCACTCCAAGCGCGGGATGTGGAACGCCCGCCCCAAGAAGCCACCCAAGGAGTGAGTGCCCCGAGCCCAGCCCGCAGCCGCTCGCCCCTCGTGCCGGAGACGCCGCCTGTCCCCGACCGCGGTGCCGGCACAGGGCCGCCCGTCAACGGAGCGCGGTTATTCTGGGGAGGGGGGGAGTGGGGAGGGCGAAAGCGGGTGGTGATTTTTTTTTTAAGGGTCTAATTTCTTAGTCAGAAATGAATTTATTAACTCATTAGCGCCGGGGCAAGGGGCATCCTGGGAGAGGGGACCATCCTGGAGCTGGCGAGTCCCTTGGGGCCGTGCTGGGCTGGCGATGCCGGAGTCGGAAAAGTGGTACCCGAGCTCGCAGCTAGCGCCCACCCTGCAGCCCTTCGGCTGGGTCGCCCCCCGCATTCCCAGCACGTTATCCCTGTGCCAGAGCTGAGCTTTTTGGGGGGGCAACTGGCATCCCCAGGAGTGAGCAGGGCTGCCCAAACCCTCCCGCTCCCCTCGCCGGCATCCGTGGAGCTGCTGCGGAGGATAGAAGGGGATCGGCTCTGCCCTGCCACGTGGGGACACGGCGCTGCGGTGCAGGGTGGTGGCAGAGCCCCTGGCACGCTGGGCTGGCATCGCCTCTGCCAGGGGAGCCAGGTTGGGATGGAAAGGGCAGAGCCCGGAGCAGGTACGGGAGCAGCGGGAGAGCGAATGACGTTTCCAAGCTAATTTCTGTGAAATTATGAGGTAGGAAGCTGTTTTCAGGAAGTTTTGTCTGTCTTGTTTTTTTTTTTGTTTTTTTTTTTTTTTTTATTCTGGAGAAATAAAATCGATGTCTTGGCTGGGATTTCCTTCCCCATTGCCCCCGTGGCTTGGCAGGACGCGGTCACCAGCTGGTGTGGGGCAAGAAAAGCCAGGTTGGCCACTCTCCCTCACTGCCTCCAAGCCCTGTGGTGGTGCCAGCTGGCCGTGAGGATGGTTTTGCCTGCTTGAAATCACAGCTGCTGTTCCTGACAGCTTGGAGGGCTTGAGGATTCCCAGCCCCTGGGGTTCCCTGGCGAGGGGAGCTGTGCCGTGGTGAGGGGAGCTCGATGGTGGAAGCGCTAGGCTCAGTCTGGCTGGGCAGGAAAGGTCAGAAACTCCTCAGCCTTGGAGGAAAGGTCAGAAAGTCCTGGTGGGACTGAGCAGGAAGAGGAGATCTGCTGTCTTTGGTGGGAGCAGCAGCAGTGGTTGCTGCTCCGTGCAGGAGGCGAGGAGGAGGCAGCAGCCGTGTTTTGGGTGCCCGGCCGCACGCCCGGGCTTGCAGTGAGGTTGCTGAGCCTCCACCCCACACCTGGGCTCCACCCGGGGAGCCGCCTGCACCCCACACGCTGCGTGGGGCTCGCTCCGGTGTCCCCCGGGGCTGGGGAGCTGTGGGGAGAGCCAGGAGCTGCTGCACTCGCTCCTGTCTGCCTTTGCAGGACGTTGGTGGCCGTGCCTGAGCTCCTCGCTCGCCTTCTCCTCGTGCAGGAGAAGGTGTCCGGCTGCACGCAGCACCTCGTGGCCTCTGGGCTCTCGGCTCTGCAAGCTCCCCCTGCTCCACAGCCAGGTCCCCCTGTCCCTGCGCATCCCCTGGGTGCCACCACTGCGGCCTTGCTGCCATCCACTGTGAGCCCCCAACAGCTGTGGGCACCCCGCGAGAGCTGGAACAGCCCCGGAGTTTCCTCCCTGAGTGTTTTATTCCCCATTTGCTGGGATCCGAGCATCCGCTGGCTTTAGGGGTGAGGGTGGAGGGGGTGGGCTCAGCATCCCCCGTGCCAGCAGAAGGCAGCCCCAGGCTGGGGTTCTTTTCCCCGGGTTTGGTACTCGCGGCCCCGGGATGTGCCGGGAGGGGACAGCGCTGGGCAGGCAGCACGTTTGCCTCTCCTTACCCGCTGCCTGGTTTTTTAAGAGCTTTGCAGGCCCTTTGTTGTGGGCTCTGCTCCCTGCGCCGGGAGTTGGCCTGTAGGATCCTAAAGGCACGGCTTTTCCAGCGGCTCCCCAGCCAGGCGGGCTCGCAAAGCTTCGGAGCGGGCACCGGGCTCAGCCAAAGCTCGAGCTGCTGCTGCGATGGTGCAGCCTTTGCCACCAGGGACAGCCCCGCTGGCAACGCCGAGCCAGCCCTGCTGGGTGGGTTTTCCATCCAAAACCCTTGGAACAACTTGGAGCCGACCTGTGGTGTCTGCTTGGGGCAGCACAACGCGAGGTTTTGTTTCTCCAGCAGTGGCTGAGCTGCTGTCAGGGACCATGGGGGCCGCGAGGAGCCTCTTGGAGTGTTGGAGCCCCAGGTGACAGCGGGTACGGGCAGGTCCCCGGTGCTGGGGTGAGCCTCCCTGCCCTGAGATGCTCCGAAGGCATCGAGGTTTCGTTGAGCAGTGGAGGCAAAAACCAGCCCGGAGCGGCCTCGTGCTAGGGCTGACCCAGCCGTGGGGCCGAGTGAGGACAGGGGGGATCCCCGGAGCACCCCTGGCACCTCCGGGCTGAGAAGGGACCCGGTGTGCCAGCAGTGGCCGGGTGAGAGCCCTGTGCCGGGCTATGCCGGAGGGGTTGCCTCCCGGCAGCCCCCAGTGAGCACCTGGTGTGGCGCGGAGCCCGAGCTGCGGTGCCGGTGGAATCGATGGCCCCCAAACTGGTTTGGCCCGTTCCAAACGCTCCCTCTTGGCTTATCTGTCTTCAAAAGGCTCCTGCTCCATCCCACGCATGCAAACACGGGCCCTGCAAACCCCTGGGGGTGACCCCCTGCACCCCAAAACCCATCCCAGCCCCCAGCTCTGCCTCCCCTCCGCTCTCCTCTCGCAGCCCCAGGACCGTGGGGTGCGGGGCTCAAGGGGATGCGGTGGGAGGGATGAAGGGATGGGTTGGACCACGGCCACGGTGCTGGGACCAAAGGTGACCTTCGGGAGCATCGCGAAGAGGGCCGAGACGCGGCTCTGCTGTGTGAGACGGCACAACCGGGACCCCTGGGCACCCTGTTGGCATTTTGGCCACGCCGAGGCATTCGTGGAGCTTCCACCATCCCCAGGATCTCAAACTTGGCTGCGAGGCGTGCGGGTTTGGAGCGCACATGCAAAACAACGGCGAGGAGACTGGTTGGGTAAGCTGTCGGGGCGGGCCCGTGCCGTGGCCCCACGCCTGCCCCGCCGCAGTCGGCATCGCCCACCCCGTGCCGGGGCTCCGTGGAGCACCCAGGGGTGCACCCGCCAGCCGCGAGGATGCTGCAGGGCAACGGCGCTCCGGGGCCACCCAGCAAGGTACGTGGCGGCCGGTCTCGCACCCGTCGGCGTCGTCGTCCCCACATGGGTCCCCAGGGAAAGCCGGTGGCGCCCGCGGTGCCATCGTTCCTCAGGGTGCGAGGGGGCAGCGCGGGTGCCGGGTCCGGCAGCTGCCTGCTGGTGGCCACCGTTGGCCAAGAGGTTTTCTCTCCCCGCTCTCCTCGTGCCTCGGTTTCCCCAGCGCGGCTCTTGGCACATGTGCCGCGTCAGCCACTCCCTGCTCAAACGCCGATGGCACCGGCAGCCGCAGGCTTCCCTGGGGACCCGGTTTTGGGGACAGGCACCCGGTGGCGCTCGGGGGGTGGGAGAGGACAGAGTGCGCCCGCGAGCTGGGGGTCTTGCTGGGGACGTGGCTCTGTCACCCCATAGTGGGAGGGAGGTGGGTGCCCCCGGGCTGGGGGGTCAGCGGCTGCTTTAGGGACCCCCGGGCTGAGTTTATTTGACCCCATGTCATTGTCACCCTGCCCGTGGCCAGATCCCCTTAGGAATTCCCCAATTTTCCTACAGACTGGGGATTTTAGTGCCAATTTTCTGCTTTTCAAGCATCCCTGCTCCCATCCAACACTTTTCACTATTAACGAGCCAGTTCACGAGGCCAGTGTTGCTGTTTTCAGCTTCAAACCTGCTTCGACCCCTCCCCGAGGCTCCCCAGACCCCCCAGATCCATCCTTCAGCTGCAGGGCAGGGTCGTGCCTGGGGAAAGGGGCTTGGAAGGGAGGCAGAGCCTCGGAGAATGGGGATCGCAGTGGGTTGGGGTCTCCCAGGGCCGTCCCCAAGCCCCTCGAAGCTGGCACGGGGACAACGGGCGAGCATGGGCTTGTGTGGGGAGCGATCCGCCCTCTCCCAGGGGGAACCCGTGATTCATATGAGCTCGGAGGCTTGGGAGCGCCCCGCTGAGCTCTGCCAAACTCGGTGCACCCGCCAACGCTGCCTGGGCGGGTGGGGCCACAGGGGGAGAAGAGGGGGGACCCTTGGGTGCTGTACCTGGAAAGGGTCAGGTGGGACCCCTGGGCAAAGACTCTCAGAATGGTTTGGGTTGGGAGGGACCTCAAAGCCCATCCAGTTCCCCCTGGATCGCCGCAAGGCAGGGACACCTCCCACTGGATCAGGGGCTCCAAGCCCCATCCAACCTGGCCTTGAACCCCTCCAGGGATGGGGCAGCCACCCCTGCTCTGGGCAGCTTGAGATCTCATCTAAATTTTCTCCTTCCCAGTTTAAAGCCATTCCATCTCATCCTGTCACTCCAGGCCCTTGTAAAAAGCCCCTCCCCAGCTTTCCTGGAGCCTCTTTCCATACTGGAAGCTGCTCTAAGGTCTCCCCACAGCCTTCTCCAGGCTGAACAACCCCAGCTCTCAGCCTGTCCTCGGACAGGAGGTTCTCCAGCCCTTGGATCATCTCCGTGGCCTCCTCTAGACCAGCTCCAACAGTTCTGTGTCCTTCTTACGCTGAGGGCTCCAGAACTGGACTCGGGGCTCCAGGTGGGTCTCCCCGAGCGGAGCAGAGGGGCAGGATCCCCTCCCTCCCTGCTGCTCCCACGGCTCTGGATGCAGCCCAGGACACGGGGTTTCTCAGCTGGGAGCGCTCGTTGCCGGCTCACATTGAGCTTCTCCTCCTTTTGGGGCTGCTCCCAGTAAACAAGAAGGGCTCCCAGTAAACCCATGAAGTCCCCAGACACCCCCAGCGCTGGGTCCCACCCCTGCGTCACTCCCTGGGCGCGATGTGACGGTGACGTGGGGTTTGCACCAACCCGCTGGAGTTCGGGGAGGTTCATCACCATAGGGATCGTCACCCCAAAACGCGCGCCCGCCGCCCCGCCCCGGCGTTGGGCGCCGCTCCTGCTGACGGCAGCGCATTCCTCCGGGCTTGACGCCCTTTTCACCCTCCTGGAGAAGCCCCGATGCCATCCCGGTGCTGCCGTCACTGTCCGGGTTCGGCGCGGTGACGCCACGTGCTGTGCCGAGCCGAGCCCGCGTCGCCACGCTCGCTTCAAACCACCGAGGGCAGCGGTGGCTGCTGGGGCCGCTGCGCCCTGGCGATGGGCAGCGAGGCCCGTGCCCAGGACGGAGCAAACAGGGAGAGCAAACAGGGCTGAGACCGCGCGCAGCTCGGTGCAGGAGTGAGCGGCTCGCTCAGCGAGTCGGCACCGGGGCGAGCGAGGGGGTCAGCTCCGTGGGGATGCCGGGAGCTGTTCCTGAGCGCTCGGGGGACGCGATGCCCCCACGCCGGCCGTGCCGGGGTCGATCGGGGCGGCTCGTCGGGTGGGGCGAGACTAATTGGTACCTGTGGGGCGGCAGCGGGTGAGTCACCCCGCGTTCAGCCCTGCCGGCGCTCAGCCACCCCCTTCTTCTTTCCACGAGCAGCCTTGTTGTTTCTTAGTTCCCTGGCTGATTTGGAAAGCAAAGCAGGGGCAGCCTGCCCGCTAATTATCGCCAATTAGCCCCCGCTCCTGCCCTTTGGCACCTGGACCCCACACCCAAGGGGGCTGGGACTGGGGCTGCCTGGGCTCAGGGGTCCCCCAGGAGGAACCTGGGGTCTGGGGGGCTGCTCGGGGCTCAGCAGTGGGGCTGAGGAGCTTCCCAGGGAGTGGGGGTGTCCTGGGAGGCTTTGGGGGTCCAAAGCTTGCCAGGGGGGCAGGGCAGGGGTCCCCCCCGGTGGGGACATGTAGGGGTGTGGAGTTTGCCTTTGGGTCGATGTTGGGGGTCCAGGGCTTGCCAGGGGGACGATGTGGGGGTCCAGATCTCGCTGGTGGGGCCGAGCGGGGCTCCAGGGGTTGTCAGGGGGACAATATTGAGGGTCCAGGGTTTGCTAGAAGGAAAACGCTGGGGGCTGGGGTTGTGGGGGGGGGGGGGGTCCAGGGCTTGCAAGAGGGACAGAGCTGGGGGTCTGGGGCTCCCTGGTGGGGCTGAGCAGGGCTCGAGGGCTTGCCAGGGGGACAATGTCGGGGTCCAGGGCTTCCTAGAGGGACAATGTCGGGGGTCCAGGGCTTGCCAGAGGGACAATGTTGGGGTCCAGGACTTCCTAGAGGGACAATGTTGGGGGTCCAGGACTTCCTTGAGGGACAATGTCGGGGGTCCAGGGCTTCTTAGAGGGACAATGTCGGGGGTCCAGGACTTCCTCGAGGGACAATGTCGGGGGTCCAGAGCTTCTTAGAGGGACAATGTCGGGGTC
The DNA here is from genome assembly GCF_032191515.1 of Phaenicophaeus curvirostris. Classification (NCBI taxonomy): domain Eukaryota; kingdom Metazoa; phylum Chordata; class Aves; order Cuculiformes; family Cuculidae; genus Phaenicophaeus; species Phaenicophaeus curvirostris. The sequence continues at coordinate 360,008 of NC_091396.1, forward strand.
CAGGACTTCCTAGAGGGACAATGTTGAGGCTCCAGGGCTTGCGTGAGGGACAATGTTGGAGGTCCAGGGCTTGCTGGAAGGACACTGTTGGGGTCCAGGGCTCGCTGTTGGGGTTGTGTGTGGGTGCCCAGGCTTGGCCAGAGGGGCATTGTTGGGGGTCCGGGGACCCGTGGGGCCAGGTGGGGGTCTGGGGTTCTCTCAAGCAGCCCAGGGCAGGTGGGGGTCTCGCTGGTGGGGCCACCCTTGAGCCTGGGGCTCAGCGTGTTGCCAACCCCCCGATACCTCCCTCGTGTCCTGGTCCCCGTGGGGCGCGCGGCGGGGCTGTCGGGGTGCCCTCCCCGTGGCGGGGCGCGGTGGCCGAGGCGTGGCGGCGGCGGCGGGGCGTGCTGGGAGCCTCCCTTCGGCTTCAGGGAAGCGGCGGCCGCGCTCACCTGCGCCGGCTGGCCTGGCTCTGCTCGCCTCGCCTCGCCTCGCCGCCATGCAGGACGCCGCTAACGCCTTCCTGCTGTCGGCCCTGCAGCCCGAGGCCGGCGTCTGCTCGCTGGCCTTGCCCTCGGACCAGCAGCTCGACGGCCGCGGCCGCGAGGCGGCCGAAGCCCAGCGGCTGCGCAGCGCCCGCGTCCAGGAGCAGGTTCGCCTCCGCATGATGCTCAGGGGGCAGGCGGCCGCCCGCCACGACGACCACGACGACGGCGGCTGCAGAGGTGGGAGAACCCCCCATGACCCCCGTGCCCCCCATGACCCCCGGCCCTGGGCTGGGGTGGCACCCACCCCGCTGAACCCCCCCGGCACCGTCCCCGAGCGCCCCGGGCTCGCTTCCCCTTCCCGGGGCTGTGCCTCAGTTTCCCCATGGTGGGTCTGCACACAGGGGTCCCGTACCCGGCTCTGGGCTGGGTGGGGGGTGGTTTTTCGTGCCCTGGCAGATCCCTTCCCGTCCCCCCCTCCCCGGTCTCTGAGCGGCGCCGCTGGCCGGGCTCCAAGCGCCTCCATTTAACGTCTGCGCGGCGGCCTCCGCCCTGCTGCCTCCCCCACGGCGCGGGCTGCACCCCGATCCCCGGCGCTGGGGACAGACCCCTCTGCGGCTGGCGGCTTCGTTCCTGTCACTGCTGGGGCTGATGGCATCGTCCCCATCGCCACCAGGGCTGGTGGCTTTGTCCCCGTCACCGCCAGGGCTGGTGTTGACGTCCCTGTCACCACCACAGCTGGTGGCTTCACCCCCTGTCACTACCGTGGCCGGTGGCTTTGTCCCCATCACCACCAGGGCTGGTGGCTTTGTCCCCATCCCTTCCACAGAGGGTGGCTTCATCCCCATTGCCACCAGGGCTGGTGGCTTCGTCCCCATCACCGCCAGGGCTGGTGGCTTTGTCCCCGTCCCCATCCGAGTAGCGAGGTGAGAGGCTGGTGTAGGGGAACCCAAGGCCCTGCCAGCTCCTGTCCCCGGGGTGATGGAGTGAGGACCATCTTTAGGGGGATGCCTGGGCTGCCGACTCAGCTCCGGTGCCGCCGTGTCCCCACCAGGGTGACAATTACTGTCCTCGCTCTCAGGGCACAGTGAAAGGTGGGAAGCCCTCTGCTCAGCACCACTGTCCCCTCTCCTGCTCCCCGTGCCCAGCAGGAAGGCAACATCATCGCCCTCCCCATCACCCCCGGTGCCCCCAGCCCTGCTGCGGCTGCTGCAGAAGCTCCCTGGGGTGGGTTTGGTCTCGGTCCCCAAGGTCAGCCTGGTGCTCACGTTGCCTCCTCCATCTCTGTCCCGCAGGCGGTCAGTACGGCGCGACCCTGCGCTCCTCCTTCAGCTCCCGCTCCCAGAGCAACGGCCTGGACCCCAAAGCCCCGGTACGTACTGGGGGTTGGATGTGCCGCGCCGGTGTCCGTCCCCGTGGCACCTGGGGACGGTGGCCAGGACCCAGCGCTGGCTGTAGCTTTGGCTGTGCCAAGGCTCTCGGCTCCGTCTCTCCCTCTCCCCGTGCTGGGGACAGAGGGCTGGGATCCCCTGACGTCCCGCTTTGCCCCGCAGCTCTATCAGCCGCTGCCCAAGAAGGATTTCAGCACGCTGAAGGGCAGCAGCTGGTCCTCGCGCTCGGCCGTCGACCTCACCCCGCACAAGCGGATGGCAACCATCAGCAACGGGGGGTTGCCGAAGGGCCGGGGCTACGGCGCCGGCTACGCCGCGTCGCAGGTAGCCAACACCTCGCCGCGGCCCAGCTCCTTCCACGAGCGCAACTACCGCCCGCGGCAGAACTTCGACACGCTCTCTCTGCGCTCGCTGCGTCTCGCCGACGGGCCGCTGGCCCCCGGAGCCGGCGCGGACGACCGCTACAGCGTCATCTCGGAGCAGCTGGACCCCATGGGGCACCGCGCCCTCTACAAGAGCCAAGGCAACGGCGGCTTCGCCCGCTCCTACACCTTCGAGAGGCAGATGAGCGCCGGCTCCACCGCCAAAGCCGCCCCGGAGTGGCTGGAGGGCGGCGAGGTGACCCAGAGCCGCACCATCCGGGCGCCCGCCATGCGCACGCTCCAGCGCTTCCAGAGCAACAACCGCTCGCGGCTCAGCACCGGCTCCTTCGGGAGCATCCAGGCGGCCTCGCAGATGGGCGTCGGGAGCTCCTACCTGGGGATGGCGGAGCACGGCTCCCGCGCGCCCTCGGTGCGCAGCCTGGCCGAGTCCAGCCACCGCCTGCAGGACCAGCGCGCCCTGGAGATGTACAACGGGCACAGCACGCTGCTCAGCCACCAGTCGGGGGGGTGAGTGCTGGGGGGCTGCTCCGCACGGGCTCAGTCCTTGTCCCCCCGTAGCCACTTGGTCAGTTGAGGGCAAACCCCTCCATCTGTGGCCCGGCCTTGCCTTGCTGCAAGGGGTGTGGGAGGAGAGGTGGGATGGTGGGCACGATTTAGCCCCATAGTGATGGACCACAGCACGGTTTGACCTCCAGGTGTGTCCTGCATGTGGCCTGAGCTCCTCTTATAGACACATCTGAGACACGAGGTGGGAAGATGCTTATTCAGCTGGGTCTGGAGTCCCGTCCCCCAAGAGCGTGGTGGGGTGGGCGATGGTTGATGGGTCTCCCCTGAGACACAGGGGGACGTAGAGATGGAGGATCCCTGTGGGAGGCTCTGCTCAGGCTCTTCCTCACCTGCCTGTGGCTTCCAGGTTTGACGACATCGACCTGCCCTCCGCAGTGAAATACCTGATAGCCAGTGACCCCAACCTGCAGGTCCTGGGGGCTGCCTACCTCCAGCACAAGTGCTACAGCGACAGCAACGCCAAGAAGCAGGTGAGCACCCAGGAGCCCGAGGAGAAGGGGCTGTTCCCAGCTCCTCTGCCGTGGTGGGGCACGCCAGGGAGGGCGGAGGAGCTGGAGGGAGCCTGGAGCTGAACGGGAACGCGGCCGGGCGTCTCAACCTGGCTGGACTGTCCCCTCCCAGGCCCGCAGCCTCCAGGCGATGCCCAAGCTGGTGAAGCTGTTCAACAGCCCCAACCAGGAGGTGCAGCGCCATGCCACGGGCGCCATGCGCAACCTCATCTACGACAACGCCGAGAACAAGCTGGCGCTGGTGGAGGAGAACGGCATCTACGAGCTCATGCGGACGCTGCGGGAGCCCGACGACGAGCTCCGCAAGAACGTCACAGGTTGGGGACAGGGGCAGGGGTGGGCAGGGGGATTCCTCCCCCGGTGAGGGCACACGGTCACCCCACCCCACGAGCAAAGCTGGGGTGGCACTCTATGGGGGTGACCTCTTTGCATCACTGTTATCCCTCTTGGCTGCTCCTGGCTGTGGGTGTGGGTAAGCCCCCCGAGGAGGTGGGTCGGGGTGGACGTGCTCTCCAGCCATCGCTGGGACTGAGGATCCTCCTCCGTGCAGGGATCCTGTGGAATCTCTCCTCCAGTGACAACCTGAAGGACCGCCTGGCCCGGGACACGCTGGAGCAGCTCACGGACCTGGTCCTGGTCCCCCTGTCTGGGCTGGGGGGCTCAGGTGTCATCCAGCAGAACCCCTCGGAGGCAGAGATCTTCTACAATTCCACAGGCTTCCTCAGGTACCTGCTCTGGACCAGCTCCAACCCTCTCAAAGCAGTTTGGGTGGAGGAGGAGACACCGTCTGTGCTGCGTACATAGGCAGCAAGGTCACCAGGGCTCGTTTTGAAGGTCCCCATCCCTTGCAGCACTTGAGCGTCAGCGCAAGGCTGTTAGCCCCATGGGAGAGGTGTCAGCTGCTCTCCCCGTAGTGGGGACAGGTGGCAGGAATGGGATGGCCGTGGGGTGCCCCTTCTGGCCGTGATGGACCCGCGTTCCCCGTGCAGGAATCTCAGCTCCGCCAGCCAGCAGACGCGGCAGAAGATGCGCGAGTGCCACGGGCTGGTGGATGCCATGATCCACTATGTGAACAGCTCCCTGGAGGTGGGCAAGTCCGAGGACAAGGTGAGCCGTGGACGTCGGGAGGTTTGGGTGCTGCCCCCTCCCTCCTGGCAGCACATCCGGATGCCCCGGTGAAGAAACCAGCCTGGCTCCTTCTGACACGCCAGCTGGAGATGCCCTGGTGAGCAGCACAAGGGCTGATGTTCTCCGGCCCCGTCTCTTCCCCCAGAGTGTGGAGAACGCCGTCTGCGTCCTGCGCAACCTCTCCTACCGCCTGTATGATGAGATGCCCCCGTCCTCCCTCCAGCGCCTGGAAGGCCACAGGAGGAACAACAGCAGCACGGTGACCGGGGAGCTGGTGGGCTGCTTCAGCCCCCAGAGCAAGAAAGCGCGAGAGGTGAGTGGTGGGAGGTGGTGGGAGACGCTGTGTCACCCGGGGTGGGGTCGGTGTGGGGAAGCTGGTGACACCGGCGTGGAGGTGGATGCTGATGGATGGGTGAGACGCGTGGGTGAGCTCAGCAGAGGGTGAATAAGGAGTGTGGGGTGAATCAGGGTGCTGAAGCCCAGCTTTTCCATGCCATGGGACACGACGCAGCCGGGGAGACCTGCTGGGCCACCGCCAGCACGGAGCTGCCCAGCGGTTGAGGGATATGGGGAGAAAGGGACACCGGGAACGAGGGATGCTGCAGGGGGGACAAGTCTAACGGTGCTGTCCCCATCCCCACAGCACTACCTGAACGCAGACATTGTCACCTTCACGGAGGTCTCCAAGGACCCCAAGGGCATGGAGTGGCTCTGGAACCCACAGATCGTGGGCATCTACAACCGGCTGCTGCAGCGCTGCGAGCTCAACAAGCACACGACGGAGGCGGCCTCGGGCGCCCTGCAGAACATCACTGCCGGGGACCGCAGGGTGAGGGCACGGCCCCTGCCGCTCATCCCACCTTGCCTGGTTGTCCCCAGCACCTGGCCAGCTGCAGGCCAGGGAGGGGACACATCTCCCCGTGGGTTGGCATCAGCCTTTCCTGGGTGGAGGATGTGGCCATCGTGGTACTGGGCTTGGGGCACCCTGTCCTGGCCCTGCTGAGCAAGAGGAGGAGGGAGGGGTGGGAGGATGATGAGGCAGCTGGTGGGGCCCTGGCAGGAGTCTCCAAGCGGGTGTTTGCCTTGGCAGTGGGCGGGCGTGCTGAGCCGCCTGGCCCTGGAGCAGGAGCGCATCCTGAACCCCGTGCTGGACCGCGTCCGCACCGCCGACCACCACCAGCTGCGCTCGCTGACCGGGCTCATCCGCAACCTGTCCCGCCACGCCCGCAACAAGGATGAGATGTGTGAGTGCCAGGGAGGGACGGGCAGGGACAGGGCCATGGGGAGCAGTGCGATGGACGCTCTCCACCCTTTTCCTCCTTGGTGCGGCCACCAGTTGCCTCCGACTGTATCTCAGCACCTTCCCACCTGCTGCCCCCCTGCTCACGGCTGAGCGTGCGGTGAACAGTCCATCCCCAGTAAATAAACACTTCCAACACCTTCTGCTCTGCTCCAGCCCCACCTTAGCTTTGTCCTTGGCCCCAAACTGCTCTCCTGAGTGCCAAGGAGTCTCAGTAGAGACTCTAGAGAGCAAAGGGCTTGAAGAAGTCCCTGGTGCCCTGCAGGTTCTTGGCTGGACCCTCTGTCCCCTTAATGCCCCTGGGAGGCTGCAAGGTTCATCCCCAGGCTGCCGCGTGTCCGCTGGGTCTGGCCACCAGCCCTGATGCGATTCCTTTCTCCAGCGACCAAGGTGGTCAGCCACCTGATCGAGAAGCTGCCGGGGAGTGTTGGGGACAAGGTACCGCCCGTCGATGTTATCGTGAACATCATCGCGGTGCTCAACAACCTGGTGGTGGAGAGCCCCATGGCCGCCCGCGACATCGTCTACTTTGATGGCCTCAGGAAGCTCTTCTTCATCAAGAAGAGGAGGGACAGGTGAGAGCTCCCTGTCCACTCTGACATCCTGGCTTGGGCTGGGGATCCAGTCCTGCTCTCCCCTTCCTCCCCTAGTCTGGCGAGGTGGAAGAGGCTCATAACCAGTCTCGCTTCCCACGGCTTGGTGCTGGGAGCCCCCACACAAGCTCAGAGTGGCCTTGTGGCCACCTTCCAACCCTTTGTCACCTCCCTGGGACAACCTACACGGCGTTGCCATCGCTGCAGCCCCCTTCTTCCCATCTGGGTGCCTCTTATTGTTCTTGCCAGAAGCGTTGGCCCGTTGTGGTTGGCTCCAGTCTTTAGTGTTCTGCCTCTTCCTACCAGTGTTAGGTCCTCAGGCCCTCCGGGCCCTTCTGGGGTGGGATCCTTGGGGTGATGGGCACCATCCCATGCCAAGCAGTACCCAAAGCTCACTGCATCTTGTCCCTGTCCCAGCCCGGACAACGAGAAATCCTCCAGGGCAGCCGCCAGCCTCCTGGGCAACATGTGGCAGTACACCAAGCTCCACCGGGACTTCAAGATGGTACGTGGGGCGCTCCGGGGCTTCCTCCAGCCAGCAGGACCCTGGGGGGCATCCGGAGGGGGATCCCAAGGGAGTCAGGGCTGGGGGCTTCATCCCACACCACCCAAACGCTTCCAGGCATGCAACAGGCTGCGACTCCACAATTTCCTCTCCGGAAAGGGATGGGGACGTCCCCAGAGCATCGTCCCTCGGGTGGGGACAGTGGCCCTGGCAGTGCTGACGCAGAGAGGGGTTGTGTTTGTGCTCCCTGGGGTGGGAACGGGGGTGTCCTCAGGTGGGACAGTGCCGGCGTCCCCGCCGTGTGACGGTGGCCTCGTGTCTCCCCGCAGAAGGGGTACCGCAAGGAGGATTTCCTCGGCCTGTGAGGACAATGCTGGGAGCCGGACTGCGCAGCCCCGTCAATCCCTGCCAGGACACTCCTCGCTGCCAGCCGTGCCCTGCGGAGGCTGCTCCGTAGCGTAGACCCCGCCGCGCCCCTCACGCCTTCGCCGTATCCTCCTTCCCCGGGTTGGGGACACTTGTCCTCCTCCTGCCGCAGCCTTAAACCCAGCTACAGCTTCTGGCTCTGCCGCAGGGACCCCCGTGAGCTGGAACCAGCCCGGTGGCACCCAAGGGTGCTCAGCCCCCGGGGACCCTGCCCTGCCCCTGGGGAACAGGCTGTGAACTCAGCTCATCCCACGGCTCAGCAGAGGGGCAGGAGCTGCAGGGCTTCGGGAACGCTCCTGCAATGCAGTCCTGGTGGGGAGGGAGCTTCTGGGGTGCCCGTGCCAGCTCCCCAAACCACGGCGCGCGGGCGTGGGGAGGGTGCTGCACCACGGGATGCACCACGGGTTGCACGTGCTCTGCCCTGGCTGGGCAGGGATGGGGCTTTGCGTAGCTCAGGGGCTTTGCGGGACACCTGAGGTGGCTTCCCAAGGCTTCACGGGGCTGGCACCGCGGCTGTGAGGAGCTGGGAAGCTGCGTGGGTGACGCGGTGCTGAGCTCCCCCTGTGCCGGGGCTGTGGTCGAGGCTGCTCATGCCTTTGTTTCAAGAAGCTCTGGGTGTCAGGGTCACCTCGTCCCCCCTCTCACACCCCGTGGGGACCATCCCGGTGTGCTCGGGGCTGGGTCAGGCTGGTGCTGTGCAAGCAGGATGCGGGCAGGGCCAGCGTTGGCGTCTCCCCGCGGGGTGGGTGATGCCCTCGGTGCCCGGCGGGGCTGGCGCAGGTGGCACAGCGGGGACAAAGCGGGTGGGCTGCGGGATGGCTTCGCTCTGCCGGAGGGGTTGGGGCTTGGGGGGGGAGTCCCTGCGCTTGCGGGGCACAGCGCCCCGACTGGGAAACGAGGTAGAGTAGGTGCGGGGTTGGGAGGGCAGGGGGGACCGGGCAGCGGAGCCAGGAGGAGCCACATCTCCGTCTGGTGTGACCCTCTCGGCGTGCTGGCACCTGGCACGCTCCGGGCTGGGGTGTCACGTGCGTTTGTCCCCCCAGTCTCCGTGTATAAACTCCGCGAGCCCCGCATATCCTGAAATAAAGGCCGTGAACGATGTCCGCTTGCCCGTGCGCTCAGGGGAAGGAAAGCGTCTCGTGGGACGGGTGTGTGGGTGAGGTCACCGCCCCACTCGCCGCGTCCAGGTGTGGTCAGCGCGGTGAGGATGCTGGCTCGGGGATGGGATGCTGGCATGGGGACAGGTTGCTACGCAGGGTCAGGATGTGGTTCAGCGATGGGACACAGCACGGTGCTGCCCCCTCCACTGCCCGTGGTAGGGGGAGACCCTCCATCGGCACCTGCAGATGGACGAGACCCGCTCGGAGCAGCAGCATTTTATTGCCACGGGGTGTGCGTGGGAGAGGGGGAGCTGCAGCTGCTCCCTTTGGGCATTTCCCAGCTCCTGAGAGTAGGACAGGGCCACGCTGCTTCTCAGAGGGCATCACCCATCCCAACACTCGTCCATCATGCAGGAACAATATCCCTGGCACCCATGGTGAGGAGGGGGACCCGGCACCCAAGCGGGCCCAGGCACTGCAGGCAGGGGTGTCCCCTGGTGATGGTTTTCCACCACGGAGTGTGCTGCCAGAAGGAGCCGGCTCCCGTCTTTCCCACCGAGACCTTGGCTTTGGTGCCATCCCAAAGCTCGGGCTCCTCTGGCTGAGGTCGGGGGCCACTCAGATGTCATCCTCGGTCACCAGGCAGTAGAAGTCTGTGCGGGCGCTGTAGTTGCGTGACCCCAGGTCTGAGATGTCGAGCTCGGACCTCTGTCCGTCCCTCAGCTGCGTGTCCTCCGCCACACCGGCAGCCGGAGCCACGGGAGCGCGGGGGTCACCGAGGCGGGGAGGTGGGGGGCTTCTGAAAGCCCCTCGGAGACCTGGGAGGAGCAGGGAGTTGGGGTTTAGATGGTGGGGAAGGGGAAAACTCATCCCACCCACCACGGGGGCACAAACCTGTGCCGAGGTCCCCGTCCGGGTGGAGGTCTTCGCTGGTGTCCAGGTAGCTGCTGTGCAGGATCAGCATGGGGTCCTTGTCCTCCTGGAGCTGGGTCTGCGGGTCCCCCACGGTCCCCTGGAAGGACACCTTGCGGGGCAGAGCCAGGCACAGCTCCTTCCAGAAGTCTGACGAAGGGGTCTGCATGGGACCAAGAGAACATGAGCCGCCTTGGGACACCACGAAGCCGAGCCCGGCTGTGTACGGGGCCAGGGAAGGCTTTGTAGGGCTGGGCTCACTCTTCCCAGCACTGGGAGCTCAGCCAAGGCGAGGGCTGCGCTCCAGGCACGGCAGCGCCCATGGAGGAACCGGCCCGACCTGCTGGAACGCTCCCAGCCTGGCCCTGCGATGGCCACAGCGGCCACGGGCAAAGCTTCGCGCCGAGGCTGGGGGCACCCGGAGCGGCACGGGGCTCCGGATGGCGCAGGTTTGGGGAGCGACACCCGGCTCTGGGGCTGCTTCTGCGGGGCTGTTTGCAGTTGTCTCGAAAAGGCAGGTGCCCCGACCTGCTGGTTTGGAGCAGTGGAGCCCAGGGAGCCGCCCTGGAGCATCGCCTGGAGGTGCTGGGGAGGGGAGTTGGGGTGCTGGTGGGGCAGGATCCTGCTCGGCGCTCACCATGGAGCCAGATCGCCACACCAGCAAGGTGACCGAGCTCCGGTGCTGCTTCAGCAGGCTGATGGCGGGGTGGGAGATCTCCCGGTACTGGCTCTCAAAGACGATGAAGATGGGTTTCTTGGAAAGCTCCAGCAGCCTCCAAAGCCCTTCCCTGTGAGATGGGAGCATGGGAGGAAGGTGAAGGCCGTGCCGACTCCTCTCCCGGCGCAGCAGGCGGGCGCTGCTCCTACCTGAAGCTGCTGTTGCACCAGTCTTGCTCCAGGTACGCGATGGAGAGGACCACGATGAGACGCCGGCACCGGCTCACGTTCATGATCAGGTCGGCCGAGGGCTCTGCAGGCAGAGGGGTTTCAAGCCTCCGGGTGCCGGTGTTGCCCCTCTGCCCAACTCCAGGTGGGTCGGTGCCTACCTGCGTTGGGCAGGATGGTTTGCTCGTCCAGGAAGAGCTTGTAGCCGTAGCGGTTCTCCAGCTGCGGCTTCACGATGAAGTGGACGAACTTGCGGTCATCGGGGGCGGCGGCGTGCGAGACGTACGCGTCGTACAGCTTCCCATCTGGGGAGAGCCATGGGGACAGGGCGGCGTGACGATGAGCTCTGCGCCTCGGGGAGCCCCCGGCCCCGGGGAGGCTTTCCCCTCCACCCCCGAGCCCCTCTCTGGTGTCTCACCGTTGATCTCCAGCTCGCCGTAGCGGTTCCGGTACCAGAGCATCGCGCTCAGGCGGCAGCGGACGTAGAGCCCGGCCAGGAGCACCAGGAGCGCCAGGACCACGAGGGCTGCCAGCACCGCAGGCACGTGCCCCACCGCCTCTGCAAGGGCAGGGAAGGGCAGGTGAGCGTGGCTGGTGGCCCGTGGCCAGGGTTTTCCAGGTTTGCACAGCGTTATGCTGCCCTGGGCGAGGCAGTGAGGATCCCCATGGAGCAGGACCTGGTGGAGTTGTCCCTTCCGTGTCCCCGGTGTGTCCCTACCCACTCTCCGCAGGGTGAAGGTGGCCGTGGCGTTGCTGACCCAGCAAGCAAAGACCCCGAAGTCGGCGTCGTGCGTGAGGTTGAGCTGCAGGACGCTGGCGAGGAGCTGCTCCGAGGCATTAGGGGCAAACCTGGAGGGAGACGGGGCCGGCGTGGGTTGGGGCGTGTGGCGACCCACCCCTGCAGACAGACAGACGGACGGACCCCCGCGTGGGCTCCTTACCAGGTGGTGTCCTGGCTGCTCTCGCTGCCCAGCCGCTGCCCGTCCTTGGTCCAGGTGGGGACGGGCTCGCAGGGCTCGGGGCTCGCCCAGCGCACGGTGCAGTTCAGAGCCACCCAGCTCCCCAGCGCCAGCTCCAGCGTCTCGTTGGCAGCCGGGACGAGGATTTCAGGGGACGCGCTGCAAAGGGCTGGGGGCACAGCGGGAAGGGGGTTTGGGTGGGAAAGCTGGTCCAGCTCCCAGCTGGATGAGCGACTGCCGTAGCCCTCCTGGCTCCCCCAAACAAGCTGTGCCGTGGGGGGCTGGCAGCGAGCAATGCTTGCGGCTGTTTTGCAGCGGGCTGAGCTGGTTTAGGGGGCTGGGATGGACCCCAACCCACCCCACGAGGCAAAGCGAGCAGGACCCTGGCCATCCCCGTGAGCGAGGGTCCTTCCCAGCTGGAAAGAGGTGAAAGGTTTGGGTTTGCCACCTACCTGCCATGGCGCGCTCAGGCAACGCGCAGGGGAGCTGCTGGCATCACCGCGGGCCCGCACGGCACAGAGTCTTCCGGGGGACAAAGTCCTCCTGCCGCTGCCACAGGGCGGGCAGGACCTGGAACGGGTCAGAAACGGCTCCGTGAGCGCCGGCTGCCCCGGGCTGGGCTGGCACAGGGATCGGGGGCAGTGGGTGCCGCTCTGGGGTAAAGTCACAGCCACGTCCCTGCCAGGGCTTGGTGGCCACCGTGCCACCTGCCCTCCCCACGCGGTGCCGGCGGCGCAGCCTCGTTTTCCCAACCGTGAATTTACAGGTGGGAGGTGATTAATGACCAACCGGGGGCTGCAGGTCGCTCAAAGCGCAGCGTTGGCTCGAACCAGGGGCCGGTGAGGGGACAGGAGCTGTGGTCACGGCTCAGCTGCGGGGCGGGCAGCAGCTCCCCGTGGCACTGGGGCGCTGGGGCCCCAGCGGGACAACCTTCACGCTACCACCACCCTGTCCCGGCCGCTTCCAGCCTGACGTGCCCATTGGAATTGCTAATTAAACAGCGGGGCGGTTTATTTATAGCAACACGGGCTCCCTTATCTCACGAGCCTGGAGTGTTCGGCCAAGGCGAGCGGGCACAGGGCTGCTCCGTGTGCGGCTCCGACCGCAGGGAGCGCAGGGACCAGGGGGGAATCAGCCCCCAGCTGGAATTGTGTGTTGGCAGCAGCGAATCATAGAATCTCTTGGTTGGAAAAGACCTTTGAGATCAGAGCCCAGCCATCCCTGTCCCCCACCGAACCATCCCCAGGCACCTCGTCTGCTCAGCTTTTGAACCCTCCTGGAATGGGGACCCCACCACTGCCCTGGGCAGCCTCTGCGGGGCTTCATCACTAAGGAAATCTTTCCTACTACCCAATCCAACCCTCCCCTGGCACAACCTGAGGCTATTTACTCTTGTCCCGTCGCTTGGGAGCAGAGCCCAGCACCCACCTCACCACAACCTCCTTCCAGGAGCTGCAGAGCGATGAGGTCTCCCCTCAGCCTCCTCTTCTCCAGGACGAGCAGCCCCAGGTCCCTCCGCTGCTCCTCATAACCTGGCACCCCTGCAACAGCCCCACAGGGAGAGGGGGATGAGGGGGATAAACCAGAGTGTTCACGGGGAGCTGGGCTGCGGGGCTGGCGTGGGAATAATAAGGAAGTCCTGTTGCCGGCGTTTCTGCAGGCAGCGCGACTGTAAACATCCAGAGGGACTGCTGGGGCCAGGAGGGATAAAAATCTCTCTCGGCTGCCTCTTTGGCCCAGAGTTTCATTGCTTTCAGTTGCAAACTGGTTTGGGGTGACAGCGGGGCTGGGGAGGCTGGGCTCGTCCCTGGAGAACCCGCATCCCTGATGGTGAAATGGGAAGGGGGAAGGGTCTGTGCTGCTCTGCCGTGACCAGGGGTGGAGGCACCAGGGATGGAGACACCAAGGATGGAGGCACCAGGGATGGAGGCACCAGGGATGGAGACGCGTTGCTTCCCCGGTGCCAGGCGTGGGGGAAACCGAGGATCAAGGTACGTGAGGGATGCTTACGATGTGGTCAGCCTGAGCAGCTGGAGAGATTCATACCCAGACTTTCTGCACGGCCAGGGCTGGGAGAGTGAGGGCTGGGGATGGTAGAGTAAGGGATGGGGATGCCCAGCCCACCCAACACGGGAATGGTGTGGGAGATGCTGCTCTGGGCCGGTGTGGGGCTTTCTCTGCCCTGCTCCAGCCCTGCTCGCTCCCACCCGGAAGGTTCACTCATAAATAATTTCACCCTGATGGTTGGAAATAAGGAAGCCCCGAGAGGACACAGAGTGGCCAGGGATCTCGGGGAGTCCCCGGACGCCTCCTCTGCCCCATGGAGACGCGCAGCCAGCTCTGGGGCACCAAAGGGCAGCGGGTGCTGGGGAGGAGCTGGGGTTAAGGGGCAGCGGTGCCGTTGTTCCCTACCCGTGGGGCTGGGGACACCCCAGGAGGGGTGTGGATGGCGCGCGGCGGTGCCCATGGTTGGGTTGTGGGTTCCTCGCTGCAGCCCGGCCACGGGGAACGCGAGGCGGGCAGGGAAGCGTGGGCTGCGTAGCCCAAGGGAGCGAGGAGGAGAACAGAGAGGGCCTCCTGACCCCATCCGAGACAGCAGCGACGCGGAAAGGGAAGCGGAGCTGCTTTTACCTTCGGAGCTTCCCTGGTGCCCCGGCCGCAGGTTTCCTGCCAGCCGCCTCCCTCCGGCGCCGCTCGAGCCAACCGGACCTGCCCGAGTGGTGCTCAGCTTGTGTCTCGTTTTCCTTTTTTATTAATAATTAATTTAACCCCGTTGGCGGCTCGGCCCCTGCCTGTGCCAGGCTCAGCCGTCGCCCCAATCGCCGCGCGCCAGGCCTGCGGAGGGTTGGGCGTCCCTCCCTCCCCTGCTCCACCTCCATCTGCACCTGAACCTGCGCCGGAAAAGAATAAATAACTCTGGGAGGGGAAAGGGAAAAAAAAGAGAGAGGAAAAAAAGGGCAAGGTCCTGCCCCTGGGTCAGAGCAATCCCAGCACAAACCCAGGCTGGGGGGGAATAGACAGGGAGCAGCCCTGGGGAGAAGGGCTTGGGGTGCTCAGGTGGAGACGATGAACAGGAGCTCCCAGCCCAGAAACCAACCAAGTCCTGGGCTGCACCCAGAGCCGTGGGAGCAGCAGGGAGGGAGGGATCCTGCCCCTCTGCTCCGCTCGGGGAGACCCACCTGGAACCCCGAGTCCAGTTCTGGATCCTCAGCACAGGGAGGACACGGAGCTGCTGGAGCGAGTGCAGAGGAGGCCACGGAGATGATCCGAGGGCTGGAGAACCTCCAGGCTCAGAGAGCTGGGTTTGTTTATCCTGGAGAAGAGAGGGCTGTGGGGAGACCTTAGAGCAGCTCCCAGTATGGAAAGGGGCTCCAGGAAAGCTGGGGAGCAGCTCTGGATCAGGGAGTGCAGGGAGAGGACAAGAAGAACGGTTTTGAGCTGATGGCCAATTCTTGATGCATTTAACAGCTTGTTAGTAATTAACCTTAAGCTGCTCAGCGCTGCCAGGTGATGCGTCCTGAGGCCATCGATACTGATATGAAACCAGGGTCCTGGAAGCGAGAATATTGCTGCGGAATGAGGTGCCACCTGGTTGCGGAGCTTTAATCACCATCGCTGCTCCTCTCCGAGGAGGCACAGCGGGCGCTGGCTTTTTGCTCTTAGCCTGGGGCTCTTCTGACCCTTCAAGCGAGCTGAGAGCTCCGTGGCCTCTCCCGGCACACGCAGCGCTCACGGCACTTTGTACAGCGAGAACCGGCTTCGTTACAGAGGAATCAAGAACCGTGCAGGCTTCTGTAGGGCAGAACGGCTCTCGCCGCAGCAGGGCATGGGCTGACCTGGCTTTTAATTACAGAACCAGACAAATCAGCCCTGATGAAGTGCTCATTCCTGACCTGTGATGCTCGTATTTTCTTCTCGAGCTCTTTCTGAGCTCACGGGAGCTCTTTCTGAGCTACTGTGGCTGTTACACGTGCACACGCTCGTGTTCGTGCTGTGGCACCCTGGTAACTCCACGTTTCATTGAGGTTTTCCCCGCAGTCACCCCCAAAGCCGAAGGGCGCCTCTCGTTGTTCTGTAGAGGAGGGGATGAAAGGGAGGAGCTCGAGCTTAAGCTAACAAATGGGTTAAAAGTTTCCAGTTCTTGCAAAGGAAAAAATCTGCAGCGCCGAAAGGCTCCAGGGGATTTGCCTTGGAGTTTACAAGGACTTAAGAAAGCTGGAAACTGAGCTGCTCTCACCTGTCCTGAGTTACCCAGCTCAGTAACTGAAACGAGGAGAAACAAAGGGAAAAGCTGCTTCCTCGTACATTTGCAGCCGTGTCTCAGCGAGACACGCTGCACACAACCCCCCTCCGCCTGTGGGTGCAGGGAAACGGGGCTGGCAGGGAAGAGAGGGAGGAATACGCGGCTGGCAGGGCTCGGCTTTGGCTGGCAGGTCGTGTTGTGGAGCTAGAGGTCACCCTTGCCAGCCCCGTCTCTCAGGGTTTCGGTGTAGCCCAGGGTTTTTGTTAACCCAGCATGTTTAACGAGCGACATTCCCACTGTGAGTGGCCAAGGGGCCAACTTCCAGGGTCTCTGAGCCAGCACGCGCCCCCAGCCCTTCTCCAGACTGCGCACGGATGCTTCAGCTCTGGCCTTTTTCATTGTCATCATCCACATTAAGGCAGAGAAGGGTTTCTTGGGGCGACGTGGGTGGCAAAGGAGAGAGGTGGGAATGCTGCTGCGAGCTCAGTGACTCCCCAGCAGCTGAAGCTCTGGCCATTGTGCCCACACTGGCATGAGGTTTATTTGCCTTTGTGCTGGTGGAGACGCCGGCTGCGCGCGGGGCAAACGCGGAGGCTCGGCTGAGCCCGGAGCACAACCAGGATAACAACCACCTCTTCCCAGTGTCTGTGAAAACAGCAGGAGGGAGCTGCCGTCGCACCGTGCCCAGAGGAGGATGGTGCTGGCTGCGGAGACGAAGGACTCGGGCTTCTCGGTGGTGCAAAAAGCAGAGAGGTCACAAGGGACCCAAGTACATAGAAAGAGCTGGAGAAGGAATCTGGAAGCAGGTAAGTGGCTTTTCCTGGGATGAGGAGCTGCACGTGGAGCGAGGAAGCCGGGTGGGCTCCTGCAGACCAGCAGCTCGCTCACCCGACAGTGGCTGGATGCTGCGCCCCGGTTTGTCCTCAGAGCCAGGGCTGCTTTGTGTGCTGGGAGCACCATCCCTGCAAGGTGGGGAGCATCCCGCTCCTGCAAAGCCACCAGCTTCCCAGCTCAAATCCAAGGTCAGTCAGAGCCGGACACGCAGCCCATGTCCGTGAGCGGTGCCGCTGTGGTTCCTCCTGTGCCCACGGCGCTGCCGGGCTGGGAAGAGGGGCTCGAGTCCGTGTTTCTCCTTCTCCTGTCTGAGCGGTGGCTACACTGTGGTGGAGTGCTCCATCATGCTGGGGGAGAAAGGAGAGGGTGTTGTGGAACCGGGGAGCAACGAGGAGGTGTGGGGAGACGTTCAGAGTGGGAGCAGGGCCTCTGGCCAGAAATAAACGGAGAGGGAATGACCTGCGGTTTGTGGGAAATCCCAGTTTGTGGAAAATCCTTCCATCAAGGGGACCAGGCAGCCCCCATGGGTCTGGAATGTGGGGTGCAGCTGGGAGAGGGGGGCTGTGGGACAGGGGGGCTGTGAGCAGGCACAGGCTGAGCCCCCTCCCAAGCAAGCTCGGTCCATGAGGACAGCAGCACCAGGGCAGCCCATGGCTCTCAGCCACACTGGTGCTGTTACGAGCTGAAATGTTTAATATATAAATGGAAAACTGGGGCAAAATCACTCCTTCTTTTTACTTGGAGCTTTTATTTCTCTGAAGGAAAAGCCAAAGCCAGGCAGTCTGGGGTTGCCTTCGCTCAGGTGGGACTCATTGCACGGCCCTTGAGGGCTTAAAAGCCAAGCACCTGGGCTCAGGAGCGAGGTACAGGCTTGGGGAGGATGAATCCTCCTTTGCTGGTATCGCAGCTCTCCCTGAAAAGACCATTTTTTTGCTGTAGGTCCTGGGCAGTGGAGCCTGGGCTGGAAGCTACGGGAGAAGCTGCCTTGGAGAGGGTGATGGAGGAGGACAGGGGCTCCCAGCCCCATCTGCTCGTGCCTGATGGGCAAGTGCTGATCAGGGGGCTCTGGAGCCGCCCCCGAGCACAGCAGCCCCTGGCATCACCCACCTCAGCTCTTTACGAAGGTTGTTGTGTTTTCTGATCCGGAATTTGTTCTTCACCGACTGAGGGACGTCGGGGATGTACCAGGCTGCGATCAGCTTGACGCAGAGCGCCACGTGCTGCGGGAAGCAGAAGGAGCCCCGATGGGAGGTGAGGAGCATCTCGGGGTGCGAGGGGCACTGACCCAGCCCCTTCCCCAGCTGCCGCCCCCCTGACTGCCCCGGCACCCTCCTCCCTCCCTGTGTGCTCACCTCGAAGACGATGAGGAAGGCGAGCCGGATCACCAAGATGTGCCAGAACTGGACGGTGTAGCTGTAGTCGTCCGCGTTCCGGTAATCCCGGTACCTGCAGCACAGCCCTGTGGGTGCCAGCCCGGGCTCCCCCCGTGCCAGGCGTCGTGCCCTGGCTCTGCTCTCTCCACGGCGGTCGGAGAGGAGCCCCGGTGGCCTCCAAACCCTGCTCCTCGTGCCTGATCCCCGGCTGGATGCCACGGTGAGGGGCTGGGGGTGTTAGCGAGCAGCGGCCACGGGCTGCTGTTACCTGCACTCCTTGATCTCATCCCTGTCCAGCTGCGTTCTGGGCACCTTGCTGTCTGGCTCGAAGTCCTGGATGCGGAAGGTGGAGAGGCTGTAGTTGATGTAGCCGGTCAGGCAGCTGCGGGGGTAAGAGATGGTGTCTGGGTGCATCGGCAAGGGGGTGCTGGGTGGTTGTGCGATGCCCCGACCAAAGCTGCAGCTGCTGTTTCTTTCTAGGGGATGTAAAGTCTTCCACTTGCTATCCAGCCTGCCTGTAGCATTTGGTTCTGTTTCCCTGGTGTGTGGATTCTCAGGTGACTTACTGTGGTTGAGCACTGACTGAGCCTCCCGTTCCGGGGGAGCCAGCACCCATCAGGGCTCTCCCTGCCTTCCTGTTTTCACAAAACTTGGGGAAAATGAATATTTCTGGGGTTCCTGTCCAGTGTGACTGAACTTGGCCAGTGAGCCATGGCTTGGAGGTGAAGGGGAAGGGCAGGAGGGAGCCTGGCCGGCACCCAGGCAGTCCCACAGCTCTCTTGCGTTCATGGTGCTCCTTCATAGAATCATAGAATCACCAGGTTGGAAAAGGCCTCTTGGATCATTGAGTCCAATTGTTCCTCTCTGCCACTAAACCATGTCCCTGAGCACCTCGTCTACCCATCTTTTAAACACCTCCAGGGATGGTGACTCCACCACCTCCCTGGGCAGCCTCTGCCAGTGCCCAAGGACCCTTTCAGTGACAAATTTCTTTCTGATATCTGGTCTGACCCTCCCCTGGTGGAGCTTGAGGCCATTCCCTCTCGTCCTGTCCCCTGTCCCTTGGGAGAAGAGCCCAGCTCCCTCCTCTCCACAACCTCCTCTCAGGGAGTTGCAGAGAGCAATGAGGTCTCCCCTCAGCCTCCTCTTCTCCAGGCTGAACCCCCCCAGCTCTCTCAGCCGCTCCTCCTCTTCTCCAGCCCCTTCCCCAGCTTTGTTGCTCTTCTCTGGATGTTCAGGGGGATCCTTCCATTCAGGGGGACCAGTTTATCCACCATGGGGATGATGTGAGCGGGAGGCCAGCTGGGATGCTGAAGATGGTGCTGTGTGGAAACCCTTCCCTTGCTCCCCTTTCCCTCCACCCTACTGTGGGGAATCCTAGAGTCATGGAATGGTTTGGGTGGGAAGGGACCTCACAGCCCATCCAGTTCCACCTCATGCCATGGGCAGGGACACCTCCCACTGGATCAGGGGCTCTCGTGTGTTTGCACCAGTGGCACCGAGGTGCGCAGGGATGCCGGCAGCAGCATCACTCACTCCACGTCGGTGCTGTTTTCCATCACGCAGGGGCTGTACAGGTACTTGTAGACCTGCATGGGAATGAAGTCAGACGTGATGGCGATCACCAGTCCGTTCCCGATGACGGCCAGGATGCCGACGGCCTCCAGGACCTGCAGCCAGATTCCTGTGGGAGAGGAGCGGCTCAGGGGCTGCAGATCCAGCCCAGGGACAGGTTCGACGTGGCCAGGAGACATCAAGGAAGGAGACCTCCGAGCTGCCCTGCAGCCTCTACAGGGTCTGAGAGTCCTTCCCCTTCCCCAGCTCTCCCCGTGCTCTCCTCCCTCCGTGGTGAAGCGATTCCAGTGCTGGCACAGGGATGCTCGAGGGCTTCGCGCTGGGGAAGGGGTGAACGCCGGCACTGTTGGCGCTGGAAGGAGGGTCCTTCCCGGGCTCCATCTCACCGATGTCGTTGGCCTTGGCGGGCACCGCGCGCCGGTACAGCCGCATCATCTTCCAGGTGTCCAGGCGGATCTCGATGAGGTTGTTGATGAACGCCAGCAGCGGGGCGAGGGGAAAGGCGGCGACGAAGATGGTGGTGAAGCTGTACTGGATCACTGCGGAGGGGGAAAACGCCGGGCGCTGGGGTGAGGCCACTGCAGAGGGGACATCCCCCCCAGGGGACTCCTGCCTCTCCCAGGGCTGTGGAAGGGGGATCTCAGGGGGCACTGGTTGAGCCAGCCAGGCAGAGGGACCTCCCTGGGCTTACAGCCATCGCCTCGACACTCCTGGGAGGAGAGGGAGGTTGAAGGCAGGTGCCCAAGGCCAGGACTGTTGCCCGTTCTCTCTCATTTAAGGAATGATCTCTGCGTGCCAGAGCTCCTGGAGCAGGGCTGGGCACGGAGCTGGGTCTCGGAGCTCTCCCTCGCCTCCGCACAGGCTCCCCAGCACCGGGCTCCCTCCAGCCACGTGGCTCTGCTCCCAGCACCCCTCCTCGCTCACCCCCCTGCCTTGCATACCTATCTCCAAGAACTCATCAAACAAGCTGGAGGTGTCAACCTCGTTGAGGTCATAGTTGTCCCGCCACTGCCTTTTGCAGGGGTCTTCCTCCTCCTCCTCCTCCTCCTCCTCTTCTCGCTGCTTCTTGCAGAGCGTGCGGAACTTGTACCTTATCCAGCTGCAAGGGGAGACAGCGGTTTGCACAGCTGCGTGCAGAGGACAGCAGGACTGAGCTGCTGCCACAAACGGCCTTGGAGAGCCAGGGAAGGAGAAGGAGGAGAGCTTGGCCCAGAGACCAGGGCTGCTCTGTTCCAGAGCTGGGAAGCTGTCCTGACCGCGCAGGATTGTCCCCGAGCACTCCGGGGGCTGCAGGAGAGCTTACGGGCAAAAGTACTCAAAGAAGTTGCTGATGGTCTGCTTGAGCAGCATGATGATGGCCATCTGGATGAAGAGGTCAGTGATGCAGCCGCTGGGGTGGCACTGCAGAGGGGTGAGAGGAGAGGAGCTGTGCCCTGCCTGGTCCCAGGGGCTGCGAGGCCAAGGCAGATGCTCCAGGAGGAAGCCAAGATTCCCAGAGCCTTGCTGGGCCATAAGGAAAGGAGGAGTAGGAGCGGTGGCACGGGGTCAGGGAGCTTCGTGGCAAGTCACTCACCTCCTCCAGCCTCCACTTGCCAGCAATGCGCACGTAGTTCCCTGGGTGCCCGTTGATCCTGAGCAAGGGAGCAACCACAGCAATATCGGTTGAGTCCCACTGCTAACCCCCTTGGACGAACAGCCAGTCACGGTCCTGCTGAGGTCCCAGTGGGATCCTGGTACCTGGCAGGGAGGGACTGGGCTGTCCCTGGGCTCCACGGAGCGTTGGGGATGTATGTTCCAAACCCAGCTCCCCTCTGTTCCCCCTAAGAACTCCCAGTCAGCACGTACCGTCCCAGGAGGAAGGCGATGTAGATGAGTGAAGAGAAGTTGGTGAAGAACTGGAAGGTGAACATCTTCATGGTGAAGTTGTTCTCGCGCTGGGAGGAGGTCCGTGGTTTCTCTGGGAAAGGGAGCAAGGCCCGGGGGCTCGGTCACAGGGTGGTAGGACCTTGCCCTTCTCCCCCTGGGATGCTACAGACGCTCTTTGAGGGCTGGAAGGGTGTCTCCGGTAACCACGGAGCCTTCCCTGCCCTTCACCTGAGCCCTTTGATGGAGCTGAGCCCAGGTAAGCTGGGAGATCCCTCAGAATCATAAGCTCAGGGAGAAAGGAAAACCATGCTGTGAGCTCTCCTGCAGCTGCGGAGGCTTCTTGCAGGGACAACCACCCCTCCAATGAGTCATGTGGCTGTGGGATGGCCAGCTGGCACAGATGGGCTTGTAGGTTTAGGGGCTGCTGGCCTCCTGTGGGGACCTTCCCGGAGGATGCTTTGTGGTGGTGGAGGAAGAGCAGGGACCAGGAGCATTCGTGGACCACGCAGACGCTGCTCCCTTACCCAGCTCGCAGAGAAATCGGGCCACGTGCTTGTTGACCTGCAGGAGAGAGGTATGCAATGAGAGGGGAGGGTGGCCAAGCAAGGAGAAGATCCGTTCCCTGCTCCGCGTCTCATCCGCACCTTGGTCATGATGACGATGGTGAGGTAGTGCAGCACGGCCCCTGCCATCACCGCCATCGTGTCGGCCTGCTCGCGGAGGAACTCGAAGCTGCTCTGGGCGAAGAGAGCCATGGCTATCACCCGGAAAATGACCAGCGTGTGGGTGATGCCGATCAGCACAGCGATCTGCGGAGGAGGGCACGGGGCGGTGAGAAGCCTGAGGACCACCAGACCTTCAAACCACGGCTCCCTTCATCACAGCTCGTCGGGACGTGGCCTCAAATGCAAGCCAGCTCTCTTCAGGTGAGGGTGAGAGGTTCATAAGGTGGGTATCTCCACCTGGATTGCTCATCTAGACTCTGTCCATGGTGAGAAACAAGGGGAACAGGGCTTTGCGTCTTCCTACCCTGTTACTGCCTTCCACCACAAGGACAGAGCCTTCAGCTCGGATCCCCAAAGGGTGGTTGGAATCTACCTTCACCGTAGGGAGGCCCCTGGATCCCTGTGGTAGGTGCAAACCTGCCCTAACAACCTTGTTCCAGCGATAGGATGCACTGAGGTGCTGTTCTTGCAACCTTAAACCAGGTCTTCCTATGGTCACCCCACCACGTACCATCAGCAGGACCAAGAGGAGCAGGATGGCAGTGCGGAAGTAGGAGTGCTGGTACTTGCTGGGTTCGTGCTGCAAATTATTCATGAGCTCCAGAGCCAGCTCCTCCTGAAATTAAACAAAAATGGAGCAGAAATTGGGAAAGAAAGGGGCCAACAGAGCTGTGCAAGGAAGGGAAAGGCCAGGGTTCATTGTGTTAATGGGATGAGCGGCACCAGAGAAGGAGAGATGAACCCAACCCACAACAGCGTGACCAGTCCTTATTGAGTTCAAGCCCTTGGGCAGGTGGAGAGGGAGGTATCATCTCCTTAGCTCTCCAGAGGGCTCTGTCTCTCCATGGATGGTCTGGAGTTGACTTTGCAGTTTGTTTAAGCATCTTCATTAGATGTTCACGTCTACAGAGAGCCAGGCTGGCCAAGGTGGGCCCCGTGTCTTCTGTAGATCCAGCTAACCGCTGCCTTGAAATGGTAAGCAATAAGCAGGAAAGATCCTCACCTCCTCCTCGTCCCACCTGTACAGGTCCCAGTCGGTGACCACGGTGGCTCTCCGCCTCTTCCACAGCTCCAAGAACACAGTGGCTTGAGGGGGGAAGGAGACAGAGCGCTGTGACACTTGGGGATGCTCTGGAGATGAAGTCACCCCGTCCCCCCCGTCCCACAGAGATGGGGGGTCATGTTCCCATCCAAATCAGCCTGCACTCAGTGGTGTTTGTGGCTGACAGGGCTGGGGAAAGCCAGAGGAGATGTGGTGATGGGTTCACGTCAGCTCGGAGCCCTGTGGTGTCCCCTGCTTATCCTGCTGCAGCTGAGAGGTCCTGCAGCCATCTGGGAAGCTCGGTGAGGGAGCTGGTGGTCCCTCTGCCTGCAACTGCCAGAAAAGCCCATCTAGGGAGGTGCTGGGTGCTCTGTGGGAGGTTTGGGTGGGTGAACAAGTAGAAGCTCTCGGGCAGGACAGGCAAGGAGTGTTTGGGGAGCTGAAGGACATTGCTGGGGTGATTTTGTCCCTTGCCTTGTCTGGAAAGGGAGCTGGTGGCCCTGGAAGAAGAGGAGATGGGGACTAAAAAGCCCCTGAGCGATGAAGTTGTGTTGGTGTCTCCTTTTTCTCTGCTTCCTCTCCCCCTAAGCTGATCCCTCTTCCAGGCTGTGTGTGTTTGGCCCCAAGACGCTGACACCTACCCCAAATGGCCATGAACATGGCAAACAAAACAGTCCCCTCGTTGTCGATCATGTGAGTGACCTGGAGGAGACCAAGGGAGAGTGTGATGGGGCTGCAGGGTGAGGGGCCGTGGCCCCTCGGGGTCTGGGGGGAGGCTGCTGTGTCCAAGTGCTTCTCTTGCACCCTGATTTCTGCCCTGAGACAGGGGAAGATGCTGCAGGAGGGGGATGGACACTGGGACTTGGTAGTGGAGAGAAGTGTGTGACGCTGTCCCGCGTGATCTTCTGGCTGGAGAACCTCCCGTACAGGGATGGGCTGGGAGAGTTGGGGTTGTGGAGTCTGGACAAGAGAAGGCTGCGGGGAGACCTTAGAGCAGCTTCCAGTATGGAAAGGGGCTCCAGAAAAGCTGGGGAGGGGCTCTGGATCAGGGAGGGCACAAGGGGGAATGGTTTTGAGCTGAAAGAGGGGAGGTGGAGATGAGATCTTGGGCAGAAATGTTTTGCTGTGAGGGTAAGGAGGCCCTGGCCCAGGCTGCCCAGAGCAGGGGTGGCTGCCCCATCCCTGGAGGGGTTCAAGGCCAGGCTGGATGGGGCTTGGAGCCCCTGATCCAGTGGGAGGTGTCCCTGCCCATGGCAGGGGTGGGACTGGAGGGGCTTTGAGGTCCTTTCCAACCCAAACCATTCTAGGATTCCATGATTCTCTAACTCTCCCTTGCTGGTGATGGAGACTGTGACCCGATTGTCCCTTTTCCTTATTACTGGGGGCAGGGGAGGTTTCCTGCGCGCTGTGGCCACTTTGCTGGGGTAGCACAAGCTGGGAGTGCTGCCCCGTCCTTCGCCTTGGGGTCCTGGGAGGGGGCTGCCCACCTTGGCATAGGTGCAGGTTTCGGAGAGCCGCCACAACGAGCACTTCTGGTCGCAGAGCGGGCACATGATGGTGTCGGTGGCTTCACAGATCTCCTTGCTGGGCAGGATGGAGCAGAGAAAAAAGGAAAAACTGTGGCTCAACACCACACAAGCGGCAAGGGCTCACAAGCGGGACGTGTACCTGGCGTTCCCAACTGCCTTACCTCACCTGGCTGGTGTTGAAAATCGTAATCCCAGCCACGAAGACCACCAGCCCGACCACTGCGGCGTAGCCCAGCAGGTAGGTGTACCAGCCCAGCCAGGCGAAGTACAGGGCCACCTTCTCGCCGAAGTAGCACCTGGAAGGACAGGTGAGATGCGCTTTGGGGCTAGCGGAGGAGACCACGCTGTTAGGGGTTGGTAGAAAATGCTCTTCCACCCCAAAAGGTCCAGGATGGGCAGTGCTGCCTGCATGTCTGGAGATTCTGTTGGGATTGGGAGAGTCGATCTGGATGGAGGAGCTGGGGGAACCACCCCAGCTGAGTGTGCAGCGTTTCCCAAGGGATTATCAAGCCGGCTGTCCTTGCGCTCTGTGTGGGGATGCAGGGATGTGCCTCCACTGCAGGGCTGCACAGCCAAGGCACTCGGAGCAGAGCTCCACTGGGAGCTGAGTGTGGGATGGAGAGCAGCGCGAGGCTGTCGGGACTGAGCTGGCTCGGTGTTTCCTTCTCCCTTGGCTAACATCCCACAGGGAGAGCCACCCTCGCCACGGCCAAAGGGTCCCACAGGCGCTGCTCTGCCTCTCTGGGAAGGACACACGGAGGCTCCAGCTGCAAGGAGACACCTGCCTGTGTCACACTGACCAAATGCCAGGTAGGAGGGGTGGGAGCGATTCGGAGGCTGAGTTCCAGTCAGTGCCTACAGAACAGTTTTGGAAAGCCAGAAGATGAGGGGGCTGTGGGGTGTGATGTTTCTCAAACCAGAGCGATTTCTCCCTCCTGCAGTGCTTTTGTGTCTCGTTCTTGCGGTGGCAGAGTCTGTTTGGTGGGGGGCAAAGGGCTGGAGCCGTGGGTAAGAAATGCTGGTGACGGCTGCCTGGTGGACCTGCCTCCCGTCCCGTGTTCCAGGGGACCTCACCTTCTCCCAGCAGCCAAGGGTGATGCGGTCCTCCCTGGCCTTGGGTTAAATCAAACACAGACCCCACCACTCTTGGCCCAACCCTTAATTTCACATTCAAGCTCCTTAATCTTTCCACAAGAGCGAAAGGTCCTGGAGCATCGACCTCAGGAATGATGAGTTGTCTGACCCTGTGCACCTAGGCAGTCCCTAGTGCCTTGGCTGGACCCGGACCATATAACAACCCCTTAAGGAAGGAAAGCACATCCCATTTTAACCTTTCCTCTCCCTAACAGA
Source organism: Phaenicophaeus curvirostris (assembly GCF_032191515.1). Lineage (NCBI taxonomy): Eukaryota > Metazoa > Chordata > Aves > Cuculiformes > Cuculidae > Phaenicophaeus > Phaenicophaeus curvirostris. The sequence continues at coordinate 385,667 of NC_091396.1, forward strand.
GCTCGCTGACAGCTTCATGAAGCACCAGGTTCTTCCTGTCCTCCTTCCCTGGCCATGGTGTTCATTTTCTTCCCCTTTAAAGAAGAGCTGTGCTCTTCCCTGAGTTTTATGGTGGTTGCGGGAGCCCCTCGCTGCCTGTAACGCCCCAGGCTCAGCCTCGGCTGGATGTCCTGTGCGGATGCTCCGTTCCTATCTCAACTCAGCATGTGGCTGCAGAGAGAACAGGCTGCAGATGTTGCTTCAAACTGCAGAAGGAGCAGTGGGTGGCCCTGCAGGGAAGGGCTTTGCAGGCTTCAGAAGAAGCCCAATGTGTGTGAGGTCCAAGCTCATGATTTAAAGGAAAAGCTCTCTCGGTTTCAGGTGGGACCTCTCGGTTAGAAGGACCTGCCGTGCCTCTTCTGCCTGTGTTACCTCATCTTCTCAATCAGCTGGTGGCAAAATAAATCTTTCCAGTGAGCCCGTTGCTCCTTTAGGATGCCCTCTAGCTCTTCTTGCTGGAGAGCAGAGAAGGTGGTCAGATGCAGGAATATTATGGCAATTTAATCCCCAGCCCAGGTCCCAGGCTGCTGCTGGCAGCCCCTTCATCTAGAGAGGGCTTGGAGTAACCCCACATCCCAAAGGTTCCTCCAACCCAGCCCTGCTCCTTCTCCCTTCCAGGACTGGAAGGGGCTCCAGGAAAGCCGGGGAGGGGCTCTGGATCAGGGAGGGCAGGGAGAGGATGAGGGAGAATGGTTTTAAGATGAAAGGGGAGATGGAGATGAGATCCTAGGCAGAAATGTTTTGCTGTGAGGGTGAGGAGGCCCTGGCCCAGGTTGCCCAGAGCAGGGGTGGCTGCCCCATCCCTGGAGGGGTTCAAGGCCAGGCTGGATGGGGCTTGGAGCCCCTGATCCAGTGGGAGGTGTCCCTGCCCATGGCAGGGGTGGGACTGGACGGGCTTTGAAGTCCCTTCCAACCCACTCCATGATTCTATTCCATGATTCTCCTTGTGTGGCTTTTCCTCCCAGGGCTGTGTGCTCAGCCTCACCTCGTGCAGGGGAAATGCTGCCTTGAAGACCTTCTTCTTCATCAGTTGGCGCAGGTCCTCTGGCAGCAGAGCAGAACAAGGAGGGTTAGTGGAGATTTTCTTTCACCCCGTGTGCTCCCTGTCAGGCAGAATCACCCTAAACTTTTTTTCTGGAGCTTTTCAGAAGGGCAAAAAAACCCCAACCCTGCCTGGGAGAGGCCGAGCGGTTCCAAAGGGATCAGCGCTAATCCTCGCGGTTGTGCCAGGCTGCTGCGGGCTGTGTTGTGGCTGGTGCTGGGATCGAGCCAGGTAGGCAGGTCCTTAGAGCTGGAGAGCCAGCACCCCATCTGCACGGCTCATCCCGGGGATGGGTGAGCTCTGCTGGGGACGCAGGAGAGCAGTGGAGGGCAGCTGAGGGCAGGGGCTTCGAAAAGGGAGTAGGGGGCTGTTGCTGGTCGCTGCTGCCCAAATCTCCCAGCCTCTGGATGCAGCAGGAGTTGTCTGAGCTGCACCCTGGCTTTCTCCTCCCTCCTGCACCCTCCCTGGGGGCGGTGAAGCAGCTGGGGCTGCCCGTGCCCACCACGGGGCAGGAGCACCCAGAGCCAGGCTGAGCATCGCCCTGCCAGCCCCGCTCCCTTACCGGAGTCGGACGTCACAGTTTTCTCCAGGATGAAGTTCACAATCCGTATCCTGAGCAAGGAGAAACTGGGGTTAAAGGCTGCTCTGGGGATACGGGGGGGAAGGGAGAAGGTGTGTGCCAAAAGCCAGAGAAGGAACCAGGGAAGAAATGGGGAGCTGGCTGCTGACAGTGAGAACCTGGCAGCTTTACACGAGGTAGGTGGAGGTGACCACCTGGGGACAATGAAAAGCCTGGCACCAGCGTGAGCTGAGCTGGAGAACAGGCGCTGGTGTGGAGAAAGTGGAGTGAGGGATGCTGGTGGTTTGTACCTGGCTCAGCACCCACCTGGTGGTCGTTGGGACGTTGCCATAGATGTCGTGCGTTAGCAGCCTGCTGTTGGGGTTCTTCAGGAGCCACTGGTACCTGTGGAAGTAGTGTTCTGGGGCACGGACTCCATAAAATAACTCATTGTCCTCAGTTTTCTGGTGGATGGAAGAGAAGGGCTGTTAGAACTACAGCAGCAGAGCCAGAGGGGCAGGGAAAGGGGCAGAGCTGCAAGGGCTGGGGGCTGGGTGAGTCCCGGGGCTGGTGTCTCCCCTGGTTCAGCAAGGGGTTTGTTTTCCAGCCCTGATATGGTGATCAGCTCTGTAGTTCAGGTCTTTCCCATCTGCTGGGATGCAGGAGTCCAGACCAGGTCTGGATCCTGGGTACCAGAAGGTAGCCGAGTGCCCGCTGCCTTTTCCTCTAACAGCTGCTCACCTTGATGGTGAAACCCTTCTTGCTCAGCTCATCCAGGAACTTCTTCCTCTTCTTCTCCTTCTCGCTGCCCACGTCATGGATTTTGCTAACCAGGACAAAATCCCACTTCTCTTCATCCTGCTCACAGAAAACACCAGGGATGGAATGAGAGGGGCAAGCTGAAAGCTCTCCTTTCCCTCTTCGTTGTGATTGTGTAGAGAGCCCTTGGGACCCGGGAACGGGGAAACTGAGGCAGCTGCTGCCTTGCCACTGCCCCATTCCCCTCTTGCAGCAGAACTTGCTGGGAGCACAGAGGGAGCAAAGCTTACCCAGGGGGCAAACGAGGGCCTGTCTTCCTCAGGAAAATTCCTCCAGGGAGTCAGCAGAATTTCATCCTGCGGAAGAGAAAAGCAGGTAAGGCTTCCGCGCGAGATCCCACGTCTGGGCACGGAGCAAACCTCTCCCTGCAGAGTGTGGCTGGCACCGCGATGGCCCCGCTCGGAGCCCGCTGGGGCCATCGGGATCGAGCTGCCCCGCTCCGAGTGGTGGGTGTGGGTGAGCAGCGCTTTGCTCGGGACACAGAAATCTCCCGTCAGCGAGGGGTTGGGGTGGTCATGGGCGCATTGTCAGCATGGCACCTCAGAAAAGCCAGAGCCCATGCAGATAACATCGCATTTCAACGTTGGAGCAAGACCCACTGGCCCAGTTTTCCTCCCTCGGGAGCCACAAGCGGATGCCCAGGGTGGAGGGCACCAGCGGGCTGTCTGAAACGCTCTCCCTTCCACTCCTGGTGTCCAGTTTGGGGTCCTCCTGAGCCGATACGGCTTCATCGAGGGATCCTGGAGGGAATGCTGCTCCGGGAGCTGTGCAGCTCCTCTTGCACTCACACAATGACCAGTGTTTATGGCACCTGGGGTCTCAAGGGAGCCAGGCAGGAGGGAAAAACCCTCCCTCTGCTCCAGACTTTGCTTCTTTATCTGCCTGATGCCGTGACATTTGTCCTGGACAAGTGTCAACATCCTACTCCCCACGCTACAGTGGTTTTACGGTCTTTAATCAGCCTTTCCCCTCCTTAGGGACTCCTCTCGGGTTGGGCACCGTTGGCTTCTTGGCGAGGGTGGGAAGGGCTGTTCCAAACCCCAGTGAAGGGAGAGCAGGGCACAGACAACGGGAGCCTTGAACAACCCTGAAGGCTGCAGCAAAGCGGGTAAAAATGAGCTCTTGGAAAGCACCTCAGGTGCCTCAGAGAGGGAAGATGAGCTGCTGGTGCTCGGCTCCTGCCCGGTTCCCTCCTGTGTGCTCCTGCTCCCAAGGCAGAGGCTGCGTGGGAGCGAACACCGACGCTCGCTTGCACTCTGTGAGCCTGACTGTGCTCGGACACTCGAGCTGGGTGGCTCTGGGGTGCACAGAGCACATCAGGGGTCCCTGTGGCAGCGGCTGCCACTGCCCGGGGCTCCCCTGTGCCGCAGGGAGCACCCAGAACCCCAGCACAGCAGCTCCAAACTGCTTTGCTCCTGTCCTCTGTGCCCTGAGACCTCAGCCTCGCTCTGCAGCCGTAGCTCCTCTTGAGCAGAAGGGGATTGATCCAACTGGTCTTTCAATGAGTCGGCAACAACATCCAGGCTCCACATCCCAGCGCACACAAGGAGCTCAATAGCGGCGTGTTCTGTGGGTCACGCATCCATCAGGGAATGGATCTTGTCTTACAAACAGCATTTTGGGGGTTTTTTTTGCAGTTCTCCGAAGCGACTCGTGGTGCAGCCCCACAAACAGCGGTGCTTCTGTTCCCAAGGGCACGGTGGCAAGGCATGAGGGGGAAGGAAATATCCTCAGCGTTGCCACCAACGATGACGTGACCTGGAACGGCGGCCAGCCAGACAAGTTGATCCAGCTGTAATCCTGGGAGCAGAGCGATGGAGGTGGTGCAACTGTGCCCTGATGCAAGATCTGGATCCTTCCAGATGAAGTGAGGCCAACGAGCTTCCAAGGAAGAATGAGGCCACGGGAGTGGGAGAGACTGGGATGAGGAAAGGGACAAAATGCTCTGCCAAATCCTCTTTCACATGGAGCCAGGTTCCCAGCTTCCCCCAAAGCAAAAGGGCCAAGAGGAGGTGACCACCAGGATGCCAAAGTGAGACGGCTTGGGAAGAGGGATGTTCTCCCCCAGGATATTTTTGCAGTAAGGACAAGCACTTCCCACCTCTAAAAGGTACCAGGTTTAGGCTGTGATGCTGAGGGGGGTTTGTGGTGCTGCCCTCTGCTCCACCAGCACCCAGAGCAGCCTTTGGGGTGGGTTTTGGCTTGGGTTGGTCTCTCCAGGTGGGAGCTCTCCCTGTCCCTGTCTGAGAGCCCCTCTCTGGGCACAGGGATGGAGTAGGAGTCCCACCGGGGCTGTGCCTGTGGTGTTGACCCCTACAGAGCTGAGGATGACAGGAACGGACCTGCTCATGCCACGGCTCCTGTTTCCAGCCCCGCTCCCTGCAGGAACCGTCCCCTGCTTGGGAGGCAAAGCATCCTGAGCATCCCGAGCACCACAGCCATTCCCAGGGGAAAAGGCTGCTGGGGTGACCAGGGCACACTCAAAAATGGGATGTATCCCACCATGGGGCTGGAGTAGCCTCACCCCCAGATCCATGATGGGGCCAACCCCCCCGAGCCTCAGGGTCTTCCCCACGGGAACAGCGTTGGTGCGGAGCCTGAGGAGCTTCAGCAGAGCAGCCTTCCTCCATCAGCATTCCCAGCTGGAAGGCGACTGCTCTCTCAGACCTGACCCAGACAGATCCTGCCCCTGCTGCTCCACGTTCCCGAAATAGCAAACACTGATTTTAATCCCATGCAGGACTTGTTGCTTATTAATTTTCTAGTTAAAGCCTCAGAACCGGCAGGGATGCTGCTCAGGCCGCCGCGTGCAGCTCTGGGCAATAAGGACATCGTGGCAGCAGGGTCTGGCTCTTCCCTGTGTTCCCATAGCAACAATTTAGTGCCTGGTACCCAGTCTGCAGGCTCCGCATCCGCGCTGCGAGCGCCTTTCCGTAGGGCTGAAAAACGGGGATGGATTTGTGATTAATGTGCAGATTAACACAGACGATTCCTAGCGCCCACCTCCGGAGCGGTAACGGATACCCTTGCAGCTCCACAGGGGAATGTGCAAACCTGTGATCACAGGAGGACACGGAGCTGTTGGAGGGAGTGCAGAGGAGGCCACGGGGATGATCTGAGGGCTGGAGCATCTCCTGAACGAGGCCAGGCTGAGAGAGTTGGGGTTGTTCAGCCTGGAGGAGAGAGGGCTGTGGGGAGACCTTAGAGCAGCTTCCAGTATGGAAAGGTGCTCCAGGAAAGCTGGGGAGGGGATCTGGGTCAGGGAGGGCAGGGATGGGATTAGGGGAAGGGTTTGGAGCTGAAAGAGGGGAGATTGAGATGAGATCTTAGGCAGAATTTTTTTTTGTGAGGGTGGCCCTGGCCCAGGCTGCCCAGAGCAGGGGTGGCTGCCCCATCCCTGGAGGGGTTCAAGGCCAGGTTGGATGGGGCTTGGAGCCCCTGATCCAGTGGGAGGTGTCCCTGCCCATGGCAGGGGTGGGACTGGGTGGGCTGTGAGGTCCCTTCCAACCCAAACTGTTCTGTGATTCTATGAGGGAAGAGTGGCGTTTCCATGGGTTTAATTAATTACAGTGGCTGCTGGCACCCGCACAAGGCAAAGGCAGCTTCACGCCTTGGCTGCTGGGGCTGCTGTGCAGAGACGCGGCTGCACAGCTGCAGAGGGTAGGGATTTGGGGTCACTGGTGCTCCCACAATTCCTGTCCTGGGGGACCAGCAGCACTGTCACAAGGCAGACGGACCAGCCCCGCGTGCAGGCAAAGCCACCTCGCTCCGAAGCAGCTGTGCAGACCCTGGACTCTAATCCCTGCTATCAGGGAGGACGGCGCCTGTTCCTCTCTCCCTTGCCTTGTGGTTGGAGCAGAGCTGGAGATCCGCTGGGCAAAGGTGTTGGAGTAGCTACTCGCACAGTGAGACGCAGGGATTTCAATGTCAGAAAAGGGTTTGTGTGCCCTGAGGTGTGCCCGGTTTCCCTCTGGTCCCTGTCCCCCATTCCACCCTCGGGCTGGGGGTGCAGTCACCTTGGCGAGTAAACCAGGCAAAACACATGGATAGGATCTGGCAGCCTTGTTTTTCTTTCTAAACATAGATTGCTGAGGGCTTGGGTGGTTCCCATCACCCACACCAAGATGAACCAATTGCTCTTATCTCGGGGATGCCTCTTACAAACGCTTCCCTGGGAGCACCTGCGCCTTACCACACTTTCCTAGGAAATGTGGCAGTTAAATGCACAGGTAAACGGTGCATCTACATTTTCTACCTGTCCAGATCTCTGAGAGCTTGCCTGGCTTTTTGAAGTTAGAGCGACAAAACTTCACAGCTGCCACTCTTCCTTTTATTCCGGGGACTCCTGACACCCCTGGGGCTGTCGCCTCTGCCTTTTCCTGGGCTTACATAAGGGAAAGGTCTGAACCAAACCATCCCTTTCTGATCTCTGCTCTGGCACCTCTGAGCTCTGATCCCAACCCTGTGCCTCGCTCCACGGCCGCAGGAAACCGTCGAGCCAGCAGCACACGCCGCTTTCCCCATCCCACATTCCTGCTAGGAATGAGATTGCTCGCTGGGAAGGGGAATTGGAGTTTGACAGCACTTCTTGAGTGCTTTAAAGGCTGAAAGCACACGAGTGGCAGAGCTCAGCGTCCCATCTTTCCGAGCTGCAGGTAGCTCAGAGGTGCTGAAAAGGAAGAGCTGAGGAGTTTTGGTTTCCTACCTGCATGGTGAAGTGGAGAGCCCCTCTCTTCCCCCCTGTCTCCCTTTGCTCCTCCGGGCAGGTCCCTGCAGAGCTGGCTGTGGTGGTGACACCGAAGCCGCAGGCAGGACAAGCCTTGAGGCTCCGGGGATTTCTCGCAGCGTGTGGTTTCCTTCCCCAGCTCCTTCGCCTGAGGTCTCATGTGAACCCAGCAAGAACTCGACTTCCGTGTGGGACGCTCGCCTGCCCTGGGAGGGAGCTGCCTCTGCCTGGCATGGGCAGATAGCGAGGAGGAGGAGGCGAGGAAGCTGCCCTTCACCCTCACGCAAAGGAGTGGCACGGCAGTGCCGCCCAGCAGGAACCCTGAGGAGCTCCAGAGCCCTGCCACCCGCTGTGCCCTCTGGGTGCTGCCTCCTCCAGCATCCCCCAAGAGAAGGGCCAAAAGCAGGGAAGGGTGGTTACAGCAGCTCTAGAGAGCATCAAACTCTTTCTTACAGAGAGGGGTGAAAATCAAACCTCGGAAGAGAAAACGAAGCCGAGCTGTGCCTGACCTGCCCCATTCCTGGGGTGCAGGCTGAGCCCCAGGGGAGCGATGGGATGCGAGAGGCAGGGGGTGGGAGCAGCACGGTCACAGAGAGTGGATGGGATGGGGCCAGAGGCCAGTTTGTGAACAGCCAGGACAAGGAAAAGAGGCAAAGCACGAGCTTCCAGATAAGTGAGGAGACTTTGCTCCACAGCTTTTTCCACTTAAACGCAGCCTTTTTCCTCCCTGCCTTAATATTGGCTCTGCCGATAATCATTGAATGCCATGAGCAGGGACACCTCCCACTGGATCAGGGCCTCCAAGCCCCATCCAACCTAGTCTTCAACACCTGCAGGGATGGAGCAGCCACCACTGCTCTGGACAACCCCGTAAGCCCTGTAAGATGGGATCGAAGGTGCTTTCCACGTGTCCTGACAGCAGATGGGAGACGTGTGTGACACGAGCACCGCTGGGGCAAGTAGAAGCGAGGTGAGGTGGAGGTGGGACAGCCCCATCGCTCCACCTGCACGGCCGCTCCTTCTTCAGGCAGGACTGGGAGGACTTTGCTCCCCGGCCAAGCCAGATGGCTGAATGTGGGCATCGTCCTGAAAACTCATCCCCTTTCCCAGCCAGTGCCTGCAGATCGGCTTTGTCTGAGGGATCTGACCCCCACAGCATCTCTCGTGGCACTCAGATGAGCCTGTGTGCTTTTTCTTCTGCTGGTTAGGAGGAATTTGGCTTTGCCCAGGTGAGATTTAGCTCCTTGTGCAGCAAGGCAGGCGACCAAGCAGATGATGTTCCTCTTTCAGCGCTTTCCCTCTCAGGAAACCTTCCTGCAACGCCCCACATCTGTGTTTATCGCTTTCTGGGGGACAACAGCATGGAAAACTAAAATCTAGGAGGGAGATGATAAAGTTTTGGGCTCCTCACCACAAGAAAGACATTGAGATGCTTGAGTGTGTCCAGAGAAGGGCAATGTGGATGGTGAAGAGTTTAGAGCACAAGCCTTACGAGGAGCAGCTGAGGGACCTGGGGCTGTTTAGCCTGGAGAAAAGGAGACTGAGAGGAGACCTCATCACTGTCTGCAACTGCCTGAAAGGAGGTTGTGGAGAGGTGGGTGCTGGGCTCTTCTCCCTCATAGCCAGTGACAGGACAAGGAGAAACAGCCTCAAGATGTGCCAGGGAATATTTAGGTTAGATTTGAGGGGGAATTTCTTTACTGAAAGGGTTCTCAGGCGCTGACAAAGGCTTCCCAGGGCAGTGGTTGGGTCACCATCCCTGGAGGAGTTTAAAAGAAGAGTAGACATCGTACTTGGGGACATGGTCTGGTGGGGGATTTAGCAGGGCTGGATTGATGGTTGAACTCAGTCTTAAAGGTCTTTTCCAACCCAAACCATTCTGCGATTCTATGAAATCTTCTCAGGACGTGCAGTGCTGTGGAGCTCTGGTTCATACGTGTGTCGAGGTATCGCACCCGCAGGAACACAATGTGAGCAGCTGGAAGGATTTAAGATGTTATCGCCCTGCTGGGACCGGCTGTGTGTTCCCATCCTAATCCCTGTGGCAGCACATCAGGCAGCGGTTTGACCCGCACTGGCATGGAAGCTCTCGAGGAACACTCCCTTGAGCCATTAATCCCGGCTGGATGCGGAGAAGGTCATTTCCAGCCCAGAAGTGGTAACAAACCGCTGCAGGTTTCCTGAGGGAAACTGCTTCAGCTGGAGAGAGGCTGCCTGCCCGCTCCCACCTGGCAGCAATGCCAACGACAGGCGGCTCCTCTTCTGAGAGCACCAGGGCTGCCCTGCAGGCAAGCAGCCCTAAATCACGCTGGGGCTTAAATCTTTATTTGCTCTTTTCAGCTCCAGGGTCTTGGATTCTTTTCTTTTCCAGGAGAAGAATTTAAAAGGCGTTGCCTTCTAGTGTGTCTGGCAAGAAGGACCTCAAAGAAAAACCTTCAGGAGAGGCTGTGGAGATGTTTTTCAGCCCCAAACTGCAACCTTCTGGCCAGCGGGGGTGTTTCCTGAGCCCCCTTCATGTCACTGGTTTGAAGCAGAGGTTCTCTGAAGCAGAGGTTTGGCTGCCCAGGGAGGGGGTTGAGTCCCCTTCCCTGGAGGGGTTTAAGGGCCGGGTGGACGAGGTGCTGAGGGACATGGGTTAGTGATTGATGGGAATGGTTGGACTCGATGATCCGGTGGGTCTCTCCCAACCTGGTGATTCTGTGATTCTCCCTCCTGCCCAGGTTTGTTGTTGCTCCAACAAAGACAGGATCTGGCAGCTCAGCTGGGGATGAGAGCCCAGCACTGGAGACACCCTTGGCTGCCACAGAAACTGCAGCTCAGTGGGTGCGATGACTGCACAAAACGGGTGGGGTTGGATAGATGAGCTTAGAGAGCTTTTCCAGCCTCAGTGACTGATCGTGTTGAGCCTTGTCTCGCTGTGACAGGTCAGAACACGCTCTGAATCATAGAATCACAGAGTCACCAGGTTGGAAGAGACCCACTGGGTCATCGAGTCCAACCATCCCCATCAATCACTAACCCGTGTCCCTCAGCACCTCGTCCACCCGGCCCTTAAACCCCTCCAGGGAAGGGGACTCAACCCCCTCCCTGGGCAGCCTCGGACACTGCCCAATCTCCCTTTCTGTGAAATATCTTTTCCTGCTGTCCATCCTGACCCTCCCCTGGCGGAGCTTGAGGCCGTTCCCTCTCGTCCTGTCCCCTGGCCCTGGGGAGAAGAGCCCAGCTCCCTCCTCTCCACAACCTCCTCTCAGGGAGTTGCAGAGAGCAATGAGGTCTCCCCTCAGCCTCCTCTTCTCCAGGCTGAACCCCCCAGCTCTCTCAGCCGCTCCTCTCCTTCCCCAGCCCCTCCCCAGCCCGGTCGCTCTGTCCTGGACTCGCTCAGGCGATCTGGGCTCCCATCCCCTCGCTCCCACGGGCCAAGGGCACAAGCTGAGCGGCCTTTGTCCACTGAGAGGGGAAATTCAGCGGGACCTGCCCGGCCTCCGGGCTGCTGCTGCCACCGTGTGGCCACAACCTGCACCTGCAGCAGCGGAGAGCAGGGGGAGAATCACAGAGGGGTTGGGTTGGGGGGGACCTCAGACCCCATCCAGAGCCCCCCTGCTCCGGGCAGGGACACCTCCCGCGGCTCAAAACCGATCAGGCAGCTCAAAACTGTTCCCTCCCTGATCCAGAGCCCCTCCCCAGCTTTCCTGGAGCCCCTTTCCACACTGGAAGCTGCTCTAAGGTCTCCCCACAGCCTTCTCTTCTCCAGGCTGAACAACCCAACTCTCTCCTCACACAGGAGGTTCTCCAGCACTGGATCATCTCCGTGGCCTCCTCTGCACTCGCTCCGTGTCCTCCAGGATCCAGAGGATCCAGAACTGGACTCGGGGCTCCAGGTGGGTCTCCCCGAGCGGAGCAGAGGGGCAGGATCCCCTCCCTCCCTGCTGCTCCCACGGCTCTGGATGCAGCCCAGGACACGGGGGGTGTCTGGGCTGGGAGCTCCTGTGGAGCTTCTCCTTCCCCAGCACCCCAAGCCCTTCTCCTCAGGGCTGCTCCCAGTCTATTTCCCACTCCAGCCTGGGTTTGTGCCGGGATCGCTGTGACCCCGGGGCAGAACCTCGCAGCACTTGGTGGTGTTGAACCCCCTGCGGTTCACACTGGGTCAGCTCAGCCCAGGCCCCTCTGGATGCCCCCCCGCTCCTCCTGGGGTGACACCCGCGCCGCTCGGCCCGGTGTCCCTCACACGCCCCGATCTCGCTGTCGGCGTCACCGGTGAAGGTGGGAACCAGCCTCCCGTGACGGGGAAGGGCGGCGGTGGAGGGGCAGGGGGTCCCCGGTGGGAGGGGAGGCGGCGGCGGGGCCCGAGGGCGAAGATGGCGGGGAGGCCCCTCCGCGAGGGAGATGGCGGCGCTGTTGCCACGGCAACCGGAGACGCCTCCGCCTGGCCCCGCCCACCGCTTGGGACCGCGGTCACGTGGCCTCACTGACCACGCCCCCCGTGCGTGCAGTCACGCGGTCGCCCTGACCACGCCCCCTTCCCCGCACGGCCCCGCCTCGCGCGCGACCACGTGATCGCTCCGGCAACGCCCCCTTCCCCGCCTCTCCCTCTGCTCGCGCGCTCCCCCTGCACGTCCGCGCGGTCACGTGATCACCCTAACCACCACCACCCCCCCCCGCTTCCCCCGCCTCGCCCTATACGCGTGTCACGTGGTCGCAGCGACCCCCGCCGCTTACCCGCGCCCGCGATCGTAGGTCGAGGAGATCACGTGATCCGCGTTAGCCACGCCCCCTCCCCCCCGCGCCCGCGATCGTAGGTCGAGGAGATCACGTGATCCGCGTTAGCCACGCCCCCTCTCCCCGCCTCTCCCCGGCCGTGCGACCACGTGATCGCGTTGCCACGCCCCCCACGCCCTCCTCGCCCCGCCCCTTACGCGCGTTCGTCCCGTCACGTGACCCCCCTGCCCGCGGCCCCGCCGGAGCCGCCATGAGGCGCGGCGAGCGGCGGGGACCCGGCGGGGCCCAGGGGAAGGGAGCCCTGGAGGAGCAGCAGCTACCGCCGCCCCCGGAGCAGCCCCACGGCGGGGCGGACAGGGACAGCACCGGCCTGCGGCGAAGCACCGAGTCGGAGGTCTACGACGACGGCACGAACACCTTTTTCTGGTGAGAGGAGCCCCTCACGGCGAGGCCTCGGCGGGGTCGGGCTGGCGGGGCGAGAAGGGGGGTTGTGGAGCTGAAAGGCCCCTCCCGGGCCGCCCCGTCCCCCTCCCCGCCTGCAACGCCCTCCGGGGTCCCCCCAACCGGGTCCACAGGCCCCGGTTGCACCGCAAAGGCTTCTTCCGTGGTGCTTTGGGAGCTCCTGTGTCTGCGGGTCAGCGTTCCTCGGTGCCTGGTGCTCCGTCAGCGGGGTTTGGGTGAGGTTTGGCTGCTGGAGAGGGTCTGGGGGTGATTTGGGATCAGAGCGTGGAGAGGAGAGGACTGGAAAGGGGTCTGACCGTGTTTGCATGAGGTGTGGTTGCTGGAGAGGGTCCAGGGATGGTTTGAGAGTGGAGCATCTCTTGAGGAGAAAAGACCTGGGGATGTTCAGCCCAGAGAAGAGAAGGATGGGAAGAGATCTAATCATGTTTGCATCAGGTTCGGCTTTTGGAGAAAGTCCAGGGATGGTTTGGGAGTGGAGCATCTCTTGGGGACAGACTGAGAGAGCTGGGAATGCGCAGCCTGTAGAGGAGAAGGCTGGAAAGGAGTCTGATCATGTTTTGATGAGGTTTGGTTGCAGAGAGAGTCCAGGGATGGTTTGAGAATGGAGCACCTCTTGGGGACAGGCTGAGACATCGGGGGGTGCTCAGCCTGGAGAGGAGAAGGCTGGGAAGAAATCTTGTCACATTTGGATGAGGTTCAGCTTATCAGGAGAGTCCAGGAATGGTTTGGGGACAGAGCATCTATTGGGAGAGACTGAGAGAGGTGGGAATGCTCAGCCTGGAGAGGAGATCCCATCAATGCGTATCAATATCTAAAGGATGGGGCCAGGCTCTGCTCAGTGGTGGCCAGACAGAAGGGGCACCAGGCACAAACTTGGAGCACAGGAATCTCAACCTGGACATGAAGAAAAACTTTTCCTGTGTTTGGTGAGGGGATGTGGAACCAGCTGCCCAGCGAGGGTGTGGAGTCTCCTTTTCCGGAGAGATCCAACCCGCCTGGATGCGCTCCTGGAGGTGGTCGTGCTTTAGCAGGGGAATTGGACTGGATCAGCTCTAGAGGGCCCTTCCAACCCTCCCATAGGGGATTCTTTCCCCTCCGTCAGTCTTGGAAGAGGCCTTTTCTGCCAGTGTTGTTTCCTGAGGCTGAAGTCGTTACGCCCGAGTTCTACTGGTCAGGTATTTCGTATCGTTTTGTGGCACGCTCTGCCTGGAGAACCAGAGCAGAAAACCACGTCTGTGTGTGTGGGACGAGTGAGGCTTTGTTAAATTCCACCCTCACAGGAGTGTGTTTGTACCTAGAAAAGTGCTTCTAAATCCTGTCTTTGCTGAAGTTGTTCCAGAAATTCACTTTCAGCACACGTGTGTGTGCGTCCATAGCTTCTCCGCATGTGTTAAACGCGTGACCCTCTTGGGTAAGGAGGCCGCACTGACATTGAGGTCCCTTGTTTGGAACAGGAGCTGAGGGTGATGTGGTTTGGCCGGAGTCCGAGGTGAAGGAGGTGAGGAGGGAGGGTGCTTGGCTCTCACCCTGGGCAGCAGGGGGTTGATCTTGATGAAGCTGCTGATTCCCGGTGATATTCCTGCCAGTACAAGCTGCAAAGGAACACTTGGATAGTGCTGGATTGTGGGTCGGTCTCTGCAGCAGCCCAGCACGTGATTGTCGGGGTCATCATCGCCCTGGGAGGCAGAGGGGCCTCCTTGGAGAGCACGTTAACTTTGCCACGCGTAGGCTGAACGAGCGGCTGAATAACTGGATCCCGCTAAAGTCTGCAGAGCGGTGCCACTTTATACATGGAAAATGGGTAAAATGGTTGTTTTCTTGCTTAAAATGGCTCCTGCCAGATGTTTTGTGATGCCTTAGAAACAAGTAATGCTGTTTTTATTGTGTTATCTTGCCTTCTTGCACCTTTTCTCTGTTGTGGGCCAGCACAGTCTGCCGCGGCTATGGGATTGTCATCCTCGATAAAAGCCGCTGCTGTGGTTCATTTGTCCATGGGGATTGTCCGAATGTGCTGCCGTCCTTTAAGGAGCTTCTTCTGTCCTGACTGCTCCCTTCCAGGAGGGCAGCACGGACACAGGCGGTATCAGAGTGTTCCTTCACTTCCCAGCTATATTGTCCCGGTAACGCCGGTTGCCTGTGCTGGCAGCTGGGGGTTTGATTGCTTGGGAGAGTCTCAGGGTCTCCCTGCAGCTTTTGCTTTGTGTGTGACGGTGCTGAGCGTGCGAGTGTACCCGCTGGCTGTGACTTGAGTCTTACAGTGGCCAAGGATAATCACACAGGGAATAGTTTTCATCCATGGCTCTTGGTGCTGCTCCTGCGCTGTGTGTTCAGAAGGTGTCACGGAAAATGGACACTCGGGAGAGCCGATGCCCTTTGCCCTTGTGGAGGAGTATGGAAGGTCCTTGTCTCCTTGAAGTTCAGAAGCTCAGGGATGGAGTTACCCCCATGGCCTGCTCTGATTGGAAGAACTGAAGAGTCTGGGACTCGTAGACACTGCAGTTGTTCCAGAAGTGGTTCAGTTTGTATAGGTAATTTACAGCTATAAATCCGATCCGTGGGAAAGCTGGCACTTCCCAGCACTCTGCCTGCTCTTTTAGATCTTTGCAAAGCAAGTTCTGTGCTCTATAACGCTCTGTTCTTATTCCCTCTTAATGACTCGAAACTGGGAAGGACTGTATTTTAATGATGTAGTGGGAACCTGCTTGGTCAGGCAGCTTTTTTTGTCATTGGGAAAAAAGTATCAGTCCATTTTAAGTAGTTACGAGTTTTTGTTGTATTTTCCTGTATCTCATTCTCGGCAGAACTCAAAGGCTGCTCTTTCTGATTTGTGGTGCTGTCAGTTTGTCGTGGTTCCTTGGAGTCCCCAGCACGTGCCAGGTGTGTTGGTGTGGGGAGCTTTGATGTTCCTTCATCTTCCAAAATCTCCTTCAGAAATGCTTTTATGCCTTTCCTGTTATTTAGAATCAAGAAAAAAAAACTGTTTCCTTGTGCTAAAACAGGTGATGGGCTGAGGTGGAGCTGTGGTGATTGTTTTTTTCTCTAGCAGTAGCTTCTTAAACTACAGAGGCAAACCCTGTGGGCCATTCTCTGCATTCTCCTGACCCTTGGAGGCTTGACAAAAGGGTTAATAAACCCAGCCTTGGCCTGGTGTTCTCAGGATCATTATTGTTTCGATGTTTGGCATCCTCACACCCTCGTCCCCTTCCCTTCAGCTTGTTTAGTTTGTGCTGGAGTCGCACGGAGGCCGTTGCCTGCTCTGCTGGGTCTGACTCCTGCCTGTCCATCCCGGGAGGTGACCTGTCCAAACCTCTCCCAGAAAAGAGATGCTTGTGTGATTTTTGTCATATACTTTGTGGAAAGTGGAAGCTCTGACAGTCATTTCCCTGGCAAGCCTGCAGTTTCTGGTGGCACAGAAGACTGAATTGCTGTGAAAAGGGAAATTGGAGCCGAGCTTCTTCCCATGCACTGGAAGAGCCCACATTTCACCTGTGGGGCAGGAGAGGGGCTGTGGCTGCACTCCCCAAAGTGGTCTCACTTGGTATTTATCCAAATGGTTTTGTGAGAACCCGACTTGGGTCCTTTCACTCGAATACCCTGGTGCTCAAAGAGGGAAAGAGCTGGGTGCAAGGAGCAGAGAGACAGGAAAGTGCTAGCGCAGAAAGATAAGCTGCTTAGTGTTCCAGCTTTGGAGAGGCTTGGGAGTTTTCTTTGACCTCCTGGACCTCACGTATGTTTGTACGCGTATGCTTTTAGACGCTGCTTTCCCGGGTGCTTTGACACAGCCCCTCCTGGAACTGACTGTGATCCGTACCCCCTCGCTTCTGAGGTTTGGCCCAAACCAGTTCCAAGGGGAAGATACTGGTGTGCTTAGCATGGTCCTTCCAGTCCCCATGGACCCCACGCTGGAACATAAGCCTGTCTGCATAATTCCTGTCATGCTTACCTTGCTGTGGATGGTCTTAGTGGTGTCATCGGCCTCTGGCTGTGTGTTCTTGGAGACCAAAATCCTCCCTGTTACGCAGTTTCCTCCTGACTGGCTTCACTCCTACAAGTGCTTTTGTGCCCTGTTTGTTTTCCTGGCTGCTGCAAATGCTTAACGGTTTGTTTTGTGAATCTTTGTGGGATTCTGTTTTGTTTCTCCAGCCCTGGAAAGCCACCGTGTGTGTCTGCTTCCATAATGGTTTTGCTCTGACAGGTCAGTTTGCAGGATGCTCGGCTACCTCCAGCAGCTGCAGTCACATTGTCACTGCATGCGGTTTTTTGGTTGGAGCTGCCAGCTTGCTCTTACCAGAGGGTAAACCAATCTAGAAAGTCTTTCATCCTGGTTCCTGGATCTCTTGCTGGACTGGAAATATGTTTACGTGACTCAACACATGGAAAACTTGCTGCAGGAGAACGAAGCTTCAGCAGGAAAGGACAACTGAGTTGAAATGGAAAGAGGAGAGATGCAGCCCCTCGTTCCTTATTAAATGTTGACTGCTGTGTTGATGGTTGCAGCACCAAAACTAAACCAAAAGCGGAGCAGATGAGGTGCTTGAAACTGCCTTTGCTGTGAACTCTTCACGGGGCTGAATGAAACCAGACTGTCGTCACTCCAGTAGACAGGTTTCTAGAGGTGTTTAAACAAGGATGGCTAATAAGGGATTTTTGGGCAATTTACGTAACACTCAATGCCTGGAAAAAGTAATTGACTTCACAGAGTTGTTCAGACAGTGAAACGGTGAGGTGGAGGAGAGTGTTAGGTGGAGGACAGACAGTGTTTCTAGATTTATTAGAGTAGTTTCAAAGAAGCAAACAAACTAGGCATAAAATGCAATGCACAGCCTGGCAGTTCATGTTACCCTTTTCTGAGTCAACGTACAAGTGGTTTTGTATTGATTATACACGAATAGAAGCGCAGTGAGCAAGTCCCTGGTCTGATTAAAGCAGCCTGGAGTGTTCCACACCGTCCCTGCCGTGCAGCCGTCCTTGGGGAGCGCGTGCGGCGTTCTAAACCTCTACAGGTTGCAACACGAGCCCCTGTCACGTGGCCGCGCGGTGCCTGGGTGTGCGGTGCCCGAATCGCCTGCCGCTGGCGTCCCGGGAGGCAGCTCCGAGGGAAATGCATCCGTCGGGCGGGGAGCTCCCTGCCACCAAGCCTCGGCCTGGTTTTTGTGGATGTGTTGGTTCCTTGCTAGTTTGAAAACACTCCTGGATCCTTCTCTTATTCTGGAGCTGGAAAGTCTACATCGTTTAGCCCACGACGAAGGACAGTGTTAAATGCCTGACGCCTTTTCAGCAGTGGCACAAGTGAATTATGTCTGCTTATGAGGTATTGCTTGTGTTTTCCAGTGGGATTGAAAGGGTGTGGGATGTGTCTGTGGATTAGGGTGAATTTGTATTTACAAATAACACGTACCTTAATTTTCAGAGCAGTTTGGGGTAGATGAGATCGGGTTGGGTGTTTAAAGGTGAGTCTGAGGACTTAGAGATCTGTAGTGAGTGCCAGTTTATCCTGCTCTGTTCCAGTTGAATGTATAGACGCTTCGGTCTGTAAAATGTGAATGTACTGCTGGCTTCTGCTCAAGTATAATATTGAAACAAAATGTGAAAGAGCCAGTCTGTACACTACCCATCATAGACAGTCCTTTCATTCGCAGTTTCCCTGTTCTCTAAGCTTGGTGCTTTATACCTGTGTGATTTCAGTCGTTCGTGTTGAGAGATGTAGCACATTGCTCTAAAATAGAGCTCGGGTCTCTCTAATTGATCTTGAATGGCCAGGCTTCCTGTGCTTCTGAGCTGGGTCGGGCCCGTTTTCCACTGCAAACAAACGTCTTCTCATTGGGAAAGGGGTTATCAATGTTAAAGAAAACAATGCAGATGCTGCCCCATCAGGATGTTCTATCTGTCACAGTCAGTAGGCGTGCGCGTATGGTATTGACCGGCTGTGGGAAGGGGCCTTACTGAACTCCTAGCTCTGGCTGCCAGTACTCGGCTTTTCCTTCACCTCCATGTGCTGTGCTGGAATCAGTGTGAGGAAACGGGCTCACGGGTGGGGAGACAAGAACCTGTGCCTCCCTGCGCACCTGCAGTGCTCTGCCTGTGCTGTGTGTGACACCAGCACAGCTGCCCCCTTCAACAGCACCGAGGAATGACTGCTGGCTTTGCTGCAGAGCTCTGGCAGGGTGGTTCCAGCAAAAACCTGCGTGTAGAGATGCCCTCAGTGCCTGCCCTCAGGCTGTGGTGCTCCACGGGTTGTCCCACAGGCTCCAACCTCAGCCTGTGCCTGCCCTCAGGCCTAAGGTGAGCTGGAACTGTCAGGATTACTGGAATAAGGCGTCTACCAGTAAGAGGCCATCTTACCAGTGCAGTCGTTGCATTCAGAGGGTTTTGTGTTTGAACTAAAAATTTTTGTTGTAGTGTGATTCCCATGTCTGGAGTGAATTCTCTTCTGTCTGTCAGTCTAGCACAGTTTTTATTAATGAGTTTTGAAGCAGAGCTGTGTGGCGGCACCGGCACGTGCATACCCAACAAAGCAGGGGGAATCTAGAGGCTTTAGTTCTCAGTATTAGTTGGTGCTGGTTTTTTCCCATTGTTCACTTGGCCTGCATTTGTCCCAGTCTCCTTGAATGCAGAGCTCTGGGAGGATATGAGCAGGACCTGCTCTTGTGTTTGGCATCTGTTGCATGCAGTGGGCTGAGGACTGAAAGCAGTGTTGTTGTGAGCTCTGATATCTGCCCGGTACGACACAGAACCCTTCTGTTGCGTTACTGCCCGCTGTCTGTGTGTGAAACCCACCGAGGCTTCACTGATGGGCAGAGATGTAAGCGTTCTGCTTCCTGATGTCAGTTTTCTCTTCTCAATTCTAGGAGAGCTCACACCTTAACAGTCTTGTTCATCCTCACCTGTGCGCTGGGCTACGTCACCTTGCTGGAAGAGACACCGCAGGATACAGCCTACAACACCAAGAGGTAAACGTTTGCAAAAGCCTTTCCATGAGGTGTGTGTTAGAAAGGGGGAGTGCTCCGAGCGACTGTGCACCTTTTACCTGATGGGTGAGCTGTAAGCTCACTCAAATGAATTTTGCCTGAGCGTGTTTCAATGCCTGACCTGTTGGAAAGCAACAGAACCAGGTAGGAGTCCTGTGCTTGAATCACAACCCCATGCAACACTCTAGGCTTGGAGAGCAGTGGCTGGGAAGCAGCCTGGAGGAGAAGGACCTGGGAGTGCTGGTTGACAGAGGCCGAACGTGAGCCAGCAGTGGCCCAGGTGGCCAAGAAGGCCAACAGCATCCCCCTGGTGGGGGTCTTAGCAGGGCTGGATCAATGGTTGGACTCTATCTTAAAGGTCTTTTCAGCTGAAACCATTCTGTGATTCTGAGTCTGCGAGCTCTTGTGATGCTGGATTGAATTTAATTGCTGATTGGTTTGGTGTCACTCGCTGCCATCCCCAGTCGCTGACGCGTGGGTGTGACTGAAAACAAAACCCAACACTCTTTCTGAGGCCCCAAGTGCTGGCTGCGTCGCTGTGGCAATGTCTGCCTCTCTTCTTTAAAATAACCCGACTTTCTAAACAGTGGGAGCTGGCAATAAGTTTTGCTGGCTGAAGTGCTTTCTGTAAAGTTGTGTTCAAGATCTCTGTGCAGATCGTTATTTGTTGTTGAAAATCAATGTGAGAACTCATAGGCCAAAGGAAAACAGGAATGAGGTGAATCTTAGATGTGTGATTCATTTCTATCATAATTTAAACTGATTAAATGTAGCTGAATTTTTCTTCTTTTTAACGAAATACAGTGGGGAACAAAAAGAGGGAAGAAAAGCTGTCTTTTGAAAATCTAAGTGTATTTTTAAACTAAGAGGGTGGCTACTGAGTGCAAAGCATCCATGCTGTAAGCGTGAAAATCACTCTGTTTTTCTACCAGTCTGGCTTCTTAAATGCAACATGATGTTTTTCTCCCCTATTAGAGGGTTTCTTCCTATTTTTGTACACTTTTAAAGTGACTCAGGATGTCAAACTAATTGCTGTGGAGCTGCAGGAACTGGGGTGTTTCCTGAGCTGATTGCCGTGGTTGTTGTGTTGATCACGCTAGAGGTGCAGCTCAAGGAATCCACACTCGCCCTGTGCCGAGCTGAGGGTTTTGTTGCTACGTGTGGGGGTGAAATGGAAGAAATAGGAGCACACTGCCCTTTCCGGAGCTGGGAAAGTGTCTGTGAGGCTTTGGTGTGAACAAAGGCCATTGTATTCCCAGTTACGAGTCTAGAGACCAGCTGGAGGCGGGACACCCTCTGGAATGGCCCTTGGAAACAGAGAAGGGGCAGAGCGGAGAGAGGTGATGACACATTATTAGGGAGTAGTGCAGCTATAAGGTGACTCAGTGGAATATCTTCTTATTGGGATTAGGGCCTCTGCTGCTGTAACAAAAACAGAGCCAGAGAAGGTTAATCAGCAGATTAACTTTGCCTGCATGAAAGAGAAGCTGCTTTCTGCATATTCAGTGCAGGGAACATCGTCTCTGGTTGTTAAAATCGATGTGGCAGCATCATATGAGCGATGAGCAGTGAATGCTCTTTAATCCCTCCTGCATCCCTGATCATGGAATGCTGCCCGAAACATCGAGATGCCCAAATACTTAAAAAGCAGTGTCCTGAGAATCATGTGCTGACTTCCACATATTGGGTTGTGTTCTGGGTTTTGAGGGATCTGTCTCTGTTCCGCTGTTTCTCGTTGTTCCTGACCAGTTTTATGTGGCTCTCTAGGTGTGTGTTTGAGCAAAATGAGATGTTTGAGAGCAGGAGTACGTGTGTCCCAATGCGCATGTGTATATCCATATCCCCAGTTTTCACCGTTGTGTGTTTTTGCTTTTGCTTCTACAACTTAAAATGCCTCATCCCACCCTGGAATCTTTTTCAGCCCTAATGTGGAGCTGCTGTGGGTTGTGATCTTAGGTTTTGGCCTGCACGTGGATGTCACTGTGTGCAGATATTCCATGGGGACGATTCCCTGCATAACGAGCAGGAGCAGTTTTATTGCCAGGGAGCAGCATCTCAAGCTGTCATGCTTCTTTATTTCCAAGCGCTGCACAGCGACAGTGGAGCACTGTTTCGGGGTGCAGGGTCTAAATGCCTACTTGCAAACACTGTACACTCCCCCCCTACCTTCAACCCTCCCTTTGTTCCCCGGCTCTTGCTGAGAGGTGCCAGACTCTGGGAATGGCGTTAGGTGCTTGGAGCCGAACATTAAATTGAAGCCAAGTGTACAATTTGCTGTGTGTTGCTGTTCTTCCTGGGCTGGCTGGAACAGCGGGAAGTGATCCAAGGCTCCCAGCTTCTTCCTTGTACCAGTGCTGCATCCAGTCACTCACAGCAGCAGCGAGGGGCTGGAATCACACAATAAGCCATCAGGAGAGAGGGTGGGCAGAAAGCAAGAGCATGAGCCTGTGAGATTGTGGGGTGTGGGATCTGTAGCTAAGATTTGTTTGCATCTGTTTATATGCTGACATTGGGTGCCATTTTCCTTCCTTCAGCATGTTAGGACAGTTAGAGGAGGAGGTTTTTATAAGCCAGGGTTTATAGGAATGTTTTATATGTAAATCCGGTCAAGTTCCTTAAGATCACAC
The DNA here is from genome assembly GCF_032191515.1 of Phaenicophaeus curvirostris. NCBI lineage: Eukaryota > Metazoa > Chordata > Aves > Cuculiformes > Cuculidae > Phaenicophaeus > Phaenicophaeus curvirostris. The sequence continues at coordinate 407,625 of NC_091396.1, forward strand.
ACATGGGAATTGAGGTGATTGTGGGATGTATGGGGTCAGATTGGCTAACAAAGTGAATTCTCAACGGTCTTTACAACAGAAGCACAGAGGTGTTGTGCTGCAGAAACTCTCATCAATGAGAGTTGTTATTCCCCCTGTTCCTGCAGCAGTTCGCACAGCCCTGAAGCCTATCCCGACAGCTGCTCCTCTGCCACTGGGCGCCCTGGTGGGGTGACAGGTTTAGAGAGAAAATCCTGCGCACATCAGGGTTGTATGTTGGATTTCAATCTGTGCAACAGCCTCTCTTCTAAGCTGCCTCTGTGCAATACACTGGTTTTTGGCAGTAACTGGTTGCCGCTCAGCTAACGTGACAGATCCAGGGGTGTCTGTGTGCAGGGTGCTGACCTCCCACTGCTGTCGCTGGACACCCACGGAGAAAATGGGGTGACTTGCTAGTCCTGCGTGTGGTACCAGTCGTGCACCCATGGATGCAGCCAGAGAAGGGGCAGGGAGCAGAAACCGGCTCCTCAAAAGCCTGGAACAAAGGGGACACACAGATACTGGTAGACAAGCTGCATTGTCCCATGTCTCTGCACCGACTCTGAAAATAACACAGACAATGGCTGGTTTGTACTTGTGGAACTGGTGCCCTGTTGTCTCTTTCTTACTGGGTTAACCAAGTTACTTCTGTAAGCATGCTCTAGTGTCTTAGGGAATCATGGAGTGGTTTGGTTTGGAAGAGACCTCAAAGCCCATCCAGTTGCACCCCCTGTTTTTTACGTGGAAGAATATAGTTTATGGTTTCATTAATATGAAGCAATATGACTGTTTGCTCTCTTTTCACTTGCAGAGGCATTGTTGCCAGCATCTTGGTTTTCTTATGTTTTGGAGTGACACAAGCGAAGGATGGGCCCTTCTCAAGACCTCACCCAGGTAAGTCAAGTTGCTGAGGTCACTCAGATATTTCTGATGAGTTGCATCGTTTGTGGTGAACGTAAATACCTGTTTGTGTTATTTATAGAGAAGGTGATAATTTCAGTGATAATGGTAATATTGACAGTGATAATTTAAATAATAATGATACAGGTTCATTAACGCCGCACACTTATCACGTAGGCTTCCAGCTTCCAACACTGATCCAGTGGGAGGTGTCCCTGCCCATGGCAGGGGGTGGGACTGGATGGGCTTTGAGGTCCCTTCCAACCCAAACCGTTCTAGGATTCTCTATGAGGAACAACAGAGGTCGAACATCTCAACAGAGCAGATGTTGTTCCAGAGCAGTGCCCACAGCAGAGCTCTGTGAGCTCCAGGTTCTGTTCAGGAGTTAGTGTTTCCGAGGCCTTATTCTATAGCAGTCCTCAGCCTTTCCTTTCTGTTCAGCTCATTCTGGTTGCTCCTGTAAGACAGATGATGCCTTTTAGGGACCCCAGCGATACTGGAGTGCTTTGGGGTTTGGAACATCCAGTAGTTTTGCCTGGGATGGAAGTAGTTTTTATTCCCTAAAACAAAGTAGGACAAATTGGCTGGGGAAAGTCCAAAGGTCAGAGATCTCTGCAGCAAACTTCCAGCGTAATTGAGCCAACACCATCCAGCTCTGTGTGCTCCTGTCTTTGAAACAGCAGTCACTGTGTGTCTTCCAGCAAAATCAAACTGTCCATGAACAGGGTGTTGGAAGCTCCTGCTTCAGTCACTCCAAATAATGAGTGTCTTCACCTTGCCTTTTGTCTCAACTCCACCTTTCTTTTAGCTCGTGTGATAAGATGTGCTTCTGGAGAGTGATTTTTGGGAGCTATTGCAGTTTGCTAGGACAGCGGATGCTTCCACAGTCGCAGCAAGACAGCCGGGTGCCTGTGTGAAGGAGAGTGGCTGTCCTACTCTGCACCTCTCCCATGGGAAAGCTCCTGCGGGCAGCGAAGGGCCTGGCGTTGCAGCTCCAGTTACAGAAGGGTGGATCAGGATTTTCCATCAAGCAGTTGCATCTCTGACCTTAGCTTGGCAGTGCTGTTCCAGAAGGAAGATCTCACCTCAAAGGAACTGGCAGCACAGGCCACCAGTGTGCGCTGCTTCCATGTATAGGGCAGAAGGAAGCCTTGGGCTCAGCCAGGTCCTGCGGTCACGTACGGACACATCAGATCTGTTACAGGAACTCCACAGGCTCTTAAAAGCAGCTGGGTTTCATGCCCTGCTGATCTTGGGAGGCTTTTAGAGCCCGTTATTCAGGATGTGGCTGCCTATTTGCGACCAGCTCAGAGCTGGTTTATGTTTTGGTCTGGATTTTGTGCCTCAGGGTGTTGTTCTGTTTAAACAGCTCTTCTGCCTCGGTGTTTATCCCCCTGATTTATTTACACAGTGCTCGCTGTGCCAACTCACCGCTAGTTTTGCCAAAGCAAACAGATTCAGCTAAAGCAACGAGTTTTGCTCTTGGTCTCCCCCCTCAATACAAGTCTGCTTTCCTTACGTTTTTCTTCTTTCCTCGTTTCACCTTTCAGGTCAAACCTGGCCTGTTGATAAATCAGAAAGGGCCTGGCTGTGTGCTCAGCCAGGCAGCGCGCGCCTGCCAGGAGTTCATCTGGTGTTCTCATCTCTCCCTGCACCAGCAGAGTTCAAGCATAGTAATCACTAAACGATTGGCTATGCAAATAATTAGGTGAAGCTTACTTAATCAGAGAGATTGTCCTAATTGGAGGAAAGGTCACAGTGATGAGTGTGTTTAACAAAGACAAATAGTAGAGGTCTGCCAGCAGTGAGTGTCACTAGACCTGAGGGCAGTCCAGGGAGAGAGGGAACACAGTGTTTTACAGTGTGGAAAACATCTCGTGTCTGGTGTGCACGTGCAGATATGAAGCAGCGTTCAAAACCCCCTGAGTGCCCACGCTGGCTCTGTGTCACCCAGCTTCCTATCGTGTAGGAGTTAACTCGAACGCTGGCTGAAATTCCAGAGCCTGGGAATTGCCTAACAAAGACCAGACCAGGAAGATGAAGTAGGGGCATGGATGCAGTTGGTGGGACACAAAGCGGTTGCACAGGACAGTCAGGGAGTCTGAGGGCTGATTGTGATGGAAGAACTGAGGTGGCGGTGGAATAGGAGGTGGACAAATGCTTTAATTTTTGTACCCTTGAGGTTCAGATGTTGTTTCAGCGTGAGGTCTGTAGTCACACGTCTTGGGAGGGTGAAAAACCACTGCAGGCTCCAAAGCAGCCAAGCTTTGCATGTTATTGCTCTTGTTGTAGAGTTTCAGATGACCCCATAGGGCTTGCATCCAGCACTCGCTAAACTGTATTTAATTCCTAGTAAAAGTGAAAACATCTTTGATACTTGAAGTGCTCAGGGGAAAAGGATGGGCGTCAAGAAGTAAAAGCAGTTCCTTCTGCTGGTCTTGGTCTTGTCTGTTGTAGCAGTGCCCAGGCAGAAGTTGGGTAGGGCTGGGAAAACCTCTCTGGGAAAACCTTTATGACAGTGACAGCCTTTCTGGCTGGGCTCCTGAGGTGGGATGGTGACACTGTGCTTGAACGCCGAGCTTTATAATTCTAGGTGGGAGTGTTTCTTCTTGAAATGTTTCCTTCTATTACAGTAAATGAACACCTGACTTCTGTTTTGCTGGGAATCTTGCTAACATCCTTTTTGTCTGTTCCTGCAGCGTACTGGCGCTTTTGGCTGTGTGTCAGCGTCGTGTATGAGCTCTTCCTTATCTTTATACTCTTCCAGGTAAGTGACTTAGACCCCTCATTCCTGAATGCCAGTTTAATGTGGATAGGAACCCCTTTGTTTAGGATTCTCGCTGACTGCAGGAGATGCTCTTCATTTTTGTGAAATCAAATTCCTGTGCTATTTTTCCTTGACCTATGGGTCTCGTTAAATTATGGTGTTATAGAAGTGTTTCACCCCGTCTGACCTCCAGCTGGTCTCAGCCTCGGTCAGGCACCACAGGGAAGTGTTCCTCAAAGAGCTGATAAGAAGCTGGAGTCCTGGTTCAGATCAAATGATGAGAGTTGGTGCTTCTCACACTGAGTCTCTGCTCTGTGGGGCTGACCTGACTCGCTGGAGTTGCGTACAGCTGTAGCTGCCGAGATCTTGCAGGTTGTGGGGTGAATTCCTCTTCTTTAGTCTTTTGGAGTACTTTTTTTTTTTTAATAAAAAACTGACCTGTTTGAGAAAACAGCATTGATTTAACTATCTTTGTCCTTTTCTGTGTGTGAATCCGTACTGAGAGGGAGCCATGGGGTTTGTGTTCCCTTTGTAGACAGTGCAAGACGGCCGGCAGTTCATGAAATACATCGACCCGCACCTAGGGGTCCCTTTGCCAGAGAGAGACTACGGTGGCAACTGCCTCATTTACGACCCTGGCAATGAGACTGATCCCTTTCACAACATCTGGGTAAGGGACAATCAACGTTACCTGCTAATGAGTCTATTTTTTTTGTAAAAAGTTGCTTAATTGAGCTTTTCAGGGTGCATTCAGGAGGCTTTGTGAGTGTCAAATGAGAGACCAGGTCACGGTGAGCTTTTCAGACTGTGAGGAATGTGACATTTAGCATTAATGTGGTAGCCTCTGCTTTATCAATATGATCCTAATTCCAACTGCTGCCTCTCAGAATGTTTTACTTTGCTTTGAAGACAGCGTGTTTGTTGATTGTGCTTGAGAACAAAGCAACTCATAAAATGCATCTGAGGTTTGTATGGGAAACAACTGGAGTTGTAGCTGTGTTTTTCTGGGGGATAAGAGGGAACATTCAGAATGGGCTGTTGTTTGTAGTGCAGCAACCCACTCTCTCCTCTTGGTTTGTAGGACAAGCTGGATGGATTTGTTCCTGCCCACTTTTTTGGCTGGTACCTGAAGGTAAGAGCGGCTCTCCTGTTACAGTGCTGTCACAGCACTGTGTTCCTCCTAAAGCTTGGCTGCTGCTGGTTTAGTGATGCTGGTATCTGTCATCAATTACATCAGTCTGTCACCAGTGAACTCGACCCAGTGTGTGATAAATGAAAGGGTTTTTTCCCTTGGACTCTGTCAGATCCCCTCATTTCTCTCTGCAGTAACATTACACTGACAGGCTCCCTTCTCACCATCATCCATTCCAAGGGCAGATCAATAAATGTAAGACGTTTACTCCTGTAGCAAGATAAGTGCTTGCATGGACTCTGAATGCGGAGTGTGGGGCATGGAGTGTTCAGAGAGACGGAGAATCTGCAGACATAGATGTGTGAGGATATGCTGCTGCCATCCCATGGCAGGCTATCCCAGTGGCACCCAGGTGGGGATTTTAAACAATTAAATAGGTGGTGGTTTAATTATTGTGACTTTTTAATCAATACTGATCATCCATGGAAGCTGGTCTCTAGCAGATCACCTGAACACCTGGTTTTCTCAGTACGCTGAGATGATACGTGTGTTCTAGGGCTGTGCTGGTCTGCCTCCTCGTGCTGAGTGTGGACGAGGTGGCTGCTCCACATTGCTCACCCTCGCAAGCTGCTGGCTGGTGTAAAACAGCCCCAGGTGTCCCAGCACAGCTAGGGCTGAGGTGCAGCTCTTAAAAGTGTGCTTTAAGCAGGTTCTAGAAAGCTTCTTTTGAGCATTGGAATGGTGCTGCCTGTAATGCTATTCATTCAACTCACTCCCTTCTGAATCCCATCCTGCCTGCCTCTGCTCTTCCATGTAACGGTACTAACGCCATCAGCTGCGCTATTTGCTCTCTGTCTGTCAGAGGCTGGGGAGCATTTGGCCTGTCATGTGATAAAATAAGATTATCCTGAGTTTCTAATCCTTTTCTGGATATCACAGACAAGGTGTTAAAGCATAGGAATAACTGGCAAACAGAGCACGTCACATGTCCTCTGTGTTGAGAGTCATCTCAATCCCTGTGAGGGGTTTGTCTCAACTCCTGAAGTGATTTGGTTTGGAATTAGGAAAACAATGTAAGAGATTTTTCCATACAGTGCTACAAAGCTGTAGATCTGGGCAGTGTCTCTGCAGTAGCGGTGGGTTCTCCTGTATTTGCCTTTCTGAAAGGCACTGGTGTGAGTGGTGCCTGGTTCTGCTCGGTCTGGTGGGCAAGCATCCGGTTCTGTGCTGGATTTAGTGCATCATGCGACTAGAGTGGGTGTGTGAAAGGCTTCTTTCTCCCTTTCTGCAGACACTGATGATCCGAGACTGGTGGATGTGCATGATCATCAGCGTCATGTTTGAGTTTCTGGAGTACAGCCTGGAGCACCAGCTCCCGAACTTCAGTGAATGCTGGTGGGATCACGTATGTACCGCACAGACCGTGTTCTGTTTGAGTGGAAGTGTGTATTCCTAAGGGAGAGGTGAGAAGTGGCAACAGCTAAATTACATCACATGCACATGGCCTAAGACGTGTGTAACTGTTCTTCTCTGTGGTGGGTTTGTAACAGGTCCATCACTGTGTGATTGTGTGGGGTTTCAGACTGTAGCATGTGGTTAAATATGTGTTTGGGTTCATTTCACACTGGAGAATCTAAAGCTTTACCTGAGCATGACCAAATAATTGGTGACAATGCAAACCTTAAACTCTGGAATTAAGAGAAAGGTAACGCTCTGTCTCTAGAGTTTCAGGTGGGGAATTTTCTTCCCTATTGAAATACCCAAACAGACAGTGCAGTTTGTATTTGCCTTTTCCTTCTGTGCAAACCCATCTCCAGTCTTTTCTGAAAGCAGCAAATATTCCTGTGTTTAGAATTCCTGCTCTAGAACTCTATAAACAGGTTTTAGAGATAAATGCTTGGCCTTATCAAAAAACTGTGTGGTTGCATGTGATTGTCCAGAACTGTTCTTGCCCTGCTTGTGTGTATTTTGTTGAGCCAGAGGCACAACTGCAATTGGGCTGCTCTGTGGAAAAAATGAGCTGTTTAGCTTCAAGTGGCACATATTTTTAATTCTTTTTTCTTTTCCTATGAAGTGTACACTGGTTCCCAGAGCGATCAGAATTATCAGCCCTCAGGGCACACAGCTACGGCTCTTTTGCTATTCCAGCTTGAGTTTATTCTTACAGTACAAGCTCTTTCCCAAGCCTGTAACGATTTGCTACATGCATGTATTTATCAGAGCAAATGTATTCTGTATGGAGACATCAAGAGAAGCTATTTTGCTTTCAGAAAAACTCACAAAATTACCATTCCGCTGCTTCAAATGTGAGGGGCAGTCAGGGCTTTTTCAGCTCAAGAGCTCCATCTCTGGAGTTAATGCCTGGCACTAAGGCAGAGCATGGGGAGGAGTCGCTTGTTTAATTTCACATTGTGAGCCTGAAGAGAATTGACTTCTCTAGGAGGCAGCCTGCAGTCCGAGGAGTGTGTTCAGAGATTGGGCACAGTAAAACCAGTCCGTGGGAACATGTTCAGGTTGGTTTTGGTGTTTCCAATGGTCTCACTTAACTGGGCTGATAGTAAGGAAGAGCTCTTTTCTGTAGCAGAATGAATGCAGCAAGAGAGAGCCCACAGCCATCGTCTGTCGAGCACTTCTGCTTTGTCTGAGCAGGCCTGGGCAGCTGAGATCCTTTCTCCTGACTGTGCACGCCCCTCTCTCCTCTGGGCACGTCCAGTCCTTGTGACCGAGTGTCTCTGCGTGTGTAGAACCTTCCCTTTCCAAGCTTTGCTGTTCCTTCTCCAGCATCGCCCTCTTTCTCCTTTCAGTGGATAATGGATGTGATCTTATGTAACGGATTAGGAATCTACTGTGGGATGAAGACCCTGTCCTGGCTTTCTTTGAAGACATACAAATGGCAAGGACTTTGGAACATCCCTACATACAAGTGAGTCAGTGTGGAAGGTAACTCTGCGAGCAGCAGCACGGCACGAAGCTGGGGCCAAGGGGAAAGATCTTGGTTGCTGCAGGGCTGTTCTGTTAGGGTCAGTGTGAATTCGCCTGTGTTAGGATATCTACTAATTCATTGCTGCATGAAAGCTTGTTTAGGAGAGTTGTTTAACTGGAATTAAATTGGAAATGTACATGTCAGGAGCATTGCCTGATGTCCAGGGGTGAGGGCAGCTTGTGGAAATGGGCTTGTTTAGTGAAATCTTTAAAGGAGATGCAGGAGTCCGAGTCTGGATCATCCTCTTGTTCACAGCAAGGATCCATTTGGTCCTTGTGCAAGCAGCACTTTCCTGGGTAATCAAAACTGTGTTGTGATGGGGACACTAATGCTTAAAAGGGAAAAAATCATCTCATTGAGTAGTAATTGTTATGGGGCGAAGAGAGGCATTTGCACTCGTTAGTTGGTGTCTGAAATGGAAGCGTTAGCAGATCTATTTACATCTTATGTGCTATTTCTTAAACTGAGAGAACACGTTCTGCTTCCTTGCAGAGGGAAAATGAAGAGAATTGTCTTCCAGTTCACCCCCTACAGCTGGGTCAAGTTCGAGTGGAAGCCGGCGTCCAGCCTGCGCAGATGGCTGGCAGTTTGTGGCATAATCTTTGTAGTAAGGACACTTCTCTCTTTTTCCTTTCTCTATCATTTGATTTAATGCTTTGTTACGCACCGGCAGCTGTAGAGACGGTAACTTAGGCTGGAACTCTGACAGAGTGATGCTCCTTTAGGTGAGGCTGGAAGAGATCGCTTCCAAATCTGGCAGAAAAGGTGATTGTTCCATGTCTCTGATATAATTTACAGATCTATCGAAGGAATATTAGTTCTCGCTTGCTGAACAGTGTTGATTTGGCAGCGTGGTCTGCACGTAATTCAGCAACTGCTGCTCCCAAACCCATTGGCTTTGGATGGAAGCCTCTCGTGTCTCTGGGCCTTGGGCAGATCGTGTCACGCTGAGGCTGGGGAGATCTGCAACCGCAACCATGGGCTCCTTCGTCATCTCCTGAGGCGCATGGTTCTGCCTCACATAACACTCTTATACAGACATAAATAATTCGGCTAACCCTTCTTCGTTTTGATGTTTCGCGGAACAGTGGGATGGGTTTGGCAGTGTCCAGTTCGGGTAAGCCAGCTCCCTCTCTTAGAGAGCTAAAAGGAAGCTGGCTTCTCTGGCAGGCATGGCAAACTGACCACCTGCCTCCCCCATCCCAGTGCCTGAACCCCTGGTACAGGGATGCATCGTCTGGAATTCATTGCTTCCATTTCACTGTCACAGGAATCTCACAGAACACTGGCATGGAAGGTAAACGTGGCACGGTGAGTGCCTTTCCCCACTCCTGCTTCTTGCCAGCTGGGGGACTTTGGCCTTTGTGCTGCCTGAGGGAGGTCGCTGGGCTCTGCTTTGAGCAACTTAAAGTTATTTCAATTCAGCAAGTGTGAAGTTTAACTAAAAAACCCTTGTGACTCTGATCATGATTGCAGAGACAATGGGCATTATCCACTTCTGTAGGGCACTGCACAGGGTATAAGTGCATTTTCACAGCTGCTAGAACAGCTTTAACCATCTTGAGACATGGAGGATATGAAATCTAGTGGAGGGGTTTTGGGGGGCTGCCCAGTGTGGTTGCCTGTTGGGATTTGCCGAGTGGGACACAGCCTGGCAGCCACCAGCTCCCTCTCTCTCCGAACGCCGTTGCCTCTTGCGCTGCTGTTGGCCGCAGACCTGAGCGTGCTCCAGGGACAGCGCGCGGTCCATAGGTACGTAGGTGGCGTGTGGCAGTGCCAGCACTGACTGCCAGGCAGTTCCCAGGCTCGGTCAGTTGAACACAAGTCCACATCACCTGATTTCTGCTACAGAAACCGAGGTCACATGGAGTGAGAGGGCTGCTGAGGTTCCCAGGGTTAGGGGAGAAGGAAAGAGAATGTGCCTGCCTAAATAAAACACGTGTGTGTCCATGTGGGTACTGTGGGCAGATTCCCAGCTCGTTGCACCCTGAAGAAACTGGGTTTCAGGTGCTGGGGCAGGTTTTGCAGCTGAGAGATTCCAATGGATTTGTCCCAGTCTGTGATAAAACCCTGTTTCTTTAGCAAAGCCCAGCTTCAGAGGACGGTTCATGCGCAGCCTCAGGTACTGGCTCACTCTTGGATTAAACAACACCTAATGCCGTTTGTTATTGTATCTTTTGCAGTGAGAAACTTGGATCCACTCTCTCACCTCATCCCAGTGCCAGGGCAGTGCACTTGAGGACAGTTTGCTATAAATAAACTGTGAAAACCCAAACCAAGCCAAAACCCAGGGTGTACGGCTGCACTTCTTGTTATTCTGTTGTTCCTTCAGCCAGATCTGAAATCACAGTGAAGGGGCAAGGGGTTGCTTTTAGGGTTTTGCCATCAGTAGTTCTGCAGGAACTCTCGCCTCCTGACAACCTGTTTCCAAATTGGAGCCTGTGCTTGTCCCGGCTTCTGTTGTGTTCTGTAATCTTTCTTCCAACACACAGAAAACCTTTAACCCCCACTCCGTTCTTGGTCAGGAATGTAACTGGTGACGGTGTGCTCAGTAACGCTGAGCAGGGTTCCGCAGCATTAGAGGAACAGCAGGGGGAGTGGCACAGGGAGAGAGAGGGAGATTCCAGGCTTCATCCAGTGAAGTCTCCTGAATGTAATTAAAATGTCCTTTCTCTCAGTTTCTATTGGCAGAGCTGAACACATTTTACTTGAAGTTTGTCCTTTGGATGCCACCAGAACACTACTTGGTCCTGTTGCGGCTTGTCTTTTTTGTCAATGTGGGAGGTGTGGCTATGAGGGAGATCTACGACTTCATGGATGACCCGTAAGCCAGTCCTCTTGTGTCTATACCGTGTTGAGCCTCACTTTGTTTTGATTTTGCTCCAGCTTGTTGGCATCCACCTCAGGGCAGGAGCTCCTTGTGATGGGGACAGGGAGACCTAGTCCCAAAGCACCAGCTTTGTGCTCTGTGGGTCTGGAGGTAAAATCCCGCTTGCATCTGGTTCAAGACCAGCTGTTGTTAAGATAAGAGTGTTCTGTGTGCCCTGGTTGTAACCTCAGTTTCTGGTAAACAGGTGCTCTTTTGGGAATGTCATGTGTAAATCAGCTGGAGTGGGGCTGGCTGGTGGGCAGCGGGGTCCTGAACTCATTTGTCAGGCTGATAGCCAGGAACCACAGTCCTTAGGATACCTGTTAAGGATAACAGGGCTTAGGCTCAAAAAATGCATTCCTCACAGGTGCTTCTTTTCTCAAGTTGTCTTCTGGCTGATCCCTGGTCCTCCAGAACTCTTGTGGCATCCTCTGGCAGAGCAGAGGGCTCTCTGGTGAAGGCAGAGTTCAGCACTTTCAGGCTGTTCTATTCAAGAACCATATTTGTCCTTGCTGCTTTTGTTTCTTCAATCCCCATAAGAGCTGAGAAAGCTTTGGTCTCCAAATTGCCTTTTCTTTTGAGTGTCGACATCACAAATTGCCGTAGCCCACATCGTAAGGCTGAGACAGTGCCTGACTTCATGGGGGTGCTCATTGTCTGTTGCTGACGGACACAAGGGTCTGTGCTCAGAGTTTAGGGGCTCAGAACTTACTTGGACATATTTTCACTTGCACGTCATTTTGAACAGGGAATTGGTTTCGATTCTTCCTGTTGTGGTGCGAGGAGAAGCTGCTGGGGAAGAGCAGGCTATGCCAGAGGCTCCCATTTGACAGCACAAGGAACCTTTCTGACCTTTTCTTTTTGAAAACTCACTCAGCTTCTTGATGGATGAAGAGTGGAATATTCCATTAACCTCCCTTGCCAGGAATGTGGCTCCTTGCCCTGCTGGGTAGCGATGGGATCATCTGATCAGATCTCTTCAGTCAACCTTGCAATATTTAGTCTAGAAAGCGGTGAAGTTCAAGCATGAGGATCTTGGAATTGGAATAATCCAAAAAGGGTGGTTCTTGAAGCTGCTCCCCAGCTCTTACAGGCCATGCTCCTGTCATGATTGAGGTGCTGCCTCTGAGTACTGGAGTCTAGTTCTGTGAAGCGTTCCTGGCCAGAAATGTCCAATGTAAGAGTCTGTAGTGCTTGACATTGTCATATCTTCCTGGTTTCTGATCTTGCCTTCTTCCAGAGAGCCTGCACCGAGGCTGTGAATTTTTGTCTCCTTCACTAAGTGAGAAAACGACTTTTCTTTAAAATCTTTAATAGGTAGAAGGGCAGGAAACCAGCTTCCTTCCCCGCAGCATGAGGTTCTGCACAGCTCCTCTGATGGAGTTGCTGATAATTCCTTTGTCAGCGTGCTGTCATGAGTGAGAGAAAGAAACCAGTGGCAGACAAGGACACAGGTCAGCAAAGCAGAGAGCTAACCCAGTCATCTGAGCAGCTCTAGTTCACAGCAAGAGACCTGCCACTGTGTGTTTTCTCTCTATCCTTGTGCTAAGGCGCTTCCTGCCTGTTTAATCTGTCAGAGCAGCTGAACAGCCTGGAGCAGTTCCTGAAACCCTTTCATCTCCCTTGGTCTAGGCAGGATGCTTCTTAAAACGGTTGCAGTCGCCCATCTCCTCAGCAGTAACCGGCGCTTGAGTTATTGCATCACATTTTCTCCAGTGTGTTTGAATGATTTGATGTCGTTTTTAGCCATTGGTGTCAAACACGACTGTCAGGCCTCTTGTTTAAGAACCTGTGTTCCGTGCGCTTGACTTGCAAAGGCTGCTCTGGATTCAGGTGCAGGAAGAGCAGCCCTGGGTGCTCCCTGTGCTTAGATCCCTGCCCAGATGCTGTGAGTCCAGGGGGATTCAGTGGAGCGGGTAGGTCTGAGCAACAGGAAGGCACCTGCTAAAGGCAGAACGCTCTCCCCAGTGTGGCCGCTGGCATCTGATGAGAGAGGGGAGGAGAAACCAGGAGCAGAGGTGCAGTTGGAGCTCCCTCTGCCCCAGCTGCAGCTCCCTGTGTCCCAGCACCCCTGGAGGTGCCTGGGTCCTGTTCTGACAGTGTGGACAGGGCAGGATGCCGGCTGGAGCGACAGGCAGACAGGCTCATATCTGCGTGGCAGAGGGAAGCACTGGCAGAGCAGTCCCTCCCCAAGGAAATCCTAATTGAGGCTTTGTTAGGTGGCTTCTCTCTTGCTTGCTGCACAGCAAAATGCATCTGAAAGAGCTACAGTGGCTGCTGAGCGTTGCAGCATTGACTGAGTCAGTGCCTCAGCCACGCAGGAGGCTGTCCGTCATCACAGCAGCCCCTGACCAGGCCGGAATTCCCTTTCCTAAGGTCTCCTTAGCACAGCCAGCTCTCCCCAGCCCTCCACGGGCTCCTTACATCGCTTTCCTCCCCATCTCCTCTGTCCTGCCTCAGTCCTCCACAGCTTTACGTGGAATTATTCTTGGCTGAGTTCCACGTTGCATCTCACGCTGGGGTAGGAATGGAATAACACAGCTGGACAAACAAGGAAGGACCTGGTTGGAAATGGGCTTCATAGTGCAGTGTGTTAAGTGAGAGGGCAAGGCCATGCGGAGGAGACACTCCTTGTGATTAAAGCAGAGACGTGTAGAACGCAGACAGACTGGGGGGAACAAAAGGCAAAAAAAGGCTGACAGGGAAGTGCACTGAAACGCTGCTTTGTGTGGCTTAAGTAAAGGATGCGATGCAAAGGCTGGTGAGAAAAGCTGGTTGTGTGTGCTTGCTGCTGAAACAGTTGGTGATGGTGGTGGTTGAGGGCATTGCTCTTCTCAAGTTCCGTCTGCCTTGATCAAATCAGTTGGATTTCGGGGAAGATTTAATTAAATCATGCCTCCAGGGGCAAAAAAAGGACAAAATACATGCTTTTTTTCTTTTGTAATGGGAATAAAATGCCATTTGAGATTCAGAAGATGGGTGATGGAAGAGCAAACCTTTACGGAGTGGGAGGTGATGCACTTGGCTCCGCGCTGCTGGGCAGTGTGTCTGCATGCACCAGTCGTGCTGCGACAGGCAGGATCCTGGTGCAATCCAGTGCACGAAAGGGCTCATTCCTTCCCCAAAGAGCCCCTTTTGATTCCTGATGTGTGAACTGCCAGGTCTGTCAGGTCAGTCAGCTGTGAAATGTCCAGACTAGGAATGACTGAACGGGCAGGTTGAGAAGGGGAGGCCCCGGCTGGGTCAGATCACACAGCTCACCTGGGTTTCTAGCGATGCTGTTACCTGTGGGCATAATGAGGCTTCCTGAAAGGCAGGTGGTGGCTGGTTGGGTTTGTTTCCCATACTGGAGCGGGTGACCCAAAAGGTGCTGCATTTCCAATCTCGCCTTCTGCAAGTGGAGTCTCTGAATAGGTGCCTTGATTCTCCTGCAGTTTAATTTCTGGCAGCACGGATTGACAGGTCTCTCGCTGAGCTTCACGTAGCACTGCAGCCTCTGGGTGCCCTGTCTGGTGCTGCTTAGAAGCAGCCCCTGCAGATTAATCATGTGTTTGCCCCATGGTTGTGTTGTCCTGGAAGTGGAACGCCATCCTGGTGTCTTCCATTATCTGTATCTATAAGCTTTCTTCTTTAAAATCCACTCAGAGATCATGGAATACCTTCTTGGGAAGAGAGGAAGTTTGGGAATGCAGTTACATAGAGGTTAAATATGGTGTGACTTGGTATCTGCAGAGGATATCCAGCAGAGCTCCTATTTCATACCTACCCTGAACCTCAGCTGATCTCAAGCTGGTCAGAGAATCGTTTTGTGTGGATTGACCAATATCTCTAAACTGGGGATACTTCCCTCCATCATGAGAGGATGGGGTTTAACTTCTGTGCTCTCAGAGCCTTTGAGAGGAAGCTTAAGTAACCTCTCCATGAAACTCGTCAGCCTTAGTAACGTGCAATCCAAACCAGACCTCTAGATTTGGGCAGAGTGAGATGAAGTCATTACCCTGACTATGTTTTTGTGGGTATTTCTCTGCATGCTTTATTTTTTAGCAATATCTTTGTTGTGTCTGTGCCCTTGTTTTGCAGGAAGTTCCATAAGAAGCTGGGGCAGCAGGCGTGGTTGGTTGCTGCCATCACTGCCACGGAGTTTCTGATTGTCGTGAAGTACGATCCCCATACTCTCACACTTTCTCTTCCCTTCTACATCACCCAGTGCTGGATCCTGGGGATTATCCTCGTGCTCACCTGGACAGCCTGGCGTTTCTTCATTCGGTGAGCAGTGTTTGCTGTGCTGCATTCTGCTCAGGGCTGGGGGTGGGAGTTCTGGACAATATTCGAGAGCAGATCTTCAAACGTGGGCTGTCATCAGCCTTCAGTGCCTCTTGCAGACAGATTATGGCTCTTTTGGGTGTAGGAATTATTAAATAAACAGGGCTTCCTGGACATTTTTCCCAGCAGTTTTCTTTCAGGATCAGCCCTCTGGTAGCTTTGGTCTCTGTGGGGCTGCTTTGTGGCTCTTGCTGGCTGTGCTGTTGCGTTTCGCTTCTAGAAGAGAAGGGAATAGCCCAACTCCAGCAAGAATCCCAGATTTCAGGTGAATCAGTGCCATCAGCCATCGTAGAAGTTTACAGCCAAAAGGCTGGAGTGGGTTAAGTTATCCCAAGGGTGATTACATCCAGGAGAGACCTACCTTGTTGGTTTTACTGTGTATTGGAAGCATTTATTTGCATCACCGGTTCATTTTGTGTGTTTTCCTTTTCAGTGACATCACTCTGCGGTATAAGGAGATCAGGCGACAGAAGCAGGAGCACAGATACGAAAAGGACAAATGCTTGAGCAATGGTGATGGACACTCACCAATACTGGATGAACAAACTGGGAACAAACTCAGAGAGAGGAAGCTTTGAGCCCCCGGACAAAGGGCCGGAAGGAACCTGTAGCGCTCGGGGTGGCCCGGTGGACTTTCAACCTTATCCTACCTAACTCGTAATTGTCATTGTTAGCTTTCCAGCCTGTGAAAACCCTCTCGGGAAAGCTCTCCCTCTGACATACATAGCCTTTCTCCTTCTGCGCCCCCAGCTGGAGTTGGAGAAAGTCTGTGTAGGGGGAAGTCGGAGCCAACAGCGCTGCCGCGAGGTGGGATCTTCACTCGAGCGTATTATGTCTTCCTTGAAAACCAGGTTTGGAGAGAAGGGGCTTTAAGACGAAGTACAAAGGGAATCAAGGTGGTGTTCCCAGGAAACTGTGAGACTTCATTTTGACCTTTGGGCATTAGGAACGCGTGGTTGGGAGCGTGCAGATACAGGCACAGGGAAGGAATGGCTTTCTTCCTGCTGGAACTGCCTTGAGCTGTGGAGTAAGATGGGGTGAAGTGTTCAGCCACCGCTTGCCAGAGTGGCAGCGAGGTGAACATGGACAAACTGGAGCTGGTGAACGAACTGCGTAACTTGCACAGGATGTACAAGACACTACTGTTACAGCCCCCGTCCTGCGGGGTTACTGCCTTTCTCTAAACTGACTTTCTGCCTCCTGGAATAGCCTACGATAGGTTTACGTTGTATCGCAGCGATAGGGGGACAGGTGACTTCTCCTTAGTCCTTTTCTTACTGTTCTTTTAGTCTTGGTCATCTCTCAAGCGTAAAGGAAGGTCAAGTAAGAGAGATCAACCTGCCTTTCCTTCGCCTCGTGGAGCAAAATGTGTTACAAGCAGAAAACTGGGAGTTACTTCATCAGTCTTAAGTTATTTGCCTTATTCTCGGCTCTTCTAGTTTGCTTACCAAGAGGGTTTCACTCTTGGTGGCCACTCTCTGGGGCATGTCAGGCTCTGCCATCCTTCAGGGCCGCCCCGTTCTTCCCATGGTAACTCCAGGCTGAGCTATTCCCGAGGCCAAGGAGGAAGAGACGTTCTCTGCAGTCACGCACAAAGCTGTTAACGTGCTGCTGTCCCTGCCAACAGGGCAAACTCAGACAGGGTGCTTTGCTTTCCCCGAGCACTGGGTGCCAGCACAGGCAGGGTGCTTCGCTCTCCCCGAGCGCTGGGCAGCAGCCGAGGTCCGCAGGCCACACTGGAGAGTGTTTTGCTGGTGACTCAGCATCTTGGAAAAGAAATTGCAAACCTTGGCTGCATTTTTTCCAGGTTGTTATTCGAAACTGTGATTGCTGCACTGAGCATCGATCCTATAACCTCCGCTCTGAGCCTTTGCTTCGGCGCCCGAGGCACTAACGTAAGCAAAACCCTATCACTTTTGAAGTACTGTGACCTAATCTGGCTGCTACAGGGTATTTTTCAGGGAAGTATTTATCCAGAAAAGTGACACAGCCCCCTCCCCAGTAAACTTCTGAGAGAGCAACCCCTGACTCTTGGAGTGGCAGGAGACTGGCAGAGCTGCTGATGAGCAAACATCCGCACTTTCGATCCGCTTTGGTAACCAAAGTCTGCGTTTCCCTGTGTTTATGGTGACCCATGTCCTTCCCAACATAAGGAGTGGGCACTGAGCAGCCGGGCTCTTCAATCCAGCAGTTTGATTGTGTCTGGAGAGCTTGGCGGAAGAATCAGAGAATCATGGAATGGTTTGGGTTGGAAGGGACCTCAGAACCCATCCAGTTCCATCCCCTCCCACCAGCCCGGGTGGCTCAAGGCCCCATCCAGCCTGGCCTTGGACACCTCCAGGGAGGGAGGGGACATCCACAACCTCCCCACAAGCAGAGTTTGGGGCTGGGGCTGCCCCTGCTGCTCAGCGGGTGCAGAGGAGGGAGACCGGGATGAGAGGCAGCGTTGGGCACCTCGAGCGCGCTGCCTGCTCTTAGGTGATGGTGTTTGCTGCTGTGAGGTAGTGAGGAACACGCGGCCGCGCCAGTAGATGCCGACAGGTTGTAAACGGGCAGGTTGCCGAGTTGAGCGTTATTTATTCCTATGCCTTTCACCCGGAGTCGTTCTAGTTCCAGCTTTAGACCCGTCGTACAAAGTGTGAACCGGTTGTATGGTAGCTCATCCCACTGTGTTGTGCTCGTGTCGCCCCGGCTGAGCGAGGCTGGGCTCGGTTTATCTCCGTTCTGTCTGGTTTAGCTCCGTGCCCCGCTCCGGGGAGAATCTGCGCTGCCTCCCTGCCCATCAAAGACCCACCTTCTCCGTGGAAAAAAACTGGTGAGGAATCCCTGTTCCCCAGGGGCGATGCCGGAGCTTGGACCTAACCGTAAACACTGACTCGTTTGTCTACGTCCGTCTAAAGAGCTGTCGTGGTTAGTCTGGATAACTGACCCCTGTAATAAAGTGATGTTTGCCGGAGTGTTCTTTGTACGATGGGTGTGTGCTCGTGCTTTGTCTTGTCACCTCGCCTGTGGGACCGGGCACCGAGGGGAGCTCGAACTCCCCTCCGGAAGAAAGGCAAGTGCATCACTGTAAGAGATCCTGGGCATTAAAGCAATCGATGCATCCAGATTTTCAGATCCATGGATGCTCCAAGCCCTTGCTCCTCTGCTGTAATTTGGAATTGCCTCTGCTATTATATTTACCACGTGTTCTTCCTGCTCTGAGCGGGGCTTGGGCTGCACACAACACGGTGTCTGTGGTCTCAGCGTTTCCCTTACAGGCCAGCAGCATCCAGCCTTGCCGGACGGCTCCATCACTACAGTCTTGCCTGGATTTAGGGATCTGTTTGGGATCAGCTCTCAGCAAAGACCTCATAAGCAGCGGAGGAAAAGGCTGCTGGTATACCTCACACCATCTGGAGCACTGGAGCAGCAGCAAGTGATGGAGATGGGAGAGCAGCAGTCTCCAACCTCTGTGTGTCTGTTGGGGACCTGGAACGGGGTCTGTTCCTCGTGTGGGAACACCCTGATCCCTGCAGGAAAATCATGGACCCCCTCCCCGTGCTGTCGCTCCGTGATGGCCCCGGCTGCAAGCTGCTGGATGGTTGCTGGGGATGCAGATCCTCTGGAGCGCCCCACGCTCTGTGCCAGCTGAGTCCATCCCAGCTTGGAGCGCGTGGGTTTTCCCCACAAAATTCTGGGGGGGAAAAAACCCCAATAATCAAAGGGAACGTCTCGGTGTTTGCTGCTCCTGCTTGCTCGCCAGGAGGCTGCGCTGGTGCTTGAGGTGAGAGGCTGAAGCCGGCTCTGAGGATGAGGTAGGACAAGGGAAGAGGCCAGATCTCCCGTGGGAGGAAAAACTATGGGAAAACCGATGGGAAGAGCGCTGGGTTCGCTCTGTGAGTGGGCAGAGCCGCTGGGCAGCTCCAGGGACCGCGGTGGGATGGGAGGGAGGAGGCTCCTGTCCCCTTCAGCCTGGGAACCTTGGAGGATCCAGGGATTTGGTTCCCGGGTGAGGAGGTGCGGACCGCAAACGGCTCTGGGGAGGAGAGCAGCACCCGGGGAGCCAAATCCCCGGTCCCTGACCGGGAGCCTGGGAGGGATGCAGGAATTTCGCTCCCGGGTGGCGACGTGCTGATCCCAGGGGGATGCAGGGAGGGGAGCAGCATCCCTCGGGAGGCAGAGCCCGGGAAAGGGGGGTCCCGGGGGGGGCCGGGGAGGGGGAGGAGCCGGGGGAGGAGCCGGGGGCGGGGACCCCCCTGCCCGGGGACCCCCAGAGATGCGGCTGCTTCGCCCCGCGGAGCGGTGAGTGCGGCGGGTCGGGGTCCCTGCTCTGCCCTGGGGAGGCTGGGGATGGGATGGGGCTGGGGGGGGATGTTCTCTTTTATGGCAATTTCCCTTGGGTAGCTGCCAGCCTGCAGAGCTGGGGCTGAGACCCCTTCTCCATCCCCCTCTCCACCCCCCTCTCCACCCCCCGAAAGCCTCTGCATGCTGAGACCCTTTCTCCCTCCCCTCCAGCCCCCCCGAAGCCTCTGGACCCCTCCTTGTCCCCCCCCTTCTCCCTGCTAAAGCCTCCAGCCCCCTCCTGGCTGCTGCTCGCACCCCCCGGAGCCGGGAATTCCTTTCCTTGCGCCCCCCCCGGGGCACTGGGGGATCCTAGAGAGATTTTCCAGCTTCAACGATTCCATAAATCCACGATTGCGGTCCGGGGGCAGCGGAGCGGAGCCGTGTGCATCCCTCCCCCCAGCCCCGGGGGGAGAAACTGCGGGGGAAAAGCTTTCCCTGCCGGCTCCTGGGGGGCAGAGAGGTGAGGGGGTGATTGATCCTGCTCCCCTGCTTCGCCGGGAGGTTTGGGAGCAAAACCTGGGAGAGCGCATCCCACCCCGGAGGGGGCTGAGTCCGCCCAGCTCATCGCAGGGATGAGCAGAAGCGCAGCCGGAGCTCCAGGGGGAAGGAGGCAGAGCCCGGCAGCCGCTTCCAAAGCATCCCAGCCCGAGCCCGTCGGATCCAGGAGCTCAAACCTCCTGCACTGAAGGATTCGAGCCCATCAGATCCAGGAGCTCAAACCTCCTGCATTGAAGCATCCCAGCTGGAGCTTGTTGGATCCAGGAGCTCAAACCTCCTGCATTGAAGCATCCCAGCTGGAGCTTGTTGGATCCAGGAGCTCAAACCTCCTGCATTGAAGCATCCCAGCTGGAGCTTGTTGGATCCAGGAGCTCAAACCTCCTGCACTGAAGGATTCCAGCCCAAGCTTGTTGGATCCAGGAGCTCAAACCTCCTGCATTGAAGCATCCCAGCCCGAGCCCATCAGATCCAGGAGCTCAAACCTCCTGCATTGAAGCATCTCAGCCCAAGCCCATCGGTTCTAGGAGCTCAAACCTCCTGCATTGAAGCATCCCAGCTGGAGCTTGTTGGATCCAGGAGCTCAAACCTCCTGCACCGAAGGATTCCATCCCGAGCCCATCGGATGCAGGAGCACAAATCCTCTATATTGAAGAATCTGAGCCCATCAGAGCCGTTGGGATCCAGGAGCCATCCCCGCTGGCCTCACCATCCGTAGGGAGCTCAGGGAAGCGAGGAGCGGGGCCGTGTGAGTTTCTGCTCCCCCAGACAGCACCACCACCATCCCCGCTGCCTCCCGCCTGGCTTGGCTCGGGAATCGCGGCCTTTCTCTCCGGGGAGCTCAGCGGATGCCGGAGGGTCCCCGCTCTTCCACGCGGAGCCCCGACCCTCACCGTGGGGCTCGTTCCCTGCCCAGGTAAAGCAGCGCTGGGATGGATGGAGCCAGGCGGCTGGTGGTGGCAGAGCTGGCGCTCCCCGTGCTGAGCCTCCCGGGAGGCGCAGGATGGTGCAGAGGCACCTTTGGGGGCAAAGCAGGGGGGATTGGTGCCCTCGGGATGCGGGTCTGATGGGTGGGTGGCTGCTTCACCTCCCAGAGCTCCCGTGTCAGGATGGGGAAGGCGAGGGGTGAACAGGGGGCAGAGCCTGAATCTTTGCGTTTCGTCAAGTTTTGAGTCCGTCTTTCATGTTTTTGGCCATCCGACTCGATCCGGCTTTTCTGCCGCGTGGATCGGGGCCAGAGTGGGCTTTTCCCCTCCCTCCGGTGGGAAAGGGATGGAGGAGGATGGAAAAGCCTCGCTCAGCTGGGATGGATGCGTGCCAGCGGCAGGGGATGGGCTGGAAGAGAGGAAGGGGATTGCGGGAGAAGAGCTCAGCCTGGCACCCGGGATCAGCGCTGGGATGAGAAGGGAAGGATGAACATGGAGATTGCTGCTGTGCTTTAGTTTTGTTGATAGTTTGGGACCACGGAGCACTGGAGGGTGTTTGCACAGCTGTATCCAAGTGGTTCGGGTGCTCCAGGAGCAGGGAGAGTGATTCCGTCCCCTCCAAATCCCTCAGGTTTGATTTTCCAGGCAGGGATTTGAAAGGCAGGCAGGGGGGACGACAAAGCATCTTGGTGAAGGCTCACGGGAAAGAGCTTCGTTAACTGAAAATGCAATAAATCCCTTCCCAGAGCACCTTCGTTTGCTCACTAATGTCACTTTGCAGAAGGGAAAAACCCCTCGGAGTGAATTCCTGTGCCAGGCACCGCGGCAGCTCCTGGCTCTCCGGGTGATGCTGTGGAAACCTGCTTAGAGCTCATTAGAAAAGGATGTTTTGGAGGGGAAAACCCGTGAAAGAGATGGAAAAGCAGAAATTCTTTCCAATTTCAGAAGGAAAATGGAAGGTTTTTGGAAGGACTCTTTGCCCTGCTGCAGGGAAAGTTGGTCTGAAAAACTTCTGTGCTTTCATATTAACAAAATCTATTAGGAAATAGAAAGAAACGGAGCCTTGGGATCAGGCAGGGTGGTTTCCAGGGCATCAGAAGAGGCTGTTTAGGGTAAATCTCCATCGTGTGGCACTGTTAGGATGTCCGGGTGGATTTCCAGCCCTAAACAGCAATGTGAACCTTAAGCCAAGCTCAGACCATGCATGACACGAGTTTAGCACGTTCTCAGCCTGGATCTCACTGTTTATCCGCTGCACCCAGAGGTTTCTCCCTGTGGGAGGAGATTGAGGGCCCCCTCCCAGCCCTTTCCTGGCTGGTTTGGCTTAGGGACTCGGTTCCAGAGGGAGGAAACCCCTGTCTGGCTGTTATCCCACCCCGCCAGCCAGCGTGGCTGCTGTTTGATGCTCTAATCCGCTGTAATTCCCACCTCTGCGGGTAAAACCCCAGCCTGGGTGCTTTGGGGGGGAATCATCACCCCCACGGTGCCTGAGCATCCGAGGGGAGCTGGGAGCATCGCTCCAGCGTTCCCTGCTCCGTGATCTCCTGGCACGGATTCCAGGGAGCGAGGGGTTTGCTGGCGCAGTTGGTGCTGGATTTTGCTCGCTGGGTGCTTTGGGGGGATCCCACCCCCCCTTTACCTAGCGGGAAATACCTGGCTTGGACAAATCCCCTTCGCTGGGATCTCGCGGACGAGCAGCCTCCTCGCGCTCAGGATGGATCTCACGTAGGACTCACCTGGGAAAACCCTTTGGGGGAGGAAGGCGACGGAGCTTCCCCACTGCAGGAATCGATTCCCGGGGGTCGGCGTCCCCCGAGCCTTGTGGTGACCCCAAACTCGGGCTGCTCCAGAGCAGGAAAGGCCGGGTTTGAGCTGGAAAAGAGGTTGGAAAAGCAGCAGAGGGCTTAAAGAGCTGCTGGAGGGGAGGCTTCCGTGCCCAGAGCGATTGGAAATGCTGCCCATTAAGCGCTCCCGAGGTAAACGATGGGGCTTTGCGGCTCGACGCGGGCTCCCCTGGGGTTCCAGCCCCTCGAGCTCCTCTGTGAGGGGAAGAGATGCTTTACGTGGATGAGGAGCGCAGGCTGGGAGCGATGCGGGAGCAGCCGCCGCCGAGCATCCCTGCGAAACCATCCCGCGATTCCTTAATTCTGCGCCTTCCTCCTAACCCCCCGTCTCCCGCGTTGCAGGCCGTCCCGCTAGCGCGGAGCGTTGGCCATGGACAACGGCCACGGCAGCCGGTACCGCTCGAGCGGTGAGTACATCGCAGCCCCCGCGGGGTTTGGGGGCACAGGGGGCAGGGCTTGGGTTCCGAATGCAAGGGGTGAACCCTCAAACCCCACTTGGCTTTCCAACGCGACCTGTTCCGCCCCAGAAAACGCTCAGGCACAGGGGGAAAACGGTTTGCAGCACAGCTGGGGTTAGTCCCTGGGGTTGCGCAGGGCTGGTAAAGGGTTTTTCTGCCCCAGTTGGCAGCAGGAAGGGGTGAACTCCTGGGCGCTGGGCTGCACCGCGCACCCTGGCGCCTGGAATCACCCTAGAAAGCTGCAAAGCTTCCCCAGCATCCTCGCCCGGGGATGCAGGGATGAATCAATAAATAAATCGCAGCCCCAGAGGGGATTGGGTTGGGGTGGAGGAAGCAGGACCTGGCTCCGTGGCCCTCTGGGCTGCTCCTGGCCCTCTGGAGGGGTCACAGTTCGGTGTCTCGGGCACAAATCGGTCCCCTCTCTCCCTCCCTTCGCCGGCTGCAGCCGGAGGAGGTTTGGGGAGCATCCTTGGGCTTCTTGTGGCTCTGGAGCTGCTGCTGAGGGAGGGAGCGTGCGTGGTGCGTGACGCGGGAGGGCTCCCAGCCCCGCTCTGCAGTGGGAAATCCTGGCTTGTCCCCCCTTGTTCGGTGTTGACCGAGCGAGGGGTGCTGGCTCCGTGGCCGCTGAGATGGAGGCTGGTGCAATGCAGCAGCGCTGCTCGGCGCTCCCGCTGCAGCCGCACGCCACGCTTTCTCCTCCCGGCAGCGCACGGGGATTTTCCCCTCTTCCCAAAAGCTTTTTCCTAGATTTTTTTTGTTCGGTTGGTTGGGTTTTTCCCCCTCTCTCTGGATTTTCTGGGCACTGCCAGGCGGCAGGGAGGGATCTGTGGGTGGGGAGGGAGATGCAGATGTGCATGGAGCACATCTGTACGTGGCACGCATCTGTAGGTGGTGATGGGACCCCTGGGGTGATATTCCCGGGACCCCTGACTCCTGGGGCAGCAAAGCCGGGACTGGGACGCTCTCGGCTCACAAATCCTCTGCCTGAGCCCGTCTGCAACCTGCCTGGGTTTATCCCCGACCTCGGCCGATCCCGTAGCTCCGATCTGGCTTTCTGGCCTGGATGGAGCTGAGGATGAGGTCCTCCTGGCCGCCTGACGGTGCCTCTTGTCCAGCAGGGCCAGGGAGGTTCTTCTCCCTCTGGACTCGGCCCTGGGGAGAGCGCTCCTCGAATCCTGGGGTCAGTCCTGGGCCCCTCCCCACAAGAAGGATGTTGAGGCTCTGGAGCGAGTCCAGAGAAGAGCAACGAAGCTGGGGAAGGGGCTGGAGAAGAAGAGGAGCGGCTGAGAGAGCTGGGGGGGTTTAGCCTGGAGAAGAGGAGGCTGAGGGGAGACCTCATTGCTCTCTGCAACTCCCTGAGAGGAGGGTGTGGAGAGGAGGGAGCTGGGCTCTTCTCCCAAGGGACAGGACGAGAGGGAACGGCCTCAAGCTCCACCAGGGGAGGCTCAGGCTGGAGAGCAGGAAAAAATATTTCCCAGAAAGTGTGATTGGTCCCTGTCCGAGGCTGCCCAGGGAGGGGGTTGAGTCCCCTTCCCTGGAGGGGTTTAAGGGCCGGGTGGACGAGGCGCTGAGGGACATGGGTTAGTGACTGATGGGGATGGTTGGACTCGATGATCCGGTGGGTCTCTTCCAACCTGGTGATTCTGTGATTCTCCCCCAGCAGTCGCCACGACCCCGCCGCGCTGGGAGATCGGCATCTACGCGGCCGGTGCCCTGGCCCTGCTGGGCATCGCCGCCCTCAACCTCTGGAAGCTCTGGCGCTCCGGCAGCTACCCGGCACCGTCCCCCTTCCCCAACTACGACTACCGGTACCTGGAGCAGAAGTACGGGGCGGCGTACCCAGACACCAAACACAAGGTAGAAGGGCGGGGGGGGTCTCACTTCTCTCTCGGGGGGAAAGGGTGGGAAGTTTGGCTTCTCAAGGTAAAAGGGTGGGAAGTTTGGATCTTCTCTCTGGGTGGAAAAGGAGATGGAGATGTTGGAGTGAGTGCAGAGGAGGCCATGGAGATGATCTGAGGGGTGGAGAACCTCCTGAATGAGGCCAGAAAGAGAGAGTTGGGGTTGTTCAGCCTGGAGAAGGCTGAGGGGAGACCTTAGAGCAGCTTCCAGTGTGGAAAGGGGCTCCAGGAAAGCTGGGGAGGGGCTCTGGATCAGGGAGGGAAGGGATGGGATGAGGGGAACAGTTTGAAGCTGAAAGAGGGGAGAGTGAGATGAGATCTTAGGGAGAAATGTTTTGCTGTGAGGGTGGGGAGGCCCTGGCCCAGGCTGCCCAGAGCAGGGGTGGCTGCCCCATCCCTGGAGGGGTTCAAGGCCAGGTTGGATGGGGCTTGGAGCCCCTGATCCAGTGGGAGGTGTCCCTGCCCATGGCAGGGGTGGGACTGGATGGGTTTGAGGTCCCTTCCCACCCAAACCATTCCAGGATTCCATGAAAAGCCGCGGGCAATGAGCTGGTGCTGCGGGATCGGTGCGGGGCTGGGAGCTGCAGGAGGCGCAGGGTTCGCTGCCGCGGCAGCTCGGGGCCAGGTGGGAGCTGTACAGCATCCAAACGGGCGCTGGCGCGTCCCTGCTGGCCCCGGCGCCGTACGCAGAGATGGGAAGCATCGCCTGGCTTCTCCTTCCCCTGTTGGCAGCGAGCGATGGCCCCGGGCTCGCAGCGGCCGCTGGATAGGAGCTGCCCCAGCCGCAAGAGCAGCCTGCGGGCGGACGACACCTTCGAGAGCATCAACGAGCTGGGGAGCCTGGAGCTGATGAGCAGAGACCTGGGCCTGGCCGCCTACGGCCCCTTGAAGAAATCCATCTCGGCCGACTCCCTCAGCTCCATCTCCTCCATCGGGAACAACTTCGGGCAGGACTTCACAGTGGGGCAGGTGGAGGTGTCCATGGAGTACGACGCGAAGGCGGCCGCCCTGCACGTGACGCTGCTGCAGGGCAAGGACCTGCTGGAGAAGGAGGACGCGCACTTCGAGTCCTGCTTCATGCGCATCAGCCTGCTCCCCGCCGAGCACATCGTCGGCATCTCCCGGGTGAGACGCTTGCCCCTCTCGCGCCAAAGCCCCGCGCGGTCGCTCCCCACGGCCCCGCGGCAGCCCCTGCTTTCGGGTCATAGAATCACAGAATCACCAGGTTGGAAGAGACCCACCGGATCATCGAGTCCAACCATCCCCATCAATCACTAACCCATGTCCCTCAGCGCCTCGTCCACCCAGCCCTTAAACCCCTCCAGGGAAGGGGACTCAACCCCCTCCCTGGGCAGCCTCGGACAGGGACCAATCATGAAAAATTTTTTTCCATGAAAAATTTTTTACTGATGTCCATCCTGACCCTCCTCTGGTGGAGCTTGAGGCCATTCCCTCTCGTCCTGTCCCCTGTCCCTTGGGAGAAGAGCCCAGCTCCCTCCTCTCCACAACCTCCTCTCAGGGAGCTCTACGGAGCTGCTGTGTTTGCTCCAAGGGATGATGTAACAGGGACGATGCCTGGGAAAAAGCATCGTGACTGGGACACTTGTGGCTGGGGCTGGATTCCCGGCTCCTGCATCCAAGAGCACCGTTGACCTTAGTTTTTAATTAGAATTCATGGGTGACGAGGGAGGAAACCCATTTTCCACCCCAGTTGCTGAGCGGCTGTTGCGCTCAGGTTGGAACCAGCTTGTGTCCCTGTGGAGGCTGCGACCCAAAGCTCCTCTGGGTGGGGGATGCGCTGCCCTCTCAGCCCCAGAGCCGTGTGCTCCTCGTGGCTCCCACGGGAGAGCCGGGGTCCCCTCGGCCGTGGCCCCAAACCAAACCCCTGTCCCCACACAGATCCAGCGCAGCGCCTACGCCGTGGCCTTCGACGAGCGCTTCTCCATCCCGCTGGACCCGGCGGCGCTGGAGGAGAACAGCCTGCGCTTCTCCGTCTTCGGCATCGACGAGGACGAGCGGAACGTCAGCACCGGCGTGGCTGAGCTCAAGCTCTCCGACCTGGACCTGGCCGCACGCCCCTTCAACGCGTGGCTCTACCTGCAGGACACGAACAAGGCGAGCGGGGGGCTCTGGGGCATCTCCCACCCAGGGTCCTGGGGGGTTCTCCTCCCCGGCTCCGGGATCGGGGGGTGACGGCGCCTCGTGTCCCGCAGGCGGTGGACACGGTGGGCGAGATCCTGCTCTCCCTGAGCTACCTGCCCACGGCCGAGCGCCTGACGGTCGTGGTGGTCAAAGCCAAGAACCTCGTGTGGACCAACGGCAAAGTGACCGCAGGTCAGCGGTGGCAGGGAGGGGGGAGGCTTGGAGGGTCTGGGGGGCCCTGGTCTTCTGCGGGCTGGAGGTGGGCTCCATCCTGGTTTGTGGATATTCAGAATCATGGAATTATAAAGGTTGGAAAAGCCCCCTCAGCTCATCCCGTTTAACCGTCAGCCCAACCCCACCATGGCTGCTAAACCACGTCCCCAGGTGCCACCTCATCCATGGACGGGGACCCCGCCACCGCCCTGGGCAGCCTCTCTCAGGGCTTCACCACTGCCAGTAAAGAAATTTTCCCTGATACCCAGTAAACCTGCCCTGGCGCAACCTGAGGCTGTTTCCTCATCCCATCACTTGTTCCTTGGGAGACCAGCACCCACCTCACAACCTCTTTCTGGGAGCTGCACTGGGGTTCACTGGGGCAGCTCCCGTTGAGGACAGACCCAGCAGGAAGGTCCTCCAGACGTGGTTTCTCCGTATCGCAAGGGAAACGCATGTCTGATGCCGGGTATTTCCTCTTCCCCACCCCGCGCAGATCCCTTCGTCAAGGTGTACCTGCTGCAGGACGGGAGGAAGATCAGCAAGAAGAAGACAGCGGTGAAGAGGGACGACACCAACCCCGTGTTCAATGAGGCCATGATCTTCTCTGTGCCGGCCATCGTGCTCCAGGTCTGTCCTGGCTCCGGGGGCTGCGTCCCCATGCTCCTCAAGGGCCCCAAATCTCTGTGCTAGTGAGGACCCTGGTGTTGGGGGTCCAGGGGGGACAGTGAGTGGGATGGGGCTGTGGGGTGTGTGATCTGGGGGATGAGCACATGGGGTTTTGGGATGGGTGGGTGTCCATGGGAATGTGCGGGTTGGGGGATTCCAAGGGAAGCGTAAAGGGATGTTGGGGAGGGAACGGAGCTGCAGATCCATGGGGACGGTGTCAATGCAGCCCCCACTCCACGGAGCACCCCTGTGATGACCTTGTGCTTCCCACAGGACCTGTCCCTGCGGGTGACGGTGGCTGAGTGCGGCGAGGACGGCCACGCCGACAACACGGGCCACGTCCTCATCGGCCCGGCGGCCAGCGGCATGGGCATCACGCACTGGAACCAGATGCTGGCCACGCTGAGGAAGCCCGTCTCCATGTGGCACCCGCTCCGGAGAAACTAAGCTGCTGGCGGGTATCCCCGGGGCCCTGCTCCCCGGCACCAGCCGAGGGGACTCGGCCGCGCTCACCCAGCACCGCGACGGCAGCCGGGCAGGGGCCGAGCGAGACTGTCGCGCTGAGAGGGCAGCGGTGCCGGCGCGGCCGGAGCATCCCTGCTGCCAACGCACTCGGAGGCCGGAGCGGCCGCGTCTCTGCCCTCCCGGGTCACCCCGCATGCGCTGGGGGCTGCGAATGGACCCGCTGGAGAAGGAGCCCCCTCCTCCCAATGGACACAAACCGAGCACCCTGCGTGCTCCTCGGGGTCCGTGGTGCCCCTGGACGGGGACCCAGGGCTCCGGGGAGGGGCGGGGGGGTCTACGGAGGGCAGATTCTGGTTGAAGGGGGTGGGAATGGCACAGGGGGTGATAAAATGCCAGCATGGCATCATTTCTCTCGGCGCGTGTGCTTTTCCTGTTGGGATTTGGAAGGTTTTCGTGCACTGAAATGTTTCCTGGAACAAGGGTGAAGTAGCAGCAGGAGAAGTGATTGTTCTCCTATTTTTTCAAGCAGAGCAGATCCCTGCCCATGGCTCTGCTCCTGCAGAGCATGGTCTGGGCCTGACGAGTGGTTTTCCAGCCTCTTAGGTCTGAGGGCAGCTCAGCCCAGTCATCCCCTAACGCCCCAACACGGTTGGGATCAGCTTTTTCCACCCCAGTCCCTTTGCCCGGCTAAACTCACTCTCAGGGCACAGCAAATTCTGGCTTTTATAACTCAAATCTCATGACTGGGGGTTGTTTTTTACAGCCCCTGGTCCCAGAGTCACCCTTTGACTTGCTCCTCCCAAGCTGTAACCTAAATTTGGGTGCAGAGGGAACATCTTGGTGCTGTGACCAGAGACAGAGACCAGACACCCCCAGTTTCATTGTTTTTAAGCCCAGCTCCTGTTTCAGGAGGAAGGAAGGGATAAACCCACTGGGATCCTGTCCATTCCTGGGCTCCTGCCCCACGCAAGGACCAGCCCTGGGTGAGATTTGGGTTTCTGGGAGCCGATGCCCACAGTTTTCTGAAGGGTGATGGCTGCGCTGGGACGAGGCCGTGATGCTGCGTCCTCCCCCTCCACAGCTCTCGCAGGCACCGCACTGGCTCCTGGCCTCCGACAGGCCCAGCACAGATTCTCTTCTCCCACGCTCCAGCTCTTCCTCCTCCCCACCTCTCCCTCCGAGAGCCCCCAGGTCCCATCTGCTGCCGCGTGAGCCGGTGCCATCGCTCCACAGGCCGACACACGGCGCGGAGTCACCGAGGGGACGGGGCAGCGGCTGGGGAGGACGGAGAGAGGCTGGGGAGAGGATCAGCAGGTGCCAAACAAACAAGGAGATGGACTGGGTTTGGAACAGCATCAGGGAACGGAGCTGGCAGGGACAGGCGATGCCGAGAGCACTGAACAACCCTCACATGGCCGGTCCCTGCCGTCCTGCTGGGGGCTTTCCCAGTGGACATCGACCTCCAAGGAGCTTTGCAGGAAGGGCAGGACAGGGAAAAACTCCTTTCCCCGGCAGGTCTGGGAAGGGAATGGAGAGCCCTGGCCAGCGCTGCTGGGAGGGATGTGAGCGGAGGCAGGGGCTGGCGGCGCGCCCGGAGCAGCCGGCTGGGCGTTTTGGAGCAGCGTGTTGGTGCCGGCGAGGTAAGGACTGGAGGCCTCTCTGTCCCCACGCAGCCCCGGAGCAGGGCTGAGCCCCTTTGTGTCACGGGGAGGGGTGCAGCCCAGCTCTGCTGGCTCCCAAGGGGCCACCCGGGGCTCTGGGTCTCACAGTGTGCTGCGCGAACACGCCAGAGCACTCCGACTCCGCTCTGAGGGTTGGGGCACTGGGACAACAGAGCCAGAGGCATCTGTCTTCTCAGCCCTCCTCCCTGGAGGTGAGGGTCACCGGGGTTTTCTGTTCCACCCATGTTCCTGCTCTCATTTACCTTTCAGTGTAGCAGGGAAAAAGGTCACAGCGAGAGCTGATGGCTTTAAGGGCTTTTTAATTCCCATCCCTACCAGCACCCCCCGAGCGCACCAGTGCTTTGTCAGTAAGGAGAACTGGACAAAAATAGCCACTTGCCTTTCTCCGTCTCTGCTCTGCAGTTTGGGGAAGCCCAGTGATTATTCGGGCACGCTGGCTCCAAGCTGTCTGCCACCCAAACCGTGCGCTCCCATTTTCCTCCTGGCTTGGCTCGGCTCAGCCCTGTGGCTTTAATGAGCAGCATCCTTGGTGTCAGGAGTCGGACCCACAACTTCAAGGTCAAAAAGCAGCATTCGGGTCCCTCATTTCTCCCTGTCTTTCTTTTTGCTCTTCCTCTGGTTGGTCAGCTCGCTGAGCTTCTTGTCCAGGCGCCGCTGGAGATGCGCTCTCGTGGCTGGGTCCAGGGATTTGTCTTTGGAGCTGCTCCCGGGATAGAGAACCCCCTCCCTGCTGATCCTCTGCCGCGCGTGGGCCTTGGCCTTCTCCCCGCAGCCATGAACCTGGCGAGAGAACAGACACTGGTGGCAGGGGCACACAGGGCAGCCATCACCTGCGTGGGAATCAAGCCTGGAATTCCTCTTCCCCTTGCGTCCCATTCCCCTAAAACCATCTCCCATTTATTTATAGCTCCTCTAACAGAAAACAGTATCTAAAGGCAATGTTTCTCCTGCAGTCTGCACGGCAGGTCAATTGTCTTCCTGGTTGGCTTTGGTTCCTCACTCCTAAGGGGAACAGCAGGATCTCTTCTGGATCCTGCATGAGAGCCAGGAACGAAACAGCGACTTGGGGGGAAAGGAGTGAGAGTGGGGAGGTGACTTGGCCATCAGAGACCTTTTTAGCCATGATCTGCTGGTTCAGTGTGATCAGATCTGCCTCCTGGAATTAAAAAGCTTCCTTAATGCTCATTCCATGCAGGTAAACCTTTCCCAAACCCACTCTGCGCTGAAGCCCAGGCTGTGTTTAAGGTGAATTAAGTTCAACCCCATCTGGCATCATCTCCTCCAGGCCTAAATCAGAGAGCCTAAAAGTTTCCTCCTTCTGTTGGTCCATCCTGGAGTCATTTGCCGTTCTTGGGAACCTAAGCTGATCTGAGGATCCCAGCCCATTCTCCCAGTGCCCAGACAACCCCTCCTGTCCCCACTTGCGCTGCCGGATGGGGTTGTCAAGGGCTGGGAACAGCCTGGCCTGCAGCTCCCAGACCGGACAGGCATTCCCAAGCCTCCTGCCAGAGCTAAACCAGCCGTCGCTGATGGACACTCCGACCAGCTTTACAACAGGCACCGACTCCTGCACAGGTAAGAGCTGCAGCACAGGCTGAGCAGCCCTCGAAGCGTCTGCTCTATGGGACGGGGAGGGGTTTGGCAGCTGGGGCTGCTCCGGGGAACCAGAAGCAATTCCTGAATAGGGACTCTCCGTATGCTGTGACTCCAGCCCATCCGGGATGGCTCCAGCCCCTCCAAGGCGGCTCCAGGTATGTGCAAGGACGGGTGGGAGATCCCAGGCTATTTCACATTGAAGCCTGACAGCACCTGGGAAGAGGGCTGGACTTTAAAAAGCAAGAAAAACTCATCGGTATGGATTTTATTCTTCCGATTGTTTCTCATCAGAGTCTTCACAATGCAGCAGGCAGAGGCGATGCTGCAGGAAATCAATCTGTATCCCAGCTGGGCTGTGACTGACCATAAATGCAGCCATCCTTTGCCATGGAAACAGATCGAGCTTGACAAGGGGAAAATCTGTGCCGAGGATTTATAGGTCAGCGTGCTGAACGCTGCTGAGCTCGGGGAGGCTCCGCGCAGCGAGGAGCTCTGCCTGGGTGATGCAGGATGAGGGACGGTGGGCGCAGGAGGCTGCGGCCAAACAGAAAATCTCAGCCACCATGTGGCTACATCAGCTCTGCCCCCAGGATTCGGACCCCGAGGCCAGTTTATTGTGAAGTTTAACCCTGGAGGCTTAAACTTACCTGCCTGCCTCTGCACTCAAACAGAAAGATGAAGCCTGACACCAGTTTAAGCTCTTTCCAGACGCAGGAGGAAAGGGCTGCCAAGCAGCAACAGAAGAATCTGTTGGTTCAGTGGCCATCGCTCCCCGGAGGCGCAGGGCAGTACAGGGCTGCGGTGACGCCTGCTCCAGAGTCCTCCACCGCAAGGAAGCGGCGCAGGGAGACTGAGGAACATGGCTACGGATGGGAGGCTGCACAGCATGGAGCAACTCAGCTCTCAACACTTAAGGAAATGCCTAACTGCAAATTAGGCAGGCAGCTCTGTGCTGGCCCAAGCCTTGACTTGTCCCCAAGCTGCAAGTGGATTCTGCAAAGACCTGGGAATTGCGTGTCCAGGCTCCCTCAAGTCACTGCGCTAAGCTCCTGCCTCCTCTTTTCTCCTCTCTGTCTTTATCTGTACAACCTGGGTGTGTAAATGGAAGAAAATGGTAAAGAAAGGCACAAAGCAAGAGGAAGGGAAGAAAAAGCTCAGGAGGAGGCGTGCAGAACCCATGTGTACCACCTGGCAGCCCTTCCTACCTGCAGCTCCGGCAATCGAAATCCTGCCTGGGGAGGTCGACGGGGAAAATTCCCATTAAAGCTTTGTTGCTTGGCACCTCCCAGCCCTCCGCAGCCCCCACGCGCTCAGACCGCGGGGCAGCCAGCGTACCTCGGGGATGTGATGGCTGAGGCAGTAGCGCCGGTTGCAGTGGAGGCAGAGCTGCCCCAGGGTTGTGACGCTGGCTTTGCAGCGGGGGAAGCCGCAGGTGTTGTCAGCTTTGATGGCCGCAGAGATCAGAGCGTCGATATCTTCCTCTGCCATGCTCCCTGCTCCGCTCCTCGCTGCCGGCTTTCCTGGGCAGAGGACAAGGGAAGAGACCCGGCTGTCGATTCACCTTCCTGGGAAAAGGGTCCCCAGCACTTCTCTTTTGACTTTAGGAACACACCTCCAGGCATCCAAACCCCCTCTCCCCGAGGCACTACAGCCAACTGATGCTGCTCCTGCCAGCTCTGCAGTGACAAGCACCAGAGCTTTCCAAGAGCCACGTTCCACACACACAGACAAATCCCAAGGCCTGGAGGCAAAAGCACAGGGATTAAATAGCTGGATCCACTCCAGCATCACCATTAATAGTGTCGGTTACAAAGACAGAGCCCTACCTTTGGCTTCACTTTTGTCTTTTTTCCTGCTGCTGCCCTGAGGCCCCAGCGCCTTCCTTGCCGCCTCCTGCCTGGCTTTCTCCCTCTGAACTCTCTCCAGGTGCAGGGATTTCAGGTCCACTTTCTGCGGGCCATTGCTGCTTCCCCCTGGCTCAGCAGGAACTGGAGTTTCCCTGCTGGGACGCTGCGGCTGAGGAGCACAGAGCTGGTCCCCGTGGGGAGCGGCTGCAGGGAGCGAGGGCTCGGCTGGCTCCTTCTTGCGAACACTGAGGTAGCGGTTCCTCCCTTCGCCGGTGCTCACGTGCTGCAGCCCCAACTCCTCCGCCATGAGGTGAACCAGCATCCGATCGTGGGAATTGAGGGATGGTGGGAAATCCAACTGTGGCTCGCTGCTCTCCAGGAAGGCCACCAGCATGGCCTTGAATCTCTCGGCACCATCCTTTGTCCCTGTGCTCTCCCTCCCAGGTTCGCTCGTGTTTGGGGACAAATGTGCTTCTGCCTTGGGACGTGTGGTTTTGGGCGCTGCCCCTTTGGGTTTCCTCCCCGGAGGTGGCTGCAGTTTGGACTGAGATGCTGCGGGAAGCTTCGGGCCCTGCTGCCGCTCGCCGCGGCCCTCCTGAGAGTAGTTTTCAGGGACGATGTCGTCGAGGTACTCGAAGGCCGAGCGCACCTCGCCGTGCTGGCCGAAATAATCCACCAGGCGTTTCAGGAAGGCCTGGTTGCTGACGGTGCGGCTGTCGCAGATGACGGCCACGTGGCGCCGGGCACGTGTCACCGCTACATTTATCCGCCGGTCTTCAGCAAGGAAGCCCACCTCGCCTGCAGGAAAGAAACCAAGGGGCACAGGGTGAGGAATGAGGGTTAACAGGGCTGAGTGCTGGTTCCTGCACTTGGGCCACAACAAGTCCTGCTCCTCTGACCTCGCAAGAGGGTTTCCTGCTGGATCTGGAATGGCTGCAGAGGGACGGGCACTAGTGGTGAAGGTCCCCAGTGTCCCCTGAACTGGGAAACGCAGCTGCAAAAATGGTATGGATTTCTCCCAACGGTCTTGGAGGACACTAAGAACACTTCTTGTGCCCCATGCAGTCCAGAGCTGTGCCCAGACACTGGGGGAAGTTGCCTCATGCCCCCAGGAAAGCATGAGTGATCCCTGCTCTGGAGCTGAGCTTTGGCGTCTAGGGAAGAGGGTCAGGCCGCACGCCCTGCGGGAGGAGACACCAGCTCCTGCTGCGCAGTGAGGTGAGTCACTCATGAATGAGGACTATTCTTAGTGCTGTCCCCCACCTCTGTTCTCCCCTCAACGCTGCTTCTCTTCCTCTGGGCTTTCTTAAAAAAGATAAAAGCCGCCTCCTTCCATACATCCTTTGCCTTTTTTTGCCTTCCAGCCCTCCCAGCGCACATCCAGAGCCTCAGCGTCCGCAGCAAAGGGATCGCAGTGAGTGCTGGTGTGAAAGGGGGTCCCAGTCCTGCTCTCCCCTCCACTCAGCCGGCTGCCGCAAACCCTCCAGGCTGATGGCTCCCTCGAAGGAGCTGCAGAGCTTTTTTCCAGCTCTTGACTTCCGCTGCAGCTGCTGATTGGAAAGAATCTGATTTTCCGCTCTAGATTTTGCTCCCAACAGAAGCATTTTCCATGTGTGACTTGTGCTGCCAGCTCCCACTTGCGTTCCTCGGAGGAGTGACCCAAACCAGGCTCCAAACCCAAGGAAGAAGCTGGAATTTTCAGCTTTTTGCTTGGCACTCTGGTGAATGCGGTGTTAACGTGACGTGTGCCGTTCTTAGGACCCTGATTTAAATATACTGAGGCCTTAAAAGCCAGGAAATCTTTAAGCCAAGCAGCCCTGGTCTCCTTCTTCCCTGCTGCCCAGCGTAGGAGACTCCTCTGCAACCAAGACAGCAAATACGTTCACTAAAAAGAGGCTGCAAAGGAAGGTTCTTGCCAGTAAATTCACCCAGAGCAAAGCGCCGGAGACTGCAACGACACCCTGCACTTGGCAATGTGACAAGAGGCCTTGGAGCGATCACGCAGTCCCCGTTTCTCTCCCGTTCCCCGTGCAGTAACGCCCCATCCCACAGCCAGCACTCACCTTTCCTGTTGGACCTCACGAACGATAGGATCACCGCCTCCTTCTCTCTTCCTTGGAAGCCGTCAACGGATTTAATTTCCAGCTCTGGGTACCGGTGGCAGAGGTGCTCTCGTAGCATGTCCACCTGAAAAACATGCGACAGGTATGTTCTAAAGAGCAGTGAGAGGTGAAAAGCATTAAAATGGCTCTGTTTTGGTAAAGTCTCTTTCTCTAAAACCCACAAGGATGGGCGCTCACATCTCCTGAATGTCAAACGCTGACTCCTGAGGGTGGAAGTGGAAAATACCTGGCTAAACATCTCTTCCCTCCAGAGCATCAAGCTGCTTAAATGTACAGAGATAGATGGCCACAGACACTGATGATACAGTTTGGTTCAGTTCTGGAGTCCTTAGTACAGGAAGGACTTGGATCTTTTGAAGCGAGGCCAGGGGAGGCCATGGAGATGATCCGAGGGCTGGAGCACCTCCTGTCCGAGGCCAGAGAGTTCGGGTTGTTCAGACCAGAGAAGAGGAGGCTGTGGGGAGACCTTAGAGCAGCTTCCAGGACTGAAAGGAGCTCCAGGAAAGCTGGGGAGGGGCTCTGGATCAGGGAGGACAGGGACAGGACAAGGGGAACAGTTTGAAGCCAAAAGAGGGGAGATGGAGATGAGATCTTAGGGAGAAATGTTTTGCTGTGAGGGTGGGGAGGCCCTGGCCCAGGTTGCCCAGAGCAGGAGTGGCTGCCCCATCCCTGGAGGGGTTCAAGGCCAGGTTGGATGGGGCTTGGAGCCCCTGATCCAGTGGGAGGTGTCCCTGCCCATGGCAGGGGTGGGACTGGAGGGGCTTTGAGGTCCCTTCCAACCCAACTCATTCCATAATTCTATGAATCCAGTTCCATGCAAATGCTCTGTGTGCACATGGGAAGCAAAAGGTGATGCCAGGAGGCAGTCATCTCACCTGGAGGTTGTAAGGGGCCACAACAGCGATGTCACGTGCCCTCACACCAGCGTCCACCAAGGCCTGGATGTGCAAACCAGCCAGCTGCACCTCCCCTGGGGCAGAAAGGAGACAGGGGCGGTAAGGGGAAAGGCTGGTGGGCAGAAGCCAGAGCTCCCAGCTTGGACACGCTGTGGCATCCATCACCTGGATCCTCCATTGCTCCACGGCACAGAGAAACGTCTCTGCAAGGGACCAAGGCAGACAGCGTGGCCACACGTGAGATATATTCCATGACTGTGGCCCTGTGGCCACTCTGCTCTGGCTCAGAGGCCTTTGAGCTTGAGGATTTTGAGAGGAAATGATGTCTCAAAGAAGCAAGTCTCCTGGGGACCCCGCCTCCCCCCTCTGGAGGGGAACAAGCCCACGGGAGGCTGAGGACCTCCAACGACCATTTTCTGAACACCAGTACCTGGATTCCCCTTCGACTGTTCGTCTTCCACTTCCAGCTCCAAGAGGCCGCAGCCAGCAGTGTCTATAAGCAACAAGGGAATCGTGGTCTCTTCCGTAGCGCTGACGCCCGGCAGGTCCCTGCACAAGGGATTCGGGAAAGGGCCAGTTAACCACGCTGGAATGGGATGATCAGTTGTGCCGTTCCTTACTCCTCCCAACAACACTGCAAGGACAGAGGGACAACCAGCGCGATATCGCTGTGACCGCTTCCATGGGGAGCTGTTCTTGTGCTCCACCACCCTCTGGAGTCCTTGGGCTTCCTGGGTTCAATGCTGGGACCGCAGCCCCAACCAATGGCACAGGGGAATTGGCAACACCAGGAAGCCATGGCTGAAGAGCCACTATTGCTCCACACCACGGGATTCCATTTAAATGCTCTCCTGAAGGAAGAGCTGAGGCCTTGGAGACAGTGGCAGGGCCAGGCAGCAGCACCAAGAGCCTTCGCACCAGCTTCCAGTCACTGTAAGGCAAGGGCACAGCACGTGGGGGTTGTGTCTTGCTTAAATGGCCTCAAAGAGGAGGATGTGCGGACCCAGGGAGATGTGGCAGCCACGCTCCAGTGTGCACGGAGTTGAGGGGGACAGGCACCTCAGGTATCACCGAAGACTTGACAAGAGCGCTGTTGGGCAGGAGGAGAAAGCGCGGCACAAGGAACCACAGAGGAATTGGGTTCTCAGTGTTCCTACATCTAAAGCTGCTGCGTTCAAAAATCAATATTAATGAACCATACTTTCACCCCCCCAAAGGAAGCTGCCGGCTTGATTCACAGCCCAGGAAGAGGATGGGCATGTGGGGCAGAAGGGAAAGCCTGGAGATGGCAGGAGAGCTCCAAAACAAGGCCTTCCCAGGACTCCCAGCACTGCACGTCTGCTTCTCCATATTCATACACAACCGATGCCCTGGGCTCCAGACGTTACTCACTCTGTTGACAACAATAGTCTCCTCTCTTGACTGGAGCTCATTTTTCTCCTGTCTGAAGCCACCGCTGCTGTAACGCGTGGCTGGGAAGGAATGGAGATCGATGTAGCTGTGGCAGGGAGCCAAAGCCGCTGCAGAGGAGCCCAGGATGCACCTTCCCTGCTCCTACTACAAGTCAGCACCCAAAGGAAGAGCCCTCCCCTGGCTCTGGCCACCTCAGCCCAGCGACTGGATCCAGGCACAAGGTACCTTCCCCATTTTCCAAGCAACCAACTTCACTTTCCATAATCTCCTCCAGAACAGGGCCACCTCCAGCTCTGTTGGTGTTTCCTCCCCTGGAGAGGGTACGCCGGGCTTATGTCTTTGGAACATCAAACCTCACAGGCTTTCCATCTCCTTTATACCCGCTCCCTTTACTGCCCTACCTCTGTCTGCACCTCCGCAGGCAAAAGGCTTTGAACAAAAGCCAAATTCTCCATGCAGATAATCCCGATTCTGTCTGCTTGCAGTGGCTTGGAAAGCCCTTGCAGCATCTCTCAGTGCCAGGAAAATTCTCGACTCTGGGAATGTCACTTCAGAGAAGTCATTATCTACAACAGTCTTTGAGGTGAGAGAAGAGTTCCTGCTCTTCTAAACCAGTGAGATTGTATTGAATTGGCTGTTACCTCAGAGGCAAGCTGTCCCATGTGCTGAGGGAAAATAAACCAGCTCAGCAGAGGAACAAAGCTGCCTCTTCAACTTCTCAATGTAACGGTTTCAAACCATTTTGCTGAGGGCTTGTCACGGCTATTTTCAATTTGCAAGTTAAATGGAAAAAAATAAAAAGCAT
The DNA here is from genome assembly GCF_032191515.1 of Phaenicophaeus curvirostris. Lineage (NCBI taxonomy): Eukaryota > Metazoa > Chordata > Aves > Cuculiformes > Cuculidae > Phaenicophaeus > Phaenicophaeus curvirostris. Next base: position 446,415 of record NC_091396.1, read on the forward strand.
GGCATGAAGCACAAACAATCAAGGAGAGGGTTTTGTATGGCCTCGATCTTGGAATTAGATCTGCATGGCTGAAACTCCTAAGCATTTGCAGTTAAAAATGTACTGCTGAAAATACAAGCGCACGGAGCCGGCAAGCGCTGCGACACTCCCTGCTTCTCCGAGTCCGGCAGAGAGAATGAATGTTTCCCTCCCAGCCCCGTGCTGCCTGCGGCTTCAGGCAGCAGCAATTCCTGACAGGCGCAGCGCTGTGTTGGCAAACAACGGTCTGTGCTGGCGTGCAGTGAGAACGAAATGCCAGTCGTTTCCTCTGAATTCCCAAAGAAAAAGGAACGACTGCAGACAAGGAATAGATCCAGTGCCATGAGACCCTCAACTCTCTCTGCAGCTCCTGAGAGGAGGTTGTGGTGAGGCGGGTGCTGGGCTCTGCTCCCACGTAACAAGGGACAGGATGAGAAGAAACAGCCTCAAGTTGCACCAGAGGAGGTTTAGATTGGATATCGGGGGAAATTTGTTTACTGAAAGAGTGGTGAAGCCCTGGCAGACGCTGCCCAGGGCAGTGGGGGAGTCTCCATCCCTGGAGGGGTTCAGGAAATGTGTGGCCATGGCACTTAGGGACACGGTTTAGCAGGCACGGTGGAGTTGGACTGGAGGGTTGGACTGGATGAGAGGTCTTTTCCAACCTCAGTGATTCCATGATTCTATAATTCTACAAGCTAATGTTTCCTCAATGAAATAAAGGATGCATCAGAAATGCTGTGGCGGGGCCAGGAGGAACATGAAACTCCACCACAGGAAAGGCAGAAACCCTGCACGCGATGGGGTGGCAAAGACCTCTCTTGCTCGTACGCCGGCGAGGGGCAAGCCGCTTACTTGAGCAAGTGCTGGGCTACCGAGGGGTGAGCAGTGAGGCGACCGCCGTACATCTCCGAGGAAGCCCACTGCATGATGGCCTGGTGCATGCGGTACTGCACCGTCAGCATCTTCACCACCTTCTCGCCGTACCCTGCGATGAGACGTTCCATCAGGCTGAGCGAAAGGCCCTCGGCAGCTGCCCTGCATGGGAAAAACAAGTCAGAAGTGGAGTCTCCATGTCTGAGCCCAAGCACTGAGCTCAGGCTCAGCCTTAACCCTCCGCAGGATAAAGCCTCCGCCAGCAGCTCCTCCCGACGGACACAGCCCCGGGACCGAGCGTGGCGTTGATCCGCACTAATGGGGTTGAGATGCAACGCAGCTGGAGCACCACAATATCTGCTCTGGACCCTGTGGAGCACCCTCCTGCTGGGATGGCGTTACCTCCCTGCTGTTCCTGCTCCAGCTCCCCTGGGCACCAGCAGGCAGTGGAACGGGAGCAGGAGAAGGCCGCAGGGTAGGCACATTCCCCTCCAGGCTCCCCAATGGGATGAAGATCCTCAGGGAGAGATTTCTGCCTTGCACGGAGATCAGATCCACTTGAACACCTCGGGGGACGCCAGCTTCCCTTTCCCACGTCATGCAAACAGTGTCAGGCATCCCTGGCAGCAGTGGTCGCTTCTCCCACCTGGATCTGCTCAGCATGGTTGGAATAAGATGAGCAAGGAGACCCAAGATCTCTGCTTGGGGGAGCAGCTCCAGAACAAAACCCTCTTAACCTGTAAGCTCATCCTATCCCTAGTCCCATCGCTCATAACAAGCTCTTCTAGCACTCACGTAACTGCAAGCTCAGCAACGGCATCACAGAATTGTTAAGGTTGGAAAAGACCTCTCAGCTCATCCAGTCCAATTGGCAGCCCAATCCCACTGTGCCACCTAAACCATGTCCCCAAGTGCCACAGCCACACATTTTTTGAACCCCTCCAGGCGTGGTGACTCCACCACCACCCTGGGCAGCCTCTGCCAGGGCTTCACCACTCTGTCAGTAAAGAGATTTCTCCTGATATCCAATCTAACCCTCCCCTGGCACAACTTGAGGCCACTTCCTCTTGTCCCATCACTTGTTACTTGGGAGAAGAGCCCAGCACCCACCTCACCACAACCTCCTTTTTGGGAGCTGCAGAGAGCGATGAGGTCTCCCCTCAGCCTCCTCTTCTCCAGGCTAATGCGCCCCCGTTCCCTCTGCTGCTCCCAGAACCCTTGTTCTCCAGCCCCTTCCCCAGCTCCGTTCCCTTCTCCAGCGCCCTCTCTTCAGAGCCACCCAATGCATTCACATCAGAGCTCGACCCCAGATCTTGAAACGCTTGGTGCCAGTCCAGCCAGACCTAACGTTTCACCGAGCTGCTTGCTGCTCGCGCAGTCTCACTGCTCCTGGCCTGCTCACCCCAGACAAATGCGCTCGTGCTTTTCAGCCCTTCTTGCTTTATTGCCCATTAAGAAAACCAACACTCCAGCGCTACTGGCAAAGCTCCCGGGCTTATATCTGTGACACAAATTAATGGAGCTCCTGATGAAACAAGCTTTTCAGGAGCCAAATCGCTTTCTCTTTGCTGTGCAGAAAGGGTTTGTGAGATATGTTGCCTAACGGATGGTGCAGCCTGAGGAGGGACGAGAGTCGCTGTACCTCGATTCTGCATTCTGAGCATGTCAGACCGTAAAGTGTTCTCTATTCTGTGCATCCAGCACATTGTATATAGAACCACAGAATGGTTTCAGTTGGAAAAGACCTTTAAGATCATCGAATCCACCCATTGATCCAAACCTGCTAATTCTGCTACCCGACCATGTCCCCAAGTACAACATCTACTTGTCTTTTAAACCCCTCCAGGGATGGGGACTCAACCACTGCCCTGGGCAGCCTCTGCCAGTGCCTGAGAACCCTTTCAGTAAAGAAATTCCTCCCAATTTCCAACCTAAATCTTCCCTGACGCATCTTGAGGCTGTTTCTCCTTGGCCTGTCACTGGCTATGAGGGAGAAGAGCCCAGCACCCATCTCGCTACAACCTCCTTTCAGGCAGCTGCAGAGAGCGATGAGGCGCAGAGCTGTTCATGGTGCAGGGTTCTGGTTGCCACCAGAACACAATGAACCAGCACCGTGATGATGAAATGATGACAGGGAACAGCTCAGGAAAACGCTTTCCGTCAAGGCTAAGGGCACAGCACACATGCAGCTCCCGCCGTAGGAAGCGTTACACTGCACACCGCCTCGTTTGCTGTCCTGGCCTCGTTAACAACGGGGCACTCGGTAAACAAGAGACTGCAAAGCCATTAGAGCTGTGGAAGAGTGCACTGAGAGTCAATCTTGCTGAGAAGCCACGTCTCATCAGCTCTGCTTCTGCCACATCGCAGTGAGCAGCACATGGGGGGAAAAAGGGTCATAAACTCCGAAGGGACACAACTCCCAGATTGGGGGACAGCACAGCTTTTCAAAGGCTGGGGGAATGTTAAAGAACATTAAAGAACACACACAGGTGCCGAGGTTTGCAGAATGGATCCTGTGCTTCACACAGCAGAGGCTTCCAGCTGTGCTGTGCATTTTGCTGCTGCTCTTGAACTGCAGAGAGCGAATGTGAAGCCTCTGCAGCTCCCCAGCCCCAGCGCTGCTGCTGGCACGGCTGAGCTGCCCTCACCGCGGCCCCTGTGCTCCCAGAGCACGGGAGAACAGCTCGGGGGGGAAGAAGCCATCTGCCAGCGGCGGCTGGGCTTTCGGGAGAGGAAAGGGATAGAGCACGATGGGGGAGCTCATTCCAGTTACCAGGAATTGGCTTTTCTCCTTCCAGGCTCACAAGTGAACAAGAAGGCACTGAGAGCCCAATCCTCCCCACTCTGCTCTGCCCATGGGGTGCACTGAAACACAGCCTGGATCACAGATGGTTTGGGTTGGAAGGGACTTTACAGGTCGTCCAGTCCTACCTCCCCTGCAGGAGCAGGGACATCTTCAACCAGGTCAGGTTGCTCAGAGCTCCATCCCACCTCATGTTTCCAGGGATGGGGACTCCACTGTCTCCCTGGGCAACCTGTGGGATTCAGAGCCCAGCTCTTTGCCCACAACGTGACCTCTGTCACCAAGACAAAACACTTCAGGTCCCCTCCAGCAGCCATCTCCTCCCACCAGGCTAATGAAAATGAAAGTCAAACACTGAGTTTCCCATCAGCGATGGGTCTCCTGGGGCCAGGTGGGCACTATGAGGCTTCAACCGCCCTGACCAGCCTCACCTGGCCCCATTTAACCCCAGCACTGCCCCTTTGGTCCCTCCCCGAGTTATGTCCTAGCTCATCTCCTGGATGGAGAGATCTACAGAACTTGGATCAGTGTTGCAGGTCATTTCGATCCTGCCTCCAGCTCTATGTAGATGGATTCTGGACCCGTGCGATGGCTTTGTTCCTGGCTCACCTCTGCACAGCCCATAGGGAGGCTGTGCAGAACCCCCCACCTCCTCTGGATATTGGGGATTTGCATCAGTCCTTGCAAATATGAAGGAGGGAAGGTTGGTTGTTCCATCTGCAGAGGTAACCAAAGAAAAACAAGGCCTGATGATCTTCTGTGTCAAAGCAAAAGCAAATCCATGTGGATCTGACAGGCAAAGCAGCAAACTGCTGAGCATGAGGGACCTGCACGTGGATTTGGGATGTGGAGACGTCCAGACTGACGAGAAACAAACAAGATGGCAAAATAGCCCTGTGCTTGGCCAAGGAACGAGTTGAGAGCAAGAGGTCTGGTAAGAATCTGCAGAGTGTAATAACAAATTAATAAATCACAGCTCTGTTATGGAGGTCAATTAATTAGAATGTCAGAGAAGGATAGAATGAGGACTAAAATGAAAACAAGGAAAACAAATGTTCCTGCCAGGCAGCAGAAAGTGTCCTGAGATGCCCCTCGGGAACGGGCCAAAACCCAGTAGGAGCCTTGAAGGCGACGTCCATGAGCTTTAAAGTGAGAGGGGAACAGCGGCGACTGGCATTTGCCATCGTGGGGAGGTCTTCCAGAAGTACCACATCCAACCTGGACAAGATGTAGGTGAATGTACTGGAAGGGGTGTGTGGGGATGCCCTCTGCATCCTGACATAACTCCAGGTATGTTGAAAAGCAGTCCTGTCTCTGCGCTCTCTGATCCAGAGCCCCTCCCCAGCTTTCCTGGAGCCCCTTTCCACACTGGAAGCTGCTCTAAGGTCTCCCCACAACCTTCTCTTCTCCAGGCTGAACAACCCCAACTCTCTCAGCCTGGCCTCGCACAGGAGGTTCTCCAGCACTGGATCATCTCCGTGGCCTCCTCTGCACTCGCTCCAGCAGCTCCGTGTCCTCCCTGTGCTGAGGATCCAGAACTGGACTCGGGGCTCCAGGTGGGTCTCCCCGAGCAGAGCAGAGGGGCAGGATCCCCTCCCTCCCTGCTGCTCCCACGGCTCTGGATGCAGCCCAGGACACGGGGGGTGTCTGGGCTGGGAGCTCCTGTGGAGCTTCTCCTTCCCCAGCACCCCAAGCCCTTCTCCTCAGGGCTGTTCCCAGTCCATTCTCCGCCCAGCCTGGGTTTGTGCCGGGATCGCTAAATGCTGACACCATGGAGGAAAAAGCAGGTAAGAAGGCAGACAGGGCCCTGAGCTGAGCACAGGCTGCATGGAAGCCTCATTGTCCGATTGTGCTTGCAGCGCGGCCCTTCAAAGCATCCAAGTATTCCTGCTGAAGGAAGGCTGCCCACCTAGGCAGGGCTCCCTTCCCATGCCGTAGTGACAGCCGGTCCTTCTGCCAGCCCCATTCAGCCCCGCTAACTTTAGACCCTTCCCTGAGGCCCCAAAAATAGGAGCCCACCCACTGCGGGTCTGCTGTCATCAATGAGAAGGGGAAGGTGGGCGGAAGGGTTGGAGTCCTTGGTATGAATCATCCCTGGAAATAGCTTATCGCTTCCATTAACCAAAGAGGAGCTGGTGGTGATTTGGCGCCTTAACCAGAGCTCTAGAAATACCAGACAGGATGGAGAGGGAATTTGCCTTTGTGGTGCATCTTGCACCCTGTGGGGACTGCAAAAGCACAAAGTGGTTGTCTCTCCATCTGCATCACGCAGGGGACGGCTCTGCAGAGAGGACGCTGGATTTGGTTCAGTAAAGCAAATGCTTTCATTCAGCAGTAATTAAAACCAAGGCCACCACTTCTCTGGGTGATCTGGGCGAGGGCCTCCCCACCCTCACCGCAAAACATTTCTCCCCAAGATCTCATCTCTATCTCATCTCTTCCAGCTCAACACCATTCCCCCTCGTCCTGTCCCTGCCCTCCCTGATCCAGAGCCCCTCCCCAGCTTTCCTGCAGCCCTTTTCAGTGCTGGAAGCTGCTCTAAGGTCTCCCCGCAGCCTTCTCTTCTCCAGGCTGAACAACCCCAACCCTCTCAGCCTGGCCTCACATGGGAGGTGCTCCAGCCCCCAGATCACCTTCATGGCCCCCTCCTATCTGCATTTCTGTAAAGCCCTTGACACAGTCCCCCAGGACACTCTTCTCTCTAAACTGGGGAGAGAGGGGCTTTATGGGTGGACTGTTGGGTGGATAAGGAATTGGCTGGACGGTTGCATTCAGAGAGCAGCAGTGAATGGCTCGATGACCAGATGGAGATCTGAGACAAGTGGTGTCCCTCAGGGTGCTGTACAATTAATCCGCACTAATGAATTGTCTTGGCACTCGAGGAAGTATTTGGATGCAGAAACAACCCGGGGCCACAACCTGCTCCTTACTTGTGCGAGATGATGGTGGGTGGAAGCTGCTTGTGGTCGCCGGCCAGGACGCACTTGGGAGCCCTGAGGAGGGGGATCCAGCAGCTGGCCTCCAGGGCCTGCGCGCACTCATCTATCACCACCAGGTCAAAGTGGTTTTCGGGGAGCAGCTTCAGCGGGCCGTCCGAGGAGGCGCCTGGGCAAGGGAGAGGGCGCACAGCTTAGGAGGGAAGCACAGAAGAGCAAGCAACCCGTCTGTAAAACAAACCACATGCTTTGATTGTGACTGAAGGAGGGAAATGATGTTTCTTTGCAGAGGTTTAGCAATTCAGCTCTGCAGCCCTTGCCAAATGTGCACACACTTATCTGGATACATCAGAACTGTTTTTGCCAATCTCCATTTGTCCTTTTTCGCTCTGGCATCTGGGCCCAAAGGCTTCCAAGCAGCCTTGAAAACAGCAGCGAAACCCGGCATGTTTGGATCCCGCACCCAGAGAAGGAGCAGAGCAAAGGCACCGATCAACACCCACCTTCCTTCTGCTCTCCGCTGCAAACAGCGCTTCCCACCACCAAAAGCGAAAGGATGATGGCTCTGAGATTCCCCTTGCCTGGCGCAGCAAGGGGAGCAATCAGTGGAGACCCCAGCTCCTCCACCCCACTGACCCTGGCTGCTCTGCTCCCTCCTCGTGGAAGCAGAAGGGAACACACACAAGGCTGTGATCAGACAGCTCCTACATCTTCCCAGATGTCCCTTTGCAGAAGCAGCCAAACTCCCTTACACAGCTCCTGCTACAACCCAGATGTGAACCAATATTGATCTGCACATCGGTCACAATGGTACTTCAGAGGCATCAAAAACATCACTGCAATTCATAAGGAAAAGGGATGCTCCTGTGTTATTGCCACATAACTCTGAGCGCAGCTCCGAGCAGGAGGGATTTTGCTTCGCCCCCGTAAATCCTGCTGCGTCTTCAGCCTTGCATCTGTTCAGATGTCACCGTTTGCCAGCTGAGACACCGTGTTTTCCTTTAAAATGATTCCTTCCAGCCTATGTCAATCCTCTCTGCTAACACGGGGCAGAGAGTTTGAGCCTGGCCAACGTTGCCATGCTGAAGGGAGAAGGAAAAGCAATCAGTGGGAAGGTTCCCTCTATCCAAACAGCCCACACCGACACGGCACGCGGTTCTGCAGGTGGTTTTCTTCCCTTACAGCCTCGTAGCTTGACTCAAGTTTATCGACCTCTGTTTAATTGAAGGTCACTGGTGTCCCTGCGTTGCTAAGATAGAGCTCTGTGTGCTGAACCCGCCAACAGCGCTGCGCCCTGCATCAGGAACAATTCCCACACTGCTCCAGACTCCGGGATTGCTTAACCACAGGCAACACAAAATCCAGCCTCACTGTTTGTCCACCACCTTCTGCTGAAGCAGAGCTGCCCAGATCTCCACGCAGGCCTGCAAGCCCCGTGTCTCGGGGAAAACGCATCCAATCAGCATGGAAACCCCATTTTACTGGGAACTGTGAACCTCCCTCTGCTTTTTCAGGCAAAGTTAAAGGATGTGAGAGGACAACACCCTGCAAACACCACACTGGAAGGACTACCAGAGGCGGTGGATGCCCCATCCCTGGAAACATCCAAGGTCGGGTTGGATGGGGCTCTGAGCAACCTGATTTGGTTGAAGATGTCCCTGCATGGGGGGTCGGACTGGATGACCTGTAAAGGTCCCTTTCAACCCAAACCATCCCATGATTCTGCATCTGTCCTTTAATCTCCACACCGGTAACTCACAAATGCCCACAACGTTCTTTTTTATGACCTGAAATTGTTCGTGTTTCCCTTCTGCAAATACTCCCTGAGCAACTAAGTCTGAGGAGGATAAGTGAGCCCTGGAGGATCACACATCTGAGCTAGAACAGTGCTTCAGCACGTGGTAAACTTGAAGCCCTTGTGCTCCCCATCGATTGGAGGGGAATTGCTTTCCTTCTTGTCGATGTAGATGTGTCTGCACGCGCTGCCTGATGAGTCCCTGGAGCTGTTCCCTAAATCCCATGTCACTGACACCACTTGGTGACTTGCAGACCCAACCAAACACAAGCAGAGACCAGGCTGTGGAAACGTGCTGCATTCGATAAGTCATGGAAATCATCCAAGCAGGAAAGCGATCCCACGTGCCTGATGAGATCAATAAGCAGACTGCACACCTCCAGTCGCGCTTGTTTGCTCACTGGAAGCTCAGCTCCTACTCCTCCTGTGGGCTCAAACCAAAGGCTCTTCTAGACCCCGAGCTTTGCTAAACGCCACCACCACCACGAGCCAGAATGTAAGCAGGGAAAATCCCATGGTGGAGGAGCCTGAGAGCACACAGCAAGCTTGACTGAGCTCCCAGGAGCTTGAAGCAGGAAGATCAGGTCTCCCTCCTCTCCCGGCAGGATGCTGCACTGCACGCACGTGGTTCACCTGAGTCTTGGTGAGTCAGGTACCATACTGCAGTCTCTCACCTGTATTTGTAGAGAGGACAACGCTGGCATGGGTAAGGGCTGCAACCATGGCAGTTTCTTCTCGTTCCCTTAGCTCCTTTCTCAGCACCTTAATCTCACTGAGATAATGGCTCCGCTCTCCCTTGTCTTGAGCCTTTTTAGTCTTTGCCTATAAAACAGAAAAATCAAGAAAGAACAGTGTTTCTGGTCCCAGGGATATGTTCAGCCGCCCAGGTAAGCAGAGAACCTGGACAGAGCACGGCTTCTCTATGTCCACCATGATTCATGACCACCAGCCCCATGAAACCTTGGTTTCTATTCCTTCTCCCTGCCACAATCAGCGTTTGTGTTTGTCTTGTGCCTTTGCTGGGTGACAAATCAGGACTTCCTATCTCGTTCTGCTTGAGGGAAGCAGAGCTCTAGGACCAAATGACCTTGGAGCAGGAGAGCTGCCCAAGCTGGCTGTGCCACGTCCAGCCAAAGCAGCAGCAGCTCTGCATTTCTAACAAGGTGCCTGTGAGTTGCTGTGAGTGATTCAGAGCGATATCGAGACAGGCTCATGGCTTCTTCTAGCAACACCTATTAAACAGATCTAACATGTCACATCATCACCACTGGTCGCCAGCGCTGCCCCAGCTGCAGAGCAGCAGCTACAAGACACCAGCCCAGCTATTGCTTGCTGAGAGTCACCTTGAGGCGGCCAGCGGGCTCCCAGATGGGAATCTGGACTGTTTCCTTGGAGGAAAGGCTGGTGGCTTGAGAACACTGAAAAGGATGCAGAGAGAAGCTTTTCTAAGCAGCCAAACCAATAAGACCTGCCAGGTCCTAGAATCAGCCTCTGTATGGATGGAATTTCCAGTGTCCAACTTGGTTCAGCCTTTTCCCTCAGAAAAGGGTCTCACTGCTCTACTCAGCTCCCAGTTTTGGTTAAATCTGCAGGTATTTAATACCTGTGAGAACTCTATGCCGAGCATAATCAAAACAGGCTGATGGGCTCAGAATTACAGGGGAGAAATCACAGACAGACACAAGGATGATGGGATCACACAGGTGTCTTTTCCTTTGCTTGGTCTAACAGGACAGGGTGGGTGCCAGCCCTGGTGTTCTTTGAGCTGAAGGGACAAAGCGGATCAGCGTCTGCTTCCTCTCGGCAGGAAACAGAGGAAGATTAGAGAGTAAAACTAAATGCCCCAGTTTCATGTCTGTTCTGCAAAAAGAGATCTAATTAGTATGTTAACAACAGCGACTGCTCTCTGGTGTTGGCTGGTGACACAAAGATCATAGAATCACAGAATCATGGAATGGCTTGGGTTGGAAGGGACCTCAAAGCCCATCCAGTTCCAACCCCTGCCCTGGGCAGGGACACCTCCCACTGGATCAGGGTGCTAAGATCCAAGATTCCAACTGAACCTCAGCTCTGAAATAGGTGAGGGAGGAGGGAGCCTGTCCCAGGGTAACACAGCACTGCCAGCCCCAAGGATCCTGCTCAACACACAAGCCTGGATCCCCCCTGCTTCTCATTAGGGCTCCGTGGGTGCCAGCAGGTTCCAATTGTCCTCATCTGCCTCATTTGGGCCCCCACCCACACACTGACTGGTCGGGAGCTGCATTTAAGGCCAGACCTTACACCATTCCTAAGCTATGTGGGTTGTGTTCTAGGCCTGGCTTCCTTCTGGGCTGACTGTGGAGCTGCTGTGTCCCTCTGGACCTGCGTGGTGACCTGGGCTGCTGGCTGACCCTGCACAACATCACTGGACCTGCGCTGCCTTTCCTGCTCAGGTACTGGGGGACTGAGCCCTTGCTGGAGCAAAGAGTATCTGCAAGTTGATGTCCTGGGAAGCCTGAAGCCTGCGCAGGTGAGGGAAGGAGACACACAGGGGCAGAAACTGTGTGAAGAGAGCATGTGTTTTCATTTCCGTTACTGGTTCCCCTGTGGTTGGGGGGTAGCAGGGAAAGCAAAAAGTGAGTCAAAATGTAGAGTGGTCAAAGGAAGAAATTATTATGGGGTGAGTAGAGGATGTTGCAGGGGAGAAATGGAGTAAGAATGAAGGGTGGGCCAGGACCTCAGAGGTGAACTCTGCGGAGAAGGAGCTGCTAACGTGTCAGGTGCATGTTCTGTGAAATACCTGGTTGTGTGCAGCTCAAAGCATCACTGTGCAAATGGAACTGTTGTAGTCAGTTAGCTCCTGGGGTTTGGGTGTCGTTCCAGGGCAGAATAAGTCTTGGTGGGCAGTCTAGTCCCCATCTCCCATCAAAATGTACTCTTTGCTCAGGGAGGAAGGTAGAGACCTTAGTGCTGAAGGCTCTGCTTTCTCCCTTTCTCCTCTGGGCAATGCCGCCACCAGAAAGTTTGTGGGGAAATCTAATTAGCATCAAACCCTCTCATCTCAAGTAAAAGAGCTACTTTGTAAATTAAGTTTAGGAAAACTAGGTTGTGAAAGGGGAAATTAAGGATGTGTTTTTGTAGTGCACTCTGCTTGCTGCTCGAGGTGGTTGAGAGTGGGAGGGAGTGTCAGAACAGCCAGACAGCTCGTTAGGAAGTGAATTAATGACAGGAATGTTCCACTGGTGAAGAGGATTGTGTGAACTGTGCTAGATAGAACGTGGAGAGCAGGGCACTGCAGCAGGAATGGCTCTGATTTTGCTACTTCATTGAGGAATTTGGCCAGGAGGAGGATTGCCCTCGGCTCCTGAAGATGAGCACTAGAGATGCTGATAGGGAGGTTCCTGTCAGTCACCTTTTCAGGCTGGAAGCCTCCCCTATTTCTACAACTGCCAGGCACCCTGGTTCCTTTCCTCCGAGGCCAGGCTAAATGCCTCCCAGTCGGAGTAACCAGGATTAACCCAGGCCATGCACACCCTCAGCTGCCTCTCTGACCCCTGCACTCCGATATTTTCCCTTTCCTCTCCCCCAGAGTGGATTTTCTGCTGCTGACTGACCGTAAAGAGCTCGTGTCCACCAATGCTTTAGCCCTGCCTGTGTACATCTAGATCCAGTCTGGGAGCATCCCTGTGGGCTCCCAGTGCCCTGAACCCACCAATACTGGGTTCAAGCAGGACGCAGGCTGGCTGCACACGGCTCACAGTGGGGCTAGCTACCACGACATGCTTCTAGCCACTGATTTTGGGGCAACCCAAAGCACTGGGATTGATCAAAGAACACGCAAGAAGTGGCGGTTGTTCCTTGGTTCTAGGGACAAAGCAGCTTGTCTGGCTAGCAGATTGGGAACTGCTTATCTGGAGGTGGCTCTCAGGAAACCCACACAGGTGTTGCAGGGACACGTACGAAGGCCTGGTCGATGTCCTTCCTGATATCCGCAACAATCTGCGCGTTGTCGCCCCGGGCCAGGACGGCATCCAGGGAATGCTGCTGGATGGGCTCCAGCAGGCGCGCAGGGTGCCCGAGGCGCAGGATGCGAGCTTTGGAGCCAGCCAGCCTTTCCACCAGGTTATCCACAGCAATGTTGGAAGGGGCACAACACAGGACCTGCGAGAGGAGAAACCACGCGCCTGTTACTGCCAAGGACAGCAAAACACGTGTCCAAGCAGGAAAACACTCAGCAGAGACAGGGAGACCACCACATCTGGTGGGAATAAACCACTGGCATCTCCACAGACTTCAGATACCAAAGGAAATTCTCCCCTTGCTTTAAGCAGTAATGCAGGGTCTTTGATAAAGAGCACACCTGAGCTCTGAAGCTTCTATTTGCACCTAATTTCAGCTGATGAAGCTCCCTGGTCCTTTCAAGCCAAGCCAGGTGCTGCAGCGTAGCATGGCTGCTACTGAACCTGCTCCAGCTGTCAAAGCCCAGTGAGCAGGGAAAAGAACCCGAGGTGATGGCTGGGACACTCACTTTCAGGCCTTGCTGCACAGCTTGCAAGATGATCTCCACCAGCGTCGTGGTCTTCCCTGTGCCAGGTGGCCCGTGGACGATGGCAAGCTCCCTCTGTGCCAGGGAGAAGGCGACGGCCTCCCTCTGCGATGCATCCAGCGAGTCATTGTAAAGCTTCAGAGGCTCTGGGGAGACAGCAGGAGATTCACTGAGGCCTCAGCCCGAACCCAGACGCATGCAGAGAAACATAAACCCATAAATACAAACCAGCAGCTCTCAGCAGCTGGTGCAATTAACTGGACATGAGGATAATGTTCTTGTGAGCCAATCTGGGCTCTTTTAGCTACCTGAGTCATAAAAGTGAGGCTTGCTGTGCTTCCAAATCAAACAGGTTCCCATCCTGCATCCGTGTCTTCCCCTCCTCTCTCCCAGTGTGCTGTTCTGCAGAAGGAGCAGGCGTTACACTGAGGTCAGCACAGGACCTGGAGTTGTTCCTGCACTTGGGAAAGCCAGCAGGGTGAGGGCAGGGATTCTGCTCTCTGAGACCCCACTTGGAGCCCTGTGTCCAGTTCTGGAGTCCTCAATACAGGAAGGACATGGACTTGTTGGAGTGAGTGCAGAAGAGGCCACGGGGATGATTCAAGGGCTGGAGAACCTCCTGTGTGAGGCCAGGCTGAGAGAGTTGGGGTTGTTCACCCTGCAGAAGAGAAGGCTGTGGGGAGACCTTAGAGCAGCTTCCAGAACTCAATGGGGCTCCAGGAAAGCTGGGGAGGGGCTCTAGATCAGGGAGCACAGGGATAGGATAAAGGGGAATGGTTTTGAGCTGAGAGAGAGGAGACTGAGATGAGACCTTAAGGAGAAATGTTTTGCTGTGAGGGTGGGGAGGCCCTGGCCCAGGTTGCCCAGAGCAGGGGTGGCTGCCCCATCCCTGGAGGGGTTCAAGGCCAGGCTGGATGGGGCTTGGAGCCCCTGATCCAGTGGGAGGTGTCCCTGCCCAGGGCAGGGGTGGGACTGGAGGGGCTTTGAGGTCCCTTCCAACCCAAAGACCTCTGTGAGTCAGTTGCGAATAGTGCATCTGTACAAGGACTTTTTGGCATTAAAGATCCATTTACTGGCTACAACACCAGACATGTATGATCTCCTGGGTGCAGAGGACGTTCCGGACTTTTTTTAAAAGTGAGCCAGCTTATTTGGTTAAATCTTCAATAATGAGAGGGGAGGAAGCACTTGATCTTGTAACCAAATTGCTCCTGCACAGTGCTAGTGAAAAGGCAACAGGAAAACCCCTGAGCAGGGAAGTGCAATCCTATACAGCTCAACAGCAAAAGCGACAGCAGGGAGAGATAAAACAGGCAATAGAAATAATGAAAACTAAAATTAGCTTGGGCTTTAATGATCAGGAAGGGAAAATGGGAAAAGGAATACATGAATTGCCTTAAGAGAGAATGGGTTTCAGTGCAGACTGAATTCTCCCAAGCTGCCTTCTGCCTCCCAGGTTTATCTAATATAAAGCCATTTTTATCCTTATCTCCCCTAATCCTGCTGCTGAGCTCCTTGTTCGTTATGCAGTTAATTACAGCAGAGATGGTGACTCATTACACTGAGGTTTACTGAAAATATCATTCCCACAAAAGCTTATGTAAGATGAACCTCCAGGCACCGTGGGTTTTATCTCTACCTTAGCACTAAGGGCTTGATGAAAACGTGAAGGTTCCTTCTGGTTTCAGGCAGGTTAACTCAGGCACAGCTCCCATGGAACCTCTGGTGCTGATTTCCACAACGGAATGATGTGTCTGGGTTAAACTGTGTGTTCAGAAAGTGCTTGGTGAGGAAGAGAGACAGGAATGGCTTTAAATTGGAAGGGGGAAGATTTATATGAGACATTCGGAAGAAATCCTTCATGATAAGGGTGGGGAGGCCCTGGCCCAGGTTGCCCAGAGGCCACTCCATCCCTGGAGGTGTTGAAGGCCAGGTTGGATCTTGGAGCCCCCTGATCCAGGGGGATGGGCTTTGAGGTTCCTTCCAACCCAAACCATTCCTGAATTTTGTGACTGAAGGTGTTTTTTGCTGTTAATCCACATCTTGCTTTACGCATCGTGTTGGAGTCCATGTGCCGATGACTAAGAGAAGAGCAGGAAGCATCCCATGGGCTGGGAGAGAGAAACAGCAGCCTGAAAACTGGAAGGCATTTCCCACAACAAGGAACAGCCGGGCTGTGGGAGTCATTGATGCTTCCTTGCTCAAGGAATGAGGTGAGAAATGGGCTTCTCCACACGCATGCACACCCGCTTCCCTCTTAATCACAGGCTGCTGGAAGCTGCAGTGTGGGCAGGCTGGGCGATGCGCCTCGCTGGGCACTCAGCGGTGAGGAGGACAGAGCGTCGGGTTGGAGGGGGCTTGGAGCCCCCTGATCTGCTAGAAGGTGTCCCTGACATGGCAGAAGATTGGAACTGGATGGGCTTTGGTTTGGGTTGGAAGGGATTTCATTCTGATTTGATGATTTTAAAGGGATGCTGTGGCCTCTCTAAGCTCCTCTCTAGCCACCACTCAGGCCCCAGGTGGGTGCACCTAGAGAAATGCAGTTTATCTACTCTGTTTTGGTGGCCCAAGTGTTCTTTATAACCATCAGGCTTGCCCAGATGCTCCCAGAAGACTCCCACTAGCCCAGCTCCAGCCCTGTGGCACCAACTCTGCTTCACTGCCTCCTGCTCTGCCCAAGGTTTTCAGTCTCATCCCCTGAGACGGATCATGGAGAAGACAAATGCAAGTCTGCATCCTTGGGTCTGGCAGGGATGGGTCTCCCTAGTGTCATGTAATTCCTGATGCACAACTTTATTTAGGAGGCTAGCGCTGAAAAAAAAACCAAACACCTTGGCCAGCAAGGTTGATCCTCCAGCAACATTTAATGGCCTCAGGTTGTGCCAGGGTAGCTTTAGATTGGATATTGGGGAAAACTTCCTTACTGAAAGAGTGGTGAAGCCCTGTCAGAGGCTGCCCAGGGTAGTAGTGGAGTCCCTGTCCCTAGAGGGCCTCAAAACTATGTGGCCATGGCATTTTAGGGGACAGTTTAGTAGGCACAGTGGGGTTGGGCTGACAATTTGGCGTGATGATCTTGGAGGTATTTTCTAACCTCAATGATTCTATTATTTAAGATTTTTGCAGGTGACTTTCACACATATTGGACATGTGCCGTGAAACCGAGGGAGTTCTGGCTGAAGCCCTGGTGGTTCCCTAGGGCTCTGCCTGTTAGTACAGCTTCTACTGGCGCACCCTTGCCTCTTAACCAGGATTTTTTTCCTCCTCCTTTCTCTTCTCAAACATCTTTCCACAGCATTAGTCATAATCGGATACAAGCCACGGCTTCTGCACCGCACGTGAGAGCCAGCCAGTGCCTGGGCATGGAGATGAACACCCCTCGCTTCCTCTGGATCAGGACAACCCAGCAGAGATCCCCACAGGATTCTGCCTGCAATCAGGTATTACCTTATCTCTGAAAGAACAGGGAATGTGTCCATCCAGTGAGCAGAGCAATGCTGGCCTCTGCTGGCAAGCAAAGCCTCTCAGACATTCACACAACTTCTGAGTGTGGGGTCCCTGCACAGATGCTGTGAGCAGGGAAGAGTTTCTTGTAGGAGACTTCTGGTGTGGAAGCTTTAAAGGCTTCTGGGCCACAAGTGTTATTTGCAGTGGAAGAGAGCCAAGCAGAGCATTTGTGATAGATGATTTTGCTTCCCAGAGGGCCTGATCAGAGCAGCAATCCAGTTGAGTTTGCCTTTTGGAAAGCCTGTTCTCCCACCTGGTGCCTTTCTGGAGGTTGTGAGGTAGGGGCTGGAAGTGCTTTGTGGTAGGGAACAGCCGCATTCACAGCTGCAGATCCCACCTGCTCACTGGTGGCACCTCCATGTGTTCCTTCCAACCACTCCATGGGCTGGTCTTCCCAGAGCCTGTCCAGTGGTTGTGGAGATTTGTTCTGATAAGGTTGGTGTAGATTATCTCAGGCTTTTGGGGGTCAAAACCTTGGGATTTTTGTTCCCTAATTACAGCTAACCATCTTGCACAGAGCCCACTCCCCAAAACATGCTCTCAGGACACCGTTCTTGTGGGACTCGTGCCTGTACCCATTGCCACTGGGAGGGATTCATCTCCCAGTAGAGAGCAGGATTTTTATAGCATCATGGAATGGGTTGGGTTGGAAAGGATCTTAAAGCCCCTCCCCAGCTTTCCTGGAGCCCCTTTCAGTACTGGAAGCTGCTCTAAGGTCTCCCCGCAGCCTTCTCTTCTCCAGGCTGAACAACCCCAACTCTCTCAGCCTCATACGGGAGGTGCTCCAGCCCTTGGATCATATCTGATCCCTCCCGTGAGGAAATTCTCCTCAATATCCAATCTAAACCCCCTCTGGTGCAACTTGAGGCCATTTCCTCTCTTCTTATCGCTACTTATTTGGGAGCAGAGCCCAGCACCCACCTCGCCACAACCTCCTTTCCAGGAGCTGCAGAGAGCGATGAGGTCTCCCCTCAGCCCCCTCTTCTCCAGACTGAGCAGCCCCAGCTCCCCCAGCCACCTCTCATAAGGATTGTGCTCCAAATGAAAATCCCTTCCACCCTGCCAGCGCACTTTGCTGCTCTCGGGTGACGTGCTGCTGTCTCTGATCACATCTCCTCTGTCTGCTGCGGCTGAATGTTCCTGCTGATCCACAGCCTTGGTGCTGGGGATTTGCTAAATTCATCTCTGTGCTCAGTTTAGCCCTTCTGAGTGACTGAGTAAAAGGAATTTTTCCTCATTAGAGAATTTCCCTATTTTCCTCAGCAGAGCCTCATCATTTTGTAGCTCTGTTGCCGCAAGGGGAGAAGTGGAGTTGAAGCTGCTACAAAAGCGAGTTCATTAAAATTTAATGCTTTTATCTAATATTAAAAACCTGAGTGCAACAAGAGCCCCAGGAGAGCTGAAAGACTGAGAGCTCTGACTCAGACTAAGCTCAGTGCTTAGAACTGCAGAGATAAGACTTGCACAGACATGAATCTTTTGTCCCTGGTGTATCCTATCAGAAAGCCAGCCTGGAGGCTGGGGAATGGGAGTGTCTGGAAGAGAGGAACCACTGTGGGCAACCAAGCAGTAACCAAAACCCGCAAGAGCGAGCACAAGGTGCAAAGAGCTGTGGTAGGAGGAGACTGAGCAGAGCCCTGGCCAGCAAGGAACCAGGATGGATGGTGCCACCCATGGAAACGCTGCTGAGTGTGGAGAGGAGAGACCTGAGTGCTCTCCATGGCCTGGATCCAGGCTGCCAGCCCAAGCCTACCAGGCAGCTGGATCCCCCCTCTGCCTTTGTTCCCTTGTTTTTGCAGCCCAGCTGCTGTTTCCCGTCTGCCAAGGGCTGATACTCAACAGCCATTGCTGAGCACTCGGATATTCTGCTGATCAGAGGCTCTGGCTTCCCTACGGCTTCTCTGAAACGGTGAGCTGTGTAATTTCATCTTCCATTTTTCCAAAGACTCGCACCAGAAAAGATCTGAGTAAAAGGGGAATCTGCTGATACACCAGTTTTTGACAGCTGCTCATAAAACAAAGCGGTGAGGTTTGAAGTATTTGATGCAATCAAAGCACCTGGTGCATCTCCAGCTTGACCGAACACAATAGGGCCGTATGAACAAAAATACAAGTGTGCCCACGCTGTTTCAAGCTGTAATACTTCACAGCCACTTAACTCCTGTGAAGGCAGAGCTATGGGTTTTCAATGAAGATGCAGCACTGGCAGTTGCTGATCCTTGAGGTTTATGGATAGGGTCAGGGCAGGAAGTAAATATGAAATGCCTCATAAACTAAATTGAATTTCAAACTTGTAAATACGAGCAAACAAATTCCCGCATTGCAAATCCTGCCTGTTTTGTGCTACGGTTTGGCTTTATGTGGTACACTGAGAAAAGCAACATTAGTGAGCTGAATAGTCTTCCTTCATGATGACAACGGCCCTTACAAGGGCAAAGCACGTTCAGTGACCCATAAACCAGTACGAAAAGTGTTCACCCAGCCCCTGATATCAAGTCTTACAAAGAAGCATCCTTACTTGTTTCACTGAAAGCACTTGGATCAGCAGAAAGGAAGAGGACATCAATCAAATCAGAGGCTGGACCGCTGTGATACTGCTTGAGTGCATTTAAAGCTCTGTTGAAGAAGAAAAGAGCCAGGTTACTGTATATCATGAACTCCTTCAGCAACCCCCATGCACTTTAGGGCCTTGGGACAGAAGACTGGGCATGGATACAGCTCCTCCAAAGCTGAAAAGTGCTTTTCCACAGCAGGACAATTCTACCTCACTGCTGCTTCTCCCAGTCCTCACACACGCCTCTTATGCCGGCCAGACTTTCATTTTCTGCTGTTACTCCACTTTGAAACAAACAGAGCCTGTGCTAAGCCTAATCACGGAGTTGTTTGGGTTGGAAGGGACCTCAAAGCCCATCCAGTCCCACCCCCTGCTGTGGGCAGGGACACCTCCCGCTGGATAAGGGTCTCCAAGCCCCATCCAACCTGGCCTTGAACCCCTCCAGCACATTAATTCAGCAGAGAGCCCCTGACCCGGTGGGAGGTGTCCCTGCCCATAGCAGGGGTGGGACTGGATGGGCTTTGAGGTCCCTTCCCACCCAAACCATTTTCTGACTCCAGGACCTGTCTCACAAGAGCTTCTCCAGAGCAAACCAGGCCATTTCTAACTGGCTGTTGCCCTCTCAAGCAAAGGGACCATAGAAGAGTGGCAGCGCCTTACTTTTTCAGCCTGTTGTAGGTGACATCGTTGGCCAATTTCAGGAGGCGGAACGAGCTCTCTCTGTCCAAGCTCACCAAGCCATCGCGGGACTCCTCGAAGGCGACAGTCACTGCTTTAGAGGTGATCCGTGTGATGATGCCGGTGGAGAGCAGCTCGCCCTGCCCAGCGCCCTCGTAAAGGCCCACGATGTCTCCTGCAAAAACAAGTTTGAAGAGAGAGTGTGAAATGGGGTGAACGTTTGGAAAAGAAGCTCTTTTGAGGAAAGAAATGACCACGCACAGTCCAGGGTGGACAGCAGGAGCACCCACACCAACCACAGCTCAGCACCCTGCCAAGGTCAGAACTAAGAACATCCTCCTCCTGGCTGACAGAACGGAGGAGACCATGAACTCCTCATCGATTGCCAGACAGGCATGGACACTGCAGCTCGTACGAAGAATGAAAAGGAAACACTAATGATGAGAGACCAGGAGGACTTAGGAGGAAAGCCAACTCTTCAATCATCATTTCCTGGTGCAACATGTGTTCTTAGGGATGAAGAAGCTGGACTTCTTACCCTGTAGCTATAACCTTTTCTCACTTTTCGGCACTGATAGTTTAGCCTCTACAAACACCATTTTAGAAGGATGCCAGGAAGAAGACACTGAGCACCTCTTCACCTTCCTCGCACTGGCAGTGCCATCGCTTACCTGGCCCGAAGCTGTTACAGGGCAGCTCGGCATTGGAGTCGTGTCTTCCAGGCTGAAACGTGACAAGCAGGCGTCCGTAGAGGCCAGTTCTCTGGGTGGCAGCTTGGAGCTTCAGCAAGCAGACGCCGCGGCACTGCAGCTCCTTCAGGGAGACGTTCTCCTGCCACGCCCTGGGAAACACACAGGGGTATCAGAACCATTCTGTCTTCTCAAGCGGAGCGTCACAGCTCCAGAAGACAGAATAGGACAAGACAGGATGGAAAAGAAGGGGAAGGAGGATGGGAAAGAGCTATTGGCTCATTAGGAGTGCTGGCTTAGGGGCTCCCTGGGGAGTGATGTGACTGGATTAGCTGCCACGGGGTTATTTTGGGAACTGGGGGATGTTGGCAGTGTCTGGAGAAGGAGTAACAGCGCACAGTGTCTGTTATCCTATGTGTGCCAGGAGGGTTTCCCTACTGGTGACACCAGGGTTCCTATAGCTGCCAGCACACCCTGGGGGTGACAGTGGGGTTCCCTATAGGTGTCAGCCAGCCCTGTGGATGACAACAGGGTTCCTATAGAATCACAGAATAGTTTGAGCTGGAAGGGACCTTAAAGATCACCTAGTTCCAAGGAGGCAGCAGGCCCAGTAGGTGAAAGCAGAGTCCCTATAGAATCATAGAATCACTAGGTTGGAAATGACCCACAGGATCATCGAGTCCAACCATCCCATCAATCACTAACCCATGTCCCTCAGCACCTCGTCCACCCGGCCCTTAAACCCCTCCAGGGAACGGGACTCAACCCCCTCCCTGGGCAGCCTCGGACACTGCCCAATCACCCTTTCTGTGGAAATTTTTTTCCTGCTGTCCAGCCTGACCCTCCCCTGGTGGAGCTTGAGGCCATTCCCTCTCGTCCTGTCCCCTGTCCCTTGGGAGAAGAGCCCAGCTCCCTCCTCTCCACACCCTCCTCTCAGGGAGTTGCAGAGAGCAATGAGGTCTCCCCTCAGCCTCCTCTTCTCCAGGCTAAACACCCCCAGCTCTCTCAGCCGCTCCTCATAAGGCCTGTTCTCTTCTCCGGACTCGCTCCAGAGCCTCAACATCCTTCTCGTACCGAGAGGCGACTGCCAGGCCCTGGGGGGCCAGCGGGGTCCCAGGAGGTGCCGGCAGCGTTCGCTATAGGTGACAGCCAGCCCTACAGGGGACAGCAAGGCTCCCTACAGGTACCACGAGGCCCCGGGAGCGCCAGCAGGGTCCCTGTCGGCCCCCATCCCGCCCGCACCTGCTCTGCTCCACCTCGCTCTCCCGCTCCTCCCGCAGCAGCTCCAGCTGCCGCTCCGCTGCCGCCGCCGCCGCCATGGCCGCGCCGGGAACTTCCGCTTCCTGTTACGGGAACTTCCGCTTCCGGCGCGGTCGGGGCTGCCAAGATGGCGGCGGCCTTAGCGGCGGGGGCGAGGCTGCGGGCGGCGGGTGAGGGGCCGGGGACAGGGACGGGATGGGGATAAGAGTGGGGTGGGAACAGGGATGGGGATGAGAATAAGAGCAGTGTGGGAACGAGGGTGGGGTGGGAACAGGGATAGGGATGAGGTGGCCGCCCCCCGAGACGAAAAGCTGCTTGGTGGCTGCTTGTTTTTAATCCTTTTCCCCTCTCTCCCTCCCAGCCCTCCTGCTCCCGTCTGCCGCTCGGTGCCGGAGCTCCCAGAGCACGTCGCTGCCGCAAGGGTAAAATCGCACGGGTTTGCGCTTCTCTTTCTGCTCCTTGATCTTGCTCGGCGGGGAGGGGCGAGCTGGTGGGTTTCCCTTCGGGAAGGAGGCTCCTCTGAGCCCGCTGTTCAATGCCGGGTGCTTCCCGCTGGATTCTGGTCCCTCTGCCTCCCCGCAGTCCCCTTTGACAGGAGGATCCTTCCCTGGATGTGTGAGATGGAGCAGCAGGGCCTGGAGACGGAGAACTGGGTCCCCTGCTGTGGAAGGGGCCACAGCATGGGCTCAGCCTGATGTAGACAGCAGAGAAGCCACTCAAGGCAGGACATTGCAGACTCCTTAGCTGCAGAAAGGGGCTTCAGCTCACGCTCGTCTTTGTAGGTGCAGGCAGTCTGCTCCTCAGGCAGGGGTCACCTCTGCCCTGGAGGCTCTGATATCCAGTAAATACTGGACTTGCACTGCAGGCTTTGTAGAATCATAGAATGGTTCACGTTGGAAGAGACCTCAAAGCCCACCCAGTCCCACCCCCTGCCACGGGCAGGGACACCTCCCACTGGATCAGGGGCTCCAAGCCCCATCCAGCCTGGCCTTGAACCCCTCCAGGGATGGGGCAGCCACCCTTGCTCTGGGCAGCCTGGGCCAGGGCCTCCCCACCCTCACAGCAAAACATTTCTGTCTAAGATCTCATCTCACTCTCCCCTCTTTCAGCTCGAAACTTTTCCCCTCGTTCTATCCCTGTGTTCTCCGATAAAACATGATTAACAGCCTAAGCACTGATGGACACTGGGCCAGGAAACCTCCGGCTTTGGTTGTTTCAGCACTTCAGGGGCCACTTATTTGTGTCTGTGCTGTGTTTCCTCTGCTGGGATCTCAGAGCTCCAGGCTCTGTTTTAACCAGAAGGGGACACTGCAGAAACAGAACTCTCCTCGCTGGCTCGGTTTGCTCCTTCCCTCTGCGCTGCTCAGGGTGCAGGAGTGTCCTCTTCTTGCTGGGCCTCAGGTGTGAGGGACCACACTTTGGACGTCTGCTCTGCAGCGGAGGTTCCTGACCCTAGAGCAAAGCCTTGCAGCTCACGGTTCTGTTCAGGCTCACAGTTGCTTGGAGTTTCTGTGCATTTAACACCCCTGCAAGGGGCAGTGCTGAGCGTTGCAGAGTAAACCGAGTGAACACAGCTGCTTTGGAGCTGCTTTTGCACCAGCACCCGGTGTGTTGTCCTGACTGCCCTGTGCAGGTGGCACAACCTGTGTTGTTTATGGAAGCTGAATCTTGGCACACAGGGAATTCTGAACTTCCCATTCGTGATGGAGATGGCATCCTCTGAGCAGCTCATTCCTCTTCAGATTGCAGAAACTGACACTGTTTTAGTCACCTCATCGAGATCCATCAGGAATCTCCCTCCTCTTTAAATCCAGGCTTGCCGTTGTAGTATCGTGGATTCCTGCTTAATAACGAAGTATAATCTGATGGGGTTTGGCCCTGTGTCTCTGAATGAAGGCGTTTGGCACTCAGTTTGATCCCCGAGTGCTGTCAGCTGGGTTTTTCCCTCCTTTCTCTGCCCCTGGAAGCGTGTACTGCAGTTCTGAGGGAAGCTCTGTGTGCGCAAAGTACTGTCCCTGCTTTTCCCTCCCTTTCTTTGGGAACAAACTCATGTTTTTTGTAACTGGCTTTCACTCAGTGACACCAACAGCAGCCTCGGCTCTCTGTGCCATGTCTCCCTGTTCCAGAGATATTGGAAAACAGCTTGTTATCAGCAGGAACAGTTTGCATTTCTTCTGCTCAGGCCTCCTGCTGTGGTTCCACGTGGCATTTCGGTTCTGATTTAACACCCCGGGGTGCAATTGAATGGAGTTAAGTGTTTGGCTCTGAAGATTTAGATTGGGTTCTTGTGATTCAGAGCTGTCAGAGGCAGCATGTGTGTGCGAGTACCCTCAGTACGGCTGTACCTGGCCTTGGACCCCTCCAGGTATGGGGCAGCCACTACTGCTCTGGGCAACCTGGGCCAGGGTTTCCCCACCCTCACAGCAAAACATTTCTCCCTAAGATCTCACCTCAATCTCTCTTCTTTCAGCTCAAAACCATTCCCCCTCGTCCTATCCCTGCACACCCTGATCCAGAGCCCCTCCCCAGCTTCCCTGTAGGCCCCACTTGTGCTCCAAGTGCTGGTGTTGGCGTATGAAGTCTCATTCATTTAGGAGAGCTTTTAACCCTCCTGGAGAAACCTTTCCTGATGCAATGTATTGCTCTCTAAAGCATCAAACAAGCAGCAAGTGTGTTTAGTAGAGTGTTTCAGGTTGGGCTCGGAAATGACACCAAGTGGTTTTGGGTGGTGTAAACATCTGGACTGCAGCTTCAGCGCCTTGGCAGCGTTCCTTGTCCAGCTGGTGTGCTTCTCCCAAGAGCTGGGAGGAAGATCTGGGGGCTTCATGTCCAAAATGGCTTTCTGCTCCATCTCCAGCTGCTTTTCCTTTCTTTCCTCTGTTCATGTTTTCATCTCTTGATGGTATCTGTTTGCTGCAAGTGATTCTTGCCTTATCGTTCACAGAATCGTGGCCAAAACATCACTGAGTTCTCCCCCGTGGCCTGAAGTGAAACTTCCAGATCCAGTAGAAGAAGCAAAGCATCATGCAGGTAAAGGTCTCAAGTCTTCAAGTGAAGACTCGCACTCCAGTATCGCCGTTGGTGGGCTGATGGAGCATGAATGTCTCAGTGATTGGAGGTAGTTGTTGTTCTTTGTGGTTTTGTCTCATTTCTTACATGTGTTGGGCTTCATAGAGTCGTGGAATGATTCGGGTTGGAAGAGGCCTCAAAGCCCATCCCGTTCCAACACTTCCCACTGGATCAGGGGCTCCAAGCCCCATCCAACCTGGCCTTGAACCCCTCCAGGGATGGGGCAGCCACCACTGCTCTGGGCAACCTGGGCCAGGGCCTCCCCACCCTCACAAGAAAACATTTATTCCTAAGATTTCATCCAAATCTTCCCTTTTTCATCTCAAAACCCTTCCCTCTTATTCTATCCCTGCACTCCCTGATCCAGAGCCCCTCCCCAGCTTCCCTGTGGGTCCCACTTGTGCTCCAAGTGCTGGTGTTGGGGATTCTGGTGGCGTATGAAGTCTCATTCATTTAGGAGTGCTTTTAACTCTCCTGGAGTTAACGCACCTTGCCTGGTGCAATGTGTTGCTCTCTAAAGCATCAAACAAGCCTTTTGGACAGGAGAAACTAATTATTTTCCTATTAATGGATAAATGGAAGAGCTGCAGCCAGCACCAACAGTTGGGAGGTGGGCACGTCCAAGGGCTGAAATGTTTTAGTGCATGAAACAGAGCGGTGGAGCCAGCAGGAGCAGCTGGGTGGTGGGCGCAGGACAGAGCTGCAGAGGTGGGATGTAAGGCAAGGAGCAGCTGGGAGGTGACTTTTAGCGAACACATTCTTGTCCTCACACTTTGTGAGGAGCGTTGAATACAGGCAGGCCTGAAAGGAGCACATGGGCTGTACGAGAGTTCCCCCTGTAAGTCTGCGAGCGAAGTACCTGTAGCTGTTTAGCAACCATCGTTACTGATGATCCTCACTAGAACGTGTCTTCCGTTTGCAACCAGCCACGGGCTGCCCTGGCAGTGGGATGGGAAAATCCAGCCCTGGGAAGACACTCGTGTCTGGCCTCGTGCCGCCCAAGCGGGGCTGCTCTCATCCCAGCTCAGGGGCCGGCACGTGGCCGGGATGTTCCTCGGCACCAGGCAGTAACGAGCCCCAGCGGGTGAGTGTCCTGCACGCTCACTGTGACGATGGCAATTAGCAGTGTGTTCTTTGTGCAGGTAACGAGCCCCTCTGTTAATTACCCGGCAATCTCGCTGTCTCGTTGTGTGAGCCTCTAGGCCATCCCTGAAAGCCTCCTGAGTCCTCTGCTTCACATGGGAGAGGAAGTAAAGGAGAGGAGTGAGCGACGGGCACTGGAGAGAGCGCCCAGGTTCTCTCATCATCTTGCTCCTTATCTCCCCTGCGCTCCCGGGCTCGCTCTGGTGACGGACGATCATTGCATCCCTGAGCGTGATCTGACCCAGCCGTGAACCGTGAGCTGCCTGGGTTGATTTGCCAGAGCCCTGTGGTGAGCGAGTCCCATGTTCCCCTGCCTGCTTCCCATGGGACCTGTGGGGCTGCTGTGATTTCCATCCCTTGTAACCTCCCACTGTTTATGAGCTGGCATCGTTATCTCCTGGCTGTGCTTATCCAACGCAAACAACAGCCAGAGCAGTGAATTCCGCCTTCTGTCTTCCTGCTGGCTGGGGAAGCAGCGTGGATATTTTAGGAAGGGTCTCTCCACAGGGTGCTGAGACACAAACCAGTCTGACAATCAAATGGTGACGTCACTTGATGTTTCCTGTCGCTAGAGGGGTCTGGCAGAGTTATCGACAACTTCAGAGCCCAGGGACAGCGAGGAAAATGTACCATTTTGGTTACTGGGAGATGAGAGAGCCGCATGGGTGGGAAGTTGGAATTTGACAGGGAAAAAGCTCTTGTTAAAGCATGGCTCTGCGTCGGATTTGCTAACAGAGAAGATTGTAGGCCAGCGTTTTGAAATCTGGGGTTGAAATGTTGACCAGAGGAGAGCTGACACAAAGAGGAGCAGTGTAGGGCTGGAGGAGTTTGTCCCCATTGCGTGTCTGAGGGTGTAACAGAGAGAAGGGGTTCTGGTTTCCTCTGGGATTGTTTGGCCTGGAGAAGAGGAGGCTGAGGGGAGACCTCATTGCTCTCTGCAGCTCCTGGAAAGGAGGTTGTGGTGAGGTGGATGCTGGGTTCTTCTCCCAAGTGATAGGTTAAGAGGAAATGGCCTCAAGTTGCACCTGGGGAGGTTTGGATTAGATATGAGGAACAATTTCTTTACTGACAGAGTGGAGAAGCCCTGGCAGAGGCTGCCCGGGGCAGTGGTGGAGTCTCTGTCCCTGGAGGGGTTAAACGTGTGGCTGTGGCACTTGGGGACACCGTTCAGTCAGCACGGTGGGGTTGGGTCGACAGTTGGACTGGATGAGTTGAGAGCCTTTCCAACCTCAGTGATTCCATGATTTTTGTAGTGCCCATTGTGACTTGGAGTAGAGCACACAGAGGATTTTCCTTCTGACACAGCAATTCCAGCAGTGCAGACACTAAACTTCATCACAGTGGGAACCAGAGCAAGTGCTGCCTTGCAGATCATTTCTGTTCCTGCCTTTAACAGTTTGCATCTGCAGGGTTGAAACTTGGGCACTCGGTGTTCCTGTAAGGAGAGGGGTTGGTTGGACAGGCTGCTGAGTTCTTCTCCATCCCGAGGGAATGTTGGTTTGTTCACATTCCAAGAAAAAATTGATTCAGCCGCGTTTGAAGACAATGAAGAAAACCTTATTTTTGCAGTTACAGCAAAGTTGCTCTTTTCCTGAGTGACTTGAGAGGGTGGAAAGCTGCTGTTTGGCAGTGGAGCAGCACTTGTTGAGCAATGCCTTTTGATGTTCCCATAAAAATTGGTCTTGGCTTCACTGCTCGGGAAGCCGATCACAGAAGACTGAGTTTGTTATTGCGCAGGACCTCATCCCTGGGATCCGCGCTGCTTCTGGCACCTTCTCTGCATCCATGTGCAGATGGGAAGAGATCTTCTGGAAAAGAGCAACGGAAAGGTCTCTCCTGCCTTGGCTGCACGTCCATGTTCTCAGGCCAAGCTTTGTTAGTGAGCTGGAGGCCTTTTCCTGTGCGCTTTGCCAACTCTTCCTGGTGTTCCTGCGTGCCTTACGCAGTGTTCAGAGTCCTGGGCCTCTTGCAATTTGCTTGGAGATTCATAAAATTATGGAATGGTTTGGGCTGGAAGGGACCTCAAAGCCTGTCGAGTCCTACCCCCTGTCGTGTGCAGGGACACCTCCCACTGGATCCAGTTGCTCAAAGCCCCATCCAAGCTTGAGGGAATTCTCCACATTGAGCAATGGAGGGGAGCTCCCCTCCAAATGTAGGATGCGTGGACGAGCACTCTTTTCTGGAATGCTTTGTATCCAAGTACAGGGCGTTTTAGGATGGAGTCTCCATCACTGGAGGGGTTCAAAAACCGTGTGCCCGTGGCACTTGGGGACATGGTTCAGTTGGCACAGTGGGGTTGGGCTGACAGCTGGACTGGATGAGCTTAGAGATCTTCTCCAACCTTAATGAGTCTGTGTTTCCATGAAACGTAAATAGGTCCTTAAGTAAATGAAAGGGAGGCTCAAGCCCTGGTGGGAAACAGCGTTGCTGTTGATCCTTGCGTAAGGATTCCCAGAGGATGAGAATTTGGGTGGGAGAGCAGCAAGGCTGGGTTAGCCCCGACCAGCTCTTCAGGCCCTGATGGGTTTCTCGCACTGACACCATCCTTGCTCTTTGCCTGCAGAGGTGGTCCAGAAGGTGAACGAGATGATCGCAACGGGGCAGTACGGGAGGCTCTTCGCCGTGGTTCACTTCGCCAGCAAGCAGTGGAAAATCACCAGCGAAGACCTAATAATGATGGACAATGTTCTGGAGGCGGAGTGCGGAGACCGAATACGTCTGGAAAAGGTGACAGGCCGTGCTTTCGTGATGCCCATGGGGCCAGGGCAAACAACGTTCCTGGAGGCAAAACCCATAACAAGGTTTTAAAACCATGTCCTGAGGAGCTCCTGTCAGATCTCCTGCCGATCTTGCTCCAGACGTTTGCTTTCCCTTAGTTCTGTTCCAATTCCAGTTGCTCTTAGTGATAACCTGATTTCTGCTGAACAGGGCTGGAGTGAGCCGTGCCAGACTCTGCCAGGAGACAGAGTTCTGTTGTTCCAACTTCATCCAAAAAAAGAAACTGAAATTACAGTTGTTGTTTCTAGAGGCAGCAGCTAAAGCCTGTGTTTACCTCGAGACTCCAACACCCAAAATACTTGCAGTGCTCCCGGCGAGACCATTGCAGCTTCATAAGATCCTTATCAGGCTTGAGGGTGGGTGGAGGCAGAGGGGTGGTGCTCGCCGGGGAGCCTTGCCAAGGTGCGGTTCAATATCCTTATCCGCAGCCTCTGTTAACC
Organism: Phaenicophaeus curvirostris; assembly: GCF_032191515.1. Taxonomy (NCBI): domain Eukaryota; kingdom Metazoa; phylum Chordata; class Aves; order Cuculiformes; family Cuculidae; genus Phaenicophaeus; species Phaenicophaeus curvirostris. The sequence continues at coordinate 475,480 of NC_091396.1, forward strand.
GACAGGAACCTGCAGAGGCTCGTTAATCCAAATCTCAGATGAAAGATTATGAAGTGGGATTCTCTTGGCTTAATTGTGGTGCTGGAGTGGGGGCCCTTGAGGGTCCTGCAGGGAAGAACTTTGAGTGCTGGGGGAGGGCTTGGAGCCCCTGATCCAGAGGAAGGTGTCCCTGCCCATGGCAGCGGTGGGACTGGATGGGCTTTGAGGTCCCTTCCCACCCAAATCATTGTATAACTGTTAGAGCCAGGTGAGCAGAGCCAGACAGTTTTCCCTCCCATCCCTTGCTTTGAAGGGCAGCTTTAAGGCAGTGTTTCAGGCAGCCGTGTCCAGCATCCCTGTGTACAACAGAGCAGAGCGATTTGCATGGAGTGGCTGGCTGGGAATGCGGGAGATCCGGATGGGAATGAAGGAGGTGAAGAACTTGCCTTCCTAGCATAACCCTTGCGGGATTTCACTGGCAAGTCTCTGTCTGAAACCAAAGTCAGAACATCTCGTGCCCATTCCTGTGTTGCTTTTAACGCCACCATACAGCGTGGGGAAGGAGGTGGCCTGCAAGGAATACTGCCTCTTCCCACCACATCTTCTCTCTAATCTTGTTGGGTCCCTTAGCTGAGCACAAGGTTGAGATGTCCTGAAATGAAAGGGCTGGTCCCTACAGGGGCGAATCCCCCCAATGTTCCCATCTTTATTGCTCCTCTGGGAGCCATGGAGGAGAAAAAGGAAAGTTTCTCTGGGATGCAGAGTTTCTCTGGGATACAGATTGCTATAAAAATCCAGTGATTTTAGGAGCTGCCATCCATTCAGATCCCACACGAGGCGTTCTGTTCTCCTTCCCTGGTTGCTTTTCATATCTTTTACAACCGCTGGTGAGCCAGCACGGAAAGGCTCAGTGTGTTCTGATCGGTGTGGAAGATACTTCTGAGGGATGTTTGAGCAGGATAAACTCTCCTGAAAGTCGATCTGATTAATGAATCTGTTTATGACGTGTTCACTGCCTTTTCCCACCACCCTGTGCCAGGAACAGTGTTGGGTTTGGGATGTGTAAAGGTCTAGTTTTGACTCCTTTATGGTGGAGTTGGACTTTTCTCCTGGGAGGATGAACTAGTGATACGTGCCTGATTTATCTCCTGTAGGTCTTGCTGGTTGGTGCTGATGACTTCACGCTCATTGGGAGGCCAATTCTAGGGTGAGTTGTCTCTTACAGGAATCATCTTCAAGACAATTCTTGCGCTTAATTGTAGCTTCAGGGCTCCTGCAGTCCCTGAAAATGAAGAGAAACTGGGATTTGTCAGTGATAGCTCTTTTCCCAGCCCCAGGCTTTTGAACGAGTCACCAATAAAATGACCTCACCATTCTCTGCTGGCTCTAAGCGTCGCCGCGGTGCCAGGGTGGAGCAATAAGGTGAACTCACTGTTCTTTGCCGGCTCTCACCATCGCAGTGCCAGGGCAGCACCCGTAAGACCCGAGGGAATGGCAGGAAGATGGGGTGGGTCTCAGAGTTATCACCAGGTATGGCACTTGTGGAACATATTAGGAAGAGGAATCGCATTATTAGGACTAGAAACGTTGTCTTGCAGACATTCAAGTAAGAGCCCAGATTGAGCAGACGGGGATTTGCCATGTCAGGTAGAGAGGAGCCACGTCCTTCCCCCAACTCTTGCCTGGTGGCCCCAGCGTGGTTCTCTGCAGCTCTGTGTCTGTGTGCCGGGGCTGGCACGTGGCCCAAGAGCCGGGAGCTCTAGGACAGGAGGGAACACAGCTCACTGGTTCCTGCAAGGACTCCAAGAACGTGGAAAGCACTGTCAGTTGCTTGGAGCAGAGCAAACTGCACACCAGCTTGGACTCTGTCCCTTTGGCAGAAGAGGTTTGGTGGCAAGAGGAGGCTGAGACTGACCAGGCTGAGTGAGAGGCTGAAGGGAAGGTGCTGTCCTTCCCCCGAGCTGTAGAGAAACCTCCCGAGTCCTTAACTCTCCGATACGGACAGTAGGAAGGAAAGCAGAGCCCAGGCACCACGGGCTGCAGTTCTTGTGCAGAGTTCCCAGTTGTGCCCAAACTGGGGGTGTTTTGGAGGGGAGATCAGAGCCTGAATATGAACAAAGGCAGGTTTGTTTTCCTGCTGCTTTAAAAATAAACACATCAGTGTCTGCCTGGGCTCCTTCCTTACAGCTGCGCTCCCTGCTCAGGCCTGGAGGCGGGCAGGGACTTGTCCCAGCTTGGGCAGGCGGTGGTGTTTTCATTCCCTGCCGCAGTCGGATGCCTCGCAGGATGACACTGCTCTAAAGCCTTAAAACCAGCAGCACAGCAAAGCCGAGCTGTGGGCAGTGGCTGTTGGGGAGCTGCTGGCTGCCTCCTGCCCTGGAGTCTGTGGGGTTTGTGTTTGTTCCAGCAACGCTGTCTGCTCGGCTGGCACTGCGGCACCCGGCAGCGTGCGGCTGGGCTGTGTGTAGCTCTGTAACACAAAATAACATGCGCTTTTAAAGCTGTGATGGGAACTGAGCAGAACCTTGGGTGGGTTTGTGTTTCAGGCCATCAGTCGAGTCCTCTCGGCTGGTTTAGACCCCAGTGAAACGGGTGGTGCCTCTGTGAGAAAGCTCAGCTGCTTTCTAGATGAAAGCAGGATTTCTTAGAGCTGCTGGGAATGTTTTCTCCCCTTGCTTTTTCTCCTGCCTGATGTTGCAGGGGTGTTGGTGGGAATGACAAAGGGCCTTGGACCTGTTCTTCTCCAAGGCTGGTGTTCCTTTACCTTCTGCAGGGAGCGAGTGAGCTCGTCACTTGGAATTATTACCTTGGAGTTGCAATCCTTTGGGGCTGTAGGATGCCTGGATCTTTTCTGCGGCTTAATGACAGCAGCTTTCAGCCCAGCTTGGATCCCAGTGTGGATTTTTCTTGCCTCCTGCGAAAACCTGTTGGATCTGCTTTGTCCTGAATCTTTTGCTGCTGAAAGCAGCAGTCCTTGCTGCGCTGGGCTCTGGGAAGCATGTGACCCCCCTCTTTATTTGTGTGGACATTCCAGTCATACCTAAACCATGGGATAAAGGTTTTTCTTTTCCTTGGGCTCTGTTTTGCTGAGAACTTTGCCGTCGCTGTGCACTTCACCGACAAGCTGGTTTCTGCTGTGCCTTAGCCCTTCACCCAGCAGGGCCCAGTGCTTGGTCCAGTGGATTGGGACTCACCGGGGCTCCTTGCCTTTGGCTTTGACTTGCAGAGCGAAGCCGCACTCAGGTACTCAGCCATGTCACCGATACCCTGAGAGATTTGAGTGCAAGCGAGTCCACGTGCAGAGGACTCATCTAGGGGTCTGTGTTGGCGTTTCTTCTTTGGGCTGGGTGCTATTCAAGGCCTCAGTGCGGTGGGGAGAGCTGGACCGGAGCAGCTCAGCCGTGCTGCTGCGACTCCTGGCTCTCCCGAGAGCAGCAGCGATTTCAGTGACCGTGTCGCTTTATCTGGCCTGGCCGCTCTCCATTTTTCCCATGTGATCGGCATCAGTTTCTGACGTGCCTTTAGTGTCCACACTGTGAGTGCTCGGGGAGTTTAGCTCTCCATGTGCCGTCAGCGGGCAGGGATTGGATCCAGAAGGTGTAGCTCCCCAGTTGTCATGGTGAAACCCGCCAGCCCCTGGAGCACAGTCCGGTTTGTGGTTTCTTTCCTGGCGAGCAAAGCTCGCTGTGTGTTCCGGTAGCGCTGTTGGGTCCTGGCACCGGGCTGGGATACAGGGGCACCCCAGGTTCTCTTAAAATATGGATAATTTAACATCTGTGTTCTTCTGGGCTGGTCACTAAATGCAAATACACTAGTGTTCTCCTCCAACTCCCCAGAGGAGTTGGTCTCTGATGTATTTACACCCTAGAGGGCCAGTGTGGGGAGAGGGGTGGCAAACCCAGGAAGGGACGGTGAATGTGGAGAGAGATGGGAAATGTCTCCAAGCCTTTGGCCTCCTGCTGACCTAGATGGGCTTCCCCCCATGCTCTCCTTAAGCGCAGATGGAGTCGTTTGTCAGGGAGATGTTCTCTCAGTGCCTTCCGGCACGAAGTGAGGATGCTAATGAGGTTTTTAATGGTATTCCGCAGCGATGCTGCATGGAAGAAGTGCCTGTGCCTCCTTCACGGTGGCTGTTGATTAAAACTATGCTTCCCAAAGCTCTTGTCTGGGGACACTCGTGTTCCTAGAGCGGAGCTGTAGCAGACAGGTAGCTGGGCCTCCAGTGCTTGCTTCACACCACCTCACTTCACAGCTCTGGTGTTTTCAGAGAGCAGCTCCAATTCCCAGCGCTCTTTCCAGCTTCAGCAGGACTTGTTCTCTCCGAGCTCTGCCGAATCCTGGGTGGGCAGGCGTGGTGTTTGTCTGTGTCAGCTGAGTTACTCGGTGATTCTACTCATCTGTGAAGGAGGCCAGATTCTTCTCTTCACCTCTGTCCTTGGGGAGGAAGGATGCTTACTCGCTGAGGAATTCCATGGGTAGAAATGAGCTCTAGGAATAATTGGAGTCTTGGAGTGCTCTTCCCACTGAACCAGATCTCCCCCAGCTGCGGGGCAGGGAGCGGTACCGAAACCCTCAGCGAGTCCTCAGCTTCAATTCCAGCTTAGGGTAAACAAGCAGGACAGACCGAGAGTGGGAGGCAGGAGAGAGGAGTGTGGGCGGAGAAGTGACTTGTTCCAGGAGCCAATTAGCTGGGCCTTCTGCTGGAAACAGGGGCCAAACCCCTCTTCCCTGAGCCTTTGCCAGGACTTACTCAGGTGAGTAAGGCGGGAGGACTCTTCCAGCTGTCTGTGGTGCTTTATACAAGGAGGCAGGACTTCTGTGTTGGCCAGCACAGTGCAGGAGAAGTGGCCATGGGTGGGTTTAGTCTGTGCCATGAGAAAAATTGGGTACACCGAATCGTGGGGACGTGCCAGGGGGATTTATATACCTGTGATCCTACAAGTTCTGCAGGTTCCATTTAGCTGTTCCTGATCTCTTCCTGCACAGCCCTGCAAACTGTCACATGGCTCAGCTTCTCCGTGTAAAACTCCTTGAGGCTTCTGGCTTTTCACCCTGAAGCCTGTCAGGTTTCCCTCCTTCCACAGTGACTTTGCTTTCACAGAGCCCGTGGATCTGGGCTCTGTGAAGCAGGACAGGTTCCCCATGTGTTGCTTTGCCCTCAGACCTGCTCACTGCTGGGAGGCGAATGTAAATAATTAAGAAGTGATTCCTTTGCAAATTGTTTTTAAGGAAGGAGCTGGTGCGCGTGGAGGCTACTGTGATTGAAAAGACGGAGTCGTGGCCGAAGATAAACATGCGCTTTTGGAGGAGGCACAACTATCAACGGAAGAAAAGTAAGATGAAGGGAATACCGAGCTTCCTTCCCTGCTGGGTGGTGGTGGGGGAGCGTATCACAACACGAGGGCAGCGCTGGCAAGGGAGGCTCGTTCCCCGTCCTTCATCCCCAGGCACAGCACCTCTCCCCAGCCCCCTGCTCCAGGGGTCCTGCAGCGCCCAGGGCACCGTGGCTTAATATTTCCCTGCTCCATCACCCTGTGCAGGCAGCCTGGTGAGAGGTCTGGCTGAAATCCATATCCTGGGCAGTGAGACAATCTTGTTCTCTTTCCAAAGCCTTAAGCGTCTGATATGGAAGCACAGACGTTAGCAAGTCTTAACAGTATAATGTGGTGAGCTTTAATGACCACCCCTTCTCATATAGGACTAGAGAGGGAAATAGTATGATTGTGTTTTATCCAAGGGATACCTGGGCCTTGAGGACTTCTGCAGTCCTCATCACAGGAAGGACGTGAAGAGTTGTTGGAGTGAGGCCAGAGGAGGCCGCAAAGATGATCTGAGGGCTGGAGCACCTCCTGAACGAGGCCAGGCTGAGAGAGTTGGGATTGTTGAGCCTGGAGAAGAGAAGGCTGCAGGGAGACCTTAGAGCAGCTTCCAGTACTAAAAGGGGCTCCAGGAAAGCTGGGGAGGGGCTCTGGATCAGGGAGGGCAGGGATGGGTTGAGGGGGAATGGTTTTCAGCTGAAAGAGGGGAGATTGAGATGAGACCTTAGGGACTAAGGACTAACTCAGCGAAGCAACAAGGAGCCTTCTGAGCGGTACGTAATGAGTTTGTGTTGTGTCTGATGTTTGGTTTTCTCTTTTCCCTCTCTTTCAGTCGTTGTGCACCCACAGACCGTCCTCCGGATCAACACCATCGACATCTTCCCCTGCTTGTTGTGACACATCCGTCGGGTGCTGGGAGGCTTAGGTTTGTTCTTGCTTTAGGCAGTTGTGGAAATAAACCTGCCTTGTCACTGAGAAGTCCTGGACTTGGTGCAGTTGTCGAAAATGGAAATCTGTATGTACTTGCTTCCTAAAAAACCCAAAATGAACTATTTTTTTAAGCTATTATTGTGGCTTTGCTGGTGTTTGTTTGTCAGGACCTTGATCCACTGTGAGCTGCTGGGCTGGCTCTGCTGTTCCCTGCACACCTGGTCTTGAACACCTCAAAACCATCCCCCTTTCTGCTCAAAACCCTTCCCCTCGTACCATCCCTGCCCTCCCTGATCCATAGCCCCTCCCCAGCTTTCCTGGAGCCCCTTTGAGTTCTGGAAGCTGCTCTAAGGTCTCTCTGCAGCCTTCTCTTCTCCAGGCTGAACAACCCCAACTCTCTCGGCCTGCCCCCATACAGGAGGTGCTAGTTTGGAACATACCTGTGTCTTGTCCTGCATTTCCAATCTCACAAGTCCATATAAACCTTTCAGGCATCACTTCAGGTGCTGGAAACACAAGCTCGATGGCTCGGGCTGTGTTTCATCCTGCCTGATTTCAGCGAGAGGTGGGTCCAGGCGTGCTTGGGTTAAGCGAGTTGTCCGGTTGCTGGAGAGCTGGTCATCGCGGAGGCTGACTCATCCCTTCCACTTTGGGACCGGCTGGCCTGGGCAGCCCTCGGGAGATGCTCTTCCTTCCCTGCTGACTGTCCGTGGCAGCTGGAGACACGGATTTTAAACAGCTGATGGTAACAGGAAACCTTTGACCGTTGTATCCTCCAAAAACCATCTCCCACCTCCTCTTCCCTCTCCCAAAGGCGGCTCTGGTGCCGTGCTGGGCCCAGAGATCCCAGCAGCAGCAACGAATTGCAGTATGGTGCGGGCTGGCACGAGGACTGTGGCAGCGACTGCCTTCCTGTCACAGACTGTTCCTGGCCCCAGCGGAAGCGGCGCTGCCAGCCGGAGCAGTTCTGGAAACCACGCGGTCCCCCTGCGTTTCCTAAGGCAGGCGAGTGCTGGGGGGAGGGAACGGCATCTGTGTCTTGGCTTTAGAGGAGCTGGGGGAATGTTCTGTCCTTCCTGGTGCGGGAGCAACACTTGGGAATAACAAGACGCTTCCAGGCTTGAGAACAGAGAGGAAGAGCCTGGTGTTGATTTGAGTCCTGCACTCGGGTGCAGCTCCAGGCCTGGGGAAGAGCGGCTGGAAAGCTGCCTGGCAGAGCAGGACCTGGGGGTGCTGGGTGACAGTGGCTGAACGTGAGCCAGCAGTGGCCCTGGTGGCCAGGAAGGCCAATGGAGTCCTGGCTTGGATCAGGAATAGTGAGGCCAGCAGGAGCAGGGAAGGGATTGTCCCACTCGACTCGGCGCTGGTGAGGCTGCACCTCAGATCCTGGGTTCAGTTTTGGGCCCCTCAGACTAAGGACACTGAGGAGCTGCAGCGTGTCCAGAGCCTGTCCAAAGCCCCCTTTTCAACACTGGAAGCGGCTCTAAGGTCTCTCCGGAGCCTTCTCCAGGCTGAACAAGCCTGGGCTGATGGCAGAGGGGCTCCAGCTCTTGCAGGTCCCCATGTGGAGCACGAATGCCTGTGTGCAGCAGGGTCTGGGCCGTGCCGACCCCACGCCGTCCCTCGCTGAAGAAAGATGTTTAGCCGAGCCCTCGGTCTGCGCTCTTGCACAAGAGATGGACAAACCTCCAGCCTGGCTGTGCATCAGCCCAGCCGTGACCTCATCCTTCGCCCTCTGAAGAGCGATGGGCCGTGACACCTTAATTCACTTGTGGCTCTGGTTTTTTTCCACCCCCTCAGATGCAGCTGCTCTCAGGAGCTCGTTTAGAGTAATGCTTCCATCATTTAGAAGGCTAACGCTGTTCTAAACCCTCCAATGGGATGCGATGGTCACAGCTGCTTGGATGCAGAGCCTGCAGCTCCAAGGTGCTCGGGTTTGGGTTTTGCTTCCCGACAACGCTAAGATCATCGCCAGGATTGAAGGAGCAGTGGCCCGTGCTGCTTGTGCTGCCTGTGGTGCATGGCCAGAGCTCTGTCTGGGCAGGTTTTACATTACCCACCTGGTGGGGTTCCTTTCCCTTCCCTCAGCGAGTTGTTCCGTGCTCTAAAATAAGCTTCAGGAGCAAAGCGATTCCTCAGAGCGCGAAGGCTCCTGCTGCGAGGAGCCGTTCCTTGGGCAGCCTCGCGGCGCGTGATGGATGCCGTGCCCTGCAGCTTCTGCGCAGAGACAGAGCTGTATGGGTCTCCCTCTTCGGGGCTGCGGTGTTTGCACCTACCAAACGCAACCGTTCCGTGCCGCATCGCGAGCTGCAGGCGCTGAACCCTTGAAAAGTCCTCAGGACACGGCACTGGGGCCCCTGGAACGGGAGGGAAGCGCTGTTCGTGGGCCCCTCTGGTGTGTTTCTGTCCCTGGCAGCTTTGTGAAGGTGGTTTTGGACGCTGACATGGAGCCGGCTTTGTTTTCTCAGCGTGATCTGGGCACGTTCTGGCTCTAACGGTTTGAAACCCACGGCAGACAAGGTGCCGCCTGGACGCTGTGCTGGTTTGTTGTCTCTCGTGCTGGTTTGTTGTCTCTCGCGCTGGAGGTTTTCTTGTCTTTCATGGCCAAAACCAATGCCCTCTCATTAAGGAGAGAAAGGGAACACTTCACCGCTGGCTCTGGGCTGGCACAAAGCTGGGGCCAGGTGCCTTTTATCTATTTTCTCTCTCCCTATTTATAGAACCTGGGAGAAGCGGTTGGGACCCACGTCCCCAGCCCTGTCGCGCCTGCCCGGCCGCTAACGCCGCTTTTGTGCAGCTGCAGCAGAGTCAGAGTTCGGTTCCAGTAGGAACAGGGCGAGACCGTGAAGCTGCTGAGCAAGGAGAGGGCCCTGAGGTCTGGGGGTGCTTTTTAATTGTGCGCTGGCTTCGCTACAGCAACCAAAAATGTGTTTATGGCTGGGATGGTGTGGCTGCAGGGATGCTCCTGGAGAGTGTTCCCTGATGGCCCCGTCTGACATTAACTCTCAGGGCGTGCTGGCAGCAAAGGGTGTTGCATGCGGTGTCGTCTCGAGAGGATCCGGGTTTGTGCGGTTGTTCCGAGTGACATTAATGCGATGTGTGAGCTGGGAACGTGGGGTTTGAGCCCTTCCAGGGGGAGCTCAGGGATGAGTTAAGCGTGAAGCTCAGCAAGGACAAATGGCTTGCAGAATCGGAGTGTCCTGAGCTGGAAGGGACCCACGAGGATCGTTGAGTCCATCTCCTGTCCCTGCACAGGGCACCCCAACACTCACACCGTGAGGCTGAGGGCACTGGCCAAACACTTCTGGAATATTGTCAGGTTTGGCACTGCGACTGCTTCCCTGGGAGCTGTTCCAGGGCTCCACCACCCTCTAGGGGAAGAACCTTCTCCTACTGCCCAACATAACCCTCCCCTGGCATCTTCCTGAGATCCAGAGAGGAGAGCTCGGTACCTGCTCCTTCTCCCCATGTGAGGAAGCTGCAGAGCACAATGAAATCTCCTCTCAGTCTCCTCAGGCTGAACAGATCAAGCGGCTTCAGCCGCTCCTCAGCTTCCCCCCTAAACCCTTCACCAGCCCCAATCCCTCCTCTGGATGCTCCCCAGGAGTTTTAGCTCCTGTTTATCCTGTGATGCCCAGGACTGCATCGGGTACTCAGGTTGCCCTCTTGGCTGCCAGGGCTTGATGTCGACTAGACCCCCCCGATCCCTCCCCGCGGGGCTGCTCTCCGGCCTCGCACTCCCCACTCTTTGGACACCCAGGGTGCTGTGTCCCAGGGGCAGAACCCACCACGTTTGGCCAGTGCCTTCAGCCACCCAGTCTGGACCACGGTGTGGGGCTCCTGGGAGCTGAGGCTCCAGCCTGAAGCGCTTTGGTTGGCTTGAGGATGACTTTTTATTTCTGCTGGATTCGTGTTTGCAGGACATGATTCACAGGTGCCTTTGGCCTCTTTCCCGGCACAGACTCCGCGTCTTCAACGAACTGTGAGTATGGAATAGCCTGGCCACAAATATTTCAACAGAAACCAATATCTACTCCACCTTCTCCCCTCCAGCTCTGCCACTGGTGTTTGTTTCCCGTGGAGGTGGCTTATTCAGCGATTGCAGATGGTGATTAAGTCCTATTCCCATTGTCATCCAGCTGAAACGTCCCCACCAGGTGTGGGACCGCGGAGATGTTGATGCCGAATGCTCCCACCGTGCCGAGGAGATCTGGGTGTGAGGTGAGGAGGAGTTTCTCCGGGTGCTCTCAGGGACGTGAACCCCAAAGCTCTGGGGTCCAAGCCCACCTGAGAAGAGAAGGATGCGATGTGTGTGTTTCTGCATGGTCTCTGCAGCAGCGGGTGTTGGACTGGGGGCTCAGAGCTCAGGGGAGGTGGTTTGAAGGGTGTGGAGCAGTTTTCTCTGCACCTCGGGGCCCCCAGCAGCACGTGCCGACCCCGCGATCCCCAAGGGCAGCGCTTCACCACGCTGGAGCTGAGCAGAGCACGGGGAACGGCGGCGCTCCTGGGGTTGTTGACTTAAATCGAGGATGAAAAGAAAAGAATTTACACAAGTGCTGGCCTGGGTCAGCCTGCTCCGCTCTGTGCTTCTGAGACGAGGGGAACTACACGGGGTTTGGAGGGATGTGGCACTTGGGCTTAGCAGGCACCGTGGGGTTGGGTTGGTGCTTGGTCTGGATGAGCTGAGAGGGTTTCTCCACCCTGAGTGATTCCATGACTCTGACTCTTTTTCCTTGATACTGGAAGAACAAGGTGAGTGCTGCCCACTCCTGCTCCTTGCAAGAGGAACCTGGACAGCCCCTGGGAACAGGTATTGAGGCTTCTCCAGCCAGGAACCTACCAAGTGAAGCGCGAGGGTTGATTTTCCATAAAATGTGACCATGTTTCTATTGTCACAGAACTTGCAGGCAAAGAATTTTTCCTGCAGCTTCTCCCTCGCTGTCAGATTTGGCTGAAATTGGGCAACGTATTAAAAAATGGGATCAAAGAGTCAGGCAAGAGAGAGGAGCTGACTGCAGGCGTCTCATTTCCTTAGGAAATGGGGCTAAAAATAGGAAAGGAACATAATGGAGCCTTCTTTTTCTTGACATCCCCCTCCTTCCCCAGCTGGGAATCAGCTCTTCTCCTGAAATTGGAGGTTTATTGCTCTTGCTGTTGTCTTCTGGGCTCCAGATGTGGTCGAGCCGCAAACGCGTCTCCCTCCAGCTTTGGGGAAGTGGTGTAGGAGCGTTCGCTGTGAGCAGCTGGAGCACGGGAAGGGAGACGTGGGGAAGCTCGGGCCATGATGGGAAGGTGGATTTCTGGATGAGGTGACCCCTCCAGGCTCCCCGGGACCGTCCCTGCTTATCCAGGGCCCCTCTCCAGCGGGGCCAGAGCTTTGTCCCGGCAGCTCTGGTGGCTCCAGCTCTCCCGCTGGCAGCGACGCTTCCGATAACCTTTCTTGGAGCAAGTGAGGAAACACTTTGGCACTGATGGTGGGCAGATGCCTTCTGTGGGCATCAGCACGGTTGCTTGTGACACACGACAGGGTCTAAAAATAATATGTATCTGGAGCCCTCGGTGCAGGGAGGACATGGAGCTGCTGGAATGGGTCCAGAGGAGGCCACAGAGATGATCCGAGGGCTGAAGAACCTCCTGTATGGAACAGCCTGAGAGTTGGGGTCGTTCAGGCTGGAGAAGAGAAGGCTGCAGGGAGACCTTAGAGCAGCTTCCAGAGCTGAAAGGGGCTCCAGGAAAGCTGGGGAGGGGCTCTGGATCAGGGAGGGCAGGGACGGGATGAGGGGAAGGGTTTTTAGCTGAAGGAGGGAAGGCTGAGGTGAGATCTTAAGGATAAATGCTTTGCTGTGAGATGGGCTGAGGGGAAGGCTGGGGACTGAGTGACTCCTCGCATCTTTGTTAACTTCTGCACACAAAAAAGGGCCAGAATCGGGATTTCAAGCAGGGATTTTAGGGAGAGGCAGCATCCTGGCCATGTTTCCCACCCCTCCTCCTAGTTTTCCCCCTTGAGCAGCTCTCCAGGAGGAGGAAGAGAGGAAGAGGAGGAGGAGAGGTAGAAGAGGAAGAAGATGAGTAGAAGGAGAGGAAGAAGGGGAAAAGGAAACGAGGAAGAAAAGGAGAGGAGATAAGAGGAGGAGAGGAAGAAAAGGAGAGAAGAGGAGGAGGAGAGGTAGAAGAGGAGGAGGAGAGGAATAAGGGGAGAAGGAGGAGAGGAAGAAGAGGAAGAAAAGGAGAGAAGAGGAGGAGGAGATGGAGAGGAAGGAGAGGAGGGAGAGGAGGAGGAGAAGGAGAGAGAGAAGAGGAGGAGGAAGAGGAGGAGGAGGAGAGGAAAAGAAGAAAGGAGGAGAAGGAGAGGGAGAAGAGGAGGAGGAAGAGGAGGAGGAGGAGAGGAAAGAAGGAGGAGGAGAGGAGAAGAGGAGGAGGTAGAAGAGGAGGAGGAGAGGTAGAAGAGGAGGAGGAGAGGGAGAAGAGGAGGAGGAGTAGGAGGGGTGCAGGCTGTGTCGGGCCGAGCGGGCGGGGCTCGCGGAGCCGGTCGGTGCGGGATGAGCTTCCCCCGGCCGCTGCGCCGCTCGCTGAGCCTCAGCCCGGCCCGCAGCCTGCGCCTCGTCGTGCTGGGGCAGAGCGCCGTGGGCAAGACAGGTGGGACCGCACCCCCTTGCACCCCGCTTGCAGCCCCCCTGCAGCCCCCCAGCATCCCTCCTGCAATCCCCCCTAGCATCCCACCTGCATCCCTCCAGCAATCGCCCCTGTATCTCCCCAGCATCCCCCCTGTATTGCCCCCTGTCTCCCTCCTGCTTCCCCTCAGCACCCCCCTGCACCCCACCTGTCTACTCCCTGTATCCCCCCAGCAATTCCCTCTGTATCCCCCTCGTATCTCCCCAGCATCCCCCTGTATCCCCCCTGTGTCCCCCCAGCATCTCCCCTCTATCCCCCCTGTCCCTCTCCTGTATCACCCCTGTATCCCCCCCAGCGTCCCCTCTGCATCCCCCCTGAATCCCTCCTATATCTCCCCTGCATCCCACCTGTCTAGCCCCTGTATCCCCCCACCAATACCCTCTGCATCCCCCCCGTGTCCCCCCAGCATCCCCCCAGCATCGCCCCATCTCCGTCTTGTATCCCCCCTGTCTCCCCCCAGCATCCTCCCTGTATCCCCCCACATCCCTTCCCCCAATCCTGTCTCTCCTGCCTGGGAAGAGCGATCGAGCCCCCCAGGAACCCGCAGACAGGGGCTGTTTCAGGGTTGGGGCATGAGTTTCTTTGGGGTGGCTCTGGTGTCACCCAGGTGAACCCCGATGTCTGAGGGCACCCGGGGTTCTTTGCAGCCAGGAGCTTGTCCCAGGGATTATTTTCCGTGCCAAAGCTGCAGGGCGAGCTGCAGCTCAGGGGGGACGGTTCGGGGTGCGAGTTTGGGGGCAGAAGCTGAGCTCGGGCTCATGTTTACGGGGCACTGAGAGTTTGCTGCTTGGCTCCAGCCAAGAGCAGCGTCTGCTGAGCCTCCGTTCACAGCGCTGCCTTGGCTTCTCCTGCAGGAAAAATCCCTCTCCCTCTGTGGCTGTGGAGCTGGGATTTTGGGATGTTGGGGATCTGGGATGTTGGGGATCTGGGCTGCTGGGGATTTGGGCTGCTGGGGCTGGAAATTTGAGATGCTGGGGATTTGGGATGTTGGGGATTTGGGCTGCTGTGCTGGGAATTTGAGATGTTGGGGATTTGGGATGTTGGGGAGTTTTTGGGCTGTGGGGCTGGGGATTTGAGATATTGGGGATTTGGGATGTTTGGGATCTGGGGATTTGGGATGCTGTGCTGGGAAATTGAGATGTTCAGGATTTGGGCTGCGGGGCTGGGGATTTGGGATGTTGGGGATTTAGGATGTTGAGGATTTGGGATGTTGGGGATTTGGGACACGAGGCTGGGCATTTGGGGATTTGGGACGTTGGGGATTTGGGATGCTGAGCTGGGACCACCTGAGCTCTCTCCTTCCCCCTCACTCCTGCCTGGGGATCACCCTTCCACCTCTTCCCACTTCTCTGTCTGGGGCTGCGACACCTGCAGGCGTCCCCCGCTCCGTTTCTGCACAGGGATGGGATGGGGAGGTGCCAGTCGCTGGTGAGGAAAGGTGCATGGGTTTTATCGCAGGGAGCATTGATCCATGCAGAGCCCTGTGGACGGGGCAAAGCTGCTCTGGAAAAGCCACCACCTCTAAATCCACGGTGGCAGCTCCACCTGGCTCGTGGTCGGCAGCTTCGGCCCTTGGTGCCGTGAAGTTGCTTTTCCACATACAGCAACCGGTGAGCCTCTTGCCTGGCGTTAGTGACCAATCATCATTTCCTTGATTAAATTAAAGGCTGCAGCTCCCAGATCTTGTTAGCAGCAGTGGGGAGCAGGAACACGGGAATGGAGCTCAGCTCCGTGTGCACCCGGAGCACCACAGGGGGGTCCCTGTGTGGGGTTTGGCCTCCGAGTCCCTGGGAGCAGATGGAGCGGTGAGTGATGGTTGTTCAGAGCGTCCAAAGCTCCTTGGCTCGCGTCCCACCCCAGAGGGAACACACGCGCTTCCCCGCCGGCATTAATCCCACCCGGCGCAGAGCGGGAGCTTCGGGCCCTTCCTGCGCACAAGCGAGAGGCTGAGGTGTCTCCTCCGAAGGGCTGGATCGCGCTGAGGGTCTTCAGAGCTTCCTCCAGCTGTGGGTTTGGCCCCGGATCCCTCCTCGGGGTCTGGGAATCATCGTGTGGGGCCGATCTTGGCACAGCTCCATGGGTGCTGAAGCCTTCGCGCCCTTCGGTGGCGTGTGGTTGCGTCCTCTCAGGCTGGAATGGTGACACAGGGCATGGAATCGGGCTGGGATGGTGACACAGGGCATGGAATTGGGGCAGAGGGAGGGAATCGAACATGGGAAATGCAAGGAAGGACTCAAAAGCATCAGCAGCATCACTCCAGCTCCCATGGGCTTGGGAGGGTTGGATACAGGAGGGGACGGGGTGTTGGTGCTCAGGGCTGGGGAGAGATGGGGCTGGCTGAGCCAGGAAAGGATGCGATGGGCAGGGATCCTCCTTTTGGGGAGGGGAAGCAGGGGATGGTGAAGACAGGTTCCATCTGAACCCATCCCTGAGCCACCAAGCTCCTGGTCCTGGCAGGAGGCAAGTGGCCCCCATTGCAGGGACGAGCTGGTGGCACCAGCCCCTCCAGAGCCAGGCTGGGAGCGGAGGAGGCTGAGCTCAAACCCAGGCAGCTGCGAAAGGGAAATGCACCCAGGGACACCCAAATCTTAGCAAATGAATATGATTTTTTTTTGGAGCAGTGTGGAAATCATCAAGGTCCGAGGTCCCAGCCCTGCTCGCAGGGCTGGGTTTGGGTGCAGCCTTGTTGTAAATCCCATGCGGGAGGTTGTCCTCTGCCTCCCACTGTCCATGCTGGCCAGAGGGAACGTGGCCGAGCTCCCGAGGAGAGCTCCGCGTACGGGACACGCGCCCAGGATGAATCGGGGCTGCACGGGGAGCCGAGTGGCGGCATGAACAGAGCAGCACGTGGGGCTCCAAGCGAGCCCGGGGGGAACCAGCCCGTGGAAACATCCCATGGTCATTCCTAGAGACCAAACGGAGCACGGAATGACCCCCTCCAGCCGTGGGGCTCTCCTCGGAGGGCCCTTCTGAGGTCACTGATGTTCAAGAAGGGGAAAGCAGAATCCCTTATAAGGCTGCGCGGCCGCCCGCACCCCCTGCTCCCGACCCGCCGCTCCGCTCGTGTTCTTGTGCTCCGGCCAAGTTTTAATCACTTTAATTGGCTTCTCTTCTCGCACAGCACCACGTGCTCCAGCCTTCGGTTCCTGCTTAACGTATGATACACATCAGGTGCTTTCTAGAAACCAACCCCGGCCCGTCACACTCTGCCCCGGCAATTCGGGTGTGAGGATGCTGCTACATCCCTCCTGCAGGGTCCTTGCTGATCTCCACAGAGCAGTTTTCCTCAATTACAAGGTCATTCCATCCCTTCTCTGCCAGGCTTGGACCAGGGAAGGGATCATCCCGCTGGAAACACCCATCTAGAGACCTTGCACAGCAACAAAGCTCTTGCTGCCCCTTATGGAGAAGCCTAAGGAGTCTCTTTGATTTTTGCAGCCCCCGGAGAGCTCGCCCCTGTGCTGGAGCAAAGCTCTGTGTCCTGCAGCCCAGGCGGCTGCAGAGATGAGGAGAAGGCGCTTACCACATTTGCTGGAGCTGTCGGGCACGGCTCCAGCACCAGCAGACCTCCAGCCTCGCATTAGAGCATCATTTGGGCTTCGCAGCTCCCGGGCTCTGGTGCAGGGAGATGCAGTAATTGGATAAGAGAGGTCTAATTGCCCGCACTGCTGGGCTCAGCCTGTTCCTGCCTTGCCCTGCAAGGAGGAAGGAATCGGGGCAAAGGACTCGATCTCTGCGTCGATGCGGTGCCAGCAGACGTGGTTTTGTGGCAGGGGTTGCTTCATCCCCCTCTCGGGAGCTGCTGGGAGCAGGAATCCTTGCAGGGATGGAAGAGAGTCAATGGTCCCTGCTTTTCCCCCTCATCCCTGCTCCAGGGATGTGAGTTCCCAGGCACGGCAGGAGGGTGATGTGTCCAGCCAGGGGGGGCTGCTCCTTGCAGGATCTGCTCAGCTTTGGCTCCACCATCTCCTAATGCTGCCGAGCACCGTTCCCGGGCTGGGTAAGGAGAACCTCCTGGTTTTCCACGCCCCGTGTTCCTCCGACGCTGGCCTTGTGATGGATTTGATGGGCTTTGGTGGCTTTTGGTCCTTTTTGGTGAGCTTTTGGTCCTTTCTCCGTGCTGGGGCCAGGTTAAACGAGCAGCGCTGACACTCCTGAGCACTGGGGGCAGTTCCCCCATCAGCACCGATGCTGTAGAGGGGGTTTGATCTCACTGGGCTCCCTGTGGTTTCTTTACAGCACTGACCGTGAGGTTCATCACCAGGAGGTTCATTGGAGACTACGACCCAACCCTCGGTAGGTAAAGTCCTTTCTCTTGTTGCTTTTGCTGGTGCTGCTGGCTTGCTCTGGGGTCTCTGGGGCACCCAGCGCCGCTCCCGGCAGAGCCGACTCTGCTCCCAAACTCACCGAATCTGCTCCTTTTCCTCCTCAACCAGCGGCTGGAGCCACCAGCCATCCTGACACCTCCCTGGCTCTCGCATCCCTTTTTCCTTTCCTGTTGTTTATTTAAAGCAAAATCCATGGTGAGCAGCCTTCGGCACCACACAAGGAAGCACAGAGTGCTCAGTCATCCTCCGCTTGCTGGAACGCGGCTTCCAAGGGGAAGGAGCCGCCGGGCAGTGGCCTCTGCTTTCCTGTCCCCGGGGTCTGTTCTATTTTCATTCGGGTTTGAGGTTTTTCGGGCACCGAGGTCACGTCCCTGCTGGAGTGTTCCAGGAATGACTGGTCACTGGCTGTGCATCCTTCTGCCTAACTCGGAGAATGGTGGAATCCTTAAGGTTGGAAAAGACCTCTAAGCTCCTCCAGCCCAACCACACCACGTCTGCTAAACCGTGTTCCCAAGTCTTTAATCCCTCTAGGGGTGGAGGCTCCACCACTGCCCTCCTGTCACCCACCAGGCTGGGAAATCTGGGACGTCTCCGTGTTGCTCTAACCCAGCTGCTTCCCAGGGGACCTGAGGGGAAAGCTTGCGTTGAAAACCAACCCTGCTGCTGTCTCCCCTAACCCTTTACATCCTTGCCTGTTACGCTGAGCGATGCTTTTCTTCCCCCTGAGTGAAGCTTGTTCTTACTCTGCCTGTGCCTCCTCCTCCTGGGCTCGCTCCGTGTGATGATACAGAACACGGAGACCGTACGGTGAGGGTACCTGGTGCTCCCCGTGTCCCAGGAGGGGGACGGTGCCCGGTTTATCCTGCAGACGGACAAGCCGAGCGGGTTCCCACCAGCACGCGAGTCTCAAACTTTCTCAAACTCGCTTTGGTCCCGCTGCCCTTCTCTTTCCAGTGAGGTAGAAAATCAACTTCTCAATTGCCCCGAGGCCGCCTGGGTTGTCCTCTGCTGCCCAGGGGCTTCTCTCACACGGGCTTTTCTGTCTGTCCTCCTCCAGAAATGATCTACAGACACGTGGCCGTCATCGATGGGGAGATGGTGCACTTCGAGATCCTCGACACGGCAGGACAGGTGAGCTCACACCTGCTGACCCTGGAAAACACCCTTGGGGAAGGGCAACTTGCTGCTGAAGGCAATCCCTGCTCCTCCACCACCTTTAGTCTGTTGTTTCCTTGATGTTTATCTCAGAAAAAAGGATGTTTTGGAGGGTTCCTGTCTCTCTAATATAATTACAGTGTGGCCTCAGCTAAATATTTCCCTTCAGGGAGATGGTGATGGGCTCCCCGGGAGGTTTTCTAGGTTGCAACCAGCAGTGTTGATATTTAGGAGATGCTGGGGCTTCTGATCTTGACATAAACTTTTCTGCCCCGGCAGGAGGAGGATTCCCTGCAGATAGAGGAGAAGATCAAATGGGGCGATGGCTTCGCCGTGGTCTACTCGGTGACAGACCGGTGCAGCTTCGATGAGGTGATGCGGCTCTGCTTCCTCATCAACCACCTCCACTCGAGCCCCAAGCGCAGCAGTGGGAGCGAGCAGCCCCCCGTGGTCATCGTGGCCAACAAGAAGGACTTGCAGTTCGACAGGATGGTTTCCACGGAGGACGGCAAGAACCTCTCCAAAGCCTTGAAGCTCCCTTTCTACGAGATCTCCACCCGGGACAGCTACGAGGAGACCGTGGCCGTGTTCAGTGCTCTCTACCAGGAGCTCGTGAGGCAGGGGCATTTCTCCCCGGGCTCCTTCAAGAGGAGGACGGTGTCAAAGCTGATGGAGAAGATCCCCAAGATGCAAGCCAGCTCCACCGTGAACTCGGCTGGCCGGAGCCTCAGCTTTAACTCCTTCAGGGACTACATCCCCGAGTGAGCATCCTCGGTGCGGAGGCGAGAGCGACAGCCGATCTGGGGCTGAGGGACAGTCACCCTGCTGCCAGGGCACCCGCTGGGCTGAGGAGCGGCTCGTGGGGCTGTGCTGGCTCCAGGGGGGGAATTTCTGGAGATGGGGAGGGTGGGATTGGGGTCCAACAGGCTTTTAAACCCCATGGGCTTTCACAAGTGGGCTTCGTGTCAGCAGGGGGGATGTTCTTTGTCCATCTTCCCTCTTTTCTCCCTCCTCCTCGAGGCTGAAGTCAGCTCTGAAGGTGGCTCATGGTGCCTTCAGTGGGGTCGGATCAACCCTTGCTGGCTCAGAAGGGTTTCAGCAGGGATCAGACCCAGCACAGACACATCCGAAAGGGTTTGTCCATTCCTCCAAAAATCCTTGTTGGGTCTGTTTCTGCCTCCACGATGCTGGGGTGACCTCGAGGGCTGCACCAGCTCCCCAGTTCTCATCAGCCACCCCTGCCCTGGGGAGAACAGCCCTCACTTTTTTTTCTGGGTGGGTAAAATCCCATCTTTATCAGTGGCTGCTTTAAACACTTCCAGCCCGGCCAGCTGCTCTGGCAGGGTGGTCTCCACCGTCTGTTGGAGCTGGGGCTGCATCTCCGTCCCGGTTTCCCCCTGGGTTTGTGAACTGGAGCCGCTGCAGACAGACAAACCTGTCCCCAGCAGACCCCAACCCCCAAAAGATCCTGCATCCCCAGCAGACCCCGCGTCCCCCAGCTCTGCTGGAGCTCTGCTCCCTCCTGGCCCCAAGGGAACGTTTATAAAGCAGAACCGAGTTCTGTTTACAGTGAAGGGCAGGGGAAAAAAAGCCAGTTAATCCCTGGCTTTTCTAAAATCCCATCTTTTAACATTTCAGGCTCCTTGGCCGCTGTCCCTTAACTCAACTGTAAATAAAATCCCTGGCAAAGGGCAGTGAATCACTAGGTTGGAAGAGACCCACTGGGTCATCGAGTCCAACCATCCCCATCAATCACTAACCCATGTCCCTCAGCGCCTCGTCCACCCGGCCCTTAAACCCCTCCAGGGAAGGGGAATCAACCCCCTCCCTGGGCAGCCTCGGACAGGGAACAATCACCCTTTCCGTGAAAAAGTTTTTCCTGCTGTCCATCCTGACCCTCCCCTGGTGGAGCTTGAGGCCATTCCCTCTCGTCCTGTCCCCTGTCCCTGGGGAGAAGAGCCCAGCTCCCTCCTCTCCACAACCTCCTCTCAGGGAGCTGCAGAGAGCAATGAGGTCTCCCCTCAGCCTCCTCTTCTCCAGGCTGAACCCCCCCAGCTCTCTCAGCCGCTCCTCTTCTTCTCCAGCCCCCTCACCAGTTTCGTTCTCTTCTCTGCACTCGCTCCAGAGCCTCAACATCCTTCTTGTGGGGAGGGGCCCAGCACTGACCCCAGGATTCGAGGTGGGCTGCCATGGGCAGGGAAACCTCCCGCTGGACCAGGGGCTCCAAGCCCCATCCAGCCTGGCCTTGAACCCCTCCAGGGATGGGGCAGCCACCCCTGCTCTGGGCAGCCTGGGCCAGGGCCTCCCCACCTTCAGCACCAAGAATTTCTTCCCAATGTCCAATCTAAGTCTTCCCCCATCTAATTTAAAGCCATTCCTCCTTATCCTCTCCCTTCCCTCCCTGATCCAGAGCCCCTCCCCAGCTTTCCTGGAGCCCCTTTCAGCCCTGGAAGCTGCTCTAAGGTCTCCCTGCAGCCTTCTCTTCTCCAGCCTCAACAACCCCAACTCTCTCAGCCTGACACAGGAGGTTCTCCAGCCCTGGATCATCTCCGTGTCCTCCCTGTGCTGAGGATCCAGAACTGGACTTGGGGCTCCAGGTGGGTCTCCCCGAGCGGAGCAGAGGGGCAGGATCGCCTCCCTCCCTGCTGCTCCCACGGCTCTGGATGCAACCCAGGACTCGGTTGGTTTCTGGGCTGGGAGCGCTCGTTCCCAGCTGAATTCGGTCAATGTTGCTGTCTGGCTTGGTCTCCAGGTCAGTCCAACATGGGGCGCAGCAGAGACCCCCTTTATTCAGCATCAATTCCTCAAGATGCTGAATGCAGGAGGACCAGCTGCCCGGCACAGCATCCTCCGGCTCCCAGCCCTGGGAATAGAGGAGCTCTCGGCACAGCAGGGATCCTTGTCCCAAATTAACCCCAGCGCTTTATTTTACACCCCAGGAATCCAGAAAGGCTTTTCTCCAGCAGCTCGGTGTGGTCGCTGCCACCCCAGCCCCTCGCCGAGGCCAGGAGGCTGCTTGGCCTCCCTCACCCACTATAATTAGCAAGACAGCTCATTTATTTTGAGCTCAGGTGCTTCCAGAGAGGCCTGAGTAGCTCATCAGGGCTGCTAATTGCTAATTGCTGAAAGCCTTGGGTGCCTCTGCAGGGGGAGGTTCCCCTCTCGGGTACAAAACCCCGAGGTGGCCCTGGGGCTGGTCTCTCTGCGGGGACCCAGGGGCTGAAGAGTCTTCAGGGGGGACACACCAGGATGATGCCATTGACCTTAAATCCCTGCGGTGGGGGCTCTGCAGGGCTGAGGAAAGGAAGAAGGAGGAAGAGGAAGGAGTTTGCCTTCCTCGGAGTGGAGCCTGCAGCTTCAGGGGCTTGGAGAGGTGGGTTAAATGCAGGTCCCTGGAGAGGAGGTGCCCGGTCCCCCTTGGAGGGGTTTGGTCCTGTGGGGTGCACGAGCAGCATCCTCCTCCTCGCTGAGGAGGGTGATGCCACTGAAACAACATTTGAGAGCATCGCTGGGCTGGGAGCCAGCAGCACATGGAGTGAAGGCTGTGGTTCGGTTTGTCTTGGGGAGCTCCAAAACCCACCCAAACCAGCCTTGGGGAGAACTAGGCTTCAGGGCTGATTAATAATTGATGCAGGAAAGAGAGATAGATGGAGCTGGGGTATCCCCTGCTGGGCAAAGAGTGCTCTGTGTTGGAAAATGTCCTTGTCTGGGGACACACGGGTGTCCCAAGGGTTTTCCTGCACCTGGGAACCATCAGTCCCTGAAGCCCAACATCTGGACAGTGATGGCTCAGCTTCAAAGAGAGGAGCTGATGAGTTTTGGTGTCATCATCCAAAACGCATCTCCAGAGCGTGATTTAATTTGGCGAGTGTGTAGGCAGCGAATCTGCTCACCAGATCTCTGGGAAGCTTGGAAAGGGCAAATGGAACAGAAACACCCTTCACAAAAGCTTCTTCATCAGCTAGGCAGAGAGTCCTGGAATGGTTTGGGTTGGAAGGGATCTCACAGCCCATCCAGTCCCACCAGGATCACCACACCTCCCACTGGATCAGGAGCTCCAAGCCCCATCCAAGCTGGCCTTGGACACCTCCAGGGATGGGGCAGCCACCACTGCCACTGCCTCCCCACACTCATCATGAAGAATTCCTTCATCCAAGGCTCATCTAGCATCATCGAATCGCTGGAAAAGACTTTGAGATCATGGTGTCCAACCGTTTGGGAAGCTGGGGGGCTCCGTGCTGTCCCCCAGCCCACGCTCTGCCCGGAAAGCTGCTGCTGGAGGTGAGACGATGCTCAAATCTCACACGGGTTGTGGATGGATGGATGGATGGATGGATGGATGGATGGATGGATGGATGGATGCAAACACCTCCTGGATACAATGGGGTGGGGGACAGGAGACAACGGTCCCGAGCTGCCGTCTCCAGAGGCCGTTACTATTTTTACGCCCACGTTTTCAATGCGAGTCCCGCTGCGGTTTATTGCCTCTATAAACAACTGGGACGCTGCCTGTGAGTTCATGGAAATTCGGGATTGCTTTCCAGGGGGAAATCTGGGGCTGAGATTTGGGGTTTTGGGAGCCATACCCCCCTTTCTGTTTAACCCTTCGATAGCTCAGCTCGAACAAGCAAGGCTCTGTCTGGCACAGGGAATCCCAGCGCAGCCGAAGGCTTTTGCTGGCCCTGAAAGGAAAGGCTGGGAACTGCAGGGGGAGAAGCAGAAGGAAAACACCCCGAGTCAGCACTCGGCTTGTGCCTGGCTTTGACTTTTAAGCTGTTTCCTCCAGGTTAGGAGCAGGAGGTGAACCGGGTCAAACTTCAGTTGGATGGGGCTCGGAGCCCCTGATCCAGAGGGAGGTGTCCCTGCCCCTGGCAGGGGTGGGACTGGATGGGCTGTGAGGTTCCTTCCCACCCAAACCATCCCATGGTTCTACAATATTAGTGAGGAATGCAGAAAGTACCCGTCCTCCTAGCGCCACAGAATTCCATGTCCAATTCTTGTGTTTCCCTTTTGCAGCCTGCGCGTGGCACATCCCAGTTAATTACTCCGTTACTTGGCTGAGGGTGGAATCAAGCACAAAGCCTCAGGTAATCCCACGTTAGCTAGAAGATTGCAGCTCTGCCTCCAGGGCCAGGAGCATCTCCAGCACCAGCAGCCCCGCAGGAGAATGGGATGAGCAGAGCAGGTTGGGGCTGGGAATCGTCAGGAGCAGGATTTCTGGTGTGCCAAGCACTTTCCAGGCACGTAGCCGAGTGCAGCCTCTTCTCTGAAGAGCTCCTCGCCTTCTCAGCGGGTGATTGCGCTCAGGATGCTCTTTCCTCTGAATGTCTTTCCATCTGCGCTCTCAACAAGGTTATTTCTTGTTGGCTTGTGTCATGTTTTACCTGAACTGCTCCCTTTTCTTTTTCCGTCCTGTCAGCCTCTCCGGTACCGACTCCTCTCGGCGCCGCCACGGCCCCGGCAGGCGGGATGGAGCGGAGCTTTGAAGACGGGAGGTTGCGTTTGAGGAACAATTTTCTGGATCAAACGGGGAGGCTGGGGCTGATCTCATCTCCCAGTTGTGCTTGTTGGAATGGAGTGGAGCTCGGGCTCCTCGAGCAGGGCTCTGCAGAACGAGACAAACCTCTCTAGAGGTGCCTGTATCCCAGCCAGTGATGGGAAACGGCCTCAAGTTGTGCCAGGGGATGTTTAGATCGGATATGAGGGAAAATTTCCTTCCCAAAAGAGCAGGGAAGCCCTGGCAGAGGCTGCCTGGGGGAGTCCCCATCCCTGGAGGGCTTAAAATATATGTAGATGTGGCACATGGGGACATGGTTTAGTTAGCACGGTGGGACTGGATGAGCTCAAAGGGCTTTTCCAACCTCAGTGATTCTGTGATTGCAGGACCCTACAGCAGAGGCTCCTGGCTTTTAAGATTGCTCTGTCTGGTGAGAAGAACCCTCGATGTCCTGTAGCCTGGAGAAAGCAAGTGCTGGGCTCTAGATCCTCCTCTGTCAGAGAAGACTAAGTGGTGAATCTTGAATCCCTAGGACACACGTGGGGCAGGGAGAGGGGCTCTAACACAGCAGCTCCCGAGCCTCCTGGAGTAGCAACGGTCACATCAGCACCCACCGGCTCTTTATGAAGGAGCGAGCAGAGAATTTTGGATCATTCTGTGCAAACGGAGCCTGAGCTGCTGCCCCACGCGGCACACGGGGGGTGGGACGTTCATAGGATTCTGCTCGGGGAGACCCACCTGGAGCCCCGTGTCCCTTCTGGATCCTCAGCACAGGGAGGACACGGAGCTGCTGGAGCGAGTGCAGAGGAGGCCACGGAGATGGTCCAGGGCTGGAGAACCTCCTGTGTGAGGACAGGCTGGGAGAGTCAGGGATGTTCAGCCTGGAGAAGAGAAGGCTGCAGGGAGACCTTAAAGCAGCTTCCAGGGCTGAAAGGGGCTCCAGGAAAGCTGGGGAGGGGGACACTGGCTTGGGGTGAGGGAAGGACACCTGGAAGGCAGGAGGAGCGGGACGGGGGCTGGAATTTGCTGGGCTCTGGTCAGGAAGGGCCACACGGAAAGGAACAAACTCACGCCGAGGAGAACGTGTGCGAGAAGAGTTTTTAAAACTAACCTCCCTATGCGTGTAAGAAGAAGAGAAGCTGAAAATGAGAACTTTGAGGGCAGGGCTGGGGGTGTCTCTGCCAAGAGGTGCGGGCAGCGACTGTGACTGCTCCCTCCCCACCAACTGCAATAAAATAAAGTGATCCAGCTCTTCAATAAATGCAACGGTTTGGGTTTTCTTGAAAATAAATACATCAGACAGTTACAACACACGGTTCAGGTATCACCAAGCACCTCAGGGGGGGACGGGATGTCCTGGGGAGCCAGACCAGGCCAGGAGCATCAACACTCACCAAACTCATCAAGTAACCCCAGAATGGTCAGTGGAGACGTTGTTTGACCTCTAGTAACCCCAGGGCCTAATTGGTGACCTCAAGTAACCCCAGAATGGTCAGTGGAGACGTTGTTTGACCTCTAGTAACCCCAGGGCCTAATTGGTGACCTCAAGTAACCCCAGAATGGTCATCGGAGACGTTGTTTGACCTCTAGTAACCCCAGGGCCTAATTGGTGACCTCAAGTAACCCCAGAATGGTCATCGGAGACGTTGTTTGACCTCTAGTAACCCCAGGGCCTAATTGGTGACCTCAAGTAACCCCAGAATGGTCAGTGGCGACGTTGTTTGACCTCTAGTAACCCCAGGGCCTAATTGGTGACCTCAAGTAACCCCAGAATGGTCAGTGGCGACGTTGTTTGACCTCTAGTAACCCCAGGGCCTAATTGGTGACCTCAAGTAACCCCAGAATGGTCAGTGGAGACGTTGTTTGACCTCTAGTAACCCCAGGGCCTAATTGGTGACCTCAAGTAACCCCAGAATGGTCAGTGGAGACGTTGTTTGACCTCTAGTAACCCCAGGGCCTAATTGGTGACCTCAAGTAACCCCAGAATGGTCATCGGAGACGTTGTTTGACCTCTAGTAACCCCAGGGCCTAATTGGTGACCTCAAGTAACCCCAGAATGGTCATCGGAGACGTTGTTTGACCTCTAGTAACCCCAGGGCCTAATTGGTGACCTCAAGTAACCCCAGAATGGTCATCGGCGACGTTGTTTGACCTCTAGTAACCCCAGGGCCTAATTGGTGACCTCAAGTAACCCCAGAATGGTCAGTGGCGACGTTGTTTGACCTCTAGTAACCCCAGGGCCTAATTGGTGACCTCAAGTAACCCCAGAATGGTCAGTGGCGACGTTGTTTGACCTCTAGTAACCCCAGGGCCTAATTGGTGACCTCAAGTAACCCCAGAATGGTCATCGGAGACGTTGTTTGACCTCTAGTAACCCCAGGGCCTAATTGGTGACCTCAAGTAACCCCAGAATGGTCATCGGAGACGTTGTTTGACCTCTAGTAACCCCAGGGCCTAATTGGTGACCTCAAGTAACCCCAGAATGGTCATCGGAGACGTTGTTTGACCTCTAGTAACCCCAGGGCCTAATTGGTGACCTCAAGTAACCCCAGAATGGTCATCGGAGACGTTGTTTGACCTCTAGTAACCCCAGGGCCTAATTGGTGACCTCAAGTAACCCCAGAATGGTCAGTGGAGACGTTGTTTGACCTCTAGTAACCCCAGGGCCTAATTGGTGACCTCAAGTAACCCCAGAATGGTCAGTGGAGACGTTGTTTGACCTCTAGTAACCCCAGGGCCTAATTGGTGACCTCAAGTAACCCCAGAATGGTCAGTGGCGACGTTGTTTGACCTCTAGTAACCCCAGGGCATAATTGGTGACCTCAAGTAACCCCAGAATGGTCAGTGGAGACGTTGTTTGACCTCTAGTAACCCCAGGGCCTAATTGGTGACCTCAAGTAACCCCAGAATGGTCAGTGGCGACGTTGTTTGACCTCTAGTAACCCCAGGGCCTAATTGGTGACCTCAAGTAACCCCAGAATGGTCATCGGAGACGTTGTTTGACCTCTAGTAACCCCAGGGCCTAATTGGTGACCTCAAGTAACCCCAGAATGGTCATCGGAGACGTTGTTTGACCTCTAGTAACCCCAGGGCCTAATTGGTGACCTCAAGTAACCCCAGAATGGTCAGTGGAGACGTTGTTTGACCTCTAGTAACCCCAGGGCCTAATTGGTGACCTCAAGTAACCCCAGAATGGTCATCGGAGACGTTGTTTGACCTCTAGTAACCCCAGGGCCTAATTGGTGACCTCAAGTAACCCCAGAATGGTCAGTGGAGACGTTGTTTGACCTCTAGTAACCCCAGGGCCTAATTGGTGACCTCAAGTAACCCCAGAATGGTCAGTGGAGACGTTGTTTGACCTCTAGTAACCCCAGGGCCTAATTGGTGACCTCAAGTAACCCCAGAATGGTCATCGGAGACGTTGTTTGACCTCTAGTAACCCCAGGGCCTAATTGGTGACCTCAAGTAACCCCAGAATGGTCATCGGAGACGTTGTTTGACCTCTAGTAACCCCAGGGCCTAATTGGTGACCTCAAGTAACCCCAGAATGGTCAGTGGAGACATTGTTTGACCTCTAGTAACCCCAGGGCCTAATTGGTGACCTCAAGTAACCCCAGAATGGTCATCGGAGACGTTGTTTGACCTCTAGTAACCCCAGGGCCTAATTGGTGACCTCAAGTAACCCCAGAATGGTCATCGGAGACGTTGTTTGACCTCTAGTAACCCCAGGGCCTAATTGGTGACCTCAAGTAACCCCAGAATGGTCATCGGAGACGTTGTTTGACCTCTAGTAACCCCAGGGCCTAATTGGTGACCTCAAGTAACCCCAGAATGGTCATCGGAGACGTTGTTTGACCTCTAGTAACCCCAGGGCCTAATTGGTGACCTCAAGTAACCCCAGAATGGTCATCGGAGACGTTGTTTGACCTCTAGTAACCCCAGGGCCTAATTGGTGACCTCAAGTAACCCCAGAATGGTCATCGGAGACGTTGTTTGACCTCTAGTAACCCCAGGGCCTAATTGGTGACCTCAAGTAACCCCAGAATGGTCAGTGGAGACGTTGTTTGACCTCTAGTAACCCCAGGGCCTAATTGGTGACCTCAAGTAACCCCAGAATGGTCATCGGAGACGTTGTTTGACCTCTAGTAACCCCAGGGCCTAATTGGTGACCTCAAGTAACCCCAGAATGGTCAGTGGAGACGTTGTTTGACCTCTAGTAACCCCAGGGCCTAATTGGTGACCTCAAGTAACCCCAGAATGGTCAGTGGAGACGTTGTTTGACCTCTAGTAACCCCAGGGCCTAATTGGTGACCTCAAGTAACCCCAGAATGGTCATCGGAGACGTTGTTTGACCTCTAGTAACCCCAGGGCCTAATTGGTGACCTCAAGTAACCCCAGAACGGTCAGTGGAGACGTTGTTTGACCTCTAGTAACCCCAGGGCCTAATTGGTGACCTCAAGTAACCCCAGAATGGTCATCGGAGACGTTGTTTGACCTCTAGTAACCCCAGGGCCTAATTGGTGACCTCAAGTAACCCCAGAATGGTCAGTGGAGACGTTGTTTGACCTCTAGCAACCCCAGGGCCTAATTGGTGACCTCAAGTAACCCCAGAATGGTCATCGGAGACGTTGTTTGACCTCTAGTAACCCCAGGGCCTAATTGGTGACCTCAAGTAGCCCCAGAATGGTCAGTGGAGACGTTGTTTGACCTCTAGTAACCCCAGGGCCTAATTGGTGACCTCAAGTAACCCCAGAATGGTCAGTGGAGACGTTGTTTGACCTCTAGTAACCCCAGGGCCTAATTGGTGACCTCAAGTAACCCCAGAATGGTCAGTGGAGATGTTGTTTGACCTCTAGTAACCCCAGGGCCTAATTGGTGACCTCAAGTAACCCCAGAATGGTCAGTGGAGACGTTGTTTGACCTCTAGTAACCCCAGGGCCTAATTGGTGACCTCAAGTAACCCCAGAATGGTCAGTGGCGACGTTGTTTGACCTCTAGTAACCCCAGGGCCTAATTGGTGACCTCAAGTAACCCCAGAATGGTCATCGGAGACGTTGTTTGACCTCTAGTAACCCCAGGGCCTAATTGGTGACCTCAAGTAACCCCAGAATGGTCATCGGAGACGTTGTTTGACCTCTAGTAACCCCAGGGCCTAATTGGTGACCTCAAGTAACCCCAGAATGGTCATCGGCGACGTTGTTTGACCTCTAGTAACCCCAGGGCCTAATTGGTGACCTCAAGTAACCCCAGAATGGTCAGTGGAGACGTTGTTTGACCTCTAGTAACCCCAGGGCCTAATTGGTGACCTCAAGTAACCCCAGAATGGTCAGTGGCGACGTTGTTTGACCTCTAGTAACCCCAGGGCCTAATTGGTGACCTCAAGTAACCCCAGAATGGTCAGTGGCGAAGTTGTTTGACCTCTAGTAACCCCAGGGCCTAATTGGTGACCTCAAGTAACCCCAGAATGGTCATCGGAGACGTTGTTTGACCTCTAGTAACCCCAGGGCCTAATTGGTGACCTCAAGTAACCCCAGAATGGTCATCGGAGACGTTGTTTGACCTCTAGTAACCCCAGGGCCTAATTGGTGACCTCAAGTAACCCCAGAATGGTCAGTGGAGACGTTGTTTGACCTCTAGTAACCCCAGGGCCTAATTGGTGACCTCAAGTAACCCCAGAATGGTCATCGGAGACGTTGTTTGACCTCTAGTAACCCCAGGGCCTAATTGGTGACCTCAAGTAACCCCAGAATGGTCAGTGGAGACGTTGTTTGACCTCTAGTAACCCCAGGGCCTAATTGGTGACCTCAAGTAACCCCAGAATGGTCAGTGGCGACGTTGTTTGACCTCTAGTAACCCCAGGGCCTAATTGGTGACCTCAAGTAACCCCAGAATGGTCATCGGAGACGTTGTTTGACCTCTAGTAACCCCAGGGCCTAATTGGTGACCTCAAGTAACCCCAGAATGGTCATCGGAGACGTTGTTTGACCTCTAGTAACCCCAGGGCCTAATTGGTGACCTCAAGTAACCCCAGAATGGTCATCGGCGACGTTGTTTGACCTCTAGTAACCCCAGGGCCTAATTGGTGACCTCAAGTAACCCCAGAATGGTCAGTGGAGACGTTGTTTGACCTCTAGTAACCCCAGGGCCTAATTGGTGACCTCAAGTAACCCCAGAATGGTCAGTGGCGACGTTGTTTGACCTCTAGTAACCCCAGGGCCTAATTGGTGACCTCAAGTAACCCCAGAATGGTCAGTGGCGAAGTTGTTTGACCTCTAGTAACCCCAGGGCCTAATTGGTGACCTCAAGTAACCCCAGAATGGTCATCGGAGACGTTGTTTGACCTCTAGTAACCCCAGGGCCTAATTGGTGACCTCAAGTAACCCCAGAATGGTCATCGGAGACGTTGTTTGACCTCTAGTAACCCCAGGGCCTAATTGGTGACCTCAAGTAACCCCAGAATGGTCAGTGGAGACGTTGTTTGACCTCTAGTAACCCCAGGGCCTAATTGGTGACCTCAAGTAACCCCAGAATGGTCAGTGGAGACGTTGTTTGACCTCTAGTAACCCCAGGGCCTAATTGGTGACCTCAAGTAACCCCAGAATGGTCAGTGGCGACGTTGTTTGACCTCTAGTAACCCCAGGGCATAATTGGTGACCTCAAGTAACCCCAGAATGGTCAGTGGAGACGTTGTTTGACCTCTAGTAACCCCAGGGCCTAATTGGTGACCTCAAGTAACCCCAGAATGGTCAGTGGCGACGTTGTTTGACCTCTAGTAACCCCAGGGCCTAATTGGTGACCTCAAGTAACCCCAGAATGGTCATCGGAGACGTTGTTTGACCTCTAGTAACCCCAGGGCCTAATTGGTGACCTCAAGTAACCCCAGAATGGTCATCGGAGACGTTGTTTGACCTCTAGTAACCCCAGGGCCTAATTGGTGACCTCAAGTAACCCCAGAATGGTCAGTGGAGACGTTGTTTGACCTCTAGTAACCCCAGGGCCTAATTGGTGACCTCAAGTAACCCCAGAATGGTCATCGGCGACGTTGTTTGACCTCTAGTAACCCCAGGGCATAATTGGTGACCTCAAGTAACCCCAGAATGGTCAGTGGAGACGTTGTTTGACCTCTAGTAACCCCAGGGCCTAATTGGTGACCTCAAGTAACCCCAGAATGGTCAGTGGCGACGTTGTTTGACCTCTAGTAACCCCAGGGCCTAATTGGTGACCTCAAGTAACCCCAGAATGGTCATCGGAGACGTTGTTTGACCTCTAGTAACCCCAGGGCCTAATTGGTGACCTCAAGTAACCCCAGAATGGTCAGTGGAGATGTTGTTTGACCTCTAGTAACCCCAGGGCCTAATTGGTGACCTCAAGTAACCCCAGAATGGTCATCGGAGACGTTGTTTGACCTCTAGTAACCCCAGGGCCTAATTGGTGACCTCAAGTAACCCCAGAATGGTCATCGGAGACGTTGTTTGACCTCTAGTAACCCCAGGGCCTAATTGGTGACCTCAAGTAACCCCAGAATGGTCATCGGAGACGTTGTTTGACCTCTAGTAACCCCAGGGCCTAATTGGTGACCTCAAGTAACCCCAGAATGGTCAGTGGAGACGTTGTTTGACCTCTAGTAACCCCAGGGCCTAATTGGTGACCTCAAGTAACCCCAGAATGGTCATCGGAGACGTTGTTTGACCTCTAGTAACCCCAGGGCCTAATTGGTGACCTCAAGTAACCCCAGAATGGTCAGTGGAGACGTTGTTTGACCTCTAGTAACCCCAGGGCCTAATTGGTGACCTCAAGTAACCCCAGAATGGTCAGTGGAGACGTTGTTTGACCTCTAGTAACCCCAGGGCCTAATTGGTGACCTCAAGTAACCCCAGAATGGTCATCGGAGACGTTGTTTGACCTCTAGTAACCCCAGGGCCTAATTGGTGACCTCAAGTAACCCCAGAACGGTCAGTGGAGACGTTGTTTGACCTCTAGTAACCCCAGGGCCTAATTGGTGACCTCAAGTAACCCCAGAATGGTCATCGGAGACGTTGTTTGACCTCTAGTAACCCCAGGGCCTAATTGGTGACCTCAAGTAACCCCAGAATGGTCAGTGGAGACGTTGTTTGACCTCTAGTAACCCCAGGGCCTAATTGGTGACCTCAAGTAACCCCAGAATGGTCAGTGGAGACGTTGTTTGACCTCTAGCAACCCCAGGGCCTAATTGGTGACCTCAAGTAACCCCAGAATGGTCATCGGAGACGTTGTTTGACCTCTAGTAACCCCAGGGCCTAATTGGTGACCTCAAGTAGCCCCAGAATGGTCAGTGGAGACGTTGTTTGACCTCTAGTAACCCCAGGGCATAATTGGTGACCTCAAGTAACCCCAGAATGGTCAGTGGAGACGTTGTTTGACCTCTAGTAACCCCAGGGCCTAATTGGTGACCTCAAGTAACCCCAGAATGGTCATCGGAGACGTTGTTTGACCTCTAGTAACCCCAGGGCCTAATTGGTGACCTCAAGTAACCCCAGAATGGTCATCGGAGACGTTGTTTGACCTCTAGTAACCCCAGGGCCTAATTGGTGACCTCAAGTAACCCCAGAATGGTCAGTGGAGACGTTGTTTGACCTCTAGTAACCCCAGGGCCTAATTGGTGACCTCAAGTAACCCCAGAATGGTCAGTGGAGACGTTGTTTGACCTCTAGTAACCCCAGGGCCTAATTGGTGACCTCAAGTAACCCCAGAATGGTCATCGGAGACGTTGTTTGACCTCTAGTAACCCCAGGGCCTAATTGGTGACCTCAAGTAACCCCAGAATGGTCAGTGGAGACGTTGTTTGACCTCTAGTAACCCCAGGGCCTAATTGGTGACCTCAAGTAACCCCAGAGTGGTCATCGGAGACGTTGTTTGACCTCTAGTAACCCCAGGGCCTAATTGGTGACCTCAAGTAACCCCAGAATGGTCAGTGGAGACGTTGTTTGACCTCTAGTAACCCCAGGGCCTAATTGGTGACCTCAAGTAACCCCAGAATGGTCAGTGGCGACGTTGTTTGACCTCTAGTAACCCCAGGGCCTAATTGGTGACCTCAAGTAACCCCAGAATGGTCAGTGGAGACGTTGTTTGACCTCTAGTAACCCCAAGGCCTAATTGGTGACCTCAAGTAACCCCAGAATGGTCAGTGGAGACGTTGTTTGACCTCTAGTAACCCCAGGGCCTAATTGGTGACCTCAAGTAACCCCAGAATGGTCAGTGGAGACGTTGTTTGACCTCTAGTAACCCCAGGGCCTAATTGGTGACCTCAAGTAACCCCAGAATGGTCAGTGGCGACGTTGTTTGACCTCTAGTAACCCCAGGGCCTAATTGGTGACCTCAAGTAACCCCAGAATGGTCATCGGAGACGTTGTTTGACCTCTAGTAACCCCAGGGCCTAATTGGTGACCTCAAGTAGCCCCAGAATGGTCAGTGGAGACGTTGTTTGACCTCTAGTAACCCCAGGGCCTAATTGGTGACCTCAAGTAACCCCAGAGTGGTCAGTGGAGACGTTGTTTGACCTCTAGTAACCCCAGGGCCTAATTGGTGACCTCAAGTAACCCCAGAATGGTCATCGGAGACGTTGTTTGACCTCTAGTAACCCCAGGGCCTAATTGGTGACCTCAAGTAACCCCAGAATGGTCAGTGGAGACGTTGTTTGACCTCTAGTAACCCCAGGGCCTAATTGGTGACCTCAAGTAACCCCAGAATGGTCAGTGGCGACGTTGTTTGACCTCTAGTAACCCCAGGGCCTAATTGGTGACCTCAAGTAACCCCAGAATGGTCATCGGAGATGTTGTTTGACCTCTAGTAACCCCAGGGCCTAATTGGTGACCTCAAGTAACCCCAGAATGGTCATCGGAGACGTTGTTTGACCTCAAGTAACCCCAGAATGGTCATCGGAGACGTTGTTTGACCTCTAGTAACCCCAGGGCCTAATTGGTGACCTCAAGTAACCCCAGAATGGTCATCGGAGACGTTGTTTGACCTCTAGTAACCCCAGGGCCTAATTGGTGACCTCAAGTAACCCCAGAATGGTCAGTGGAGACGTTGTTTGACCTCTAGTAATCCCAGGGCCTAATTGGTGACCTCAAGTAACCCCAGAGTGGTCAGTGGAGACGTTGTTTGACCTCTAGTAACCCCAGGGCCTAATTGGTGACCTCAAGTAACCCCAGAATGGTCATCGGAGACGTTGTTTGACCTCTAGTAACCCCAGGGCCTAATTGGTGACCTCAAGTAACCCCAGAATGGTCAGTGGAGACGTTGTTTGACCTCTAGTAACCCCAGGGCCTAATTGGTGACCTCAAGTAACCCCAGAATGGTCATCGGAGACGTTGTTTGACCTCTAGTAACCCCAGGGCCTAATTGGTGACCTCAAGTAACCCCAGAATGGTCATCGGAGACTTTGTTTGACCTCTAGTAACCCCAGGGCCTAATTGGTGACCTCAAGTAACCCCAGAATGGTCAGTGGAGACGTTGTTTGACCTCTAGTAACCCCAGGGCCTAATTGGTGACCTCAAGTAACCCCAGAATGGTCAGTGGAGATGTTGTTTGACCTCTAGTAACCCCAGGGCCTAATTGGTGACCTCAAGTAACCCCAGAATGGTCATCGGCGACGTTGTTTGACCTCTAGTAACCCCAGGGCCTAATTGGTGACCTCAAGTAACCCCAGAGTGGTCAGTGGAGACGTTGTTTGACCTCTAGTAACCCCAGGGCCTAATTGGTGACCTCAAGTAACCCCAGAATGGTCATCGGAGATGTTGTTTGACCTCTAGTAACCCCAGGGCCTAATTGGTGACCTCAAGTAACCCCAGAATGGTCAGTGGCGACGTTGTTTGACCTCTAGTAACCCCAGGGCCTAATTGGTGACCTCAAGTAACCCCAGAATGGTCATCGGAGACGTTGTTTGACCTCTAGTAACCCCAGGGCCTAATTGGTGACCTCAAGTAACCCCAGAATGGTCATCGGAGACGTTGTTTGACCTCTAGTAACCCCAGGGCCTAATTGGTGACCTCAAGTAACCCCAGAATGGTCAGTGGAGACGTTGTTTGACCTCTAGTAACCCCAAGGCCTAATTGGTGACCTCAAGTAACCCCAGAATGGTCAGTGGAGACGTTGTTTGACCTCTAGTAACCCCAGGGCCTAATTGGTGACCTCAAGTAACCCCAGAATGGTCAGTGGAGACGTTGTTTGACCTCTAGTAACCCCAGGGCCTAATTGGTGACCTCAAGTAACCCCAGAATGGTCATCGGAGACGTTGTTTGACCTCTAGTAACCCCAGGGCCTAATTGGTGACCTCAAGTAACCCCAGAATGGTCATCGGAGACGTTGTTTGACCTCTAGTAACCCCAGGGCCTAATTGGTGACCTCAAGTAACCCCAGAATGGTCAGTGGAGACGTTGTTTGACCTCTAGTAACCCCAGGGCCTAATTGGTGACCTCAAGTAACCCCAGAATGGTCAGTGGAGACGTTGTTTGACCTCTAGTAACCCCAGGGCCTAATTGGTGACCTCAAGTAACCCCAGAATGGTCATCGGAGACGTTGTTTGACCTCTAGTAACCCCAGGGCCTAATTGGTGACCTCAAGTAACCCCAGAACGGTCAGTGGAGACGTTGTTTGACCTCTAGTAACCCCAGGGCCTAATTGGTGACCTCAAGTAACCCCAGAATGGTCATCGGAGACGTTGTTTGACCTCTAGTAACCCCAGGGCCTAATTGGTGACCTCAAGTAACCCCAGAATGGTCAGTGGAGACATTGTTTGACCTCTAGTAACCCCAGGGCCTAATTGGTGACCTCAAGTAACCCCAGAATGGTCAGTGGAGACGTTGTTTGACCTCTAGCAACCCCAGGGCCTAATTGGTGACCTCAAGTAACCCCAGAATGGTCATCGGAGACGTTGTTTGACCTCTAGTAACCCCAGGGCCTAATTGGTGACCTCAAGTAGCCCCAGAATGGTCAGTGGAGACGTTGTTTGACCTCTAGTAACCCCAGGGCATAATTGGTGACCTCAAGTAACCCCAGAATGGTCAGTGGAGACGTTGTTTGACCTCTAGTAACCCCAGGGCCTAATTGGTGACCTCAAGTAACCCCAGAATGGTCATCGGAGACGTTGTTTGACCTCTAGTAACCCCAGGGCCTAATTGGTGACCTCAAGTAACCCCAGAATGGTCAGTGGAGACGTTGTTTGACCTCTAGTAACCCCAGGGCCTAATTGGTGACCTCAAGTAACCCCAGAATGGTCAGTGGAGACGTTGTTTGACCTCTAGTAACCCCAGGGCCTAATTGGTGACCTCAAGTAACCCCAGAATGGTCATCGGAGACGTTGTTTGACCTCTAGTAACCCCAGGGCCTAATTGGTGACCTCAAGTAACCCCAGAATGGTCAGTGGAGACGTTGTTTGACCTCTAGTAACCCCAGGGCCTAATTGGTGACCTCAAGTAACCCCAGAGTGGTCATCGGAGACGTTGTTTGACCTCTAGTAACCCCAGGGCCTAATTGGTGACCTCAAGTAACCCCAGAATGGTCAGTGGAGACGTTGTTTGACCTCTAGTAACCCCAGGGCCTAATTGGTGACCTCAAGTAACCCCAGAATGGTCAGTGGCGACGTTGTTTGACCTCTAGTAACCCCAGGGCCTAATTGGTGACCTCAAGTAACCCCAGAATGGTCAGTGGAGACGTTGTTTGACCTCTAGTAACCCCAAGGCCTAATTGGTGACCTCAAGTAACCCCAGAATGGTCAGTGGAGATGTTGTTTGACCTCTAGTAACCCCAGGGCCTAATTGGTGACCTCAAGTAACCCCAGAATGGTCAGTGGAGACGTTGTTTGACCTCTAGTAACCCCAGGGCCTAATTGGTGACCTCAAGTAACCCCAGAATGGTCAGTGGCGACGTTGTTTGACCTCTAGTAACCCCAGGGCCTAATTGGTGACCTCAAGTAACCCCAGAATGGTCATCGGAGACGTTGTTTGACCTCTAGTAACCCCAGGGCCTAATTGGTGACCTCAAGTAGCCCCAGAATGGTCAGTGGAGACGTTGTTTGACCTCTAGTAACCCCAGGGCCTAATTGGTGACCTCAAGTAACCCCAGAGTGGTCAGTGGAGACGTTGTTTGACCTCTAGTAACCCCAGGGCCTAATTGGTGACCTCAAGTAACCCCAGAATGGTCATCGGAGACGTTGTTTGACCTCTAGTAACCCCAGGGCCTAATTGGTGACCTCAAGTAACCCCAGAATGGTCAGTGGAGACGTTGTTTGACCTCTAGTAACCCCAGGGCCTAATTGGTGACCTCAAGTAACCCCAGAATGGTCAGTGGCGACGTTGTTTGACCTCTAGTAACCCCAGGGCCTAATTGGTGACCTCAAGTAACCCCAGAATGGTCATCGGAGATGTTGTTTGACCTCTAGTAACCCCAGGGCCTAATTGGTGACCTCAAGTAACCCCAGAATGGTCATCGGAGACGTTGTTTGACCTCAAGTAACCCCAGAATGGTCATCGGAGACGTTGTTTGACCTCTAGTAACCCCAGGGCCTAATTGGTGACCTCAAGTAACCCCAGAATGGTCATCGGAGACGTTGTTTGACCTCTAGTAACCCCAGGGCCTAATTGGTGACCTCAAGTAACCCCAGAATGGTCAGTGGAGACGTTGTTTGACCTCTAGTAATCCCAGGGCCTAATTGGTGACCTCAAGTAACCCCAGAGTGGTCAGTGGAGACGTTGTTTGACCTCTAGTAACCCCAGGGCCTAATTGGTGACCTCAAGTAACCCCAGAATGGTCATCGGAGACGTTGTTTGACCTCTAGTAACCCCAGGGCCTAATTGGTGACCTCAAGTAACCCCAGAATGGTCAGTGGAGACGTTGTTTGACCTCTAGTAACCCCAGGGCCTAATTGGTGACCTCAAGTAACCCCAGAATGGTCATCGGAGACGTTGTTTGACCTCTAGTAACCCCAGGGCCTAATTGGTGACCTCAAGTAACCCCAGAATGGTCATCGGAGACTTTGTTTGACCTCTAGTAACCCCAGGGCCTAATTGGTGACCTCAAGTAACCCCAGAATGGTCAGTGGAGACGTTGTTTGACCTCTAGTAACCCCAGGGCCTAATTGGTGACCTCAAGTAACCCCAGAATGGTCAGTGGAGATGTTGTTTGACCTCTAGTAACCCCAGGGCCTAATTGGTGACCTCAAGTAACCCCAGAATGGTCAGTGGAGATGTTGTTTGACCTCTAGTAACCCCAGGGCCTAATTGGTGACCTCAAGTAACCCCAGAATGGTCATCGGCGACGTTGTTTGACCTCTAGTAACCCCAGGGCCTAATTGGTGACCTCAAGTAACCCCAGAGTGGTCAGTGGAGACGTTGTTTGACCTCTAGTAACCCCAGGGCCTAATTGGTGACCTCAAGTAACCCCAGAATGGTCATCGGAGACGTTGTTTGACCTCTAGTAACCCCAGGGCCTAATTGGTGACCTCAAGTAACCCCAGAATGGTCAGTGGAGACGTTGTTTGACCTCTAGTAACCCCAGGGCCTAATTGGTGACCTCAAGTAACCCCAGAATGGTCATCGGAGACGTTGTTTGACCTCTAGTAACCCCAGGGCCTAATTGGTGACCTCAAGTAACCCCAGAATGGTCAGTGGAGACGTTGTTTGACCTCTAGTAACCCCAAGGCCTAATTGGTGACCTCAAGTAACCCCAGAATGGTCAGTGGAGACGTTGTTTGACCTCTAGTAACCCCAGGGCCTAATTGGTGACCTCAAGTAACCCCAGAATGGTCAGTGGAGACGTTGTTTGACCTCTAGTAACCCCAGGGCCTAATTGGTGACCTCAAGTAACCCCAGAATGGTCATCGGAGACGTTGTTTGACCTCTAGTAACCCCAGGGCCTAATTGGTGACCTCAAGTAACCCCAGAATGGTCATCGGAGACGTTGTTTGACCTCTAGTAACCCCAGGGCCTAATTGGTGACCTCAAGTAACCCCAGAATGGTCAGTGGAGACGTTGTTTGACCTCTAGTAACCCCAGGGCCTAATTGGTGACCTCAAGTAACCCCAGAATGGTCAGTGGAGACGTTGTTTGACCTCTAGTAACCCCAGGGCCTAATTGGTGACCTCAAGTAACCCCAGAATGGTCAGTGGAGACGTTGTTTGACCTCTAGTAACCCCAGGGCCTAATTGGTGACCTCAAGTAACCCCAGAATGGTCATCGGAGACGTTGTTTGACCTCTAGTAACCCCAGGGCCTAATTGGTGACCTCAAGTAACCCCAGAATGGTCAGTGGAGACGTTGTTTGACCTCTAGTAACCCCAGGGCCTAATTGGTGACCTCAAGTAACCCCAGAATGGTCAGTGGAGACGTTGTTTGACCTCTAGTAACCCCAGGGCCTAATTGGTGACCTCAAGTAACCCCAGAGTGGTCAATTAGGCCCTGGGGTTACTAGAGGTCAAAGATCGTCTTTGAGGACCATTCTGGGGTTACTTGAGGTCATCAATTAGGCCCTGGGGTTACTAGAGGTCAAACTACGTCTCCACTGACCATTCTGGGGTTACTTGAGGTCACCAATTAGGCCCTGGGGTTACTAGAGGTCAAAGAATCTCTCTGGGCCCTTGCAGGGCTCTGCTCTCCAAAGAGCTCTCCTGGTCTTCAGTGTGTAAGTGTCATGTTGACCAAGAGGATCTTGCTATCATGGAGTGGTGTTGGTTGGATGGGACCTCACAGCACATCCAGTTCCACCCCCTCCCACGGGATCAGGGGCTCCAAGCCCCATCCAGCCTGGCCTTGAACCCCTCCAGGGATGGGGCAGCCACCCCTGCTCTTGGCTACCTTGGCCTGGGCCTCCCCACCCTCCCAGGAGAACATTTCTCCCTAAGATCTCATCTCACTCTCCCCTCTTTCAGCTTAAAACTGTCCCCCTCCTGCTATCCCTGCTCTTCCCTTTTCCTGTTGAAGTCCAAGGTGGTGGGACTTGGCCCCTCAGCGTGTTCTGCTGGAAGGTCTGTGGTCAGACAAGCTCCAGCGCTCATGTTGCCCGCTTCCACCGTGGGAAACGCTGGTTGATGTGCTGGTTTCTCTGTCCTGAACAGGATCCTCAGCCCTGGCGGGGATGGAGCCAGCGCTGAGTGTGAAGGAACTGGCATGAGGTTCTACCAACCCAACCCTTCCTCCCGCAGATTAGGTGTTGTTGGAGGGAACAGCACTTCAGGAGATCAGTGTTTGAGGGCACCCAGCCCTGCGTGTGCCCCGAGGCTTTATTCCAGGCTCGCTCTCAGCTGGGTTACTGGAGAGCGCACCTCGTTAAATTGATTCAAAGATCCAGCTCTGATGGGGAGAGAGGCGTGTGATGAATGGGGGGGGTACTCTAAAAAATGAAGTCTGAATCCAGACTGAACTCTCAGTGTCGACGCCACCGTGAGTGCCACCACCGAGCCCATCGTCAGCCAGGGGCCCTCACGCTGCTTCAACTCCTCCGTGCTAAGGCTGAAGGATGATCTCTTCAGCCTCCTGCCCCTGTCTAGGACAATAAGTACGGTCCTGAAGGATTCAGGAGATCCCCGGAGCAGGAGAGGAGGAGTTCGTCAAGCTGGTCTTTAACTCCACCATAAACCTCCATCAACCTCCCTGAGGTGGAACAGTAAAGGAAGCCTCTCTCAGAATCTGCTTTCTTCAATCTCAACATCTGTTTTGGCTCCTGGGGGCCCAGGTGTGGCAAACGGGAGCCGTGACACCTCTGCCACTACGATCTTTTCTTCCAGTCGCTCTGTAGGGCCTTGTTCTCCCTCAGGAACGCTCTGAGCCGCTTCCTTCCGAGTCTCTGGCTCTCCAGGAAAGCCTCCTCTGGCGTAGCTCTTCACCATTTCCTGCACCTCCACACTCAGTCTTTTCAACTTCTCCTCGTACTCCGCCAGCGCGTCCTGCTGGAGCTGCAAAGAGAGACCTCATGTCATTCTCCAAACACTGGGGCTAAGTCAGGCTGGGAACGATATTAAAACCTGCTCTGAGAGAGACCAATGCGAGGAGATGTTGGCACGTGACAGTTTTGGTCTCAGCCCTGGGCTGAAGGACTTTTCTCCATCCTCCTGGCAAACTCTGCCCTCCCCGAAGGTGAAAGGGGGGAGGATCCCGAGCTGGGTCGCTCTGATCTGCAGCGAGATGAATCCAGGCTGCACTCCCACCTTGAACGAACAGGAATGCCTTTTGTGCGCTTGGAGGGGCGAGATTTGTCTTGTTTAAAGACGCGTTTCCACCACAATTTCAAGCCAGGGGGCGGTTCTGTGGCGAGGCGAATGCTCCTGCTGGCACGGGGAGCGGGGGCTGCAGCGGCGCTGACCTAGGAGGTGGTTCTAGAGGAGCCTACGTGGATCCAAGTCATTCATTCAGCGCCCAGAGGAGTGGGCGGCTGCAGCGTGTGTGCAGCGTGAGTGAGGCGTTAATTAAAGAACGAGGAAGATGAAACCCCTCGAGGGTTCAGGATTTATTGTACAGCACTGACCCTGAGCCTTTACCTGGCCTTCTTTCTCCTTGATCGCTCTCAGATTCTCTGCCTGCTTCTCTTCCAGTTTCTGCTGACACCTGGCTGTCTTTTCTGTTACCTTTAAAAAGAATACATTAAAAAAGCACTTAAATTGAAGTTGTTTGTAAGGAAATGCTTTAGCCAGCCCAAGCTTCCAGCAGCAAGACACAGAGTTGGAGCACGAGACAGAGATTTACACAACACACGGCATCGTACCCGCCTCATTCCCAATTCTGACCCATTCCTGCTGGCTCCGAGGCGTTTGTGCCTCCCTCGAGGCCCTGAACGAGGAAAGCAGAGCAAGAGCGAGCACACGTGTGCACTCGAGTCTGCTCTGCAAGGGGCTGCATCTCGAAAGGGCAAAGATGGGAACCTCTGGGTCTTCTCCTCCCTTTCTCACAGCTCTGTGCATCATTCAGCCCAGGTCAGTGCTTCGTATCACAGAATGCTTTGGGTTGGAAGGGACCTCAAAGCCCATCCAGTCCCACCCCTGCCACGGGCAGGGACACCTCCCACGGGATCAGGGGCTCCAAGCCCCATCCAACCTGGCCTTGAACCCCTCCAGGGATGGGGCAGCCACCCCTGCTCTGGGCAACCTGGGCCAGGGCCTCACTAGTTACTCGGAGATCTTGTTGCAGCAGCAATTCAAGGGGTTCTAAACACCTCAGAGCTTGCACTCTGTCTGGGAGCCTTGCTGGTGCCACCCACCAGCCACCCCTGCTTTACAGGAGAGCGATGCTGGGGCAGGGGCGCTCGCCTTACCAGTTTGATGGTTTGCACCACCTCCTGAATGTGAGAGTTGTTAATTTCTTTCTTCAACCTTTAAAGAAAGGAAATCCATGAAAACCTATAACGCACCTGTTATCTCTATATAAAATCTGTTTATCGATGCCACAGAATCATGGAATTGTTTGCTTGGAAAACACCCTTGAGATTATTGAGTCGAACTGTCCCTGTCCACTACTAAACCAGATCCCCAAGAACCTCGTCTACCTGGCTTTAACCCCCCCAGGGCTGGGGACTCCACCACCGCCCTGGGCAGCCTCTGCCAGGGCCTGAGAACCCTTTCTGTGAAGAAATCTTTCCTGATGTCCAACCTGAACCTGCCCCGGTGCAATTTGAGGTGATTTCCTCACATCCTGTCCCCTGTCCCTTGGCAGAAGAGCCCAGCACCCACCTCACCACAACCTCCTTTCAGGCAGTTGCAGACAGTGATGAGGTCTCCCCTCAGCCTCCTTTTCTCCAGGCTAAACACCCCCAGGACCCTCAGCCACCTCTCATAACTCTGTTCTCCAGCTCCTTCCCCAGCTCCGTTCCCTTCTCTGGACACGCTCCAGCCCCTCAATGTCTTTCTTGGAGTGAGGGGCTCAGAACTGAACCCAGGACTCGAGGTGCAGCCTCACAGCTCCCAGTCCATGGGGACAATCCCTTCCCAGTTCCCTCCCAGTACCTCTCCTGAGCAGCCTTGTCGCTGGTGCTCCTCATCACGGCCTGGACTCGGTCCACTCTCTTTGCCTCCAGCTTCTTCTTAATGTCTTTAATATTGCTGGGGAGAGAAGAGAGCGCCGAGAGATTGATTACAAACCTCAGACTGATGCAGCTCTCCACATCTGGAGCGCTCGACTGCCTGGGAGAGCAAAGCTTGAGCGACTGTGCAGCAGAAAGCCTAAGTCTGCAGAATATTTTAAGTCCTGTAATGTTTTCTTCTTTTCAAAGTGCGTCATAGCAAAAGGCAGGAGAAAATCCATGTGTCGCAACTGGGTTGTACTGGGTTCTTCTGGAGCAGCAGGAGACTTGCTGAAAGGATTTACACTGCTAAATGAAAAACTGAAGAAGGAGCTATGTGGCTCTGTAGGAGAGTTCAAAAGATGACGTGAAGCAAGCAGAAAGGCAGATAAACTATGGGATGTGACTTGCAAAGCAGAACCCATAAACGCTTCCCCATCCAGAGCGGAGCAGAGGGGCAGAACCAAGATCTCCTTCCCGAATGACAACAGCTCAGCCCTTGTACAGTTTGGTTTTCCCTTAGCATTCGTTTCTATTTATTCATCCCTAATTTAAGTGCCATTTTATTGCCTGTTGCTCAAGATCTTTAAATCTTCCTGGACTTTCTCTACTAAACGACCCTGTATTATTAACGAACCATTTCTCCTGGCTCGCCCTGGGTTTCTTACCCTTGTCTGAATATGCTGAATAGCCGAGACAAACCGAATCTGTCACGAAAAGAGGAACCTTTGATTTAGCAACTGAAGGCTGAGAGAGGATACAATGGGAAGCAGGAATGAGGGAGGATTTTAGCTTCAGGACCAAGTTATTGCAAGAACAAATGGCCAAGTGCCTGGCTAGAAGTCAGTGAATTGATTCTGCCAGTTTATTTAAGCAGCGGGGCTCAATTCTCTTAGAAGGCTGAGCTGATCGGTCCCTGGAAGGGATTATACATGATGGACTGACCACAGCAGACAGATGATAGCCAATAACCTGCAGGCTTCTTTCCAGTCTTTCTGAGTTGGTCAGTCAAGGCAGCTCGAATGCTTGTACCCTGTTGGTGCCTCGGGGCACGGACGCTGTTCTGGAGATGACAAGGCGAAAGCTCTCGTCCCACCCCTGCCGCTGGGCAACTGTGTGAGACCTCCAGTCCCATCACTTCTGCCTCAGTTTCTCACCAAAGTAAAGACTCTGCTCTCGTGGGATCCCACCTGGAGTTCTGCATCCAGCTCTGGGGCGCCCAACATAGGAGATGGAGCTGTTGGAGCAACTCCAGAGGAGGCCACGAGATGATTTGAGGGCTGGAGCACCTCTGCTATGAGGCCAGGCTGAGAGAGTTGGGGTTGTTCAGCCTGGAGAAGAGAAGGCTGCGGGGAGACCTTAGAGCAGCTTCCAGGACTGAAAGGGGCTCCAGGAAAGCTGGGGAGGGGCTCTGGATCAGGGAGGGCTGGGAAAGGACAAGGGGGAACAGTTTTCAGCTGCAAGAGGGGAGACTGAGATGAGATCCTGGGGAGAAATGTTTTGCTGTGAGGGTGGGGAGGCCCTGGCCCAGGCTGCCCAGAGCAGGGGTGGCTGCCCCATCCCTGGAGGGGTTCAAGGCCAGGTTGGATGGGGCTGGGAGCTCCTGATCCAGTGGGAGGTGTCCCTGCACAGGGTTGGGGTGGGACTGGATGGGCTTTGAGGTTCCTTCCAGTGCAAACACTTCTCTTCCCCTGTATTCCCCCCCTGCCTGTAGCACAGGGCTCTGTGATCCAGCAGAAAATGCTACCCCAGGCAAGATTATTAATGCTTCATTATTCATGCATTATTACTTTATTATTCAAATACCAAGTTTACCTTTCTGACGAGTCCTTCAGTGCCTTCAGCTCAGCTGCCTGCTTCTCTC
Organism: Phaenicophaeus curvirostris; assembly: GCF_032191515.1. Lineage (NCBI taxonomy): Eukaryota > Metazoa > Chordata > Aves > Cuculiformes > Cuculidae > Phaenicophaeus > Phaenicophaeus curvirostris. The sequence continues at coordinate 520,242 of NC_091396.1, forward strand.
TGGCCAGCTCTATGATCTTGGTGACTTGCTGTTCAAGGGATGAAAACAAGATGAAAACCAAACCGAGATGACACACAGCTCAGCACCTCTATTTAATTACCAGTGGATTTAGCTTTATCCCTCCCTGTGCAGAATCCCAGAAGGCAGCTCACCCCAGAGGCTCTGTGCAAACCCGTGCACCACGACAGCGAGGTCAGACGTGCCCACAGACCACATCGTGCTTTCGGAGTGACCTACCAAGGCCAGAAGCTGCTCCACGAGCCATGTCACCACCCCCTAGGCTACTTTTATGGTCAGTTCCTTCTCTCTGTGTAAGAGGCAGCACCAGATTCGCTGTGCTTTTGGGTTGATGGGAAACAGCAGCAGATCCTACCTTCTAAACAAGAGGCTGGGCCTTGTCGTGGGAGCTCCTGGCAGAGCCAACGCGCAGTCGGACCTGCCCGCAGATACAGCCCGAAAGGGAAAACCCTGCCTCTCCAGCTCCAGGGCTGGATTTCCTTTTTGTAGCCTTGCCCACTACATCTCACAGTCTTTGACAGAGTGTGAGACAAGGATGTCTTATTCCTTTGGTTTCTCTGCCGATAAGCATGACTTCCAGGTAAAGCTGCTTCTCGAGAGCAGGTTTTGTTCCCTCTCAGGGTTGACACACGCTAGACCAGCCAGTCTTGCAGACAGCTTGCAAGGTGCTCGTCAAGCCACAAGTGCACCAGGGAACCTAAGATTTAAGACACGATGCCAGGTCCTTCGGAAAAGGCCTTTAAATCCTGGAACTGTCCCTCTTTCACTGGAAGAGATGCCCTATCCCACATTTCTCATCTCCACCTTGTGGGCTGCACCTTGTCTCCAGGCATCGCTGTCTCTCTCGCTGGGGAGGTCCAAGGGTGTGGGAAGCACCGAGGAGCTTTCAGGACTCACTGGTGACACCACGCGTGGACACTTAAGTCTTTTACCAAGCCAAGCAGCAAAACACTTCCTGGATTCCAAAAGCAATGAAATCCAGGCCTGCTAAGAGGTGGACCCTGGAGGTCTGCTAAGAGGTGGTCCTTGGAGGGCTGTCCCTCACCAGGTTTCATTTCACGGGCACAGATGCAGCAGCGGCAAACACCGAATGTACTGGTGGGGCCGCTCTGCTCCCATGAATCTTCTGTCCTGGCTAAATGACTGGTGAGCGTGGTTGCCCCTGTGTGTCTGCAACGCTGCGATGGTCACCACAGAGCTTCAAGACGCCTGCATGTCACCTGGCTGGTGGCACAGCACGTGGGAGCCGTGAGAAGCGTGGTACAGCCTCACACACCCAGAGAGGGGGCACTGGCAGAGCACAAAGCCAATAAAGACCACGTTAACCGCAGGCCAAGCTCTCAGAGGAGTAGAAGATGGAGCCTGATGTGCTCCAGGGCAGCGCTGCTCAATTCTTCTCAAATCATAGACCTATAAAGACATTCCTGTTGGATTTTTACTGCTTCTAACAAATAAGAATCACTGTCTACAGTCTCAATTATCTTGTGTGGACTTGACAGTGGTTCTGAGTGGGGGTTTCCACCCTGCGGCTACATTGCCAAGCTCACGGTTTAGTGAAGAACTCAGTTTTCAGGCTGTCTTTGCTCTCCTGGTTACATTTGCTGTTGGCTCTCGTGGTCCTTACCTCTGTGGCGTGCTGCTCTTTCTTTCTTCGAATCCCATTGTAGTGTTCCTCTCCCAGGTGGGTGAGGTCCATCTCCAGCCTCTCTCTCAGTTCCAGAACCTGGCTTTCTGCTATTTCTACAGGATTTGCACATGTACCAACGTCACCTGTGGTCAAACTCCTGCAGAACAGACACAGCAGCTCTGCTGCTTCTAGAGATGCTGACACAATCCTGACCCCCTGCCCACCCGACAGCGGCAACATCCGAGGCTGTAAACCCAGGGAGACGGGGCTGCCCACAGCACTCCCTGCTTCCTTCAACAAAGCCACGTTTCTCTTGGGGATCCCTCTGCTTTGGTTTGGGGCAGTGACCCTGTGCTGTACTTACCTCTTCTTCAGGGTTTTCCTGCTGTTTATCATCCTTTTCTTGCCTCCGTAGCACAGAGGCTCTGAGAAGAGCACAGAATATTTCTGCAGCAGCTCCTCCCTCTGTTTACATCCTTTCCGCTCCAGCTCCCTCAGTTCCTTCTCTTGCTTCTTCAGCAGCTTCAGAAAGAGCTTCATCTGCTGCAGCTCCTCCAGGCTCGCTGTCTGAGGCTCTAAAACACAAAATAAAGAGGCTGTTTGCTCTCACTTAGAATTTCTCAACCTACCACGATGCCTTTTGGGATCAGTATTTTCAGCACTGCCTTCATTCAGCTTCTTCTCCCTCTTTACGGGTTGTGAGGAATAAACAAAAGGGGTTTGAGGCAGATAAAAATGAGCAGGAAAGGATGAGCTGTTGAAGAACTTGATATGTGGCAGCAGCAAGGCAGGCAGGTGTGGTTAGCGGCAGCCAAGAGGCCCCTGGGAGTTCCCTTCTATGGGTAAGCAATGGGTTTGGGCTTGGAATGTGCAAAACTGAGCAGAACTCACAGGCGTGTCGGCAGTGCGAGGCTGTGCTGTGCAGGGTCAGCTGCTGAGAGGCTGGGGCTTAAATGCGAGGCAACAAGTCCAGGCTCTCAAACCAAAGCTCACCTTCCCATACCTGGAGGGGGCTACAGGAAAGCTGGGGAGGGACTTTTTACAAAGGCCTGGAGTGATAGGATGAGGGGAATGGCTTTAAATTGGATGGAGGAAGATTTAGATGAGACATTAGGAAGAAATTCTTCACTGTGAGGGTGGGGAGGCCCTGGCTGCCCAGAGCAGGGGTGGCTGCCCCATCCCTGGAGGGGTTCAAGGCCAGGCTGGATGGGGCTTGGAGCCCCTGATCCAGTGGGAGGTGTCCCTGCCCATGGCAGGGGGTTGGAATTAGATGATCTTTAAGGTCCCTTCCAACTCAAACCATTCTATGATCCTGTGGTTACGGGATGTACATATCTGAAGTAACCACAGCTCTGTCCTTGGAAACGTTTTTCTACAGGAATAACATTTAAAACCAACACTTGATGTCCCTAACAGTTACTGAGTTAACATCCTGGGTGCAGCAGGTTCTCTCGGGAGCCTCCAGTTCCCTTTTGTGGCACCTTCAGCCCCCCGGGTTACTGGTGGTTTGCACGGGTTGCTACCAGGCTGCACAAAGATCCAGAGAAGCGGGTGAGCGGCGCGTCACCACAGAGTGGCGAGCATGCTGCAGGCTCCCCGTGACCACGTTACTTCTGGTAGAGTTGGGGTGAAGGAACCAACAAATCCAGCCAGAGCAGAACTCAAGTGACAGCTCCAGCCTCCTACATCGCTAGAAAGGCAACCTGACCCGGCCAAATGGCGGGTCCTGCACTTGGGGCACAACAACCCTGAGCAGCTCCAGACTAGGAGAAGCCTGGCTGGAAACTGCCTGGAGGAGAAGGACCTGGGGGGGTTGGTTGACAGCGACTGAACATGAGCCAGCAGTGGCCCAGGTGGCCAAGAAGGCCAAGGGCATCTTGGCTTGGATCAGAAACGGTGTGACGAGCAGGTCCAGGGAGGTTCTTCTCCCTCTAGACTCGGCCCTGGTGAGTCCGCTCCTCGAATCCTGGGGTCAGTGCTGGGCCCCTCCCCACAAGAAGGATGTTGAGGCTCTGGAGCGAGTGCAGAGAAGAGAACGGAGCTGGGGAAGGGGCTGGAGAAGAAGAGGAGCGGCTGAGAGAGCTGGGGGGGTTTAGCCTGGAGAAGAGGAGGCTGAGGGGAGACCTCATTGCTCTCTCCAACTCCCTGAGAGGAGGTTGTGGAGAGGAGGGAGCTGGGCTCTTCTCCCAAGGGACAGGGGACAGGACGAGAGGGAATGGCCTCAAGCTCCACCAGGGGAGGGTCAGGATGGACATTAGGAAAAACTTTTTCACGGAAAGGGTGATTGGTCCCTGTCCGAGGCTGCCCAGGGAGGGGGTTGAGTCCCCTTCCCTGGAGGGGTTTAAGGGCCGGGTGGACGAGGCGCTGAGGGACATGGGTTAGTGAATGATGGGAATAGTTGGACTCGATGACCCGGTGGGTCTCTTCCAACCTGGTGATTCTGTGATTCTATGACAACTGCAGCCAGAGGAGCAAAGCTCTTCTGAACTCCCTGTGCTGATGAGAGCGGCCCAGCTCGTGTAAAGGCACAGACCATGGGACCCCAAGCTCTGCTCTCCTCGAGACCTGCTGTGAGTTCAGCCTGAGAGCTCGTCAAGCACTGCGGCTGTGGGGCAAACGGTGCCACAGGCAGGGAAACCAGGACCCCAGAGACACATGGGATTGGTCTTTAGCGCTGACTACAACAGGCAGGGTTGGGTCAGGTCTTTTTTAAGTTGCAAGACAGGCTCTGTCTTCATCACACTCAGAAATTGGGAGAGGGAATGCGAGATGACTGCCAAGGCCACAGGAACAGCACGAGAGGAGTTACCTGTAATCTGTGTCACTTCTATCACACTTTCATCCTTGGTGAAAGCCGCTGCTCCTGAAATCACAAAAGAGGTTCCTGTTTACGGTCTATCCTGAACTTTCAGGTTGAAAACAGACACTGAAGGGAACGTGGGCCATGGGAATGATGTTGGTGTGAAGCCACAGGAACTAATTAAGCTGCCGAGATGCCAAAGTGCTTGGGAACTTCGTTAACAGGCACAGCAGAAAGGGAACAGGATTCTCTGCCTTTGCAGAGAGCCTGCCCGAGCTGCACGTTGCTGGTGGTGGCTTAGAATCAGAGAATCACAGAATTGTGCTTCTTAAACCTAGTAATAAATTATAGAATTGTGGAAGTTTTGGGTTGGAAGGGACCTCAAAGCCCATCCAGTCCCACCCCTGCCATGGGCAGGGACACCTCCCACTGGATCAGGGGCTCCAAGCCCCATCCAGCCTGGCCTTGAACCCCTCCAGGGATGGGGCAGCCACCACTGCTCTGGGCAGCCTGGGCCAGTTTCAGAAGTCAGAAGAATTTTCAGGGGGATCTAAACATACTTAAAATGACACTTGCCCCCGCCACAAGAGTCACGGTAACTACAACTTCTGCCAATAATTCCAAGCTGGTGACTTGGCCTAAAAGGTTCTGACTCCATTACCAAGGATCCTCACCCTCCAGCGCTGTCTTTTTCTAGCCTGTTGAGTGCACAGGCCTTCCCTTCTGCTTTGAGGTCCCCTCACGCCCACACCTTTACCTGCAGGCCCATTTGAAACAGGAACGCTACATCTCCCAGCAGAGTCCGGTATCCCATTACTTTCAGCAGATGAGAGGTTCTTCCGTGGGCCAAGCCTCTAAAACAAACATCAACTCCATTATTTCAGGCTGGAAACATGCAACCTGTTTAGAGACAGCAAAAGAACCTGGAAGAGCTTACGTCCACCGAGCCATCCTTCAGCTTAACCGATCTCTTGTCCTGCAGGCTGAAGAACTTAATGGGGTTGGAGAGCGCAATGGTCAGATCTAGAAACAAAGAGGAGGGCTTTGCTTGGATTATCAAAAAACTCATCGTACTCTCATTTTCCTTGCCTTCCTGTTTGCTTTCTGGCCTAGGACAGGAAACTGTGGAGCAGGGAGGTTTTGTATTCTCTGCTTAGAATCATAGAATGGTTCTGGTTGGAAGGGACCTCAAAGCCCATCCAGTCCCACCCCTGCCCTGGGCAGGGACACCTCCCACTGGATCAGGGGCTCCAAGCCCCATCCAACCTGGCCTTGAACCCCTCCAGCCACCCCTGCTCTGGGCAACCTGTGCCAGGGTCTCTCCACCCCCACAGCAAAACCTTTCTCCCCAAGATATCATCTCCATCTCCCCTCTCTCAGCTGAAAACCGTTCCCCTCCTCCTCTCCCTGCCCACTCTGATCCAGAGCCCCTCCCCAGCTTTCCTGGAGCCCCTTTCAGCCCTGGAAGCTGCTCTAAGGTCTCCCTGGAGCCTTCTCTTCTCCAGGCTCAACAACCCCAACTCTTTGCGCCTGCCCTCATATAGGAGGTTCTCCAGACCTTGGATCATCTCCGTGGCCTCCTCTGGTTTCGGGGATGCTTTGACCATTTCCTTTTGAAAGGGAAGATCCCTGTATCCCAGCACCAGCAAGAAACAGGGAAGAACACGCCTGCGCTCCCTCGAGCCCTACTGCTGTCAGGCCCTGACAGTGACCACCTCCACGCTCCCCCTGCCACTGGACGAAGCAGGAAAGAGACGACCCCACGCCAAACGGGACACAGTTACACCCGCTCTGCCCCAGGTGCGTGTGCCTCGGCCCCTACAGCGATCCAGTCACAGCCACAGCGCAAGCATCCAGCCTCTTCCAGCAAAAGCAAGGGTGTGACAGGCTGCTGGCACGCGCTCAGGTCCCAGCCTGCGCAGGAATTAAGGAAAGCTGCCCTCGGGGCTGGAAATTGCTGCTGGATCACAGTTTGGATAAAGCCAGAGCAACCCTCACGCCCATCCTACCTGCCCAAGCGTCGGGAACGTAGTCCTTTACTTCCAGGTACACGAACAGAGAAGGCATGGTGAGCGGCATGTTGCTTTCGCTGCGGAGACAAACGTGGTGGTAGCCTGGAAGCAGAAAGCAGAGGAGGTGAGCTGGGTGAACCCCTGTCCCGTCTCGCCCACGTGCTCCAAGTGCAAAACAAATTCCATGCGGATGCATCATGGAACGAAGCCAAGGCTGTGACAGGAGGAATTTGACGCCTCCACTGCTGACAGGAATGGAGATGAGGAACATCGGCATGTTTTGCCTCTTAACTTCTTCACAGCTTCCAGTGGAGAGACTTCAAGGGTGCAAAAGCTGAAGGAATTGCGACCGCGCTTACCCGAATGCACTGCAATAACGGGGATGATGCGATGGCCAATGAACTTCCCTCCTTCCTCCCAGGCCACAATTTTGAGCGACGCCAACTCAGGCATCATGATCTAAGGGAAAAACAGAGTAAGGCACCAGCATCCTCACCTCTCACTCCTAACAGCAAACCAGCTTCGCCAAGGAGAACTTAATTCTCTCCTCCTTCCATCAAAGCACGGCTGCCTCTCCAAGGAAGACCCTGTCTATTCAGTTAACCTAAAGAATAAATGGGGAGAACAAGCCTCCAAACCTCAGCTTCCATGAACCAATTCACCAGTGAAGGGAATGAACTTGCCAGAAGGGCTCCTCCCTCCTCCCCAGTTTTCTTCTCCCACAAAATTAACTAAAAACTATTCTGCTGGATCTGAAGCCTGAAAAGTGTGTGAAAGAATCACAAAATGGTTTGGGATGGAAGGGACCTCAAAGCCCACCCAGTCCCACCCCTGCCATGGGCAGGGACACCTCCCATGGGATCAGGGGCTCCAGGCCCCATCCAACCTGGCCTTGGACACCTCCAGAGATGTGCAGCACAAACTTTTGATGCCTGTTATTCCCAGAAATCATAGAATCATAGAATAACCAGGTTGGAAGAGACCCACTGGATCATTGAGTCCAACCATTCCTATCAAACACTAAACCATGCCCCTTAGCACCTCGTCCACCTGTCCCTTGAACACCTCCAATGTTCCCGTGTCCATTCCGGGAACTATTGATGGAGAGTTGCTTGGGCCAGTGTGGTTTGGATATCGTCAAGAGAGCACCACACATCACCTCGTGTGTCTCAAGCCATGACTGAGCTCTCCAGAAGCCAGTCCCTGCCATCACCACTGACCCCTCAGGAGGCAGCACGTGTGGCCAGCCAGGGATTCTCTGTCTAAATGACTATCAAATGCTCTTACCTTTTCAAAAACAAAAGCCTCCTCTTTCCACACGGGGTTAATGGAGTTGGCAGTGGAGGTCAGTTTGGTTCTGTATTTGCGTTTCGTGTCCCTGGGCAACCCGAACAGCTCCACTTCCACATAAGTCTTCACACTGCGGTCTGAGAGGAACTGGCCAGAGAGTATCTACCAACAAGAAGAAACAGAATTAGAAACTGCTGAAAGGAATTAAACAGAAGACCTCACCCATTCCTTCATCCCAAAGACAAACCGTTCCCACCCCAAACCATCGTTCCTGATGCAGCTTCCAGTCCCCAAGAGGCTTTTCTTTCACTTCCACCCATGTTTCTTGCTGCAGCGCTTCCTCCACCCTCCTCATCACCGCGGCCTCGGCTGCTTCTGTGGGGCAGATGCTAATTTTCCATTTTCACGCGATGATGATTAATTTAAGAGAGCGAAAAGGGTGGGAGTTGCCATGGAAACCCTCTGCCACAGGGCTCCCCGGGTTCGTTTGCCTCCAAGAGCCCTGCTGGGTAACAAATAGCGGGGCCGGAGATGCCAGTTCTGTCCGCGGGGCCGGGACGCGGCTGTCGGGGAGGAACGACCGCGCCGTTTGTACTTGCCGTGACAGACAGGGTACTGGCCACCACCACGTCGATGCGGTCCACGGAGAAGGGGTCAAACTGCTTGTCCGGGCGCCGCATGAATTCGTGCTTGAGCAGATACCCACACTGGCCGTTGAACTCAAAGAGGGCCATGTTCTGCTGCATGGGGACATCTGAGGTACAGGGGAGACACCGAGGGAAACGTCACCTCCTCAGGTGGCTATCAGGGAGCTGGAAGACGCCGTACGTCTACAGCCCCTGCTCGCTAAAGGCTCACAAAGCTGTTTCAAAAACTAATTAAGCCTCTCGGCACCCTACGGGGAGGAACATCACAGCAGCTGTGGTGAGAAAGGTGAGGGGGTTGCTGATGCCTGCACCATAAGGCACGGGTGGAACGAAACCAAAACCTCCTGGTGTGGTTTGAGCTGAAGCAGAATCAGTTTCTGACTTCAGCGAAGTCTCGTCTGAGCAACTTCAGTTTCTGAATGATAACTGCATGTTTTTCAGATGGCTTCTCTAGCAGTGATCACACGGGGATGCAGAAAGACCAAGGCTTGTTCTTGTTCCTACGGAAACTGAGACCACCCCGAGCTGGTGGAGCTCAAAGAGGTGAAAAAGGTCACACGTGCAGGGAGGGGTGGGCAGGAGAGGTGACCCCAAACAGACTGGCAGAGGATTCCAACCCATACCCGTCCTACTTAGGATGAAATAGAGATCATGAGGGCCTCGCCCTCTTTTGCAACAGCAAACGCCCAGTGAGGACCTTGCCTGTCTATTTACTCCTGACCCTGGATCCGTGCAGTCCCAAATCCAGCTCCTGAGCCCAGCTCCCTCCTACCCCAGACCCTTCCCCTCGCGTCTGCTCTGCAGCATCCATGGGGATACAGTCAGTGAGGAGTCGGGGCCTGATGTCATATAGTTCTAGATATTTTATTATTTCCTGATTATTTTCTGTGTTATTATTTCATTAAAGCTGCAGTTTTAGTTTCCAACCCACAAGTCTTCTCTTCCCATTTCCCTTTCCCTGGGGGCAGGAGGGGAGGGAATTGGGTGCTCAACTGCTCAGTTTTAGCTGCCAAAATCAGCCAGGCCAGGGCTAAACCCTGACACTCTGCTTTAAGAAGCACCTGCTGGTTTGGGTGTGAAGTCAATAGTTGTCTGAACCCCCCTGCTCCTCACTTTAAGCCTCCTCTCAGACCATGCTCTCCCCCTGCCAGTTCTCCTGACAACACTGCCTTGTGCTTTCTGCACTTGTCTTGACTATGAGATCCTCTTTGTAACCAATCCCTCACTCTCTCCCTTTTAAAGTTGATTTTTTTAACCCTACAGCTGGTCCCGCACACTCTGCACACGAGACGCTCCTCTGCGGAGAGAAGAGGAGTAAAGAATAGCTTTCTCTGGAGGCTTTTCTCTCCTTCTCGTGCTGCTTGTGCAGCAAAGAAAGGCTTTTCTGCCCTGTTCAGGTCAAAGTAGTGGAAATTACAGCCCAGACGGGCCAGTGCCGTAGCCAGATGGAGCCCTGCCAGCTGCCTTCAAGAGAGGGAGCAGCTCAGGAGGAGCAGGAGCTTCTGATGCGTTCGTGCACGTTATTCTCTCTGACATCCCATAACAGCACAGCCAGAGAAGGCACCCGGACGCTGGGTGAGAGGAGAACGTGTCTGGGTGCGTGCACCAGTGGGACCAGCACCCGTGTGCGCTGGGTTTGTGCTGGGCCTGGAACAGAGCTTTGGGTCTGCAGGAGATGGAGTCAAGGAACAGCGCTCGGGGAGAAGGCAGGCAGAGTACATGCACCCAGGGAAAAGGCAGCAGAAGGGAAGAGCAGCGGAGGAAGAGACGGGGAAGGCGAGCGCGCAGCCTCACCCACCCAGCAGCTGGAAGCCAACGTGACGCTCACCCATCGTCTGGAAGTTGAGGGCCACCATCTGACAGCCGACGTTCCAGAACATCTGGGGCATGTAATTGGAGGAGTCCATCCGGGTGCCCTTGGGGTAGATCCGGCTCATCTGTCGCTTGTTGTATCTGCAGCCGCTCTATCGGAAACAACTCTGGAGAACTCATCGTGTACCCCGGGGCTGGCTCGCGCATTCAGATTGGGAAAATTGTTTAAGCTCTACTACCAAATGCTCAGAGCCTTCCAGACAAGAGAGGCCCCGGCCACATCAGGCTCCCTTCCCATGCCCTTTGCACTCAAGCAGCCTTGGTGTTCACTACAGCAGGACACATCCTCTCAAGAATCTCTCTGAATCGGTCCCAAGCCACTTTGGAAGATCCTACCTCTCCAGCACCAACCCACTTTACATCCCTAACGAAGAGTTCACCTGGTTCTGGAACCAGAAGCCACCTAGATATTCCTCAGCCTCACGCAAGCCTCACAGGACCCCACGCTCCTTATAAACAACTCGGCTGGGCCAAGGCTGCCAAAAGGATACTCCACAAACTGCACCGGGAACTTGGTTAGCAGATCATACGCCTTCAGCTCGGTGAAGGAAGAGATGACATAGCTGCGGTTCTTCTCTAGAAAAGGGAGATAAGAAAATGTTTAGAGGAAAGGCATTTGCAGGCCCCCATTCTGTGTGTGTGGATTGACAGACCCAGCAAGCACTTGGCCCATTTATTCCCACTTTCTATTGGATCCCATTCCCTATCAAAGAACCACGGAATGGTTTGGGTTGGAAGGGACCTCAAAGCCCCTCCAGTCCCACCCCTGCCCTGAGCAGGGACCCCTCCCACTGGATCAGGGGCTCCAAGCCCCATCCAGCCTGGCCTTGAACCCCTCCAGGCATGGGGCAGCCACCCCTGCTCTGGGCAACCTGGGCCAGGGCTTTGAGGTCCCTTCCAACTCATTTTCTATGATTCTATGATGGAATTACTTGGGATTCTGAAAGGACTGAGTTGACTTACGGGCAGAGACTTCAAAGGAGTCAAACTTGATTGGCTGTATGTAATTAACCAGGCTGGACATCTCCTCGTACGCTGTCACTTCCAAACCAGCAGTGCCCTGGGCAGAAAACAAAACCCAAGAGAAGATGAATGTACAGACTCGTCCTGGAGATGAAACAAAACACTCTTGGGCTTCACAACCAAAGGACTCTGGTGGCTGCCCTGACTGAGAGTGTGGCTTCCCAGGCCTCCAATAACTCTTCTGTCATATTCGCCAAGCTTACATCACCATTTCTTTTATTCAGTGTCCCCTGCAAAAGCAGCATTGCATGGGGGAAGGAAAGACTCCATTTGGGGTTCATCCCTATTCAGTGTGGTGAGGACCCAGAGAAAGCTGGTGGCCAGGAAAAAGACCAGAAAGGTACAGAAAGCCAGTAACAGTACCTCATCTGACTGCATCTTTTTAATTTCCTCTTCATCCAGGTTTCTGAGAGGCTCCTCCTCTTCCTCTGGTTCCTCTTCAGCCACATCACCTGCCCAGACTGAGCACACGCAGCCCAGGTCAGTGCTTCGTATCACAGAGTCATGGAACGGGTTGGGTTGGAAGGGACCTCACAGCCCATCCAGTCCCACCCCTGCCATGGGCAGGGACACCTCCCACTGGATCAGGGGCTCCAAGCCCCATCCAGCCTGGCCTTGAACCCCTCCAGGGATGGGGCAGCCACCCCTGCTCTGGGCAGCCTGGGCCAGGGCCTCCCCACCCTCACAGCAAAACATTTCTTCCCAAGATCTAATCTACTTCTCTGGGAAAAATAAGGTTCTATAAACCTTTAAGAACCTCACAGTGAAGAACCAGCCGTGGTGAATTTGTGGTTATTGGAGAGTTACAAGCAGTAAGAAGTCATCCATCAAACCAATGGCCGGTGCACTTTAATGAATTACAGCCTCGTGCAGCCACACGCCTTGGAGCAGGCAGGAGAGCTGCCTGATGGGCATAACTCGATCGTCTTTTTTTGGTTGCAATAAAGTGTTTGAGAATATGGTGAAGACTTGATTTCTCTTCCAAGCTTCTGCTGCTCCTTGAGATAACTAAATTAATGACTGGGACTGGCTGGCCTCAGGCTAGTACTGGGTCACCTGGAAGGTGTCCAGAGGGCCAGACCTGCTAATCTAGGTCTACTCGCCCCATTTTCCCTTCAAATGTACCAGTATCTTCAGCATCCATAGAGGATGGTTGCTCAATGATCTCTGGTTCCACATTTCTTCCTTTCTTCAAAGAGCTCTGCCTCTTCCCAGATATCGACTGGTTCTTTTTGTTCTTAATCAAGATCTTCCCTAAGAGGTCTTTAGGACTTGGCAGAGGAACTCCTGGCTTCAGCTGCAACAGATAAACGTCACACCAAATTTTCATCACAAAGACAGAACTCAAACGCTCCTCCCTCCTATCCCTCCCAGAATTGCTCTTCTGGCCGTTGACTGGTGCACGGATACATCTCTCACCACTATATACTTTAAATTCTCCAACTCCTAGTGTTTCCCACTGGATTTATGCAGATTTTTACCTAAGACTTCATCCTCCCAATGCTGTTTCAGACCAGTGTTTTGCTCCTGCATATGCTGTTCCTGCATCACAGCTTAATAACTGTCTACGTCTCCTGAAGGCACCTGCACACCTCTGGCTTTTTCATCACACCTCCCCCTCTCGTTACCCCAGAGGCTCACTCCTCCATCAGCACTGAGGTCGTAATTAAACACCCTGCCTGCAGCAGGTCTGAAAAAAGAGATCCCCAAGTGGGTGCCTCAAGACAAGGATGCGTGACTCAGCCTGCGCTTCTAGACCTGCAGACACCAGCAGGACCGTTCATCATTCAGCTGACGCCCTGAACTGTTTCTCCTCACACCCCCCACCCATTTCTTCCCATTGCCTGGACAAGAAAATGGGTCTGGACAGTGGGAAATTCCCAATTTACTCATTTTAGTCTCTTCTTTTGATCTCAGTGCTTTCAAATAGACGCTTGGGCCAAGTGTCTCAGCTCCCCCCATCCCACCGGTTTTCATAGAATAGAATCATGGAATAGTTCAGGTTGGAACGGACCTCAAAGCCCATCCAGTCCCACCCCTGCCACGGGCAGGGACACCTCCCACTGGATCGGGGGCTCCAAGCCCCTTCCAGCCTGGCCTTGAACCCCTCCAGGGATGGGGCAGCCACCCCTGCTCTGGGCAGCCTGGGCCAGGGCCTCCCCACCCACACCGTGAAGAATTTCTTTCTAATGTCTCGTCTAAATCTTCCCCCTTCCACTTCAAAGCCATCCTCCCTCATTCTATCCCCACATGCCTTTGTAAAAAACTCCTCCCCAGCTGTTCTGGAGCCCCTTTCAGTCCTGAAAGCTGCTCCGAGGTCTCCCCACAGCCTTCTCTTCTCCAGGCTGAACAACCCCAACTCCCTCAGCCTCTCATGAAAGAGGTGTTCCAGCCCTCAGATTATCTTCGTGGCCTCCTCTGGACCCGTTCCTCACCCAAAGGAACCGCCTCGTGCTTTGCAGAATGCAAGCAGTGCCTGTTATTTTAAATCTGTGTCCATCCATGAGGCAGCTGAAGCAGCAGCGAGCATGGGGATCACCAAAGTGTCGCTGCTACCACGCCTGTACAAGAAAACGGATCATAGAATCACAGAATCATCAGGTTGGAAGAGACCCCCTTGGATGATGAGGATCAGGCAGGTTGGGAGCTTCACTCAGCTACTCTGAGCACAAAGCTGTGTGTGCCACTGTCCCTTCCTGGAAAGGAATATTTCCGAGGCTAGTAATAGGAATTGAGAAGCACTGGTAGGAAAAGCCCAAGTTGCTACTAAGCCCTTGTTCCTGTTTCTTTACAAAGCAGGAGCTGGCAGACAGATCTGAAACAGCACCATGTACCAAAATACACCATCCCTTCTGGTACAACCAGTGCAGCTTGGTCACCGAGAGCTTGGTTCCCAAAGTCACTCAATTCCCAGAGCGTTATGTAACAGCAGAGTCAGTCAGGAAAGTGCTTCGGAAAACCTCTCTGACTCGTCTTCCATCCACGCACCATGGTGCTCACCCCTGTGAATCATGCTTATTTGTCCATGTCTTGTCCCCTCTCTATCACTGCCCCCTCTCAGCACCAGGAGATGTTTTATTCCAGAAAGGCCCCTCCACCAGCCTCCTTTTCCAGATTCCACCTACCGGGTACTTCTCCAGCGGCTCTGTCAGCAGCATATCTCCAAAGATGGTTCGGCAGTACTCAGCCATCTTTGCCTGCTGCTTGGGCCTAGAGGAAAACAGGTGTCCAAATTCAGAGCTTAGCATGAGCAACCATCTCAAGATCCGTGCGCTCTACCCAGAAAACCATCCCTCTTTCACCCAGACAACTACGTACATCTTGAAGTCCTTTCCCAGGCCTATTCCCATCTGCTCACAGTCTCCCATCCTGAGCTAAAAGGCTGCACAGATGTGGCCGCTCTCCCTCTGCAGCTGCTGGCTCACCCTTCGGCTCTGACCCACCTCCAGTTGCTCCCAAAATCTCAATCAGTGTTTCGTTTCAGCTCAGGCACTCAAACCCAGCAGCCCCTCCCTGCACGCTTGCTGCTCTGGACAGCAAACACCGTTCTCCCAACGCCCAGATACTCACGAGTCCACGTGGTTCTCGAAGGAAAGGATGACAGGGTAGAGAGATGTTTTAAAAGCACTTTCCGCGATGGCCTCAATGGCATCCTAAACGAGAGGCAAGGGTCAGAGAAAAGACCAGAGAAGAACACGGATACCCAAATGTTCAAGGCCAGGTTGGGACTTGGAGCCCCTGATCCAGTGGGAGGTGTCCCTGCCCATGGCAGGGGTGGGACTGGATGGGCTTTGAGGTCCCTTCCAACCCAAACCATTCCATGATTCTATGACCACACTCATTGATTAGAGCCACGCAGCTGATCTCCCACTGAACAGACTCCAAATCAATCATTGCCAGGAGCTTCTCTTTAATGTAACATTGTGGTTTGAGATAAATCACAGTCAGTTTTCTAACTTCAGCCAAGTCTCATCTAAGTAACTCCATTTTCTGCAAGAAAACCCTAAGATATCCTGGGTTGCCACTGTGGAACCTTATTTATGGTGGTTTTTAACTACATATTTCTCTCTCCTATTTATGTGGCTAAAAAGTACCCGGAAGCCCAACTGCTCAGTTTTTGGCTGCCGAAATTGGCTGGGCCGGGGCTAAATCATGACACGTAACTCATCTTCTCCCAGTAAGAAGGTGAGAAGGGTCATCTCGTACCCACCTGGATTTCCAGCCCCAGAGAACACAACCTGCAGCTAAACTCAACAGCTTGCATAAAAAATGAAGTCAAAGATGCAAGATAATGAGTATTTCATAGTTCAGTGTACACATAAATGAACGTGAAAATGTCTATTAGAGAGGCAAGGCACCACCAAATACGCTTTGGGTTGGGAGAGAAAGGTGTGTGCAACACTAGATTAAACTGCTTTAAAATTTATATTAAATATCTATTTATTTTTACCTCTGAACCTGTCCAATTTTCTATCATTTCACCTGCCTCTAAAATCCTTCTCTCTAGCAGCAGAGAAACTGGAATGTTCAGTAACCAGCAGTGCTGACGTTTCAAACACAAATGCCATAGAAACATTCTCAGCATTAAGAGTGTAAGGAAAAAGAATCATATTTTTCCCAAGCCCCTACTAATCTGCCACAAATTTCCTTCACTTTTCTGTTTTGTGCTGCTAATTGATACGGGAAAGAAGGGTTAGTTGTTCCTTCGCAATTACAGTTCCTTATTCCCCCAAAGTCCTGATTCATGGACCACTTGGACTTCGTATTGCGGACACCTGCGAGGTTCAGAGGAGGAGAAGCTAAAGAAAAGCTACTAAAATGGTAGAAAAGTGAGGGAGGCGTGGAGGGAGAGATCTCCACATTATGTAAAGATCTCCGTGTTATGTAAAGCTAAAACCTGGGCACACGCTGTGTTAGCAGCTTATGATTTCCTCGAGGGGGGGACCCATGCTTGAGCAGAACTCTGCAATTATAGCAGCTTTTATCCAGCCGTTTCTCCTGTCGTAGTGAGCCTCTGGGCAGAAAGCAGCAGCGATGCTCTGCGATTAGGGAAATTACTGACTTGGACTGAACACAACTGATCCTGCTGACCTGAATGGCCAGTTCCCCTCCATCCCTAAAAATTTTAGTAATAGTGAAGTGTGGGAACTGGGTGGAAGAGAGGGAATAAGAATAAATAACTTCAAAAAGCAGAATAAATAACTTTAAAGCAGAATAAACAGCTTTAAAACAGAGCCAGCAGTGGTCTAGGTGGCCAAGAAGGCCAACAGCATCCTGACCTGTGTCAGAAACAGAACGGCCAGTGGGAGCAGGGAAGGGATTGAGCCCCTGGACTCGGCTCCGGTGAGGCCGCACCTTGAATCCTGGGTTGAGTTCTGGGCCCCTCACTCCAAGAAGGACATGGAGGGGCTGCAGTGTGTCCAGAGGAGGAAATTAAGCTGGAGAAGGGGCTGGAGAACAGGGTTATGAGAGGCAGCTGAGGGATCTGGGGCTGTTGAACCTGGAGAAAAGGAGGCTGAGGGGGAACCTCATCGCTGTCTACAACTGCCTGAAAGGAGGTTGTGGTGAGGTGGGTGCTGGGCTCTTCTCCCACATAACAAGTGATGGAATGAGAGGAAATGGCCTCAAGTTGCACCAGGACAGGTTCAGATTAGACATTAGGAAACATTTCTTCACAGAAAGTGTTCTCCGGCCCTGGCAGAGGCTGCCCAGGGTGGTGGTGGAGTCCCCAGCCCTGGAGGGGTTTAAAAGCCAGGCAGAGGAGGTGATCAGGGACCTAGTTTAGGAGTGGAGAGGGAGAGTTGGACTCTGTCTCAAAGATCTTTTCCAAACAGACGATTTAATGATTCTATAAAGAGCTTTCAAGGTGCCCCTGCCTGGGGGCAGCAGCTCTGTAAAGGAGTGCAGAAACAGTAACTGCAATGCACTGATTTTTAACCTGCAAGCTTTTTGGAACCTCTGTGGTTAAATGCCCTCTGTTTCCCAGGGAGAAGCAGCCTTTGCTTCAGGAGCCAGGGAGCTGAGTCCTCAGGAAAGCCATCTGCCCAGCGTGCTGCACTGAACGCATCCCACATGCTCATGGAATTAGGAAGTAACTAAAACCTATTCCTCCAAACCGCCACTGTGTGAGGCTCTAAGCCTGAAACCTGCCGCAGAGCAAGGGAGAAGATAAATACGTCTTAACCGTTTGCTTTCTAAAAGCCATCCTGTTTGTTTCTCTGACCCACATCCATGTTGAAGTTGTTCTGCCTGGAGAAGACTCCCAGGAGACCTTATTGTAGCCTTTCAATACTTAAAGGGGGCTGACAAGGAAGAGGAAGAAAAAATTTTTAGCAGGGCCTGCAGCTATAGGATGAGGGGGGGTGGTTTTAAACTAAAAGAGGAGAGAGTTAGACTAGATCTCAGGAAGAATTTTTTTATGCTGAGGGTGAGGAGGCCCTGGCCCAGGTTGCCCAGAGCAGGGGTGGCTGCCCCACCCCTGGAGGGGTTCCAGGCCAGGTTGGATGGGGCTTGGAGCCTCTGATCCAGTGGGAGGTGTCCTTGCTGCTGCAGGGGAGTTGGACAACATGACCTGTAAAGGTTCCTTCCAACCCAAACCATTCTAGGATTCTACAATCCATCCGTAAATCCACCATCTATCCATACACCCGTCCTACTCAGCACTGTGTGTGCAGGCACAACTACTCAACCATCTCCCCACCGCTTCCACTAAGCTGCCTGCAGTTCCCTCATCCATCCATCTCCATCCAGCTCTTGTGGTCCTCCTGCTCCAAAAATGTACACGAACTCCAACCTATTTGTTCATTTTTCATTCTGTCTGCACATTCGTTCACCCGCCACCTCCCCATCAATCTTTTCCTCTCAAACACTTCGCCCTCAGCCCATCCATCTCACAGTTCCCTCCACCTCCTCAATCAGACTAAAACCAAGAAGTGAAAAGCAAACTCCTTCCACACCTTGAAGAGGATCTCAGTGGTCATGGTGAAGCCGTGAGTGATGATGGGCTCCTCATCTGGGGGACGGCCCTTCCAGCAGTCCAGCTCCACACAGCGGCAGCCGGCCAGCAGCGTCTGGCGATACATTTCAGGAGATGAGATACCAGAAAACTGCCCGGCTGGAGAAGAGAGGCTTGGCGTTAGCTACTCATGTGGGACATTCACTGCACAAACTGGAGTTTAGGATGCTTTAGGTTACAGAGTGACCTTTCTTCTTCTTACACAGCATTTAAGTGCCAAGCTCCTTGTGGTAGGGAAGGGATTGTGTCCCTGGACCCAGTGCTGGTGAGGCCACACCTCAAATCCCGGGCTCAGTTTTGGGCCTCTCACTCCAAGAAGGACATTGAGGGGCTGGGGCATGATCAGAGAAGGGAATGGAGCTGGGGAAGGGGCTGGAGAACAAGGGCTGTGAGAGGTGGCTGAGGGACCTGGGATGTTTAGTCTGGAGGAGGCTGAGGGGAGACCTCATCATTACTCTGCAGCTCCCAGAAAGGAGGTTGTGGTGAGGTGGGTGCTAGGCTTTTCTACCAAGTAACGAGTGATGAGACAAGAGGAAACGGCCTCAAGTTGTGCCAGGGGAGATTTAGATGGGATATTAGGAAAGATTTATTTACTGACAGAATGGTGAAGCCCTGGCAGAGGCTGCCCAGGGCAGTGGTGGCATCTCCATCCCTGGAGGGGTTCATAAAACGTGTGGCTACGGTGCTTGGGGACATGGTTTGACCAGCACAGTGGGGTTGGGCTGCCAGTTGGACTGGATGAGCTGAGAGGGCTCTTCCAACCTTAATGATTCCATGATTCTGGGCAGCCTCTGGAATTGTCTCATACCTGTTAAATAGGTGTTGTGTGAGGAATTGATGAAGTAGTGCGAGAGCGGCTGGGTCATGTCCTGGTACAGCAGTAACTTGTCCAGCGCTATCATGTTGTTCTCAGGGCCACACAGGAACCAGACCATCCCCTCTGGAGACAACTGCCCTGCATGGAGAACGAAGCTGTTCATAGGACTGAAACAAAATGGCTTTGGCACCTCCACTGCAAGACGGGGACCTGCGAGAATCCCTCTGTTTGCTCCCTTGGGTAAGTCAAGGCAGCAGAAGGCGCGAGATCCTCTGCAATTCTCATATGGCCTCTAAGCGAGGCTTTGGGGCTGAACATGACTCACCTCTCTGGATGTTGATCCCGCTGGGCTCGTACTTCTCTATCAGGCTCTGCACCTGCTCGGGTTTGGCTGGTGGGAAGAGAATGTCGTTGAGGCGAGAGTCTCGCTGCTTCTTATTGATGAACTTTGCCAAGTGCTCTTTGGTCATGTAGGGCTTTGCTTTTAAATGGCTGCGGTGAGAGAACAAGAGGGGCAGAGATGATGCCTGGGTGTGAGCCAGAAAACCTCACACAGAGAGGTTGGTCCTTCCTTGGGTCAGCAGCACAAGCAAGATCACATCATTATGATCTAGTGCTGACCTGGAATCAAGTCCTCTGATGGTGACAGCTGAGGCCCAACAGCACACTGAGCTTTCATCCTTCTTATTCAGGCTGTGAGTAGAAGCATGAAGTGCACGGACACTGCTTTGTGACCTGGGTATCTGCCCCAATAAGGCTTGAGACCAGACAAGCCACATTGCATTATATCCCCTCGCCCCTCGTTTTTGCCTGTCTTTTCCCACAAGAGATGACGCTCCCCACTGCGGCTTGAGGGAAACTTACTGTGAGGTGAAAATCTCATCAATCTCAGGCCGTGGGCACAGATTCATGAGGAAGGTTTTATAGACGGTCTCGGGGAAGTCCTCGGGGTTGATAGCATCGTTCTGCAAAAGGAACAAAGAGACATCGGGATCACAGACCCATGAGGGCTCGGACCTCTCCATCAGCACCTGCAGTTCAGCACTTGCTTGTGACGATGCAAGAAAGCAACTGGAGCATCTGGTGAGGTGTTTAGGAAAGAACAGATGGAGCAGGGAGGCACCACAACGCCCTGGGTCAGCACGGACAGTTATTTGAGCCGCCCCTCGGTGCCACCTGCGTGATGCATAAAGCTAAGGCACGGTGGGGTTGGGCTGCATGATCTTACAGGGCTTTTCCAACCTCAAAGTCTCTGTGATTCTATTCTAAGGCCTGACCCAGTGGTAGAAGGTGCCAGAGGCCCAGGCTGTCCTCTGTGGGTTGGTAGAAGCACCGAGATTCACCTTCAGATCTGCTCCTTCAAAGAGCACATAGGGAAACAGGTAGAAGGGAATGCGCTTGGTTTAGTGTATGATAGGAATGGTTGGACTCAATGATCCAGTGGGTCTCTTCCAACCTGGTTATTCTATGATTCTATGACTCTCATGTCACACAGCGCAGGCGACGCAGTCACAAGTGTTGCTGCAATACAATCAGTGAGACCTGACCTGAGCAGGCCTGCCGCTGAGAAACAGCAGCCAGAGGCAAGCAGGAGGTTTCACAGCGACTCAGAGCATCTGGGCTGATGAGGTTTTCATAGCCAAGAGCACCACAGTCAGGGCAGGCAAAAAGATGATGCTCAAACCAGCAGGACCTTTGGCTACCTAGCAAACCACGTACCTTGCCCTTGGGAAGATGACAAGCGCTTAATGCTGCTTCCACCCTCTTCCTGTCCGCAGGAAACATCTGAAAAATACTGACCAGACAGAGAAAAAAGAAATCACCGCAGTGGAACAGGAGTGAGGTCAGAAAGCCTGGTGCTGGGTGGCCAGGAGCCAGAGTGTAGGACACTCCAACTGTGCAGTGAAAGAGATGGACGAGAAGACTAAACACGAACCAGAGAAGAAAGGCAGCGTCTCTCCAAGGGAGTAACCAATGCATCACGCCTTAAAAATGTGCAGTGGCTGCTGCCTTAATACAGAAGTTCTCTATTTCTGCTCTGAAACCTGTAAGAGCCTCATCGCTAAATCACATGGGCTCACTCTCCCAGTCCCTCACCCCTGCCCTTCCCCTGGCCTCCTGGAGGTGCCGTGGTGGGAGGCCTCGTGCCACACGTTCCCAGGACGCTTCCCTCCGGGAGACACCATCGAAGCGGTAACTGGCATCAGCCAGGAATGACTTTGTAGTCAAGACAACTTCATAAAAAAAGCAAACAAACATTGTGCACATTTGCTGCTTTGAAAGAAGGCAAAAAATTCTGGAACCAAAGGTTTTGCATCAATTAAAAGAACAACTCGTTACACAGGCAAAGAAAAGGGTACACCACAGGATGGGAGCAAAAAAGTTCTGCGGGAACCAAGTTCATCTCCAATTTCATGGAATCATGGAATGGTTTGGGTTGGAAGGGACCTCAAAGCCCATCCAGTCCCACCCCTGCCATGGGCAGGGACACCTCCCACTGGATCAGGGGCTCCAAGCCCCATCCAGCCTGGCCTTGAACCCCTCCAGGGATGGGGCAGCCACCCCTGCTCTGGGCAACCTGGGCCAGGGCCTCCCCACCCTCACAGGAAAATATTTCTGCCTGAGATCTCATCTCCATCTTCTTTCTTGCAGCGGAAAAGCCTTCCCCTGGTCCTGTCCCTACACTCCCTGATCAAGAGCCCCTCCCCAGCTTTCCTGCAGGCAGATTTAGAAAGCTGGGTCCTGGTTGCAGGACAGCGTTTGCTTGGCCAAGCCTCCACCTCTGTCCTGCACTGTGGAACAGTCACAATAACTGAGCTCTCCCTGCCCTCAGAACACCCCAGTTACCAGCACTGAGGTCTCCTCCACAGATAAATTTAGATGTCAGCTCTACTGAGATCCTGACATCACAGGTGCTCACAGCCAGAAGGGAACAAAAAGTGCCAAGTGTGTTGACAGGAGGAGAGTGCTCAGTGGGAGCTGCAGCTTATGCAAACCCTGGGCACGCTGCTTCCTGAGCTGCCCTTTGCAAGGCAAAAACCACAGCCCCTTGTTAGGAGTCAAAAGGGACTTCAATGTTGGAAGAGAAAGGCAGAAGCTATGGGGCACTCAGGAGAATTCAGATGTGGAGTTTTGAAAGCCTTACATATTCCTGCACTTGGAGATGCTGAATCACAGAACGGTTTGGGTTGGAAGAGACCTCAAAGCCCACCCAGTTCCGTCTCCCTGCCATGGGCAGGGACACCTCCCACTGGATCAGGGGCTTCAAGCCCCATCCAGCCTGGCCTTGAACCCCTCCAGGGATGGGGCAGACACCCCTGCTCTGGGCAACCTGGGCCAGGGCCTCCCCACCCTCACAGCAAAACATTTCTGCCTAAGGTCTCATCTCAATCTCCCCTCTTTCAGCTCAAAACTATTCTGTTCATCTCACACCTGCCCTCCCTCATCCAGAGCCCCTCCCCAGCTTTCCTGGAGCCCCTTTCAGCCCTGGAAGCTGCTCTAAGGTCTCCCCGCAGCCTTCTCTTCTCCAGGCTCAACAACCCCAACTCTCTCAGCCTGGCCTCCTGCGAGAGGCGCTCCAGCCCTCGAATCATCTTGCTCTTAATCTGAACTGTGTAACAGTCTTACGCTATAAAAAGCCAAGCACTTTTACCCCTGATGAGAGGTACAAGCTGTTTCAGGGATTGTTACTACCCTACTTCAGAGGAATAAGCTCTTTTCTCTCTGCCTCGCTTGAGTTTTAAAGCCCACTTCATGAACTCTTCCCTAGCGTGAGTTATTCATTAAAGACCCACACATTTTTCAAAGCCCTCTGATGAATATGCTGCCTCCTGACAGAACGAAACTCTGCTGGTTGGTGGCTTCAAAAACAAACAACAGAAAGTATTTATTGTTGAATAACGATCAGCAAGGCAGGAGCCCATTAGCCAGCACAGACTTAATCTGGAATCATTACACAATTTAACACGCTGCAGGAAGTGTATTTATTGCAGGTGATCAGCATTTGCCTCTTGTGATGCTCTAATGCAGCAGAGTGGGTCAAAACTGCCAGTGAACACCTACAAAGGCACATTCTGCGGCTCCTTAACTGGATGGGCTTTAAGGTCCCTTCCAACCCAACCCATTCTATGGTTCTACGTCCCAAAATGATTCCTTGGGAGGAACCTAGGAGTCCTTTCATGGTCTGGATCCAGAGGGAATGACCTCTACTTCCTAGGTGCAGAAAGAGCTGGCAGCTGAAGCTCTTGAGCAAACATCCTGTCGCTGGCTGCTCTGCCTTTCGTCTGACTGAACACACAATAACACAAACATCCATACTCACTTCCTGACAGGAATCTTCCCCTCTGCATTAAGCTGCATCTTCAGCTTCACCAGGCTGTGAAGAAAACCAAGATTATGAAAATCATAGAATCATGCATACATTAGAGGTCCTGTTAATGAAGGAGAAAGAAAATATATGCAATTGGGAAAACAATCCAAGAGCAGAAAATTAGAGTCATACAGACCCATCAGCTTCACCTCAGACAGAACCTCTCACTTGGGAAGGAGAAACAGGCAAGTTATGAGAGCTTAGATATCAGAAAAATGCCTCTGAAACAAGAGACAGAGATGAGATGATGGTATCTCCTATTACTCAGCATTCCTCTGTGATCCCAGGTTGTGATGATGGGAGACACGTTTGAGGCTCAGCATTTCAGTTTCTCTGACACCACTTCTGTGCCCGTCAGCCCTCATGCGACACACAGACCAGCTGCCAAGCCCAACCTGTGCTCCAGGGCTCCTGAGCTCACACAGGAGTCGTTTTGGACACACAACCCAACTGCCAACCCCAACTAGTTGCCTGGGCCTCCCAAGCTGGCACAGGACTTGTTTTGGAGGCTGCCAAAGGACTTGGACACAAAAAAATGTCTTTCCCTTCTCACACAGCACACAAACATCTCAGAGAATGAGGTTTGGCAGAAGTCCCTTACATTTTCTCCAGGAAGGTGTAGCGAGAAGCGTTGTAGGTAAGCGGATTCCGAACGATGGCCATGATGTCCTCAGCCCAGCTCTGGGAACAAACACACACGCAGTTTAGAGGCAGCCAGGCATTCTGGAATTGCACCAAGAACACCCTAACAAATGTAGAAAGGGCTACGAAGCCCGGTCATGGACCCTGAGCTTGGCTCTTTCACCTTCCCACTGCCTACACGTTCCAGCAGCAGAGACGTTCACACTGAGCCTTTCCAGCTGTCTCTTTATCCACACAAAGCACAAGAAGGACAATACTAATTTTTTTCCCCCCTTTCTTCTCCACGCAGGGCAGAAATGTATAGAACCACAGAGGTACCACACCTTCCCGAACACAAACCTGCTGGATTATAACCTTGACAGGGTTCAGTTCCCTGCCTTTCCCTCTCCTTTCTTGCTCCCCACTTAATGCTCCAATGTTTCCCAGCACTTCCTTGCCCTCAGGACCCCAATACCTTGCCAACATTCTCCTTGTAGGACACGAAGTTATGGAAAGTGAGGTCCACCATGTCAGGGCCAGATACAATGGTCAGAGTCTTAAGTAGGAAGGTGCTGTGAGGGTAATCCAAGTTAAAAACCTCTCGGAGCTTCTGGCACTGCAAAACAAACACAACAGATGGGGATGGAGGGAGGATGAGGGGAACGACTTGTGAGAAAAACAGGACACAATGGAAACTTTGACTCAAATTCACAGCAAGCTTTTCAAGGGTTGCAAAGTTGTTCAATGTGATTTTTCCTTTCCTTGGCTTTCCTTCTTTTTCATCTTTGTTCTGGAGCCTACATTACCTGGATCGTCCACGGAACAGACCTCGTGGCTGACATCCCTGCACAAAGATGCTGGTTTGGTCTGAAAAAGTCAAAGCTAGAGACTCCTCTTACATAAATTCCTCTGAAACTTCAGTCTGAGCTTGCAGACAATCATAGAATCATGGAATGCTTTGGGTTGGAAGGGACCTCAAAGCCCACCCAGTCCCACCCCTCCCACTGGATCAGGGGCTCCAAGCCCCATCCAGCCTGGCCTTGAACCCCTCCAGGGATGGGGCAGCCACCCTGCTCTGGGCAGCCTGGGCCAGGGCCTCCCCACCCTCACAGCAAAACGTTTCTGCCCAAGATCTCATCTCAATCTGCCCTCTTGCAGCTCAAAACTATTTCATTCATCTTATCCCTGCCCTCCCTGATCCAGAGCCCCTCCCCAGCTTTCCTGGAGCCCCTTTCAGCCCTGGGAGCTGCTCGAAGGTCTCCCTGCAGCCTTCTCTCCTCCAGGCTCAACAACCCCAACTCTCTCAGCCTGGCCTCACACAGGAGGTGCTCCAGCCTTGGATCATCTCCGTGGCCTCTTCTGTTCTTGCTCCAACAGGTCCATGTCCTTCCTGTGCTGAGGACTCCAGAATGCAACCACCTGCCTGCATCACACTGCGATTCCAATGGAAGCAATTCCATTCCCACCAAGGAATTTTCTCCTCACCCTTCGGCTGTACCAGCAGAAACTCCAAACCAGCTGAGCATCAGGCATTCTGATACGCCTGCACCAGCTCCCACACAGAGCCACACAGAGACTTTGTAAGGACCTCTGCAGATTTTTTTCCACTACATTTTTCCAGATTTCAGGAGCATTGGCTATTTTGACACATCTGTAGCAAACAAAGATCTTGAGGAAAACCAGGATGGGCTGGATTAATGACTCCAGACCCTCTGACTGCTGTCACTTAGTAATAGGGACTCTTGGACTGTGTAGTCCAAGAGGATCTGGATGGAAAGAAGTAAGAAAGCAGGCAGCCAGCCAGAAGATTTGCGTATTTTCCAATAGTTAGGGAATTGCTAAAATGCCTCATTCATGCTTCGGGGGCAATTTTCCTCCGCAGGAGTGAGCAGCACCCACACTTTTCCTTTTCATGACGAGTGGCGACGCGTCAGGATTTTAACTTAAATTTAACTTCATCTTGCAATCCCGCTGGCGTTTGTTCAGCTTCCTTACCTCTAGCGCTGTGCATCAGACAAAGCAAAGACAATAGAGAACTTGTGGTTTGTGCTGAACTCATTTCCTGTATTTGTCACAACCCAGCTCCTCCCAGCCCTTCCTTCTGCGAGCCGGTGCAGCTCGGCTCTCCAGCAGAGCTTTCTGTTCCTAACACTTCCCTCGCAAGCTGCACCAGAGCTTTTGCCTTCATCTCGCTGTGCTCCCCAGACAAACCTGACACACACACGATAGCCGACTGCCCTCTCAGAAGCTGCTGGCCATGACTTCCTTAGTCTGTGCTGCTTCGTAACCGTAGAATCATAGAATGGTTTGGGTTGAAAGGGACCTCACAGCCCACCCAGTCCCATCCCGGCCATGGGCAGGGACACCTCCCACTGGATCAGGGGCTCCAAGCCCCATCCAACCTGGCCTTGAACCCCTCCAGGGATGGGGCAGCCACCCCTGCTCTGGGCAGCCTGGGCCAGGGCCTCCCCACCTTCACAGAAAAACATTTCTCCCCAAGAGCTCATCTCCGTCTCCACTCTTACAGCTCAAAACCCTAATGCCAGGACCTCTACCAGCATTAACTTACGACTCCTCCTAGCACTTTACTTCAGGAGAAGCCACCTGCAGCAGGAAGAGGAAGGACAGTCTCATTCAGGAACTAAACTGGGTCACCTTTCCCCAGAGACTGAATTCCTGCCTGGCCCCAAGTGAGTTATTCTCTGACTTTGTCCTGCTGGCTTTAGGTGGGAATGGCCTCCCTCCCAGGGTAACTGCAGGGATGGAGGCCCAACCCAGAATGAAGATGGTCAGAGAGGACCAGGAACCGTGTCCAAGGGCACAGAACCTGCTCCCGTGGCACCTTCATCATCTGTGCTCCTTTAGCACCTTGGAGTTGCAGCTTCACCGTGTAATCATGAGTCTCGGTGCAGGTGGCCTTGAAGGAAAAATAGGAATTGCTGCCTGAAAAGCAGGAGAATTGTATGAACCATGCAAATCTGAGGAAGGGAAACAAGCTTAGCAAATCCACTTGGAAAAACAGAAAACAGCGAGCAAACAGAACACACGCCGCTGGCAGAGCAGCTGAAATACAGATTCAGCTTTCATTTCACTTCCCGCCCTCCTCATTTCCCTAAAATCCTCATCTGCACAAACCAGATTCATAGTCCAGAAAGAAGCAAATTCCTATGCAAATATAAACAAAGAGTCAGGCCGAACACAAAAGCCAGAGACAGTCCCTTCTCCTTGAGTCATAGATCCATTTGGTTGGAAAAGACCTTAGAGATCACTGAGTCCAACTGTACCTGTTCTTGACTAAACCAGATCCCTGAGCACCTCATCTGCCCAGATTTTAAACCCCTGCAGGGATGGGGACTCCACCGCCGCCCTGCGCAGCCTCTGCCAGGGCCTCAGAACCCTGTTGGTAAAGAAATTGTTCCTGATGTCCACTCTAAACCTGCCCTGGTGCAACTGGAGACCGTTTCCTCTTGTCCCATCACTTGTCACTTGGGAGCAGAGAGAGATGAGGTCTCCCCTCAGCCTCCTCTTCTCTAGACTGAACAGCCCCAGGGCCCTCAGCCGCCTCGCACAACCCCTGTTCTCCAGCCCCTTCCCTAGCTCCGTTCCCTTCTCTGGACAATGTCCTTGGAGTGAGGGTCCCAAAACTGAACCCAGGATTCGAGGTGTGGCCTCACCAATGTTGAATACAGGGGGATGATCCCCTCTCTACTGGCCACCCCGTGGCTGATCCAACCCAGGAGGCCACTGGCTTTCTTGGCCACTTGGGCCACTGCTGGCTCATGTTCAGCCACTGTCACCCAGCACTCCCAGGTCTTTTTCTTCCAGGCAGCTTTCCAGCCACTCTCCCCCAAGCCTGGAGCTGCACGAGGTTGTTGTGTCCAAGTGCAGGACCCGGTACTTGGCCTCATTGAACCTCACACCATTGGTTGCAGCCCATAGATCGAGCCTGTCCCAATCCCTCTGCAGAGCCTGGGCCCCTGGATCCAGCCTGCCCAGATCCCTCTGCAGAGCCTGGGCCCCTGGATCCAGCCTGCCCGGATCCCTCTGCAGAGCCTGGGCCCCTGGATCCAGCCTGCCCGGATCCCTCTGCAGAGCCTGGGCCCCTGGATCCAGCCTGCCCGGATCCCTCTGCAGAGCCTGGGCCCCTGGATCCAGCCTGCCCGGATCCCTCTGCAGAGCCCCCCTATCTTCAAGCAGATCTACACTCCTGCCCAGCCCAGCATCACCCACAAACTTACTGAGCGTGCACTCAACCCCCTTATCCAGATCGTTGATAAAGACACTGAACAGAAGCGGACCCGAAGCTGAGGCCTGGGGACATCGGGCCAGCGATTGCCAGGATCTGCACTCACGGCACTGACAAGTCTGTATCTTCACAAAACGCACTATGTGATGCAGTGGTGGTGGTACGAGAAGACAGGGTTTGACGAGTCTTCTCTCTTGGAAAAGCGTTTGACTGCCAGAAGGCAAAAGGAGCACTAAGATTCAATAAATGGCTCTGCAGGTAACGCTCCCTCCCGGGGTTCAGCGGTGGGAGCTGTGGATGGGGAAGGCTGCCCTGCTGCCGTCTCACCGGGGGGCCACCCTGTCTCCACGCCAAGTGACTCAGCCAGGCGAGGCAGGAGATACCTCTGCAGATGAAGCACTCTCAGCTGTCAGTGCCGCCTTATCTAAAGGAAGCGGGAAACGAAGCGACACGCAGATTCATTCACATGGCACAAAATAACCCACAGCATTCTGAAATTGAGCCGGGACAGACCACGAGGGAGAGATGCAGCCTGTGTATCCTCAGCAACTTCTGTCCTGTGGGCTAAGGCTCCCGCTGCAGAAAGAGAGGCAGGAAAAGGATCCAGCATGGCAAAAGGCCTCTAGCCCGTTGTGACTGGCCCCTCGCTTGGCCCTATTTGCGAGCCACAGCTTTCCTCCTGCTGTTCTCTCACCTACACATCTATTTGTCTCCATTCAAGTCCTTGCGGTCACTGGTTTATTCCTTCCGAAGCATCAGGCCCTGCCTCACCACCCCCATGGTCAGGCCGGTTGCTGAGATGACAGACGATGCTCCAGCCCCAGAGTTGCCGCCTTCCGCCACGACGCAGCGGCACGTCCCACCACCCACAGCATGTTTACAGCCCACAGCTCAGCTCTGACCACAACGGGGACGCTCCCTGCGCTGCTGGCCCCTAAACACCACCCGTTCCTGCTTGATCATCTTCAAATAAAACACAGGAAATAAAATCACAGAATTGTCTGGCTGGAAAAGACCTTGGAGATCATTGACTCCAACCACTACTAACACACACCTTTGAGTGCCTCATCTGCCCGGCTTCTAAACCTCTCCAGGGAAGGGGACTCCACCACCGCCCTGGGCAGCCTCTGCCAGGGGCGAGAACCCTTTCCAGGAAGAAATTTTTCCTGATGCCCAACGTGAACCTGCCCTGGTACAACTTGAGACCATCCCCTCTTGTCCTATTGCCTGTCACCTGGGAGAAGAGTCCAGCATCCTCCTCACCACAACCTCCTTTCCAGGAGTTGCAGACAGTGATGAGGTCTCCCCTCAGCCTCCTCCTCTCCAGGCTAAACAGCCCCAGGTCCCTCAGCCCAGGACTCAAGGTGCAGCCTCACCAGTGCGAAGTCCAGGGGCACAATCCCATTCCTGCTGGCCCCACCACAGCCCATCCAAGCTAAGATGCCATTGGCCTTCTTGGCCCCCTGGACCACTGCTGGCTCATGTTCAGCCGCTGTTGACCAACACCCCCAGGTCCTTCTCTGCCAGTCTCTGTGTAACTTTCTGCTTTGTACACATTCAGTTCAGAATCTGCATCTCTGGGTTCAGTAAGAAGACACGTATGGAAGATGAAACCACTCTATGATCATGACAGTCAGTCAAAAAAATATAAGCAACTGCTGCTTTTATGACAAATTCTTCTTGTTTCAAAGCCAGCATTGGCTGAAATATCTAAACAAACCCCCAACAAAGCCAACAGCCCACAGTCTGGCCTAAACCACTGTGGATTTTGGTCCCAATTACTGCAGTCTCTGTCAGTTTTCTGGGGTCTTGGCGCATCAGAGAAAGGCAAATCGCAGCAGCCGTTCACGTTCCCTCTTCCTCAAAGGAAAACACAGACTTGCCAAGTAAATAACATCTTGATCTGCTCTAGCATGCGGCTGAACTGCATTCAATAGCTTTTTATCTTGTCTCATTTATGTTCAAAGTCTCCGCTAATCCTTATCTTTATTGCTCTTGAACACGTGCCAAAGTTCATTCTGCCCCATCTCTCCAAAAAAAAAAAAAATTCCATGGAGAAAACACACTGCAGAAAACAGAGCAGCTCTGGGAGCAGACAACGCGAAGGGGGAGAGAAGGGAATCATGTGTGTGGACAGCAGAGACCCAGGGGCTGTGAGGGGCTCATGTGCTGACACGCTAAGAGGTGTCGCTGCCCACGGCAGGGGTGGAACTGGATGCGCTTTGAGGTCCCTTCCAACCCAAACCATTTCTTGAGTCTAAGAAAAGGAGGAGAGGCTTTCTCCAAGAACGTACAGGTGTCTCCCACCTGGTTTAGTCGCAGGAATCATCTTTTTCTGGGACAAACAGCAGTGGCTTCTCCTTGGGAGAAGCCCAAGCGACTTGTCCCTTCGCTGTGGCTGCACTGCAGGGTGAGCACCCTTGGCCGCCCCAACACAGCAGTGTCAGGAAGCAGGACCCACCAACCCTGCATCCCAGCTTGCAGGGACAGAGCTGGGGCCTGTGACAATGAGAACAAGGGCGAGGAGAGGCAGCTGAGGGAGCTGGGGGATGTTTAGCCTGGAGAGAAGGAGGCTGAGGGGAGACCTCACTGCTCTCTGCAGCCCCTGGATGGGAGGTTGTGGTGAGGTGGGTGCTGGGCTCTGCTCCCAAGTGACAGGACTGAGAGGAAACGGCCTCAAGTTGTGTCAGGGGAGGGTTAGATTGGAGATTAGGAACAATTTCTTCACCAAAAGGGTTCTCAGGCACTGGCAGAGGCTGCCGAGGAAGGCAGTGGAGTCTCCATCCCTGGGGGGGTTTAAAAGCCAGGCAGATGATGCACTCAGGGACCTGGTTTAATAGTGGGCAGGGACAGTTGGACTCAATGATCTCAAAGGTCTTTTCCAACCAAATGATCCTATGAACACTGTGAGGGAACACGTACACCAGCAGATCCTCTTAGATCCTCTTAGCAGGAGCTCGGGGCGGGGGGGCTTTGGTGTTCTTTTGCCTGCTGTGCACTGAGAGGTTACAAAGCAAAACCCCAAAACCTCTGGCTTGGTAGCAGCCGGCAAATGGTACTGCGAGCAGGTACCTTCCAACATCCACAGCACAACCACCCCCTGGCAGGGAGACCCATCTCGCCCACCCTGGCCTGGAGAGCTCGGGGCATGTTCTTGCTGCTTGAACCGCAGCCAGAAACTCAGCAGGGGCAAGCAGCACAGAGGTGCTCAGTAAAGGACCAGCCTGTAACTGCCTTCAGCCACAATCCAGCAGGAAAGCAGCTCGCGAGCTTTGTCTCAGTGGATTTGCCGTGGTGTCACTTGCAAATAAAGGGAGAGGAGGGGAAAAGGGTGCTTGATCCATTATTGGCACCACCCAAAGCCTGCTGTGATCCTGTTCTTGTCTCAAACACCATCCATCACCTCTTCTCCTCCACTTGCAGCCCCCAAAACAAGTAACAGTTTATAGTGCTAGAGCCCACAACCATTCCAAAGCATTATTCTGGAGCAGGGAGACAGCACCCTTTCTCACTCTTCCACCCATCACCTCTATCAAAACTCTGGGTAGTTTGTCAGAGATTTTTCATCCTGATACCAGACAGGGCTGCCCTGCATGGAGGGCGTGAGGATCCACGGTGAGAAACTACCGCTGCCTTCCACATTCCTTTGAGCAAATTGAGAAGCTGTGGCTGCCCCATCCCTGGAGGGGTTCAAGGCCAGGTTGGATGGGGCTTGGAGCCCCTGATCCAGTGGGAGGTGTCCCTGCCCACGGCCAGGGGTGGAACTGGATGGACTTTGAGGTCCCTTCTGTCCCAAACCATTCTACGATTCTATGATTCCCTTGCATTTAATAACCCTCCAAGGGCATTTCTTTGCCCTGACTCTTTAATCCCTCATCTGTTTCCACAGCTTGTGCAGGACGGCATCCCGTGGTGCCGTGTAAACCACCAGCAGCTCCAGTTCATGCTGAGCCTACCTTTGGAAAATTCCACTTGACATGATGCTCACACTGGAAGAAACCCTGAGCAACCGCTTCATGTTCACCTTCTCCATTCATCCTCTGGTTTTGCAGCTCTCCACAATGCTCTCCATATCCCCTTCATCCTTTTCTTTGCCACAGCAGCATCCCTGCCTACTCAGACACTCTTCCCACAGCAGCCACTTCATTCTTCTATTAATCTTGCTGCTCTTCTCTGCCTTTCCCAGTTCCTCATCTCATTTGAGATGAGGACGCTGGACACGCACAGCAAATACAGGTGCATTCACAGCACAGGCCGTGCCACCATTTCCTAATCCTCTCCTTACAATTCCTAACATACATCTTTTGTCAGCAAATACTTCTGAACCCAGCACTGATGTTTCACCACATCTTCACGATCTCGTTTCTCAGTAGCAACAGTCAACTCTGAACCCGTTAGTAACAGGATTAGGGCTTTTTTTCTGTGTGCGGTGCATGACTTTTATCAGTATTGTTTTATCACTTATTAGATCATCCAGTCAATCAGCAATTTAAGGTCTTTCTACAAACCTCCCCTCGTTTTATCACTCCACATAACTTCACAGCACCAGCAAATTTCCTCTTGTCTCTACCCACCTCTTATGCTGTGGGCCAAGCACTGATCTTTCTGGGAGTCTCTGCTCACTCTCTCGTCCCCAGAAAACTTTTCCTTATTCTCCAGCAGTAATTTTGCCATGCAAAGACATCCTCTCTTACTCTGCTCTTTAAGAGCCTTTGCTGATGACTTCACTCCAAGAAGGACATTGTGGGGCTGGAGAGCATCCAGAAAAGGGGAAGGGTCTGGAGAATAAGGGTTACGAGAGGCGGCTGAGGGACCTCGGGTCATTTAGCCCAGAGACAAGGAGGCTGAGGGGAGATCTCATCACTGTCTACAACTGCCTGAAAGGAAGTTGTGGTGAGGAGTCCCCATCCCTGGAGAGCCTTAAAAGCCGGGCAGATGAGGTGCTCAGGGATCTGGTTTAGTAGCGGACAGGTAGGGGTTGGATTCTGTCTCAAAGGGCTTTTCCAACCAAACAATTCTATGATGGGAATCATACCAGCTCCATTCGGATTTTATTGAAAAGACTGGGAGCTGCCCATGGAGCAGAGACACTGCTTCTCCCTCCTCCTTTACTTTTCCCTATCCTGCCCATGAATTTCCTCCTTTTCACAAACTTCTTTATGCTTTCATTAAAAATCTCTTTTAAAAGGTCACGTTAGTTTTTTCTCTGGATATGGCACATGGCCTCCTCCAAACTTGCTCTTAAACAACTGGGACTGGTCTGGGGCTCCAATCCCCATCCGACCTGGCCTTGAAGCCCCCAGGGACGGGGCAGCCACCACTGCTCTGGGCAACCCAGAAGAGATGCTGCTGGAGTAGAAATTCCTTCTATCCAGAGGCAACTCCAACACTGCATTTGTGCCACCAAGGAGGCTCCAATTAGCCTCCCTTAACCTAAAGGCCAAAACCGAGGCCACCAGTCTCCAGGCTGGCTGCTCCCAGCACAAGGGCATCCACAGTACCTAGCAATAATAAATCAATGGTGTAACAAAGCTGAATTCACCTCGTAAACAGGCTATTCCTGACAGTTTAACAGCCCAGGCAATGGCATCTTGTGCCTCTCCTTTAAACCATCTTTTTCCATTCTGCCTGGAGTCGCACCTAGCACTCCTTGCTCCAACTATCCTATTCCCTCGCATGGTAAAAAGACTTCCGAGAGCTTTTATCCAACCATTATTCCCACAAAAGAAGTTGCAGACAGTTTTAGGCTTGTTGAAAACTCTGATATATTTCCTTCTAATGAATTTCCAAGATGAAACGTGATTTCTCAGCAGGATTGTTAAGAGTTGTGAGAT
Source organism: Phaenicophaeus curvirostris (assembly GCF_032191515.1). Taxonomy (NCBI): domain Eukaryota; kingdom Metazoa; phylum Chordata; class Aves; order Cuculiformes; family Cuculidae; genus Phaenicophaeus; species Phaenicophaeus curvirostris. The sequence continues at coordinate 554,433 of NC_091396.1, forward strand.
GGGTGCTGTTCTCAAGCTCTGCTGGGCCTTTAGCATCCACCTCATTGCAGTCTTTGAGAGGTAATGAAAACAGTGGCACTACTTATGCAAAGAGGCTGCCGGAGTCTCCCTGCATTGCAAAACCTCCCCCTTTTGCATCACTCAATCACCTACGTTACCACACGGGGCCATTCTCTCTACTGCTGTGTTTTCTTTTCACATTCGAGCTTCACTTCCATTTTCTGCTTGCCTTTTCCATACATGGAAAAGCTGAAAACAAACAAAAAACAGCCCCAGAAAAAGGCCTAACAAAGACAACTTTGCTGCAGGAAGCTTCAATTGTAAGTGAAAGCAAGAACAAAGCCGTGATTACGCGCTCCTCTCAGTCAGCAAGCAGATGGTTTAGAAATATTTGTGGGGAGGTAGAAGGGGGGTGAAAGACAGAAACACTGGTTTTTTTCTGAAACTACATTTTCCTCCCTTTAAAGGGCAAAACCCCACTACCCAGCACTGGAATAATACTGTAACTACAGGCTGGTAGCTGCCTTGACCCAGCCTGTGCTTCCTTGCACAGGAGAGTGGCTCTGGGGACTCAAGAAGCATCTCGAGCCTCTTGCAGGATTCCCCAGCCCAGGATTCCCAGGAGCCCAGGAAACAAAGCCAGGGCCAAGATCAAAGCTGGCCAAATGCACGGCAGGAGAGAGAACCCAGATGCTGTGCACAACAGAAAACAGCTCGTTTGGAAGGCACTTGGAAGGGGAATTGTAATATTCCCAGCCTTCTGGCACATCCTTTCCAATGAGATCCTGTACCACAGTCTGGAAGCACCGTGCACTCACATCAGAGCCCTGGGAAGTTCAGGGACAAGGGTGAAGAAGACTTTTCTATCCTTACGCAGTTGTGGTGGGAGGAGACAAGGTCATCCCCACCTTCTTGTAACAGAAAGCCAGGCTGAGCTGCCTGAGCTTATGCCGAAGCCCTCGGCAGCCCAGCCTTGCCCACGGAAACAACCAGCAGACACGAAGCCATCACTCACCTTGGGGATCTTGGCGAATCGCCCGACTCGGGTGTCTCGGATGCTGGTGATGTCCAAAATTTCCATTTCCTACAACAGAAAAAGGAGGAGATAAGGAAGGACAAAGGGGGAAGAAAAGAAATCCCTTGCAGACCCCCCCAAGAGCTGCAAAGCAGGCCTTTGCCAGTGCCCTGAAGAGCTCTCGCAGCAGGAACCACGCAAGCAGGGAACACCGTCTGCTGCTACAGCCCGCAGACAGGCCGGCGAGAGCCGAGGCGATGGTCTGCAGCACCATCCTGCACAGGGCTAGCGTGGATCACCGTGACAGGGACAGCACGATGTGGATATGTGTTCACATAGGGAAACTCTTTCCCAGTTACAACCCACAGCGGGTCTCGGCCTCTCTTGCCTCCATGCACTCGACACCGAGCAGCTGAGCTGGGAGGGAGGCAGGGCCTCCTCTCCCCAGGTCCCTCCCAGCAGACCCTCACTGATCCATCCTGAGGCCATTCCCATGGAGGACATTCTGCAGCTATCCCCCTGCAGCCCGCTCCACGTTCCTGCTGCTGGCCTGTTGTCATGTTTATTTGTTTGTTCTTTTAATATCCAACCTGAATTTCCTTCCTCTGTTACCGATTTGTCTACTCACACGGGTCTGGAGAACAAATCATACACGCAGCAGCAGATAACGTTATTTTCCACGATCACAATGAGGAACAATGCAGATACCACGTCTTCCGGCTGTATCCCCACTTTATTGTCAAACAGGATGGAAATGTTACTCCTAATCCCACTCCTTTCCAAACCCTTAGTGCAAAAGCGGTGCAGTTTTTCACCCTCGCTTTTCACAACAAGGAGATCTTAAGGATCAGCCGAAGATTGAGCCACAAAAACTCAGAGCAAGCACTGACCAGGCCACACGACGCTGTGCTGTGTCCCTGGTTGCATTACACGGGACCTCCAGAAGCCGGCCCCGGCTCCTGCCAATAACCAGCACTTGCCCACCAGCCTCATTCCCTCAGGGAATGCCAGACAAGTGCTTCCCCAAGGACGCAAACCAGGCTGTTGCTCCACTGCTGCCCTCAAAACAATTTAGTTTATTTTAGGTGCTAATCAACAGCATCTGCCAGGTACAGCCTGGGTTTCCTCATGTCCGCCCTGCGTCCTTACCCCAGCCCCGTCCCCAGATCATTAAATCCCTTGGACCACCAACCGGCAAAAGCTCTCACTTCTGAGGGGTGAGAGCAGCTTCCCCTGCCCCATCTCATGCCCTTCCTCAAGCGCTACCGCTTCTTCCTGCTGCCTGGAACCCTGACAGCAAAACCCCGTCCTCCAGGGCTGAAAGGGGCTCCAGGAAAGCTGGGGAGGGGCTCTGGATCAGGGAGGGCAGGGACAGGATGAGTTTTGAGCTGCAAGAGGGGAGATGGAGATGAGATCTTAGGGAGAAATGTTTTGCTGTGAGGGTGGGGAGGCCCTGGCCCAGGCTGCCCAGAGCAGGGGTGGCTGCCCCATCCCTGGAGGGGTTCAAGGCCAGGCTGGATGGGGCTTGGAGCCCCTGATCCAGCGGGAGGTGTCCCTGCCCATGGCACGGGGTGGGACTGGATGGGCTTTGAGGTCCCTTCCAACCCAAATCATTCCACAATCCTATGAAAAATTCTGCCACCAGGAGCAGTCCCTGAGAGGGGAACATGAGTGATGGACATTTTCTAGAGCGGTGTGACAGTCCCCATGCTCACAACGCTGTTCTCAGCAGACAGAGCCGTGTGCAGAGCCTCGCCTCAGCTGGCACTGGGGCCTGAGCTTTGAGAAGCAGAGCTCACCAAAACTCATCAAGTCGCTCAGCCAGGATGCTGTGCAGGACACCCATCTGTCTCCTTATCTATCCGGACTCTTCAGCATGTAGGTCATGAGGAGGAAGTAGAGCCGAACCACAGCTCTGCTCTGGAAAGCAGAAGTGAGCCCAGCCTTCCACCTCCAGCCAGCGCTCTCCCCACCCCTCCCTGTGCTCATCAGCGAGGAACTGGATTGTCTTTCCCAAACATGTTGTCTCTCGCTCTGCTCCGGCAGCCGGCACCCTGCGGTTTGCCGCCGGCAGCGTGCGCTCACCGCCCCGGCCCGAGAGGAGCACAACGCTCTCTCCAGACTCAGCGCAGCCTCTACATCACCACAGTAACTATGGGTTTCATTAATTATAATTTCTAATACCCAACAAGTCACTTAATTAAGGCACAAGCTGTGCAGTTGGGACACATTAGCTGAGGCTGCACACATTTAATTGCTTACGTCTATCCGTTCTCTTTCCAACTGGGAGAATCCCAGTTATCCAGGTAACAGGGATATCGGTACCAGTGTTGCCTGCGCAGCTCCTGGCAGCACATCTAATGAACTCTGCGGGTAGAAGATGCCAGCGTGACAAGCACAAAAAGGCCTCCTGGCATGTTCTCAATTTAATTTCCTGCTCTTTTCTGGAACTCAGACATACGAATCTGTCAGTAACTGAGCCTGAGACTCCAGGTACTTCATAGGAGTTTCCTGCCAAGAGGAATGAGCGTGGCATTTGCTCCCGAGGGCAGAACTTGAGTTCTCAGTGTGTTTTAATCTCACACAAACCTGACCTGGCTGTTTAATGACCAACCCACGAAGTCTCAGCGCTCACCTTGTTCTGATGGGTCCAGTACACATAGAAGCCCTTGGGATCCACTCGAAGAATCACGGGAGAAGCGCTTGCCGTTTCCTGACAAAACAAAACACAGAGGAAAGAAGGTCAGCACCTCAAGTGACTTGGAGGCCCCATCACGGGTCGTGTGGCTCCCAGTTCAAACATAGTCCTGGAGGGTGAGGGGGGAGTATGTGAATCACCTTCCATGACTTATGGAAATGGACCGGATGGGTTAGCACATCTCCTGAGCAGCTGCAGGAGGCTATGGAAGCTGATCGCTGCCGAAGTCCAAGTCCCACCTAACACTTTGAGCTAGAACAGCTCTCCAGGAGCTTTCTGTGCAAGGAACCAAGCAAAGAAAGTACCTGTGGACGTAATGAATAGTTACAGTAGAACTGCCTTCCCTCCAAGGCACCTGCTGTGCTCTGTGAGCTCCAGCAGTAGCCCAGGCCAAGCAGAGAGAACCTCCACCCACGGCATCGACCATCCAGGTGCTCATCTCTCTACAGGAGTGGGTTCAAGGAGGGTCCACCTAACAGAGCAGAGGGATCTGCTTTAGGCAGCGATTCAGAACCCCACAGAGCAGCTCTACGCAGACTATAAAAAGCAGATATTTAAACACTCCTGCTACATGAATAAAATCAGACGAACTTATCCAGGACTGATCCCAAAGACCATGCAACACGGAGGCCCTCCAGATCAGAACCCAGTCAAAGGAGACACAGGCCACTGCGGGCTTGACCTCTGGAAAGAAAATCACATCATTTCTGTATGTTCAGTCAAAGGCAACTCTCGCATTTACGGGGCAGCATCCATCCCCATCTCACATGGAAGCCGGTGCCATGAGATGAATTGGTGTGGGTTCTTTGGACACAGAGACAAAGGACGCTCTGTGCCTCTACTGGGGTCCCAGCCCATTTGCTCCTCCAGCTCCAGCGAAGGAGCTGGGGAGGCTCCAAATCCAACCCAGGGAGCTGAAATAGCCAGCTACTGTGAGGAAACCACTAATAGAATTTGGAAGTTGTATTTGTCACTTGGTCTTGGGTTCTCCAGCTGGTTGTTAAACTCCTAACTTCACTCTAGAGAGCATCTGTATCTCCAGGGACCTCCCTTTCCAGACACCCCCATTTCCATGGACCCCCCTTTCCAGATCCAGTGTTTCTCGTTACAGCAACCTGCCCCTGCCGCAGAGCGCCATATGTTCTCCTTTTACTCCCCTGAGCCGCACTAGGGACAATCCTGACCTGTTCCCATGTTCCCAGAGCTCTTGGTTAGCTCCTTCAACACGTGGCCACGAGCCACGAAGAACAGAACAGACGCTGTGGTACAACTACTGCATGTCATGCCAGGTTTCTAGATTAACCTTATCTCCCACAAAGCAGCTTTCTCGGAGGCCTGTGGGGTGGAGGCATGTTCCACAGGGTGGCTCCTGGCAACACGGGAAATGGTGAAGATGGCCTGGCAGCCAAACCATCTGCTGCTCACACTGTGGAGTTCAACTCCAGGGCAGCGTCGCCTGGTAAAATCCTGTAATTCACAGTCTTTGAGAGATGGAAACTTTTTTTGCTTCTATTATCCACACACACGTGCTCCACTTACGAGCTCAGCTGCTACTCTGGGCCCTGCCTGAGGTCCTGAAACGGCTCCCAAGCTGGTTGTGGAAATAAACCATCATCCATACAGTAGGACGTCATCTCTGTAGCCTGCTTGGTGGCCCCAGCTTGCTGGATAACATAAGAAGCCCCATAGAGTTGTTCCTTACCCCAAGACGCTGCTCAATCAGCAGGACAGGTCAGAACAGTCCTGCCTGCCCTCTGGAGAACGTGTTCCAAAGGCTGGATGGGGTGAAGGCACTACAGAAAAAGCATGGGATTGCTCTCCTCAAGAAACTGTTGGGTACGGTGAAGGCTCCGGCTCAGCCCGAGCCTGCACAGAGTGATGGAAGGAGCCAATCTGATCTAGAATCATGAATCATTAAGCTTGGAAAATCCCTCTAAGTTCATCCAGTCCAACCACCACCCCCAACACTGCCGTGCCTGCTAAACCATGTCCTAAAGTGCCACAGTCACATGCTTTTTGAACCCCTCCAGGGATGGAGACTCCACCACACCATCTACCGTCATTCCTTTCCCTCAGATATTCTGGATGTCATGTTGCCAACATCACGGCCGGGTCAGTTCCAAGACCAAGACAAAAAAATGCAGGCCCATAGCTCTAAAGAGCAGCGATCCTGCACCCTGGAGCTCTTGCCATCATCCTTCACAGCCTGCTCCAACTGTGGAGTGGGAAACTATAATGAGACAGAGCGGAACAGCCCACTTGTGGAGCAGGATTTCACTGTTTTTGGAGGGCAAGGCTATAAACTGCTCAGTAGTGAGAGGCAACCTTATAGGAACATTTACAAACCTGTAAACCCGAGGGAAAACAGGACTTGAGCTCCCCAACTCCTCTGGTCACAGCAACAAACATCACTTGGTGGGTCTTGGAGGCCCAACTTGACTCACCTTGGGTTTCAAGGGAGCCTATCCCAGGAATTCCCAGTGAAGCAGCTAACAGCTTCAAGTTTTTGGGGGAAGTGGTCCCTGAGGACTCAGTATGCAAAGTCAGCAGCAATTTTGGAAGAGTTTGGCTACTGCTGTCCTCAGAAACCAAATCCTTGTTCAAATTCAAAGCCGCAAATGCATTCTGCAGGCAGCGTCCCCCATGAAAAGAAAGGCTGGGCTGTACCTCCTGTTCAGGCACAGCTAATGGAATAACCACCCAGGGATGCTCCGGCCCGTGTTCCTCAGCATCCACCCTTTCTGCCAGCTGCATGTCCCTGCTTCTCAGCCGGACGCCCCTGCTCGCACTGCACACAAGGGATCTGCCTCCCACACACACCCTTGGGACTTAAAGCTCCATTCCAGCTTTATGACCACAAAACTAAGAGCTAATTCTTCCCACGCAGCCGCTGGAGGCTCTTTCTAATGCGTCTCATTTGCAGCACCGCATCAAACGTTCTCCCAGATCCTGGTGAGTAAGAATAACCCGGCGTGCCCCTGGCTTATCAGCGCTCCTGCTCCACAGCAGCCAGTTCACACCCCAACAGAAGGGCCGGGCAGCTCAGCCACGCAGCGTTTAGCGTGAATACTCTTCTTCCTTCTTAGAAAGTGAGGAGGGGGACTGTTACACCCAAATTCACTTCTCTGCTGCCTCTCCGCACTTCCTTCCCCTCTCACTGAAAGGCAAACAGAGACTGCAAACCGAGGGTTCTGGAGATACCAGAGGAACCAGAAGTGGAGAGAGAACAGCTCTCCCAGTGTCCACTGATGCCGCTTGCTGTTTGGCTGCTGTGGGCTTGGTAGCCCACGGACCCACAAGCCAGGCAGGCGTGAGAGGACACGGCTCATCCTGATTCACACCAGCAAAAGGGCTGTAAGAGGAAGAGACTTGGAGCTGGGTGCCCTCTCTGCCTGCAGAGCATGGGGAGTCTGCTCAGCTCTGGAGTAAATCCTGTCCCTTCCTGCTCCATAGGGCAGGCCTCTTGCCCCAAGGAGATGCCAGCAGCGAGGGCTGCTTCACACGCAGACAGGATCCCAGTGCCATGCTCCAACTTCCACAGCGGCAGGAGCTGCAGAAACCACATCGCCAACCCCAACCCACACACCGTCTGCTTTCAGCCCCCAGCTCTCCCATTCCTCTCCATTCCCTCCCACACACCCACCCACCGCCGCTCAGGTACAACGCAGCATTCCAGCCCCCACAGACGATCCCAGCCTCCCCGCAAACCCCAACCGAAACCACGGGATCAGCCCTGCTGCCGCACACACCATCTAGCGAAGCAAAAACCCCAGTACTCACATCATCCCACTTGATGAAGCGCTCACCCTTGGACAGATACTCCTTCACCTCCGGGGGCTGCAGGACAGGGGTCAGCATCGACATTCTGCCCCGCAGACGTGCTCCTCACCTCCGGGAGCGATGGCAGTCGCACAGTTTGCTCCTCCTGGGCCCCCTCTCCTCTATCTGTGCCTCTCACATGGCAGGGCGCTCTGCCACCGCCGCTGTTGGCATCAGAAAGCAAACAGCTTTTATATCCCAGCCAAATTTAGGAAGGGCAGGGGCAGGCAGGCGAGGGCCGGTGAATCTGCATTGTAAATCAAGAGCGCTCCAAGCAGGGAGAAGCTCAGCCCAAAGGTCACCCGGAGGAAAGCCCGCGATGGGCTGAGATGCCCCTGTGGGCAGCCGCACGCCGGCTCTCCAGGAGGGACCGACTCCTCGGAGTTGTGCTTGTGAAGCGCACAGCTCGCGGCACTTCCGCAACTGAACTTCCTTAAATGTTCTTTTTGACGATGTGCAGGCATTGCCAGCCGGCGCTCAAAACTATTTCAGCAGATGTGGTTGCGGAACAGCTCAGGCTCCGGCTCCGGGCAGACTGCCCCCTTCATGCAACGGTCCAGATATCATGGGAAATCCACTCGCTCCTTACTCCGTACGGACTGCAGCGCAGAGGCTGCTTGCTGCGCTGCCCACCCTTTAACTTCTTCCCTCTTATGGGTTCTTCTGAACACCAAACAGATGGACATTCCACAGACAGGGAAAACTCACCATTCCCAGGAGTCCCTAGGTGCTGCGTTACAAGGTCCGAGCCTGAAACGTGCAGAGCAGGCCCTTCCCTTCAGTCACCAGGCTCAGAAATGAACCCTTTGCGTCCTAAACTCCTCCTCAGAGAGGAGCCTGGGTGCGCAGGACCCAGCTTTAGTCTCAGATGTGGCAAACAGCTTCTGCCTAAGGGTTCTGTCCATGGCCACTTCCAGGAGTCAGCGTTGTCCTGGCAGAGCCCTTCCAAGGACCTTCAACGATCAGGAATGCGTTAAAGCGACAGATACAAACATTCGGAATAGCTGTTGGTAAATCCACTTACTGCAGTTGTGAGCTTTGATTGAGAATCCAGTGTTTTAGTACAAAATCCATTCCTGGGTAACATCCGACAGGACCGGACGGGCGAGGCTGACCAAAGGGGCGCCCCTGCTTGAGGAGGAGAGCTTCAGGCCCATTGGCCCGTCCCAGAACTGGAGTTTTCATCCTCAAAATACAGGATCCTGAATGCCAGATTTAAGCTTGCAGTAATTCTTAGCACCGTCAGGCTAAGTTAATTCCTCAGGTGCCAAGTGGCCCTTGGCAAAGTTTACGGTGGGGGACGCAGCGGCTCGGCATCCCCCTACGGACAGCGGAGTCTCAGACACAGGTACGAGGCCGGGACAGGGCTCTTACCCAATTTTACTGCGGCAGACTCCGGCTGGGAAACTTCCGTGTCATCCCAAACGCCGCTGATTAGATTGAGTGTCGGACCACAATATCCGCCTCATCTGCCGTGCAAGATAAGCGCATTATCTGGCCTGGCTGCTTCCCGCTGCTGGCGCCGATGAGTCTGAAGGCGTCCAGTATTCCACACCAGGAACTGCGATGTTCTCTGCTGCCGATGCTGAGAACACGGAACGGGAGAGAAGGGCAAGGCTGGGATTACAACAATGAAGCTGCAGGGAAGGGACAGTGAGCAGAACAGGTGGTTAATGGCAAACAGGATCAAAGTGAGTCCCTGCTCCTGAGCCTGGAATTAAGGAATTGTGTGTGTGTGGCAGAGAATAGGAGCTGCTGGTGGCAGAGAGGTGCTTGCTGACCAGGAGAGTGGCTGGTGACACAGGACTAACATGGGCAAGACTGATTTTAGTCACAAAGACAGAGCCCTACAACTAAAAGCGGAGATAACTGTGCTGTAACAGGACTCCCAGCCGCACAGGGGGATTTTATTCTCGTCGCCTTCCATGAAAGCCAACTCACAGCACTTGCCACTGCTCAGGAGGGCTGAAATGCTGTAAAAACCCCACAGACACCGAGCAGGGTGGATAGAGGAACTCCTGCATGGCAAAGGGAGCCAGCTGCATGGTTCTGCTGCTCCTTTCCCACCTCTGACTTACCCAGTCTGACGACAAGGCCAGCACGTCACTGCAGACTGGACAGCCGGGGGAAGCAGAGCGAAGGAATCCCCAGGGCATTCCCAAGTGTGAGTGGCACGAGGCAGGAGAGATTAGGTGGACCCGTAGCAAGTGCTGCAGCTGTAAAAAATAAAGGTGGTAGAAATCAGAGAGATGAGAAATGCCTGGTAGAGATCAGAGAGATGCCTGCTGCAAGGAAGAAGAATTTATCTGCCTGACAAGCTGGGAATAAGAGCACTGCTGTATTTCCAGCCACCATCGAGTTTTCTGCATCTACCAACACGTCTTGCAAGGCACCAGACATTCCAAGCTGTCCAAGCTAAGGCTGGCAGCTCTGTTCCACTAGAGCAGCGAACTGAGGTTGCTCAGTGTCAGGGCTGAGACTACGGACATGGGAATCCATTGCCTCTGGTCCATTACGAAGCAGCACTCGTGGTAGGAAGCTTCCTTTCCCTGTGTGTTCAAGCTAGACGCGCTTCTTGTGCTGGCGGCTGACAGCACAGCGCACTCCAGGCCCAGCATCACTGGGACCCCCAGCTGGAGAGCACTGTTACACCTGAGTGGCACAGGACAGGGTTCCCCTGGATCCCTCAGGCTGAGCTGGAAGCACTCAAGGAATGTCAGAAAATCAACTGCCAGCGAAAGGCCAGACAGCGCTGAGCAGGTTTTGTTCTTTGGGCTGCTCCTGCAAGCAGCTGAGGAACCACAAGTGATGCCCAGGTACAGAGCAAGACCAGAGGAAGCTGCAGTGAGGAGCAAAAGTCAACTCTGCCCTCACCTGACCTCTTCTGCAAGGCCAGAGCAGTTTCAGAGCTGTTTAACTTGACCTTAGGGAGCAGCTGTGAAAGGGCAGAGAGCATTGATCTTGCTCTGAAGCACCGCAGCCTCTGTGACACGGACAGCACTGAAGGAACAACATGGATGTCATGGCTGTTGGGGATGTGAAAAAGCAGGATGAGCTTTGCCAAGAGCAAAGGGACTGTAGGTCAGACCAGGCAGTCACAGCTACCAGTTCCAGTGGCCCAGCTGGTATTTTCCCCAGTTATCACCACGGTTGCGTGAGCCACGTCTGCTCCCTGTCAGAATCCACATCTCATGGCACGGCTGTGTCCATCCTACACTCCCAGACATGGATATTCAGCAGCTTGTTCCATCCCACCAACAAACGTAAGCAAAAATCCTGCCACAGCTCCATGTGCTACCACTGCACATCAGCTTTCCCTAAGGGATAGACCAAGAAACTGAAAAAAAAGAACACTGAGAGCAGCAACCAAGCCAGCAGCTGTCCTGGACGCCACCTTCTCCTTCCCTTCACCCTCCTTGCTCTGCCCCGGAGCTCCTGCCCCTTGCGTGAAGGGATGGCTGGTGGCACAGGGACAGAGAAAAGCGACAGCCCTGCCCTCTGCTGAGCGCTCCCACAGCAGAGAGGGCAGAGGCAGCAGCGCTTCGAGCTGTAGCGATCACCCACTGCAAGACTTCTGATATGCTAAAATATCCCGTTTTCTCTCTTATTATTTTTTTTTTTCCCTTCTGGAGACTCTTCCTTAGCACCATGCCCTACCCACAAAGCACAACCAGGAGCATTAGCCTTCGGGGGTTTTACAGACAAGGATTTAAGCCACATTTGCTATTAACCCCCCCGACTGGATGGCTCCCAGGTTCTAGCAAACCCCTTTGTAACTGTGACCCCAACCTATCCGAACACACACAAAACCTGTCAGGAATCTCTTTCAGCACTACCATCCCACTATAATTATATGGTGCAGCATGTAATGCTGTCCTCTAGTGAAGAGCAGCGATACCGCACACCCAGCCCTCAGCATCACCTTCGAACAGCAGCAAAATCCAAAGCTGAGCCAAACAAATTCATCTTAGAATTATAGAACGATTTGGGTTGGAAGGGACCTTAAAGCCCATCCAGTTCTAACCCCCTGAAAGAACAATTTAAAAGGCTATAGAAGTCCTTTTGCTACTCCTGAGCGTGGAGTCCAAGTTCAGCAGCCCCAGACTGCTCCCCATAACCCTTCCATCTGCTCAGCAAAGGGGCCAGACAGGTTTCACCGTGCTCTTTGATGGCCCCTCCAAAAACTTCATTTCTCTATGTGCTAGACCAAAGATCCATATTACTAATACCCGGTCCCAGCTTCCACCACCCCTCTCCTCACTGCACCCCATATTCCAAACTCTTCACCTCCTTGAGGTGAAGCAATCCCACATTCAAGTCCAGCCCTGCAAGAAAGAAGGCATTTTTCCATCAGAGGCTGCAAAGGGAAAGCTCCGGACAGGTCTGCAGCCCACGTGGTTTCAAGAGGTTAGTGCAGAATCAGAGATTCACAAGATTTTCAGGCTGAGGATCGCTCCAACCCCCACAAGATTCTCACTAACCTCCACCTAGGTCAAGGAAGCTGCTGGAAAACCCAATGCCTCCAGAGGCACAATGGTTTCACAGCCCATGGAAGCCACCAAATGAATCCGATTCACAGCAGCTGAGCCCCCAGCAACAGCAGAATGAAGCTGGAGTGGTCAGACCTCACCCAGGCCCCAGCCTTTGGTCAGCACCTGTGGATAGGCCAGGGTTTTACATCAGAGATGACTCAAAATGAAGGAGAAAACCCTTTTTGCTCACTGTGGGGAGGTTTGCTCTCTCCGTGCCTCACCGTGGTGCACACGGGCAGGTCACCCACTCATTAATGCACATGAATACGCAAACGGCACAGCCAGCGCTTCTCTCCATCACCATTCTCCTGCTCCACTCCTGCCCTTTTATCTCATTTCATAGAATCATAGAATCACCAGGTTGGAATTTACTGGTATTTGTGCTTTTACACAGCTTCTCCAGCCCTGAGGAGCCCAATTGGTGCTGCGCATTCTACAAAACCTCCTGTCTTTCCAGAGGTCAATATCAGATCATGAAAAATTATTTTTATTTCATCATATTATCAGTCAGGGAACAAACACCACACAAACGCGGAGTAAGAGCTCTCTAGGAAACATTTAACACTGCATCCAGCTTCAGCCACTCTATTTTGAGCGGTCCCATACCCAGGGAATAGGGAGAAGTAGCAAAACGTACAATGAATTTTAGAATTATAAAAGGGTTTGGGTTGGAAGGGATCTCCAAGTCCATCCAGTCCCACCCCCTGCCATGGGCAGGGACACCTCCCACCGGATCAGGGACTCCAAGCCCCATCCAGCCTGGCCTTGAACCCCTGCAGGGATGAGGATTCCAACTGTACCAAGCCACATCCACGGGCTCAGAGCCCCACACCCCAGAGCTCGCCCTACACGCAGGAGCCTGCACAAAGCACAGCTCAGTGTTTCTGCTAAAAGCTACAGGAATTAAAAAAAAGGAAAATAGAACTCCTGCAGCTCTGACTTCCTGGCTTTCATTTGCCTTTATGGTGGTTGCTCACAAGGAACTGGGTTTAGGAACATTAGGCGCACACCTTCTGGCAGCCACAAACACTGAACAAAAGGACCTGGAGAGAAACTCACACCCACTTGTTACCAGTAAAAACTGGGAAGGCAGGAAAGAGCAGGACTTGTGCTGAGTTACCCACTGCTGCATTTTCTAGCTGGAGCAGCTCCAGCAGCTCCCAAAACCCACATTCAAGGGACACACGGTGCAGAGGGATCTCAGCCACACCACACTCTCTGCCTTTGCTGGGACCCTGCTGCGTGCCCTTGGCCAATCCAGCCAGCCAAGACCTCAGCAAGGGAAAACAAGCCCTGTAACTGCTGCATTTATAAACAGTTTTGAGAAGCAGAGTAAACAAAAGCAGCATCAGCAGAAGAGCAGCAACCGTTTGCACAGAGATTAAGGAGGACTGGTTTTCTTTCCAAGAGAGGGGGAAACGAGTTCTGGGGACAGAGGAGTAAGACACGCAGCTCTAACTGGTTTTTATTGCACCGATAGCCACCACCTCGCCGTTCCCTCCTGTGCCTGCGTCCTTGTACCAACCCCTGCCTCTTAAACACCCTTTATCTGACCCAACATCACACACATTCGAATGCCTCGCAACACTGGGGCTTCTCTTTTCTGTCTATCCGCTTGCAGACACTGCCAGAGGGTCAAGTTAAGCAGTAAGGGGGGATGCAGCATCTCCAAGGATGGTCTGAAAACACAGGAAGACAACATGGACAGAGTAGCAAGAAGCAAAACTAGTGAGGGGTCCTTCATTCCCAGAGGAACTGCGCATATATATGAACCCTCTTCCCCAAATGGGAATTAAGGAGGAGCGCATGGGAAGGGCTCACAGGAGGCAGTAATCCTTCATCGTTTCACGAAAGGCAAAGATAAATCCTATCAGCAGCAAGGCCAGAGATCTCAGACAGCAAAAGGGTTTGGAATGAGCAGATTTCTGCACAGGTGATTTGAGACAGAACCACGAGCAGAGCTCGATGCAGCCCAGCAAGGCTCTGTCCCTGCAGCGTTCAGGGGAGGGGGATGAACAGCGAGAATGGGAGCACAGACCAGAAGCTGAAATTAGGGACTAAACACAAGCTGAAGACCTAAGACTGCCCATGCCAGGCAAAAAAAAGAAAGTGCAAACTCCATGTTTAAACACTGCGTAGCACAGAAACCAAGAAATCTCCAACCGCAAACCAAATGGCTCCACGATACGTGAGGCAGAGGGGAGCTGTGCTCAAGTCCCAGTCGAGGTACAGCATTCCTCTTTTAAACAGTCAGAAAAGGGAGAGTATCAGCTGAACGAGATGGGAGAAGTGGCTGGAGCCTCATCAAGAGCAAACAGCCCAAAACATGACTAGAAAATCCATTCTGTAGGAATGGCTACAAATCCACACCACTTAACTTAAACCCATGCAGCCCAAGGGGATCTGGGGACAGAATTGATAGCACAACATCGAAAACGCATTTCTGTGTCTCAGGAAAACTCTGTCAGCAGGATGGCATCAGCTCACATTATTCAGGTGCACAAAATTTGGCTTCAGGAAGGGAATAAACTGGAATAACTTCAATACCTGTAATTCTTGGAAAACCAGTGGGTTGCATAGACTGAGAGCAGGGTGTCCAGCAGCAACTGGAGCCTTCTGGGAGGGGCAGTCAGGTGGGATTATTCATAGAATCCTATTCAGAGCAAGAGAGAGCACAGGGGCAGCTCACATGGTTCAGGTGTGAAACCTGACTTCAATAAGAAGATTGCAGTCAGGTGGAATACATCAGAGCAAGAGAGACAAGGAGCCCAAAGAAAAAGTCCCCCCAAACATTTCCTAGACATACCAGGTTAAAGCAAAGTCACCAAGAGACTTGCTTTAGGCCAGGCAGGAACCCAGTCGCTGGTAAAACAGGACTTAGTTGAGATCCTAAACGAGACCGTCCTTCTCCTCCCCACTGCATGTGGTTCCTCATAAATTAACGTGTTAGGAGGAGTCATAAGTTTTGTGCTGCTAGAGGGCCTGGCACTAACGTTTGAAGCTGAAAGAGATGAGATCTTAGGAAGAAATTCTTCATGATGAGGGTGGGGAGGCCCAGGCTGCCCAGAGCAGGGGTGGCTGCCCCATCCCTGGAGGGGTTCAAGGCCAGGCTGGATGGGGCTTGGAGCCCTGATCCAGTGGGAGGTGTCCCTGCCCAGGGCAGGGGTGGGACTGTATGGGCTTTGGAGGTCTCTTTCAACCCAAACCATTACCGAGTTCTATGGTTCTACATCTTCTGCCCCAGCTTTCCTCAGAGCTGCAAGCCCCGCACCTCTTCCCACAGCAACTCAGGATTTCCCTCTCTCCCAACACTCCACACATTTCTCCTACCCCCACTCCTGGTGCTCAGCACCTGCACAGGTGTAGGGTGGGTGAGAGCATCACCCCTCTTACATCCCCCCATGCTGCTCCGAAGCCCCCTACTCCCCTCACAGACCCCCCCCAAATTCCCTAAGTGTCCTCACAACCCCTACCTCCTCTCACAGCCCCCCAAACCCCCTACATGCCCTCATATGCCCTCACAGCCCCCTCAAGCCCACTATGTCCCCTCACGGCCCCTAACATCCCCTCAAAGCCCCTTACGTCCCCTCAAGCCCGCTATGTCCCCCCAAAGCCCCCTCTATCCCCCCTCAGCCCCCCAAATCCCTCTATGTCCCCTCACAGCCTCCCCAAAGCCCCTCACAGCCCCCCTAAAGCCCCCTCTGAGCCCCCCCCCAAACCCCATCTATCCCCTCACAGCCCCACCAAAGCCCTCTCTATCCCCTCACAGCCCCCCCATCCCCTGAGAGACCCCCTAAGACCCCCTCTATCCCCTCACAGCCCCCCCCAAGCCCCCTCTATCCCCTCAGAGCCCCACCAAAGCCCCTCACGGCCCCCCTAAAGCCCCCTCTAACCCGTCAGAGCCCCCCCAAGGCCCCCTCTATCCCCTCAGAGCCCCCCCAAAAGCCCCATCTATCTCCTCAGAGCCCCCCCAAGGCCCCCTCTATCCCCTCAGAGCCCCACCAAAAGCCTCATCTATCCCCTCAGAGCCTCACCAAAGCCCCCTCTATCCTTTCAGAGCCCCCTCTATCCCCTCAGAGACCCCCTAAGCCCCCCTCTATACCCTCAGAGCCCCACCAAAGCCCCCTCTATCCCCTCACAGCCCCCCATCCCCTCAGAGCCCCCCTAAGACCCCCTCTATCCCCTCAGAGCCCCCTAAGACCCCCTCTATCCCCTCGGAGCCCCCCCCAAGCCCCCTCTATCCCCTCAGAACCCCCCCAAAGCCGCATCTATCCCTTCACAGCCCCATCAAAGCCCCCTCTATCCTCTCAGAGCCCCGACAAAGCCCCTCACAGCCCCCCTAAAGCCCCCTCTATCCCCTCAGAGCCCCCTCAGTCCCCCCCCAGCCCCCCCCAAGCCCGCTATACCCCCTCACAATCCCTCACAGCCCCTCCAAAGCCCCCGCTGCCGCCTCACAGCCCCCTGGCAGCCCCTGCGCATGCGCGGATCCGGCCCCGCCGGCCGCTGTGGGGACGCGGCCCCGCCCCGCGCGCCCGCACTGCGGGGTGGGCGGGGCCAAAGGATCGAGGCCCCGCCCCTCGAGCGCGGTGGGCGTGGCCTCGCCCTTTAGCCACGCCCCCACAGCAGCCTCGATTGTGGTCGCGGCTTCACCTTAGCCCCCCGCGCTGCAGGCTCGCGGTGGGCGTGGCCTCGTTCCGCCATGGCCCCATCCCTCTGCTGGGTGGCGGTGGGCGTGGCCTCTCCCCGGCAGTCCCTGCGGTGGGTGTGGCCTCGCTCTGACCCCGCCCCCTTTCTGGCCCCTGTGGGCGTGGCCTCGCTTTTGCCCCGCCCCCTTTTTGTAGGGCGGCGGTGGGCGTGGCCCCGCCCAGGCCCCGCCCCTCGGCGGGGGTGTGTGGGGCCTGTTTGTGGGCGTGGCCTCTTTATGGCCACGCCCCCTCCGCTTGTCTATCACGGGCCTGGCCCCGCCCCTCCGCAGGCCGGTGGTGGGCGTGGTCTCTCCAGGCCCCGCCCCACACAATGGGATGGGCGTGGCCTCACCCGGGACCCCCCTCCGTGCCCCTGGTGGGCGTGGCCTCGCTCTGGCCCCGCCCCTCTGGGCGGTGGGCGTGGCTCCGCCATGGCCCCATCCCTCTGCACTGTGGCGGTGGGCGTGGCCTCTCCCCAGCACCCCCGTGGTGGGCGTGGCCTCTCTCTGGCCCCGCCCCCTCCCTCTGCCGTTTATGGGCGTGGCCTCTCTCTGGCCCCGCCCCCTCCCTCTGTCGTTGTGGGCGTAGCCTCCCCTGGCTCCGCCCCCTCCCGCTGCCGTTGTGGGCGTGGCCTCTCTCTGGCCCCGCCCCTCCCGCTGCCGTTGTGGGCGTGGCCTCCCCCGGCCCCCGCCCCCCCTCCCCGCTGGCGGAGCCGGAGCCGCGGGGCCCGGGATGCGGTGATCGCGGGGCGGCGGCGCCGGCCCCAGCACGGAGGCCCCCGTGGAGCGTCGGGCCGCGGGCCGCGCCCCGATGAGGGAGAAGGAGGCGGGGGCGGAGCGGGGCAAGCCCGCCACCTACACCGGGGACAAGAAGGCGCGCATGGCGGCCAAGACCAACAAGAAGTGGGTGCGCCTCGCCACCGTGCTCGCCTACGTGCTCTCCGTCTCGCTCGCCGCCATCGTCCTCGCCGTCTACTACAGCCTCATCTGGCAGCCCGTGCGCGGCGGCCCCGGCCCCGCCGCCTCCTCCGCCGCCTCCTCCTCGGCCCCGCCGCGCCCCGGCCCCGCGCCGCCCTCCGCCCGCCCCGACCGCGCGGGGGCCCCGCCGGGGGCCGGGCCCTGAGGGGCTCCGGGGGCACCGGGAGGCGGCGGGGGCCGGGAACCATCGCCCCAAGGGAGCACCGGGGGCACCGGGAGGCGGCAGAGACCGGAGCCGATCGCTCCAAGGGAGCTGCGGGAGCACCGGGAGCACCGGGAGGCGGCGGGGACCGGGAACAGCCGCTCCAAGGGAGCACCGGGAGGCGGCGGAGACCGAGACCGATCGCTCTTCGGGAGCACCAAGAGGTGGTGGGAACCGGGACCGGCACCGATCGCTCTGAGGGTCTCACCGGGAGCACCGGGAGGCGGCGGAGACGGGTACCGATTGGTCGTCGGGAGCACCGAGAGGCGGTGGGGACCGGGACCGGGACCGGGACGGATCGTTCGGCGGGGGCTGCCCCCGGAGGAGGCCCGGAGGGGACCCGGGAGCAGCGGGAGGCGGCGGAGACCGAGAACCGTCGCTCGAAGGGAGCACCGGGAGCACCGGGAGGCGGCGGGGACCGAGACCGATGGCTCTTCGGGAGCACCGAGAGGTGGTGGGAACCGGGACCGGGATGGATCGCTCGGCGGGTCTGACCGGGAGCACCGGGAGGCGGCGGCGGGGACCGGGACTGATCGCTCGGTGCTAGGGACCAGGACCGGGACCGGGACCGGGACCGATCGCTCGACAGCAGCCGCCCCGGCCGGGACCAGAGGAGCTCGGGAGGAGCCGCTCGGTACCGGGGACCGACCCGTCGGGGCTGCCCGGGATCGACGCCCGCGCCCGGGGCGGCCGCAGCATCTGCAGCCCTGGCCGGTGTCCCCACCGGGGCCCTGGAGACGATTCCGAGGCCGTAACCCGCTGTTTAGGGCAAACCGGTTCTGTTCGATGAGCGTAAACTTATTTAAACCCGTGTGAAAGGTAAAGCGACTTGTTTACTATATTAAAATATTTTCCCAAGATGAAAGTCTCTGGCATCGCGGGCGTTCTTTGCGCGGCGGGAGGCAGCCGAGCGGGAAGGGCGCTCGGGGCGGCTTTTCCAGCCTAACGGGCACCGGGGGCGCGTGACGTTGGCTGGTTCGCTGCTTCGGCCTCCTCGGGGGAGGCTGGAGGAGCCTCCATCCTCCGCCAGCTCCCGCTGCTCCCGGCTCCCCAGTCCCCTGCCCCGTTATCCCTGTTGGTGACGAGCAGCGTGAAGAAAAAGTGGCTTTTGAGCACAGAACGTGGGCTGGCGGCTCGGAAATCTGCGTTGCCTCAGCTGTTCGGTAACCGCAAGGCTGCCGGGTGGTTCCGCATCCCTGTGGGGTCATCGCCAGAGCCGAGATTCCCTCTGCTGAGGGTGGTTCAGGCTGAACATTAGGAAAAAATTTTCCTGGAAAGGGTGATTGGGCAGTGTCCGAGGCTGCCCAGGGAGGGGGTTGAGTCCCCTTCCCTGGAGGGGTTTAAGGGCCGGGTGGACGAGGTGCTGAGGGACATGGGTTAGTGATTGATGGGAATGGTTGGACTCGATTATCCAGTGGGTCTCTTCCAACCTGGTGGTTCTGTGATAAAAATGAGCCACAACGTGGTGTACAGCCATGCACGAAGCACTGAGCTGCTTTAAAGTCAGAGAGGGAATAGCCGTGTTGTACCTGGCGTGAGGCTTTTCCTTCCCAGCATCCTGGGAACAAGAGAAACAGGGCAAAAGGAGGAGGCGTTTGTGCTTTACCACCCTCCTTTCCCATTTTCTGCAGCGTGCGGGACACTCTGTGTGCCGTTAAGGTGCCAAGAAAGAGCGTGTGCTGGTGGGGAGGGAGAAGCATCCGACTTGGATCATTGCAGCTGGCGTGTGGTCACTGCTGGGAGCCCAAATCTGCTGCTCTGCCACCTTCTTGCCTCCTGAGTCGCTTCCAAACTCGTGCCCGGCGGCTCTGGCCGTGCGGCTGCGTTGAGCCCCAGTGTCCTCGATCCATCCCGGGGTGGGATCCTGCTCCCCTGCAGCCCGTGGGTACCCGCTGGCGCTGCCGCTCGCTCTGCGGGGCTCCCACCCCTGGCTGGGGGATAAAGGCTTTTCTGCAGCTCCCGAAGCGGGGAATGAGTAAAAAAGAAACCAAACATGCTGGTGGTTTGGTGCCAGCTGAGTTTACTCTGTTTCTTGGCTCAGGTACGAGATGCAGAGCCAGTTGGGAAGCGTCTCCGAGAGGGAGTTTGTGTTTAACTTTTAAACCTTTGAAGATAAATAGAAGCCGGGGGGGCTGCAGAGGCGCTGGGCTGTCCCTGGTGCCAGCCAGCAGCTCAGGCTGGTGGGTCTGTAGCAGCTTTGGAGGGGGCATTCGATGCGTTCTGGACGTGCCTGGACTCCTGGCATCCTTCACTTTAAAGACTATTGCTCTCAGAAGAGCAATAGAGCAGATGGGAGAGGAAGCCGAGCGAATTAAATGGGCTGCGTGGCGCTCTTCCAGCCCGCCGTGTAGCTGTGGAGAGAAGCCTTGTACCCGGGAGCAGGAACAACGCCGAGCACTTCGCCTCGTCTGCGGGTTCTGCGGCGAGCGAGCTGAACGTCCTGGCCCCAGGGATCCGCTCTGCCGGAGGGAACAGACCGCGGCTCATGGTCCCCTGCCCTTCTGCTCTAAAAATAGCTGAGGAGCCAGTGCCGAGATAGTCGTGGCTGTCTTCATTCCTGTATGGAAGCGCAGGCCTGATGGGCTCCCATAGGCCCTTCCCAGGCCCTGGGTTTGCGTCTTCTCTGCTGGCAAACTGAGAATTAAGCAAAACCCCTTCTTTTCCGTACCTGTTATCCCTGAATTTGGAGCCTCCTGCAGCTTCACTGCTCTGGTAGCGGGCACGCAAGGGGGAAAACCAGCTGGGAAAGGTGCAGAAGGGTCACAGACTGCTGGCCAACAGCTTTGTTCTCCAAAGCCCTCTTGGACCTGGATCGTTCGTCACCCTCTCTGCAGTTCTCTGGAGGGAGGCGTGTTCCCCGGCCGTCCCGCGCACCCATCGCTGTGTTTGCTGCTCCCTTTGTGGCGGCATCCTGGACATCCAGGACCGAGTGCACTTTGCAAGTATCTATCACAACAAGAACAACTCGGCTGGGTCGGTCCCGAGGTGTAAGGTGACTTTTTAAGATTGTGGTGCCAGGGATTTCTTGGGGAGCAGGCTGGCTGTGAGAGAAAAGAGCAGGGTTGTCATCTCAGACCGTGACTCTGTGTGCGACGTTGCTGCCTTTGTGCTGAGACTGTAATTGTGTCTGAATATGATTTTTTAGCGCAGTCACCGCTCTCGGGTGAACCCGAGGCTGAAAAGCCAGACCGCCTTGCTGTCTGCTCTGTTACTTCTGCTCCAATTCCGTCTTTCCCTTCATTGCTCCTCAAAAAAAAAAAAGAAAACCCCACACAACTGGGTTCACCGAGTGTGATTGTGTCGGGTGGGATGAGGCGCAGGCGTTTGTGTTGCTGCCTGGACAGAAATCACCGTGACCTCACGATTCTGACACGTTAGGCCCTTTGCTTTGGTGGAACAAGAGTCTCCAGAGTCCTGGCTGGTTCCTCTACAAGCACCGTGGCTGTAGGATACGGCTGGAATTGTGATTCCATGCCAAATACGGCACCTGTGCTTCTGGTTTTTAACTTCAGCCTTTTATTGACTAGACCTGCTAATAGTCCTGTAGCGCCGACTTCCCTCCAAGCGCTGAGTTTGTGTTTCAGGTGCAGATTATTCTGAAATATTATTCTAGCGGTGTCACAGGGAGGTAAACGCCACGGTGGCTTTGACTTCCCAGTTCCTGATCACAGTAACCGCTGTAGAGGATGGAGAGATCAGCAGATCACCTTCTGGTTTTCCTTTCTCGCTGAGAAGAGCCTTTTGATGGAAAAATTTGGCTTCTTGTGAGAAAACCTCCTGCCAATCCTGCCCTGTCCAACCTTTGCGTGACGATGGTGACCTGCTAGCACTGTAACGCTGCCTCTACCTCAATCCAAATCCCAGGTTGCCCAGGGAAGCAGTGGCTGCCCCATCCCTGGAGGGGTTCAAGGCCAGGCTGGATGGGGCTTGGAGCCCCTGATCCAGTGGGAGGTGTCCCTGCCCATGGCAGGGGTGGGACTGGATGGGCTGTGAGGTCCCTTCCAACCCAAACTATTCTATGACGCGCTCCCTAAAAAGAGGAGCAGGAAGTGAAGAATCATTACTGATGTTCAGTCAAAGGCGCATCTAGGTCAGAGGGTGGGTTTTGGACCTTCTCGGTTCCTTCCTTGCGTGCCGATGCCTTTGGGCTCATGCCTGTTTCTTGATGTTCAATACTGACCCTGCTCCAGCGGTCGCTGGCGTTGTCCCACCAGGCTCAGCTCTACAAGGCGAGGGAGCTCCTTTGCTGTAACTCGCGGGCTGAGGGACCAGAAGGAAGGGAACGGCTTGAAACCAGTTACTGGAGCGTGTGATGTGCTCCGGCAGCTGGCTCACAGCTTCGTCTTCTAAGAGCTCCCTCTTCCCCACGCGTGTTGTCTCCCGGTCTCAGCTGATGCAGCGCGTACTCTCTGAATCCCGGGTTTCTGGGACACCTGGGTGTGTTTCTGACTAGGAAGGGGGTTATTTTTAACCCCCCTCACCTGGAAGGGAAACGGTGTGGAAGGTCGGTGCGTGTTTCTGTTATTTCTGGACTCCACACGGGGTGTTCCTGGTTTGCAATCCGTGCGGTGAGCGCCGCTGCGGGTATTGGTGAGATGGGAACGCGGAGCCAGAGCTGCCGTCAGGCTCTGATGTTGTTCCTCCCACGGTAATTGCTTTGTTAAAGCTTTGGAACCTGAAGGACCTCCAGCTTTACCCAGCTGTACTTTTTGTCCTTGGCTTGAGGGTTTTAAATTGATCTCTATACAAGGGTTGATTCGCTCATCTGAAATCGATCCTGGTAGCAATTTTAGCTACAGGGTTGCTGTGTGGACACCGATGGTTGATTTTGCCTGGTAGAAGTGTCCATCAGGAAGCTGTTTCTGTGGTGTGAAGGAAAAAGTGTCCTTCCTGAGAGTCACTGCTGCCTTCCCGTTGTCTGGAAGGGCTGGAATAACGCCCACAATCCCTGAGGCACCAGTCAGCGCGGGGAGGGAACAGGTCCCTCTGTAACTGCTCTCCGCAAGCTGCCACCACATCTGCTGGCAAGAAGAGAGCTGTGGCAACAAGAAGACTCTGATGCCTCGATGAAAAATCCAGCTTCGTGTTCCACTGCAGCAAGTTTGTGGGTGACTTAGCTGAGCCAACTCGAGTTAAACACGTTCCTAAGCAATCCGGATTGGAGCCCTTGCTCTATAAAGCAGGGATTACTGATTCAATTCAGAAAACTCTGTTTGTGGGACTGAGAAACACTGAGGAACTGGAGCTTTTTTTTCCGGGTTACAGCTTTTATTTCATATAAATAATCCCTCTACATCAGCTTTTTCAACTTCTCAGTCTTTTCTCTCACTGTAAAGAAGAAACAGCCAGCCACAGTGTTCTGAAAATCGCAATCCAGGCACCAACCAAAGTGCATTCGAGCCGAGTGTTAATGAGCAAGGAAAATTACACCGAGAACAGGCACTCCCCGTACCCTCCCCTCCCTGGCACCGCACAGACCCAGGCACTCCTGGCATCGGTCGAGACCAAGTTACTTGAATTTGCAGGAGAAGAAGGAGGGGATGGGTGAAATGGGGTGGTTTTACATTCAAAAAGGTTAAGATAGAGCAGAGACTGCGGTTGGGTTTTTCTCTCTGCACCTGAGGGCTGGACCAGGGCGATGTCAAAGGTTCTGGCTGCTCTGGAGGTGCAACCGGCTCTGAGCGGAGACGCGTTTGTGTGGAACGTGAGGCCGGCCGGTTCCTGGGATGCGCTGGGAATGACTCTGCCTGGGCCAAGACTGAGGTCAGTAACACGAGTAATAATAAATTAAAACAACTGAACAGTTGTAAGCAGGTGTTTGAACCTGTCACATCAGGAAAATCAGCCTTTAGCAGCGATGGAGAACCTCCAGGACCCGGAGCAGTTTCACAACCTGCCTTTTATCTGTTTTGTTCTTTTATCTGCTGGATAAGCTCAAATAAACGCGGGCAGGGTGGAGATGTTTCTGCTAACAAGGCACAAAAGCTGCACGCTCCGGTTCTCACTAATGACTGGTCTGAAACCAATAAAGTCTCCCAAATTCAGCACATAGAGGGAGTTCCCGGGCTTCTCCTTCACAGGTTGGTGCTGCGGATCTACGTTAGGTGGAAAACCAAAGTGCGTATCTGTGCAAACATTAGTTTATTAGAGCAGCGTACAGTATCTCAGCCCACACATGCCAACCTTGCCGAGGCAGCTGCTGTTTCGGTTCGTGAACACATCCCACAGCGGAGTTCAACACATCTCCACAAATCCATGTCTGCTCGTACGGTTGCTCCTGCAATGAGCTGTAGAGCAGCGCTGCAAAACGAGGGCGCTCCCCTCTCTGCTCTGCAGTCGGAGGTCAGGAACTATGCCCTGTTATTCCTTTCACCTGCGTTCTGCCTCCTCCTTTCCCTGTATTTCACCTGGGGCCTGGTTTGCTCTGAATCTCTTAGTGTTTGTGAATCCAAGCGGCTGGGATTCTTGCACATTTACGCGTGTAAATGCTCGTCCAGCTCCTCGATTTGTAAGGTGGCTTTTAAGGCCAGGCCAAAATATCTGCATGGCAGCGTGCGAGGGAGCTGCTGCTCTCTCATCCCAGCACGAGGCTGCAAAAGGCACAACCAGGAAGGCGAAGGAAGCCTTAGACCCCCCCAGCTCCAACCTGGCCTGGGTCCTCGGTGCAGGATGGTGGAGAAGGAAGGTTATTGCATTTGTGTTCTCCTCACCCTGTGTATCTCTAGCTGCCGTAGCCTTCCTGGTGCTTGGCTGAGCTGGGGATGTAGCTGCTCAACCCAGCGGCTGCCTTCTTTACAAACAAGCCATCTCCTGCCTTCTGACGCAGCCTGTGCTGCTGGGCACCCCCTCCATCCCCCAGGAGGAGGAGGAGAGGCAGCTTTTAAAGGGTGAGATGCCACGCTTGGTGTGTGCTTGTCAAAACCCCCTTTGCCCCACAGCGCAACTCAAGGATGCTCCATCACTTTGTACCCTCAACCCACGACCTTTGCCAAAACTTCAACCACATCCGAACCTCTAGTCCCGAACGCGACTTTTCCATCCACCTACCGAGCTACAACACGAAGCGTCTGCCCCCTCTGTCCATCGCCTGCCCCCCGACCCTCCTCCTGGCACACGCAGTTCCCTTCCCAGGGAGGAAACGGGAGGGTGCTCAGAAACCTAAATCTCAACTTGAACCAGAATTAGTTATTAAATAAAATAAAGTGCATCCAGTAGGCGTTTCCTTGGCTTGCCACACAGCTGCGAGATAGGCAAAACAAACAGAAAAGAGAAGGGACAGTGGATTTGTTGTAGGGTGGGAGTGTGTGCAGCCTTCCCTGCCCTTCGGCACACGGAG
This sequence comes from Phaenicophaeus curvirostris, assembly GCF_032191515.1. Taxonomy (NCBI): domain Eukaryota; kingdom Metazoa; phylum Chordata; class Aves; order Cuculiformes; family Cuculidae; genus Phaenicophaeus; species Phaenicophaeus curvirostris. Next base: position 579,697 of record NC_091396.1, read on the forward strand.
AGGGAACGGTGCTGCCAAACCTGGGAGTGGGGGCGGCGAGGGGGGATCCCACGGGCTGTGAACGGTGCTGAAAGCTGATTTCATTGAAGGTCAAAGAGCGAGGACGAGCCTGCGGTCCTCTCCTCATCCACCGCCTCCAGCGTGTTACCCTGTGAAACCAGAGCAGAGACAGCAGCGAGATTATCGCTCCGCAGGGAATACCGAGCAGTAAATTAACAGTGTCTGATGAGGTTCAGGCTGACCTTCCCGCACGGATGAGGCTGCGTGGGGGCACCCCCACCTCCTGCCTGATCCCACGGGAATGAGGGAGGAGGCTCTGCAGCCCAGGGGATGGACAGGATGTACCAGTCTGAATGAGACACACTCCCAGTCCTCCCTTGGGTTAGATAAAACCTGCTTTGCGCTCTCCTTCTGTCTCACAAACTATCATAGAGTCACAGAATGGGTTGGGTGGGAAGGGACCTCAAAGTCCACCCAGTCCCACCCCTGCCATGGGCAGGGACACCTCCCACTGGATCAGGGGCTCCAAGCCCCATCCAACCTGGCCTTCAACACCTCAGAACCATCCCCCTCATCCCATCCCTGCCCTCCCTGATCCAGAGCCCCTTCCCAGCTTTCAGGGAGCCCCTTTCCGTCCTGGAAGCTGCTCTAAGGTCTCCCCTGAGCCTTCTCTTCCCTAGGGCTGAAGAACCCCAACTCTCTCAAGGGCAGAAAGGGGCACCCACTTGTCCCTAAGGAAAAACTAATCCCTGAGGGGACGCTGCCATCCTGTAGCTGCCTCCAGACCTGCAGAAATTGGTTTTAATAGGCAAAGGCAGCTTTTTTTCCCCGCTCTGGTTACCAGGTTCTTAAGTCCTGCTTGGAATTGCTGAGCTGGATTTCTCCTGCATCCATGTCTGAATCCACACACCCGCCCGTCACTGATGCGGATTTCAGCATCGAACGCTCACAAGAAAGAGGAGGGGGGGGTATAAAAAGAAAACCAGATGGAACATCATGAACGCAGGAGGGGCAGCAGTAAGGAAACCTTCAGAGGAATCATTTAAGGACACGGCCACGGATATCGACTCAGGAACTGTGCTGCAATCACACCCGAGGAACTGAAATAATCAATGTGTGCACAGCCGAGAGGAGACTCTAAAGCTGTTGCCAGAGACATTTTTCATTGCCCTCTATGTGTGCAGAACTGGAGTTGGATGCATCCTGACTGGAAGGGATGCTCGGTGGTGCAGGAGCACACAGGGATCAGTGCTGAAGGAAGGGATGATCGATTGTATCGATGGTGCAGGAGCACATGGGGATCCAGAGCTGAATGGAAGGATGCTCGATGGTGCAGGAGCACACGGGGATCAGTGCTGAAGGAAGGGATGCTCAATGGTGCAGGAGCACACAGGGATCCAGAGCTGAATGGAAGGATGCTCGGTGGTGCAGGAGCACATGGGGATCCAGCGCTCAAGGGAAGAGCCAGGCAGCAGATTTCCAGAGCAGTGCTTGCTGGTCCAACTATTGTAACATAATCTGGCTTACAAGTCTGAGCCAACTGCAGAGCTGGCTCTGGTCATTGTTAATTAATTTTATTATTAATGGTTTCAGAAGCCTCTCTGAGAGCCCTACACTATTGTCTTTCCATATTACCCTTTCCATACAGACACCTCCTTTCTGTGCACAAGTGCATCTGCACAGTCGAGGCACCGGTGGCTCTGAAGTCATTAGTTCACTTAGTAATTAGACAGTGATTACCGTTTCCCTTGTCTCACACTGTATCCTCTTCCTCACGCGTAACTGGAGGCTGGGAAGAGACTTAGTGAGCCCCTTACCAAGCGTTGTGAGCGAGGGCTGAGGAGGGCGATGAGGCTGCGTGTGGCCTTGGACTCTGCCTGCGGCAGCACCAAATCTCCGCGTGTCACCGCAGGAGCAGATCAGCACTGGTCGCTGGGGGTATCACAGAGGCTCCATATGTGCTCAGGGCTCCAGGTGGGGTCTCACAAGAGCAAAGCATCATCCTGCAGGTCACACTGCATCCAAAACAACCACTCCCTAGACACCCCTGGAGTCCTTCTCTGTGTTCCTTCAATCCCAGTTGGAACGGGTCCAGCAGAGACTACAAAGATGATGCAAGGGCTGGAGCATCTCTGCTGTGAGGCCAGGCGGAGAGAGTTGGGGTTGTCCAGCCTGGAGAAGAGAAGGCTGCAGGGAGACCTTAGAGCAGCTTTCTTCCTTCTATCCAGTCTAAGTCGCCCCTCCCTTAGTTTAAATCCATTACTCCTTGTCCTGTCACAACAGGCCTTGCTAAAAAGCGTGTCCCCAGGTTTCCTCTGGGAATTGGAGCCCCGGGAGCTCACCCTGCCAGTCCTAGGCCAACTTCCAAGAGGGAACAGAGGCGATTCTCTCAGCTCTTGAGCCTCGAGGAAGCTGCTCTGTCCCTCGGTTGCCCCGTAACGCCGTCGGGCAGCGTGGGTCTCTGTTCCGCTGCCTGCACCAACCTTCAGCGCTGGTTCCTTCAGCGCCGAGCGCCTGCGACCCCTCCGCACACGGGCCCTGCCAGCCCCGCTCCCGCTTACGTCAGCCCAGAGCAGCGAGGTCAGATCCCTGGAGCTGCTCTGGAAATCCACCCCCAGCTGCATTTTCTCTAAAGATCTTACGATTAATTTTCTCAAGAGAATTCAGGGAAAAAGCTGCTGCGGTTTCCGTAGATCGTTTACTTCTCCGGGACTCGTTGGACGCTCTCCAGGGATTCCAGTCCTGCACTTCGGGTAAATATTTATCCCTTGTTATTTGAAGCAAAGGATGAAAGCCCCACCACGCTGTCTGCACAGCGTCTCCCGCTGGTTTGAAGGTGCTGGAGATTTTTAGGGCCATAAATAGACGTGAGCGGTGGCAGCCGTGAAAGCCACGCGGTGGCTGCTGGCAGCACGGAGCTGTGGCTCCCCAGGAACGGGGGAGCGGAACCTGCACATCAGTGTCTGGGGGACACGGGCACCCACAGAGCCCCAGAGCAGGGAGGGCGGGGAGTGCACTGTCCCCACCAATGACCACTGCCTGCTGCTCAGACACCAGCCTGGAGAAGAGAAGGCTGCAGGGAAATCTTAGAGCAGCTTCCAGGGCTGAAAGGGGCTCCAGGAAAGCTGGGGAGGGGCTTTTTACAAGAACCTGTGGTGATAGGATGACAGGGAACAGCTTTAAATTAGAAGGGGAAAGATTTAGATCAGACATTGGGAAGAAACTATTCACTGTGAGGGTGGGGAGGCCCTGGCCCAGGTTGCCCAGAGCAGGGGTGGCTGCCCCATCCCTGGAGGGGTTCAAGGCCGGGTTGGATGGGGCTTGGAGCCCCTGATCCAGTGGGAGATGTTCCCATCCTGAACCGTATTGCACAGACACAAGACCTTTTTGCTCCGACACGATGACAACTTAACCAACTAGAGCCAAATGAGCTTTTGCTGTGTTTGTGGTCATTACTGTTTTGTTGCTGCTAGCCCTGCTGCCAGGCTACGCGGATGAACGGTTGTGGCTGTGCTGAGCCAGCACTGGAGAAATCCAGGGCTCGCGGGGGCTGTGTCTGCCAAGGGCTGCTCCTGACAAACTGGACACAGCGAGCTGACAGTTGAAGGCAGGTCCCTCCGCCTTCCTCTCGGCTCTTCCGCCCACGACAAATAAATCAGGGCAGCATTTATTCTGTCTGCAAATGATCTTGCTTGAAAAGCCGGCCCCGATAGCAGCGTCACTGGTGCAGAGGGAGAGGTCAGATGGCTTCATGGTGACTTCATGATACAGCTTGAGTAAAATCTGGAGCTTTGCTCCATAACCAGACCTTGGTTTGTGGGCCTTTTCCACTGGAACCACCTTACACTTTGCATTCTCCCTGGCACATTAGCACTACCACATCACAATTCAGACAGCTCTCTCAGATCTCGTAGTGGGAAGAGAATCCCACGTGCAGTCACGCGTCTCCAAGCTGCTGTCCACAAGGTGGGACTCTACAGCTTTGCAAGTGTCAGGAAAGGGCCCATGCTGACCTCAAGCTATTCTGGTTGTGTTTATTTCTACCTAGAGAGGTAGAAATAAATGCATCCTGCCATCCTTTCTGAGGTTATTCCTCCCCAGGAACCATTTCAGTTTGGGCCCTAACGATTCCACACCACCAACCAGACTGAGTACTCTGGTTTTCTGTCCGATTTTCCCATCTGACTTTCCATGGGTCCCCATCCACCCTAGGGCAGGGTATATGATGCACAGAGTTAGATCACCCGAGGGATCCAAATCACTGTTAATTAACACTTTTGGGCAGTTATCTGCTACGATGCCACAGAAAATGGAGTTGTGGCTCCATACTATGGCCGAGAGCGTTAAGGGACAACAAACACACCATGGGGAGCAAGATAAGGAACTCACCTTCTCTCTCAGGCAAGCCAGTACCATCTTTGCTAGTTGAGAGCATCCCCACTGTCCTTGCAATCCTCAGGGCGGTCCCCTTCCCTGGGCTGTGATTTTCCCGTGTCCTGCTCAGACACCACAGTCTTGTCACAGCTGGCTTTCCCTGGGGGCGAAGGCTCTCCTCCGTGTTTGGCGCCTCCAGCATCTTCACTTCCTTTCAGTGCAACTGTTGGACCTTCAAGGGCCGTGTCGTGGGTCGCTTCCTCCCCTCTCTTGCTCACCAGCTCTCCTTCACCTGCATCCAGGCCGTCTCCTGCTGCTGTGTCAAGCTTTCCTCCGCGGCCGTTGGACGAGATCTCAGTGGATTCCTGCTCTGAAGTAGCGTTTTTCTCTAAGTCAGCCGCATCTGCATTTGCTCCCATGGGCAATGACAAGGTCTCCTCACTACTGGTGGCTTGTGCAATGCTTGGAAGACTGCTTGGCGCAGCGGTGCTGTTAGTGCTCTCCTCCCGAGAGATGCCAGCTCTCTCCTCATGAGAGATGCCACCAGTGCCAGGCTTCCCATTGGCATCTTCCCCAGCGCTTCCTGAACTCGGCTTGGGCGCTGGCTCCGAGTCCCCTGTGCCACCCACAGACACCTCCGTGCTGAAGCCTTTCGCTCCTCTCTGCTCCTCCTTCTGGCCATTCTGGGCAGACTGGACCTTTCCACTTTGAAGCCTTTGTGATGAGGATGCCCCGTGATCCTGGGGACTCGGCTGTTTCACCTTCTCCAGCTCAGCTGTGCAGTTCTCTTCCAGCCCTTCCTCACCTCTGCTCTTCCGCTTGTCCGTACCAAGGCTCCTCTGAGAAAAGAGGGAGATATTTAGTTCAACTTATTAAAATATTAGGATATAACCTCATCTGTGATTGTTCCCAAAACTCAAGGGAAAGTTCGCAGTGGCCACTAAAGGCAGTAGGTGGAGGACAACAAAGCCGGGGAAGGGTTTAGAGCACAAGCCTCATGAGAAGCGGCTGAGGGACCTGGAGGTGTTTAGCCTGGAGAAAAGGAGACTGAGAGGAGACCTCATCACTGTCTGCAACTGCCTGAAAGGAGGTTGTGGTGAGGTGGGTGCTGGGCTCTTCTCCCTCATAGCCAGTGACAGGACAAGGAGAAACAGCCTCAAAATGCACCAAGGAATCTAGGTTGGACATTAGGAGGAATTTCTTTACCAAAAGGGTTTTCAGGCAGTGGCAGAGGCTGCCCAGGGCGGTGGTTGGGTCACCATCCCTGGAGATGTTTAAAAGACAAATAGATGTTGTACTTGGGGACACGGTGTGGGGGTGGACTTAGCAGGTTTGGATCGATGGTTGGACTCAGTGATCTTAAAGGTCTTTTCCAACTGAAACCATTCTGTGATTCTGAGAAGTGAAGCATTCAGGGGCCAGAATAAGTGGGGTTCTGCTGGTAGAGGGTTAGTGCAAGAAGAAGTGCTAACGGAGGGGATATTTAACCCAACACAGTGTTCTCCTGACTCTGCACTGGTGCAGAAGCTCCAGCTTCCCCAACAGAGCGTGTACTGAGAAAACCCAGCGGCCAGCCTTGACCAATGAACTCACAGGGCCATCAGGGTCATCCTTCAGAAACAACGTGTCCTCGCCTTCTCTTGCATCCCATCTGTCAAGAGAAAACATTCAGGATTTAGCTCTTCAGGTTCTCATACGGCAAAGCTGCTCTCCCTGACCAGGGAACAAGAGGTGAAGGTGGCAGAGACACAACTGGTCTAGTTCCTTTCGGCACCTCCAAAGCCCTCAGCCCATCCAGAGACAATCGTCTGAGACCAATAAATCTTAAGAGACTGGTTGTTATAATTCTAAATGTAATGAAAACCCAAATTCCACTTCCAGAACAGACATTCACTGTTAGATTAACAAGATCCAGTGGTTGCTTAGGCTGATGTCTGCCACAGACTTGTCCTGCCTGCCTGGCAGTGCCCGAGTGTCTCGCATCTCCACAATGGGAGAGGATAAAATCACGTTGAAGTAGCCTGGGAGACGGGAGTGCAGACACACGCAAGCAGCCTGGAGGAATGGCTGTGAGAATCAGACTGAAAGCCCAGTGAGCATGGACTCTCTTCCCCTCTCAGCATCACCAGCAGATGCCCAGGGCAGAGCTTGGATAGAGGGCAAACGCGTTTACCACCTCCCCAGGACTCTGCCCAGCTCCGGGATTTCCTGTGGCCGAGATGGTATCCCCGTGTGGAGTCAAACTTAGCAGTCAGTCTCCTCCCAGAACATATGCAAGAGCATTTTGACCTCGTAATAAACTCGCAGCAGCTTCAACATCCCATGCCAAAGAGGCCACAGCTTAAGCCAGACGACAAAGTGCTTTCCTTTGCTGGTTTGAATTTGGTAAGGTGAATATAAATCTGAATTTGCCCAAGCAGTGCTCGCGCTGTGTAACTCGCCTTCTCCTCTGGGTGCCTGGTGTGTTTGTATAACACACACACAAAAAAAATATCATTTTATATATACACAGATATAGAACACACACGTGCTTCTCCTTGCACTATGTGCTTAGAACACAAAATGAGCAAACGTGTGAGATTTAATTCTCTAGACAAACTCTGCTGGGCTTATTGGCTTCTTCATTTGGCCAATTTGGGCCAAGACACAAAGAAATCAAACACACATTGAGGTGACTGCAGAGTCAGGCATTTCCAAAAGCAAATGTGTTACAGTGACCCCATGTGCCCTCGTGAAATTGCCATCACCGGCACCACCGCGCAGTCACATTAAGCCGCTTCACGCTCTTGTCGCTTAGCAAAGTCCTTAGGGCAGGAGCAAACTGCATTTGCAAACACCAGGAGACTCTTTCACCATTCTGTGATTCTACGGCTGAGGTCTGGCCGTGCCTCTCCCAAACACCAGTTGGCAGCCAGGCTCCTACCTTCTGGCTCTGCCGGTCAGTCTGTCCTTTCCCTTCGCTCGGCTGCTCACAGCGGGTACGGCCTTCGAACCAGGGTCGCTCACGTTCACTCCATGCTGTCCTCCACCTAGAATACAGGGTGGAAATGCCATACGAGAGCACATGGATGGAAACCAAAGGGACCAACGTCCTCGTATCCCTGGAAAGGACCTCTGGAGGGAAAAGCCTCTGAAGCTGTGTGCATATTGTACATGTATCATGGAATGGTTTGGGTCGGAAAGGATCTCACAGCCCATCCAGTCCCACCCCCTGCCATGGGCAGGGACACCTCCCACTGGATCAGGGGCTCCAAGCCCCATCCAACCTGGCCTTGAACCCCTCCAGGGATGGGGCAGCCACCCCTGCTCTGGGCAGCCTGGGCCAGGGCCTCCTCGCTCTCACAGCAAAATATTTCTCCCTAAGATCTCATCTCAATCTCCCCTCTTGCAGCTCCAAAACCTTCCCTTCGTCCTGTCCCTGCCCTCCCTGATCCAGAGCCCCTCCCCAGCTTTTCTGGAGCCCCTTTTAAGTGCTGGAAGCTGCTCTAAGGTCTCCCTGCAGCCTTCTCTTCTCCAGGCTCAACAACCCCAACTCTCTCAGCCTGGCCTCGTACGGGAGGTGCTCCAGCCCTTGGATCATCTCCATGGCCCTTATTTTCTGAAGTAGTAAATACAAACCAAGATTTATGGGTGTTTCTTCTGTATTTTTTAGTCCAAATTCCAGTTTAACTTTAAATCTTATTCTTTGGACACTGTCTCCCTTGGAAGACTCATTCTCCTTGTCCCTTGCCCCACAGCACAGACTGTGCTGCCCTGCTGCAAGTGTCCCCAAACCCACCAGAGAGCCTGGGGAGACCTCTCTCCATTAGGACACATCAGGTGCTGACACTTATAGGGGTGACACAAGCGAGTCCTGGGGTTTTACTCACCTCTCCCATCGGGAGGAAAGGGCCTGTGCTGGAACTTCCTTGCGTTTCTTCCCCCTGGAAGGACAAAGCAAAGCGTGGGCAGAGTGAGGGAGGTTCTGCGAGGGCCACACAGCACACAGCCTTATGTTCAAACAGGGTGTCGCAAGGGAAAGCTTTGTTCTGCCCATCCATCTCCTGAGAAACAGGAGTCGCAAGGGACTCATGCTAGTAAAGAAGCCAGCACGCGCCCCAGGGATGATGTGCTCTGGAATAGGATTGCCTCTCAAACCACTGTTCGAGAAAGGAGGCAGGGCTGAGCCTCCACATTGCATCGTACAAGGTTACGGAAGCCACTGCTCTCCCTGGGAAGGTAAAAAGCACCCAGACGCTCAAATCCCATCCCCTGAGCAGTCTGCAAAGCAGAGAGGGCTGTGACCCCAACGCTGCGCTCAGAGGCATTTGCCCAGGGAAGCGGAGCTTCACAGCGACCGCCACGAGAGCTGCTGTGGCGCTGGGATTCGCACGATCGGCATCGCTAGCGTCAGGACAGAGTCTGGGTGTCCCTTGCCAACCTTTCTTATTGCTGGGATTATCCAAGGCTGGCTCCCCATCCTTAACAAAGTCCTCTTCAAACCTGCAGGTTAAAAACAGGCATCGTCAGACCTGACCATTCTCCTCCAGCGTGCGAAAGCTTGGGCAGGAGACCTCGAGGCAGCGCAGGCTCCAGCCCTTGGCCCTTCTGCACCTGGCAGACCCTGCAGGTTTATCAGCAGGAGCTGAAACCGCATGCACCAACCAGGAGAAACGAGGCTGTGAGGCAATTCTACCCCAAAGGAGAACCTCTAAAACCTTTACAGCAGAACCCAGATGTGTATGTTTAACTCTATGAGCAACCAGAGAGCCTATAGATGCCTGTAGTGTTAGTTGAACGCAGCTTCCCATCCTTCTAAACATGATCTGAGGTAGCTTCAGGACTCGTAATCTCAGATCTAACTCTTTCGGTTGGCTTCTAACTCTGCTTGTTTTGTGTTATGGTTTTTCTCTTTAAAACTGATATAGGAGAAGAGCCGCACTCAAAGCTGTCTTGCAAGCAACACCCAGCACCCATGTAAGTCAATTCATAGAATGGTTTGGGTTGGAAGGGACCTTAAAGATCATTCACCTCTTATTATTGGGCTCTCAGTAGCTGAAAATCTGTGTATTTGGTCCCATTCCTCAGCTGAAAGATTGTCCCCTCTATCTGCCCTGTACAAACTCCCATCAGCGAGCCTGTGGAGCATTCCCCATCTCCACACCCTGTCAAAACCTCCTCCTGCTGAGGTTCCACACCACCCCCCAAAGCTCCCCAGCCAGTGTGACCCCGCTGAACGAGCACAGCGAGAGGGACAGCATCAGACCCCGTTAAGAGCTCCCCCACATCACAAGGGCTCCCTTTGAAGTGATCCCTTCGCGCTGCAGTGCCCCGACAGGCTCGGTTTACGAGGTGTGGAGGATTTGGGCACGCTGGCCTGTTCCGTGACTGAAAATGAGACAGAAGCAGGGCTGGGAGAAAACCTGCGGACAAGCAACGTGAGTTTGTCCATTCCTGCTTCAGAGGAGGACCCATAACCTCCTGCCATTGGATTTGTCCACATGGACATGGAGAAGACCCTCCAGATGTAGACTGAGCTGTGATTCACGCTCCTCTCCATCCCACAGTCCAAGTCATTGTGGGACCAAAGGCAGGGAAGCTTTGTCAGCAAACAATGCCTCCTGTCCTCACATCAGAAAGAAGATATGAGAACCACTCTGACATCTGGCCTAACAGACAGACATGACCAGGAAGAGGAAGAGACACCACGCGGATTTGGCCAGGGAGAGGCACGTCATGGCATGGGATTTGATCGGCACAAGATCTCATCACAGCTTTGGTCGGCCTGCTGCAGGCAAACCACCCCAGGACCATGGAGAACCTACATGTGCTCTGACTTCTCCACATCCCAAGCCCGTCGCCACTCGCCCTTCGCGTTCTTGTGACGTGCCAGTCGTTCCAGGTCAATCTGATCTCGCTCCCTCTTCCAGCGGATGTACTCCGAGCGTTCCCGGCCAGTCATGGGGAAACTCAGGTCTCCAGGGATCTTTGGGAATGACTTCCCACCATCCTAGCAGAGGAAAAAGAGCTTCTTGTTAATAAAAGCATCTGAAATGTCTGTATTCAGTGTGCTTTGTTCCATCACCACTAGAAATGCCCAGTAACATTTGAAAACCTTCCTTAAGAGGACAAGCTGAGAGAGTCAGGGATGTTCAGGCTGGAGAAGAGAAGGCTTCAGGGAGATCTTAGAGCAGCTTCCAGGACTGAAAGGAGCTCCAGGAAAGCTGGGGAGGGGCTCTGGATCAGGGAGCGCAGGGACAGGACGAGGGGAATGGTTTGGAGCTGCAAGAGGGGAGATAGAGATGAGATCTTAGGCAGAAATATTTTGCTGTGAGGGTGGGGAGGCCCTGGAGGGGATCAAGGGCAGGTTGGATGGGGCTTGGAGCCCCTGATCCAGCGGGACACGTCCCTGCCCATGGCAGGGGTGGAACTGGGTGGGCTTTGAGGTTCCTTTTGAACCAAGCCATTCTGTGATTCTATGAAAACAACTTGGAGCAAGGCCAGCCTCTCCCTGTAAAGTGATGCACACAGAGAAGGGCTTTGCTTCACTGGCTGGTGATTTTACAGAAATGGAAACTGAGGCAGAAAGAATCATAGATTTGTTTGGTTGGAAAAGACCTTTGAGATCATCCAGCCCAATGGTCCCTGTCCAGTACTAAACCAGATCCCTGAGCACCTCATCTGCCTGTCTTTTAAATCCCTCCAGGGGTTTTAAATCCCTCCACTCCTGCCCCGGGGAGAAGTTCCATGTCTTGCTCAGAGTCACATCATAAATCCACAGTCAAACAAGAACAAGCAGCCGTTCCCTCCCAGGGATATTCATTAGTGCTAATTGGTGCCAACCTCTTTCTGAGGAGCTGTTCCACTTCAGCCACGCTATGTGAATAACGTCACATTTCCAAGGATCAAAATCGCTTCCAGGGTTTCTTTGGTCCCTGCAGCCATCTCCAACCCCCTGATCTGTGGGGCAGCTGCCACGAGCTGTAGTTTCTCATTCCAGATATTCAGTACCTGATTACAAACTTTCTCAGCACACCCTGTAGTTCCGTGTGCCCATGGCCACAGAATTGATTCACCCCACGGGTACTCGCAGTCACTTAAACCACAGGCATGAATCAGGCAGTGGCTTTCACTTGCTGTGTTCCTGCTCACCTGGAGGCTTTAAAAACCAAATGTTCTCCGTCTCTCCTGGAAGAGGCACCTTGCCAAGGTTCACTTATGGCATGTAGGAGTTCTGGGGCCCTTGCAGCATCTCCCAACAGAGGGTGAGAGGCTGGACTTCCACAGAAGATGCACTGGGCTCAGAAATGAAGACTTCAGGACACAAAGTTGTGCCTTTGAAATCCTTCCCACTGACAGGATTGCGGAGGAATGTGGTCTTTCCTTCACACCGACAGAGTCAAGAAGGCAAATAACCTTCACTGACCACCAGGCACCCAGAGAAGCCTAGTGAACATGGTCCTGTGAGTGCCAGGAGCAGCGTCTCTGGAGAGAAGGGGCTCCTTGCCTTCACTGCTTTCAGCCTCTCAGTTTATTGCTCCTCCTCATGGCAGACTCATTATGGGCTGCCACTGCTCAAAGATTTACAGCTCTGAAGCGTCTCTTCCTCAAGCTGAAGGAGCACGGGGAGAGGGGGAGGTGGGAATCCCTGCTGTCGGCTTAATGGAGGTGGTGGAAGCAGGAGCCACCTGGCCATGTGCGTGCGTGGTGTTAAGCATAGCGAATGCCTTAGTGCAGCGCCCTGGAGTGCTAATTACCAGCAGATAATTGACCCCTTTGTAGAGATGACCTTCCGTGCCACCACCCTCACCCCTTCCCCACATGGGAATTAACTCCTCAGCGCTGCGTTACCGTTAAAAGCAGAGCAGCGGGAAGGAGCGATGAAAAGCTGTTGCCAAGGAGACCCACCTGCGTGGGCCAGAGATGGGGTGGCACAAATCGCTCCTCCGTCTGTGAGCCGGCAGGCAGGAGCTGGGGCCTGGAACCACAGCCCCAAGAAGGCAGAGAAACGAGGTCTGCAGAAAAGCAAGACACGCTAGGGCAAAGCGAGGGCAAGCACCAAGCCCTGGGTTGAGATACGGGCTTGGAAACACTCCCCACAGCCTCCAGCCCCACGGCACAGCAGGTCCTGCCCTGCCAGACCCAGAGGAGCAGCATGTGAGAGCAAGAGCTGCATGCGAGAGCAGGGCTGGCAGATAAAGGGAAGTGCTAGTACCTTGACCTCAGCGAAGGAGAAGCCAAAAGCACAGGAAAGGCTGAGGCGGTGCTCCCTCCGGGGTGGCTGTGGGGCCAGGGTCTCCCCTCAGCTACAGCATCGCTAGCAATCGCTCTGCGCTCTTTTGCTTGTGGGTCTCAGCTGGATTTAATGATTAAGAGCCCATCTGTGCCCTCTTAATGAATCACACTGAGGTGGGGCTATTAAATTTGTGTTGTTAATTAAGAGCATCTGCAGGCTCGGGGGAGCCGGCATGTCCTCCAGGGTTTGCATTAACCAGTCAGTGGGAAGGCCTGGGCTTTAATTTACCTCCATCCTACTCTGCTTTTGCTGCAGCTGACGCGGCCTGAGCCTTCCTCTCTACAAGCAAATGTTTTTAGGAGAGAAACCAGCAAGGCTGGTGAGCACGTTACCCTTTGTAACATCCCTGCTGCTGTGCGAGGGACGCGAACAGCCCTCACACAGAGTGAATCAGAGAATCGTTTGGTTGGAAAAGAACTTCGAGATCATTGAGTCCAACTGTACCTGTTCACTCCTAAACTATGTCCCTGAGCACCTCATCCGTCCATCTAATAAATCCCTCCAGGGATGGTGAAGGGCAGGTCCCATCACTCCTTTCCAGTGCAGCTTTGCCTCAGGTGTGTTGGCTTTATGAGAGGGATGGACAGCAGGGACCACATCAGAGCTTGCTGAGCTTCCCTGAGGATTTGGGCTCTGGGAGGCACATCCTGCTGGTTTACTCTTCCAAGACAGGGGAAACAGAGCCCCACTCACCTTCCGGCCGTGCACGCTTTCTGGGCCTCTGTCGCTGTCTGATCTCCTCTTCTCTGCTGTTCTCCTCTCCTCCGCCTGCAAGGGCATGGACATGGGAATTATTTCAAGGATTAAGCAAGGACTCCTGGCAGGGGAGTGTAAGAACTGCCCAGAAAAGGTTGGCAAAAGAGGAAAGATTGGTTTCTGTGGCCCTGACATGGAAAAAAAAGAAGTCAGAAAGTAAGAGATATAGGACACAAGCAAGAAAAAGGGGTGTATTCCATAGGTTCCTCCTCCTCCCAAGCAGGAGGTGGAGAGATTTCCTGCGTGATCCCATTCCTTTCCAAGGCAGATGAAGTTTCAGGTACCTTTTCAGATATGTGGGGAAGACCCAGCTTGTGATTCAACCGTACAAGAGCTCGGAGCCCACCTGGGATGCAGTAAAAGCCATTGCGGTGAAGCTGGGAGTGATTTTTGTCCCTGTCAAACAGGGGCAGATTTAGACTAGGCATAAGGAGGAACTTCTTCACTATGAGATTGGTGGGAACTGGCCCAGGTTGCCCAGGGAGGCTGTTGCTGCCCCATCCCTGGAAGTTTTCAAGGCCCTTTCACAGAAAGGGTGATTGGTCCCTGTCCGAGGCTGCCCAGGGAGGGGGTTGAGTCCCCTTCCCTGGAGGGGTTTAAGGGCTGGGTAGACACAGCGCTGAGGGACATGGGTTAGTGATTGATGGGGATGGTTGGACTCGATGATCCAGTGGGTCCTTTCCAACCTCGTGATTCTCTGGGTATCTGACCACACAATCCTTCTCGGCCACCTGGGCCACTGCTGGCTCCTGTTCAGCTGCTGTCAACCAGCACCCCCAGGTCCTTCTCTGCCAGGCAGCTTTCCCTGTTCATCACAGCCTCCTCCCCTATCTCATAACCCTACAGGGCAGCCCCAGGGCCACAAACACGAGCGAGAGGCCCTGGAGTGCCCAAGGGAGCCCGGACATTCCCAAATTCCCCTCCCTGCGGATTGGGGGCTGGAGCGTGTGTGTGGGGCTGAGATTATCGCGCTGCCATTTCGCATCGCCAAGCAAAACCACAGCACAAAGCAAAAAGCCGCAGCACAAACCGCCAGGTCAGCCCTTTGAGAAAGTGTCAGTGCCGGGAGGCTCGGACCAGGCTGGGAACGGGGATTTTATCCTGGTCATTTCCCAGTGCTGGGTTTAGCTCAGCATGATGGGGATGGGGTGAGAAACTCAGGATGCCAGTTGGAAAACCTGCTGGCTCTGCCAAGACTGCAAAGCGACTCATCCCCTGCAGCCTATTCCTTCGTTCCCAGTGGAACACATGGATCCCTCAAACGCTGCCTCCTAGGGAGCTGGGGGCAGCGTTTGAGGGATCCATGTGTGCTAAATGTGAGGAGGTGGGAAGCGACCACGGAGCCAGCATCACGGACAGAGCACTCCAGGCATGACGGCTTCACTGGTCCAACTGGTGTGAAGCTGGTGTGGCTTCAATACAGGTGGAAGCTTGGGTAAACAGATCCTTGGGAGCAATGAGGTGCAGGGATAGGATGATGGGGAACAGTTTTGAGCTGAAAGAGGGGAGTTTGAGGTGAGATCTTGGGGAGAAATGTTTTGCTGTGAGGGTGGGGAGGCCCTGGAACAGATTGCCCAGAGCAGCGGTGGCTGCCCCATCCCTGGAGGTGAAGTATCCAGGGATCTAAAGAGTCTCCAGAGCCCAAATGAAAACCTTGCATTTATAGAGATATTAAAACAGCAAGAAACTGGGTATCTTGCTTATCTGAGGAGGCTGCCTGGGGGCAGGAGGTGCCAAAGGATGCTGATGCTTGAAAGCAGCTGCAAAAGAACCGTTCTAGAAAGAGCAGAAAGGGGCAGCAGCAAAAGGGCTGGAGCCCCTTCCACCCTTGTGGGACACTTTGTGTGGGAGGAGAGACAGGAGAGAAGGAGTCCCGAGTGCCTCGAGAAAGCCAACAGCAGCTCCAAACCGATGGGGAAACTGAGGCAGGGAGCTGCATGGGTGGGTGTGCTTATTGTTCTGTTGGAGTCTGCATATTTCTCATGCAAGCTCATGCAAAGAATGATTCGGTTTAGACCCTGTACAATGCCTGATTGTGTCCCAGAAGACAGGAACCGGAAAGCTGGAGCATCCGCAGAGCTGGAGCACAGAGCCAGGGCTGCATAAGCACAGTGCTCATCTCCAGCCTTGTGCAGCTTAACTGCGGCCCCACCGCTGCCAAGGAGCAGCGAGGAGCGAGCCTGCGCCCAGGGAATGCGCTGGGATGGCCTGGATGTGGCTCATGAGGAGCAGGAGACGCAGCTCCCATGCGGGCAGCACCGGAGAGGCCGCCCCGGTTGGTTCTCCAGCTCCTCGGTGCACGCCACAAACTGCTCTGTCACCGTACAGCTCCTCATCCTCTGCCCCCTCGTGCTCAAAGCCAGCCTGCCTTTTCCCTTAGTCTGCTTCTATTTTTACTCCTCAAAGGGCGCTGTGGAAAACAGAGAGGATCGAAAAAATGTGGTTCTCTTCCACCAGCTGCGCGGCGAGGAGGACAGGGCTGGCTTTGCTTCGCGCTGGCGCAGGAACAGACCTTCGCGTTCTCCGCGCGCTGCCCCAAAGCCGCCGCCGGGCTCTTGGGACACACCCGGGCCACGGGGAAGCAAAACATGTTTTTCTTCTCCTTCCTCCTCCCCGCCCCCAGAACTATGAAATATGACAATGACATTATCTTCTCATAGTTTCACTGTTCCTGCGCAGCGGGGGAAACGACACGAGGAGGGAACAAAAAGCTAGAGGAGGCAGAGCAGATTGTGGTTGTTCAGCCTGTGATTTACGCCAGAATTTCATAGAATCACTGAATCATTTGGTTGGAAAAGATCTTTGAGATCATCAAGTCCCTTTCAACTCAAACCATTCTATGAATTGTGCTGCCTGAAGGGAGCTGAAGACTTTTCAGCTGCCCTTTCTCGCCTACCTCCCTCTCCCACCTGCAATGGAAAGGCAAGTGTTTCTCCTGCCACGAGTTTGGTTTCCCTCCTGAGTTAAACTCATGCGCACGAGTCCCTGAAAGCAGGTTTTGTGTCTCTTGATTACAAACAGGCACTTCTGTTACACCATCCTGGGAAACTCTGTTAATAAAAGGACAATTAAAAAGCCCCAAAGCCCTATCAACTGTCCATTTAAGAGATGATTTGTAACCTGCTAATTAACCATCGTGCTCCACTGGTCCTGGGCTGCTGGCTCGCAGCTCTAATGTATTAATGATTCTGAAACGCTGCCAGAGCGCGGAGTGGCTGTTGAGGAAAACTGGTGCTAAACAGCAGGTGTTAACCCTGACCCTGCTCGCAGGGAGAGCCCTGACGCAGCCTGAGAGCCAGGCAGAGCTGCAAAGAAACGTCCCAGATGTGGCCTCTCTGAGCCAGTGGCAGCCCTGGAGGCTGTAAAGCTTATTCTATGATTCTATGATCAGAGAGCAAGAGGCTCAAGGTAATTCACTCTGCAAGGAGAGAGGATGGTTTGGTCCCAGCCCTCTGTGCTAACAGAGAGTGAATGAGTCTTTCACCGAGTAGAAAAAAACAGGCTTTAAGATGGCACTGAGGCTGTTTCAGAGCAGAAAACACAGGAACAGCATCTTATCTTTCCTCCCTGGCAGCCTGTGCTGCAGCCAAGTGCTGCCGGCTGTGCTTGGTCTGGGATGGACAATGCGGTGCCAGCTGGAAGCACCAAGGGTAGTGAGAATGGGAGCCTTTTTTCCTTTCTCATTGAATTTCAACATGATTAAAAGTAGAGAAAAAAATGTGGGGTAACGAGGATGCCCATCAGATGTTTTAAACATTCTGAAGGGAGAGCGAGGGATGTGATCCTCTCTCCCAGGCACCACTGGGAGGCAGGACACAAATAACCCAGAATGAGCAGGGAACCAGCTGTGACTCGAGGTGAAAATCCCACAGGATGGATCGTGCTGGGACAACAAGGGAGGCTGGAAGCTAACGGGGGTCTCAGCTGAGGTGACAACGCTGATACTCCATCAGGCTTACCCAGCAGCTGATCCATTTGGGGATGAAAATTAAGTTTCTCTTCTGGATTAACAACTCATTAAAGGATGGAAAACAAGAAAAGGGAAGAAAATTCCATTTTCTATGCTAAAAGATTAGCAGGGACGTGCCATGGGAACATGCAGTGCTCAACATGCTCATAAATGGTCTGGAAAAGGAGCGGAAGGGAGAGATGACAGTTTGCTGATGATACTAAATCACCAAAGAATGCAATTTGCCAGGGCAGAGCTGCAAAAGATGTCTTGACAGCAAATGCCCACATCATAAAATGACAGACGAAATTCAATATCAATAACAAAATAACTCACATGGAGGAATATGCCCCTTCTCGTTACACACACAGTAATGGAGCCTGAACAGTGATTAATTCTCAGGAATGAAAGGTTGGTGTTATTGTGACGGGGGCTCTGACAATGTGAGCTCAATTAACTAGAAAGAAAGCAAAGAAAATGCAGAGGTGTTGGGAGGAGAATAGAGAACAAGCCAGAAACATTGTTGTGTCACCAAGTACACCCACAAGAGCCCGCAGCTTGGGTACCACGTGCAGTTCTGGTCCTCTTGTATTAAAATAATGGAGTTAAAATAACAAAGGCACAAAATGAGATCACAGAATCACAGAGTGGGTTGGAAGGGACCTCAAAGCCCATCCAGTCCCACCTCCTGCCGTGGGCAAGGACACCTCCCACTGGACCAGGGGCTCCAAGCCCCATCCAGCCCAGCCCCAAACACTTCAAATGCAGAAGTTCTTCCTCACCAGATGTGTCTAAACAGGGTCATTCTCGTAAGCCTGCAAAAAGGTAGCTGAAAGGAGGTGTGAAACGGGTCAATAAACCCGTTTGTGCTTTGGGAAAGCAAGCAGGGGATGGTCTGTGCACCGCATCCCATGATGCAGCCACAGCAGCTGGAGTTATCAGGTCTGAAGGAAAGGAAAGGATGTGCCTTTCAGCACAGCACCTGACACTGCGGCTGGCGTTGTTGTGGGATAAAGTTCAGATGGACTTAAAATGAGAAACAAGATACGAGAATTCAGGCAAGAAAAACCTGTCCAGGAGAAACATCCTGTTCTTGGTGGAGGAGGAAGCTAACTTGGGGCCAGCAAGAGCAGAAAGGGAGGGGTGACTGCAGCATCCCTGCTCTCCTCCTTCCCTGACACGGTGCTGCCAGTGGCTGCTGCAAATCCGCAGCGTTAGTGCAGTCCCTGCTGCACTCACAGCCCGTTACGCACAGCCCTCGCTGCGCAGCTCCGAGCTGCTCAGCTAGGCCAGGGTGGCTTTGGGCTGCAGAACCCCCGGGCAGGTTTCCCTGCCTACGGCTGGTTCCCTGTTCGCTGCTGGTTCCCTGTTTTCCTGCTGGTTCCCCAGTGGTTCCCCGTTGCCCCGCTGGTTCCCTGTTTACCAGCTCTCCGGAATGACGCAGCACTGAGCCGCTCGGCATCGCTCACGTGCTTATCGACACTGGAGCCGGGAAGCAGAGCTGCGCTCTCGCCCTGCTCTGGGGGGGAAACTGAAGCCCTGGGCTGGCCGGGTTTGTGGATGCTGCGACCCCACCAGCGCTGGTGGGTTCGGTTTCCATTGCCAAAATGAGTTCCTGTATTCAACAATCACCGAGTTCTGCAGGCTGAAGTTATTTAATAGAGAGTTTCTACGTTTCAGTGTTACTGCCTCTGATCTGCTCTCTCCGCTTCATTCTTCCAGCACCTCTTGGAGAAGCGCATCGCTCGGAGGCGCAGTGTGGGAGACAGACTTGCCTGGCTTCAGTTTTCCAAGCGCTATCGCTATCCGTAAAAAGAAGAGCATGTTTGAACCACTAATCCTTAACACAGCACAGGAACAGCTGAAGTGAGAGGTGGGCCAGACCAAATCTCCTCTGCCTCCACCAGCCCAGGCTGGCACGAGGCGTGAGATGCCAACGTGACCTCCAGGCCCATCTGCCTTTGTCCCTGAGCCTGGGAAAGGGCTGGCCCAGTGCGGACAGAGGCAGCAGCTCCTGGGGTGACTGTGAATTCCAACCCTTTAACTCCCTTACAGCCACATCCTTTTGTCACCTGTCAAGGTGCCCACAGACCCAGAGCTGGTTTTTGTCCTGGCTGTTGTGGCTGTTGTCTGAAGCCAGGCACATACAACGGCAATGTGGAGATATCTTCATTAATTCGGGGTGGGACAGGGCCTGATCAGCCTAAGGGGTCTGGTTGCTCCAAGCCCCATCCAACCTGGCCTTCAACACCTCCAGGTGAGGGCTTGGAGCCCCTGGTTCAGTGGGAGGTGTCCCTGCTCATGGCAGGGGTGGGACTGGATGGGCTTTGAGGTCCCTCCCAGCCCAAACCATTCCAGGATTCTATGATTCTAAGGTAAACTCTGGGGAGGAGGAGAAGCAGTGAGCAGATGGTTGGCTGCTGTCCCAGCGAGGGTGCCACACAGGTCTCCCAGAGTTCCTGGGTGTGTTTGGCAGCCTTCCTAAGTGTTGTTTTCCTTCAAGTCCTTGCTCTTTGCTGAGCCTGTTTGCTGCAGGCATTTTTACTTATCTGTGCAAACTCTCCAATAGGAAAACACCACATGCCTCCGTGTATGTAAAGAGGAAGGTATTTGTGAAGAAGTATTTGAAATATGTTTCAAAGATTAATGAGGTTCAACCACTTCACCCTGTAGGATGTGGGCAGGCACAGCAGGACTTGGAGTTAGGAACTGATATTGCCCAGTACTGTTAACTTTCAAGCCACACAGTGAGCCCAGAGCACAGCACTCCTGACTCGATCTGCTGTACGGCCCCAAAGGGGAGTTGGTAGGAGGCAGGAGGCGAGATTCCTGCTCCCTGTCTGGCTGTGCTTTGATCGATCTGCCCAAAACAGCATCTGATATTCCTTAGAGATCTATGTGTTTAAGAGCCTGCTAGCTCCAGAGCAGAGAGGAGAAAGGATTGCAGCCT